>NC_140068.1:22152900-23352900 GCF_964194135.1 Talpa europaea
TGAAAATTGTACTGAAATAAAGTAGAAAATTGTTACGTACCATATTTGTAACTATCAACTTTTAAAAAAATTCTTTTACTGTTTTTGTTACATGCAATGTAATTCTGCTTTGTCTATAAGATATGGTCAAGTACAGCTTTGTGAAAGTTCTGATTCTCTTCCTCTTCCCTCCCTGTTTGTTAATGTTTATTCTGAAGTAAGCGTTAGCTCTACATACAAATCCCTGAAGAGAAGTTGTTTATAGAGACCACACTAATTATTTTAACTGTATACATCTGTGACATTTTCTTTAATTCAAACACACTACATTGTAGGGTGACTAATTTTTGAAGTGTACAAAAGCAAAAGGTTGTTACTTTGGTAAATAAACTAAGCTAGTTTAACATGTCAGCAAATGTTTAAGAGGGAAAAAATTTTTTTTTTGTCAATAGCTAAAACAGTATGAGCTACTAAAAGTTCGATTGAAATGTTTGAGAATTTTTTTTTTTCAATATTGAAAGCAAGCATTGACTTATATAAACCATTCTTGCAAGCCTTTACTATTTGGGTTCAAAATTCAGTGTTCTTTTTCTATTCTAAAGTTTGAGTCATGGTCTTAGGTATAGGTATCCAGCTAGGTATCAGCTATTCATTGTGAGGAAATTGGTTTCTAAAATCCCATTCCTTCTGAATGTCTTAAATAAAAAACAATAAGACCTGTAATCCTGATGTTAGTATGGAAGAGGAATATTCTACAGAAAATCTTAGATTAAAAGAATGTACCTGAATTCATATCTTACGTATTTATTGAGTTTTGCGTCAGCTAAAACGTTAGTTTGTAGTCTAACCATAAGGAAAAAAAAGCTACCAATGTACTGTTCATTAGTAGTATTTTTAGTAACTATTTTTTGATTTTCGAAGTCATCAATAAAGTTTTGTCAGGAAGTTTGTTGCATCATTGATTGAACTTGGTTTTTATTTTTTCCCTTGATATCAGTAGGAGTTTGTAAAATGCCTTTTCTTTTTCTTCCCAAGATTTCTATTATTCAGGTAAAAAGTCTTACCAATGTGAATTATCTTTGTGTTTATGCTGATAGCTCTTTAAGAATGAAAATTTGAAGTAGTAAATTTCAATGTTAAGTCTGTTCACAAATAATCAAATTTCTTTGTTAACTCAGCAGTTGAATTAGTTGTATATGTTTGCATTAAAAGGAGATAATGCTTACTCTGTTAGTGTAAACTTTTTAAAGACCTTACATCTTTGGCTCTTTCATTCTCACTTGATTTGCAGTGCTTCTATAGCACCTGAATTGCAACCCAGGGGCATTAAGCTAACAGTTGCTGGAGGGGAGAGGAGGGAGAAAGGAAAACAATGTATGATGACTATTGGCTCTAAGATCTTTAGTTGCATGATTTCTTCTGTTAATGTCTTTCCGAAATTATTTTTTAGAGCAGAGGAGATAGTGTCAAAGCAAGTGTGTGTTGCATTAATCTAGACAATATTCTTCTGGTTAGAAATAATATCTGATTACACATAAAAGCAACATGCATTTCATCTCCGACTTAGGAGGATTTTTTGGGATCATTTTGTTTTATACAATTAAATTTAACCTTTATTTTGGCAGTTACCTGGGTAGGTACTAAATCTATGCTAACTTAATGTGCAGTTTTGCTTTTCTACTTAAGACAATAGAAAGAAAGGAATTTTTTGAGAAATCACTTAATGGGGAATGGGAGTAGTTAGCTAAATCCTATCAGCAGGTTTTAAGTGCAAATGCACTGCTTTAACCCAAATACATACATGATTTGATTCCTTTTACTCTAACAAAATTTAGGAAAGCCTGTCATACTGGGACATAACAGGAAGAGTGACTGTGAGAACTCTAATAGAATGCCATTTGAATGTTACCTTTTTTCAGAGCCAAGCATATAAAAAGTAGCCTGTGTATTTTTAAACCACACCTTCACACTTCATGACGTTATAAAAGCTGAGTGGTTCCTCATTAAGGGTATTTATTTACAAGTGCCAGAAAAATCTTAATTGATTACCTATATTAAAAGACTTGTGTAGAGGAGAAAAGTAAAAATGAACCAAAGGATATTTTCAAAAAATATCCTTTTAAGAGTGTTTACGAAGGCCATGACTCAGTCCTTAGATGTGTATACCTTTAAACAGTCCAGGGATTTTAATATAAAAAGCAAAGTTATCTTTTCCCCATTACAGCCTTCTTTAAAGAGTTGTTAATGTTTTCTTTTGTCACAGTTAAAATCAGCATTGGGGTTTAAATTACAATTTGAGAAAAAATATTACCCAATAAGAATGAATGTAGATGTCTAAACGATTCTTACTCAGTGTGATGTATAATGCAACAGGGACTCTTGTAAATTGTCATATGCCAATAAACTGTCATAAGTGGTAAAGCTGTTGTTTGTTACATGATTTTTAGACTATTTCTGTGTGTTTTCTGTACAGCTGATTTCTGTGGTCTAGCTAAATTTTAGAATATTAGCTCACTTGGTAGGTAAATAAGTGGAATAATGGGGGAGGTGTTGATAAATACTTTATAAAAAAATCTCTGAAAAGTCCTCTTTTTCTCTTGTTCCCCTCAGAAAATGGGATATTTTATAGCAGATAATTCCAAGTTATTTTTAGAGATTATAGGAACTGCAGGTTTTTAGTCTGGTTCTGCTTTTCCTGTATTAGTAATAAAGGAACTTATTAAGCATAATATCATGGGGAAGTTCTTTAAGGGGAATGATCTAAGTCTTGCCATGGCCCTGATAAGTTCTTTGAATCAGTCTATCAGCTTTAAATAGAATATTCTCACAGAAATGTGTGCCAGGACAAACACATTTTAACTCATACAAATGGTAAATTCTTAATAATTTCATCCCTTTAAATATACTAAAGCAAAAGTAGTTATGCTGGTAAACTAAGCTAGTTTTAACGTTTCAGCATATGTTTAAGAAGGAAACATTTAAGGGGTGTCCCTGGTGGCACAGCGGGTTGAGCGCTGTGCTGTGAGGATGTCCGCAGCCTCTGCAGCGCGGGTTCAATTCCCTGCTGGCCAGGGAGAAACCCACGTGGCGTGGCAGATCTCTTCTGTCTCGCCTGTTGCTCCCCGAAGCAGTGTCCTCCGTCCATCTGCCTGTTCTACTCCCTGCTCTCTGATGAATTCTCTAACACTCTGGTGAATTCTCTCACCCTCCCATGCCTCTGACCTGTACCCCAGTTCTTGTATAAATAAATCTTAAAAAAAAGGAAACATTTAAGACCTTTCTGTGCTCTCAAGTTTTGGGGTAACCTTAATGTTCTATACACATTTCTTGCATAAGAATACGCGATCTCATTTATTTGGGACATTTGTTTAACTTTTTAAAGAGTTTACATAGTTGGCTTTTTTCTCTCGGTTTCAACTGAAATCCTTTTGAGATACACTTAAAGTTTCTGTTTGGAAAGAGGTAGTCCTGTCTCAAGAAATTGCTAAATGGGGAAGGCAAATGGAGAAATTTCATTGTCATGATTTTTGATTTTACCTAGACTCAAATCTCTAGCCAAAAATACACATATATACACCCTTTAATTTTTAGAGATTTTTTGTTGCATACATTTAGGGTTCTCAAATGATTAAAAATCATTGAATTTGGACTCTAGTGTAATTCAATTTATTGGGGTAGATAATAGAAATTAGTCTTTCAGTGGTGTATGAAGTGGGGGGTTTGTTAGTAGGTTTCTCAGTATTTAGGACTATATAGAAATTTGTTCTTTCACTGTCTGACTCAAGAGCCTTAAAGATAGTCTTGGTTTATGAGCTGGATGCCCTATGTTGCACAAATGTTCAGTAATGGTGAGTGTATCAGCTATGAAAGAAGCCATGTTGTACTTTTATTAAGTGCTAATTCTCTGTTACCTAATTATACTTCAGCCTTTAAAAATGGATCCCGGGCCTCCCCGGTGGCACAGCGGTTGAGCGCTGGGTTGTGAAGCTGCCCGCAGCCTCTGCAGCGCCAGTTTGATCCCCGGCTGCTCCCCGGCCACTGGAGGAGGGTCCCACATTTTGCGGGGACCTCTCCTGCCGCCCGCTGCTCCCCTCAGCATTTTACTTCGGTCCTTCTGCCTGCTCTTCTCCCTGCTTTGGCTCTGGTGAATTCTCACTCTCCCGCGCTTCTGACTACCCAGTGCTTGTATAAATTAATTAATTAATTAATCTAAAAAAAAAGTTAAAAATGGATCCCACTGGTATACAAAAGAGAACAGTCAAGTTTATATTTCACTGCCAGGACTAGGGAAAAAACCTAAATTATGATAGGTACCTCAGAAAGAGTTTTCCTATTTACATATTAGGGGTTTCACAACAGTGAACTGATTTGCAGACTTTTAAAATGTGGACAGTAATATTGATGGTTGCAAGTAAAAAGGAGTTGGACAAATGACTTTTAATATTCCCATGTTACGTATTTCCCTAAGAATTGGAATTACTTTTTCTCTTGGGGTCTTCCAACTTTCTGCTTCAATAATAATGAGCCCTACCAATCGTAAAAGTAGATGATGGGGGACTCCCCGATGGCGCAGCGGTTGAGTGCTGGGTTGCGAAGCTGCCCGCAGCCTCTGCAGCGCCGGTTTGATCCCCGGCTGCTTTCCGGCCACTCCCCGGCCACTGGAGGAGGGTCCCGCATAGTGCGCTGACCCCTCCTGCCGCCCGCTGCTCCCTTCAGCAGTGTACTTTCGTCCTTCTGCCTGCTCTGCTCCCCGCTCTGGCTCTGATGAATTCTCTCACTCTCCCGCATTTCTGACTGTACCCAGTGCTTGTATAAATAATCTCTAAAAAAAAAAAAAAAGTAGATGATAGTAGATTTAACTGGTAGTAACTTGACAGGATTTACATTCACATGATGAATTATATTTAACAATTTCTTGGTACTGTCAGTAATCGCAAATTTCTTGGAATGTAAAGAGCCACAGAAATAGACTGTCGCTCTTACTGTCAGAATAGGGGTTTACTTTATATCTTAGAGAGTCCGAAACTGTGGAAGATGATAATTTTCCTGTTGTACTATACTAGAAAGGGGAATCTATTACCTTTTTATTAAGCTGCTAGGTTACTTAAAATGCTGCCATAAAGGGAATGTTTAATACGTTCTCTCTTTCTGGAAGAAGTTGAGTGTCATCACCAAATGTAGGCAGTAAGAAGATAAGAGTAAGATACAAAATTTAACTGGCTAGTGTCTGAACAATGATCTTTTTATACATGTCTTTGGTAGTGATGTTTAACTTCCAAAATCACAGTGGTAAAGATGCTGAAAACTTGACCTACTGTTCAAATAGTCTTCTCATTTGGATGCCTTGTTGCTTAATTTCATCCTTTAATTGCCATCTGTGGGGTGTTTCTCAACTATAAAATTACAATCATTTTTAAGCTAAATACCCTTACATGTTTTCTTGTTGTCTAAACTTGAGTCAAGATGAACTGTAGGGATTCCCTGTGAGCTTTTTGCCTGCTTTGCTTATCTTACTCATTAACCTATCTTAAAATTTTATGCACTAGTGAAAATTTATAAATTCCTTTTACTCATTTGAATACACATTTGAATGCAGCACATTCTTTTAGTCTAGCAACTCATTCCACATTATTGTCTTCCATTGCCAGAATATTTAGCATTGTGCTTTGTGTGTTACATAGGCACACATGCACGCACGCACACAGTATGCATATGATTAATGTCCCTTGAGTGTAAATAGGAAAGCGTTGCTTATGGATAGAGATTCGATTGGTATATGTCAATTTATTTTAGGGCTGTGGCTAAAACCTAATTCAAAATAAATTTTTATAAATACCAAAAGTCAGATTGCAGTGAGCAGAAGTGTTACATTGTTTTTTTTTTTTTTTTTTTTTTATAGAGGCATGCTTTATTTGTTTGCTGGTTTGTTTGTTTGTTTTGTTTATACATGCACTGGGTACAGTCAGAAGCGTGGGAGGGTGAGAGAATTCACCAGAGCCAGAGCGGGGAGCAGAGCAGACAGAAGGACCGAAGTACACTGCTGAGGGGAGCAGCGGGCGGCAGGAGAGGTCTGCGCGCCATGTGGGACCCTCCTCCAGTGGCCTGGGAGCAGCCGGGGATCGAACCGGCGCCGCAGAGGCCGCGGGCAGCTTCGCAACCCAGCGCTCAACCGCTGCGCCACCGGGGAGGCCCAGAAGTGTTACATTGTTAATCTTGAATGCATTGCTCAGGCTACCTTATGTGTGGTTTTGAATGTACCACGGTTTTACAAACAGAACAGTTAACATATTTAAAGGAAGGGGAACCAGGACCTTCAATTCTGAAAGTGGTATGTGAATAGTGTGGAAAAGATATGTTTACGGTAAAAAAATTAACATAGATTCATTATTGATAGCTTGATGATTGATGTCAGTCTTGAAGAATGTAGAGAGAGAGCTTTCCCATAGAAGAGGAAACAATGAACAAATCATAGTACCAGAACGGCATTTGACATACTGCCTCGTCCAGCCCTATCATTTTAACATGTACCATCCTGAAAGGATGGAACCATGTCAGTGTATGTATAAAAATAATAGGTACATAGGCTTTTTTATTAACTGAGCTAATATTTGATACGTAGTTATTTTAAAAGTAGAGCAGACAGCTTGGGAGGAGTAGGTTTTCTGCTAGTGGAAGTATGCAGGATCTGATTATTGTCAGGAATGCTGTGCTATCTGATGAACATTTTTCCATTTCTCTGGATTTGCTCAAGAGCTACACTGCACATTCAGGTGCCTGTTGTATTAAATTGGATGTAGTCTTTTAAATAGCACTGGAAGTTTAAAGTATACTGTACTACTACTCCTGAGAGGCTTCAAGCACAGAATAGAAGGAGAAAAGCTTGAGTGTTTTTGTTCTATCTGAAATGTAAAACATGGAAGTGAATTGTCTGGGTGTGTGCATTCCAATTTAGAAATCACCCTTTCATGAGAACCCTTATGGTTACGGTCCGAGAGTCTGTCACATACTTGGAAAGAATGTATTTACATCATTATTCTTAATGGTAATTTGAGTTCACTTAACCGCTAAAACTCAGGCTTGTGTTACAAGACTAATGGGGTTCTACTAGGCAGTTGGCAAGATTGAGTACCCCTGTTTCTAGCCTTAGTCCAAATCTGCCCTCTTCATTTTGTGAATTCAGTGAAAAATGTGGTGTGGGTGAAGAGATGAACAACAAGTTCTCGGTCATCCAGAGCATGGTGTGATCACTACAGTGTATGACTAGGGATTTTGGAAAAATGGTAAAATAACATCAACCAAATAACAAAACCAATTACTTATGGACAGAAGTTAAAGTAGGTGATAAGCTTTTTCTACAATTACCCTAAATATTAGTGTAACTACCAACTTTGTTGTTACTGGTTTCTTGTGAAAGGAAGAGTTGGAGTAGCATCTGGCAGACTTGACCAAAGAAGAATCCCTAATTTACCCACTGATACTGGCGGTAATAAAGAGACTGGAACAGTTTACCGCAGTGAATTCTCCAGACAGCTTCCAAAATTACCTATTAGGGAAAATAATCACTGAGGAGAAAATACAGAAAGTGGGACCAAGTTAAGCAGGACTGAGACAAGACCTAGCTCAAACTGGGAGGGGAACACAGGACAGTCTTGGAAATCAAGATGCATTTCTGAACACGACTCAAAAATGACATGAAAGAGAGTCAGGAAGCTTTCTTGAATTCATGTCATTGAAAAACTGCAGGAAATTATTTCACATTAAAGTGATAATAGAAAACTGATGTCAAAGCTTGTAAAAGACTAAGAACATAATGTCTGAATTAGTAAATTGGAGGAAGACTGAATTTTGGGGAGAGGGAGGGAAGGCAGAGAGAAGGAGAGGTGGGGAGTGGAGAGGAGGGGAGGGGAAAGGAGGGGAGAGGAGAGGGAATTTGGAGTCTGAAGGAGGCTTTTGTACTGATCTGTTGTTATGGGATGTGTTCATTCTGACCCTATCATGTGCCTCATTATTAAGAGGCTGCGAAGGGTGGAGGTTTTAAGATGACGACTTATTTACTTACTAGGACAAAAGCGAAGGGTAAGGAACTTGAGAAAATTGTAGTTTACTAGTAAACAGGATTGCTGATCTCTTTGCTCCCTACTTTCACATTGTCGCTCTGCCCTCTTGACCCTATTTTCATCCTTTCATCTCTCAGATAACCGGATCTGAACCTACAATCCCTACTGCTCTGCCAGTTGCTGCTTAGTTGCTTCCATATTCAATTATTCAAATACCGAACACCTCTCTTATACCAGACACCTGTAAGTCACCTGTAAAGCACTGGAGATAAAACGTGGATCAGAAAAAGTTCCTGTTCTGGAGTTTGCAGTCTAGTTTGGCGGTAGGGGGGGGCATCAATATACGTGGGTGATCAGTGCTATAAAGAAAAATAAACCCAGGGAAGAGGCGTAATTTTTGCTAGTCCCATGAGCTTAGACATTCGCTGAATGAACGAATGATCCACAATAAACCGCGGCTCCGTGGCATTCTGAGAGGAGCGCCCCGTTTCGGGAGCGTTAACCTGCGAAGATGTGTGGGGTATGAACTCCGGCTCTCTAGCGGGACTCGAGCCCATAAACAGACCCACAATTCCGGGTTCGACTCGCGGCTTTGAGGACACCCGGGAACCTAGAGCGCGACGTGCGCGCGCGCGCCCCGCCCCAGGGCGGCCTTCCCGCCCGGCCGCGTCAGCACGCCCGTTGGCTGCTTCGCGGAGCGCCCGCCTTCCTAAAGGGGCGGAGCCCCCAGCGAGCCGGCTCATTTAACCGTAACTAATGAGCGACGTCGCCCCGCAGCCAATCACAAGCAGCGATCCCCGCCTGGCCCAATGAGGTCGGCCACGCGTCGTGGCCCGCGGAGTTTGATTTTCCGCCCGGGACGCGGAAGTAGCGTCCTGAAGACGGCGGTGGGTTGGGGGTTCGGGGCCGGGCGGACGCGGGGTCGAGGGTCTGCAGGGTCCTCACCACCCGGGGCCTGCCCGCCGAGGCGATCGGCGGACCCGCACCCACGTCCGAGCGCGCCCGTACCGCGACTGGCGCGCGCAGGGCTGCGTGGACGGGATCCCCCCCCCGCAGCCGACGCCCGGGGCTTGCTGGCAGGTCGGAGTCCGAGGCAGGTGAGCGGGGCGGTCTGGGAGGTTTGCAGAGCCCCGGAGAGCTTGCGGCCACAGCCGTGGCACGACAGCACTAGTCTCACTCACAACCTGGTGGAGTTTTCTATTCCTTCTCTTTAAAATAGGCGAGGAGGGGTGGGTGTGAGGAAGAACTACTCACCTTTTCGCTACACCTGGACTCGCACCTCTGCCTGCCTTCCAAGGTGGCCCGAACCCATCCCTCCTCGGAGTCTCAGTGCCAAGCTCAGGAGACAGGGAGAGTCTCATGGCTCAACCGGTTCCCTGTTCAGTGTCCAGGTGATCTATTGCTGAGTGATGTTAACTATGCCCCTTCATAGACCAAACACCCTATGAAATTTTAATTGCAATTTGACACATACAGTTTTCTTTCCCAGCCCTTCACTACTCTTCCCCCGCCCCGTGTCTCTTTCTCTTTGACTTCCTACAAAACAGTGGTGGGTGTAAGAGAGGGACTCTTCCAGGTTATTTAATATAGTTCAAATTGTTAGGGGGAAAGGATGTCCTGAGCTAATCCCATACAGGCTTTGTGGACTCCACCCCCACTCCAGACCAAAGCCATCAGGACATTGGGAAAGACAAATCCTGTCACCACCAAAGGGAAGGTGGCTGGGACCTGAGGGTGGAATTAAGCAGCCAGGTGTGGTATAAAAACCAAACACGTGGGCCTTGGGGGTCGCTCTCTCCTGGCCTCTTGGCTTAATGGCTCCTGGCTCGCGGCCAGCTCTCAGAGTGCCATTTGGGATTCCAGATCCGGGGATCGGTAGGAAGCATTTAAAACTTTGTCACCCACTTTTCTTCCTAAGTTGTACATTTCCTCATTTGCCCTTCCCTTGTAAATAAACCTTTTATTAAGCTTTCATGTATGCCTGCAGAAGAGTATTAATAAGTCCTTTTAAGCGCGTGGGTGAGGACCCACAGTCAGGCACCCCGTTTTGTATCGGGGCTGCCCTGTAACAATATGGCAATTATTTATTATTCAAGAATATTTTCTAAATTTTTTTCCTTGAAGGTATCAAAAAGCCCATAATGTTTCATTGAATTTGCCTCTGTATTTGCTTCATCGATGTCTCTCATATTGAATATCCTAAGAGAGATGCTGGAATATTTTGGTGTTCCCATAGATCAGGTAAATGTCTTTTAATGGATTTGATTGAACTTGGTATATTTGTTTTTGGGTCTCATTTTGGAAGTGATTTATATGTAATATTTAATATAAGGCAAAATTGCTGTTTCTCTTTAGGTGTTAAAAAAGCAAATTTACTGTAGTAAGTTTTGATAGAGGTGATTTCAGTATGTTTGCAAGCATAGGAGGAACCTCATAGACAGGAAAAAAATTAAGAGAGATGAGAAAATGACTGAGCAATGTTCTGCAGAAGGTAGTTGGACAGGGGACGTAAATAAATACACTTTAGGTTATAGGTTTACACCTCTTGGTATGTTACCACACCATCCCAGACCCACCACTAAAGCATCAGCAACCCCCAGTGGACTATGGTGAAGGATAACTGGTGCCTGGTGGTAGGCCTGAGGTGGTGTGCTAACATCTGAAGAGGTGTGAATCTACACCCCCAAATCATATACAGTGTTATAAACCATTGCTACCTCAATTAAATATGATACATTAAAAAAATCTTGAAAGAAGATAGTCAAAAGTAGAATAGAAATGAGGGATGGTGGAGAGATTTTGAATAGAGAGAAATAAACTTGAGGTTTGTCATATCAGAGTATTCCATTTTCTCAGTAAGAGCAGAGGTAAGACCCTTTGTAGTTAATGGAACTGGCATTGGGAATTTCAGAAATTGGCCACATGTCACCATTAAGTAATTAAAATATCTAAACTGAGGTCTACAATGAATTTTAAAGACAGTTTGAAAGGAAAAATGTAATTTCAAATTTTATACTGTCGATTACATGTGTTGAAATAATATTCTAAATATTGAGTTAAAGTATATTGAGGAAAATTGCCTACTTTTTCAAATGTGGTAACTAAAAATTTAATTTTCATGTGTCGTTTGTATTTTCTTTCTTTTGGAGAATGCTAAGGTAGTTCTAGTGTAACCATGTTGAAAACTGTTGCCTTGAAGGATTCAAAAGGAATCCTGCCCACGGAATTCACAGTATAATGGGGGAAGAGAAAGCTACAAATGAAACAAAGTCACATGTAATTGTGTGCCCTGTATGGTACTTATTGGAACTAATTTAGGAATTCAGAGCCCAGAAAGCCCCTGAGAGTGGAAATAATCAAATTTGTATAGGAATGTGAATCTGACATTAATAGACAGGTGAAAACTGAACCAGAACTGGGGCTAAAGTTGCTTGGCAGTGAGGATAGTATTAGCTTGTTTTGGGGATGACGAGAATTTCTTAACCCAAAAGAGTGTATGTTTGTGTTACTGGGTAGTAGGAAATTAAGTTGGATAGAATCGGCCAAGTTGCAGAGGACTTTAGAGTGATTGGAGAATGAAATGAAATGCCTGGTGTATTTTGTAAGCTGGCAGAATTGACAGAATATTGACTCAATCAGCATTTAGTGTTAAATTGAGGTGTTTGGATGTGGTCAGATAAATTCAGAGCCTTTACTGTTTCAAAGCAAAAAAAAAAAAAGTAAAAGTAAAAACAAATATCAAAGAGACAGCATGACTTTTGGCAGAAGGATTCTATGGGCTGATGATGTCTACATCTTTCTTAACTAGGCCTGTAGCTTCATTTTCACCTGTGCTATGTATTCTGTATGCTGATGATTCCCAAATCTATGTCTAATCCCAGGTTTTCTTCTGCGCTCCACAACTGTTATCCATCTGCTTACTGTATATGCTGCCTATTGACTATTTCCATGAGGATACTAAAAGGATGCTGCTACCTATATCTGTTGCTTGTAGTAAACTTTGTTTTTCTTATGGGATCTTAGGAACAATGAACAATCCAGTTTTCAGTGCATTCTTTCTTTGTATTAAAATCTCTGCCATAGAATAAATGTTACATCATATTTTGGGGAGGTACTTGTGCAAATAGCTTATGCCAACATGGGAAGCCGGAGCCAAAAGACAAAATATTACTTGAATTATTATAGTAGCACATTTTTATTATTTTTTTGAGAACTGAGTTCTAGCAGATATATTACACAGTAAAGCATCTTAAAATTGCCTAAGACCTGATTAATTTATTCCCTTTATCTCTATAAGGGAAATTACTTGAGTCTACTGTGTATTATTTTACTGCATGAAAAATTGAAATTATCAGTTTTGATTGGGCCAAAATATGGGATTTTTAGGTGAAAGGAAGGTGTCTGTTTTTCTGAATAAACTTCCCAATGGCATTTAGACATTACCAGAAATAGAACAAAGTGAATTTGTGGTGCTATTTTAAGAAATTTTTTTCCCTCTGGAATGTATGTATATTAACTCCCAGTCTTTTTTTTAAATGCTTTATGTTCTAAATAGGCTTTGCAGATTTGGGAAAATAAAGACTATGGATCTACTCGGAGTATTGTTCGTATTATTGGGAAAATCCTTCCTTTAGCACCTTGCCCCAGGCCTACTTTTGAGGTAAGTAAGTCAATATGCATTATTTAAGAACACTGCATAAAAAAAAAATCTTACTCCCAAGGACATAAGGTAAAACAATAAAAGGAGAGTTTTTTTTTTTTTTTAAGATTTATTTATGCATGCAAGAGCTGGGGTATAGGCCAGAGATGGGGAGGTAGTGGTGAGAGGATTCACCAGAGACAGAGTGGGGAACAGAACAGGCAGACTGACTGAAATACACTGTTGAGGGGAGCAGCGGGCGAGACAGGAGAGGTCTGCTGCGCCATGTGTGTTGTTCCCTGGTGGGCTGGGGATCAAACTTCTCGTGCTGCAGAGGCTTCGGATTGCTTCACAGTGCGGTGCATAATCCCTTGCGCCACCAGGGAGGCCCAGAAGGGTTATTTTCTGCAAGCCAAAAACCTTCAGTTTATCCCTGGAAAAATAAGTCATTACACAGGGTTTTGTTTCTTTAAATAATTACCTTCAAAGCTGAGCAAATGTAGAGCAATATCTGAGTAACTCCTTAGTCTTCTAATTTCAATTTTCTAGATGACACTAACCAGGGGAGAGACTATTGCTACATGTGTACTCAGAATAACATTTTCCTCGGTACTTTTTGTTGCTAATGGGTGCATGCTTTCTTTTTCCTTTTCACTGTTGGATTCTTTAATTTCCTTAGGACATGTCTTTCCCCCTTATTCTGTGTAGAACTCTGACATTATTTTTCTTTTTCAATTTAGTTGGTCCCAGTCTTAAATTCTGTAGGGACGAGTAACTGTGGATCTGTAGTCCCCTCTTTTGCTGATATTCTGTGTGTGGCAAATGAAGAAGAAGCCAGTTGTCTCAGATTTCGGTAATTTTACATACTTTTTGAAAAGTGGGATATGGGCTATAAATCTGAATTCTTGCATGTGTTGGGACTTGTTCAAACTAATTGAGCCTTTTTAGTTCATCTGTATTGCTCTGTGGCCTACTAAAATTTTTCCAATAAGAATGACTGGATGTTTCTCATTTTTAGCTAGTTTTCCTAATGCACATTTGAACCTAATACCAGGTCTAGGAAGGAAGGGTATTAAGAAGACATCAAAATCTCTAGGTTCATTTTTAAGAGAAAGTGGTTTCCTGTACTAGAGATTAGATTTGTTTTGTTTTATATGTTTAGCCAAAACTTCTGCAGTTTACCCTTGAACTACAAGGGTAAGTGTACTGACCCTCAACATAGTTGAAAAATTGAGAATGCAAGCTACGTAAGATGTTGTGCTTGCCCTTAATGAGTATTGAGACAATCATGAGATAAAGAGCAAGTCTGATTTTATTTTGGTGTCTTTAGTCTTTGTGTTTTTTTTTTTTTTTTTTTTTTTTAAAGATTTATTTATTTATTTATTTATACAAGCATTGGGTACAGTCAGAAGTGCGGGAGGGTGAGCGGATTCACCAGAGCGGGGAACAGAACAGGCAGACCGAGGAAACACAATGCTAAGGGGAGCAGTGGGCGCGGCAGGAGAGGTCTGTGCACCATGTGGGACCCTCACCGGTGGCCAGGGATCGAACCAGCGCTGCAGAGGCTGTGGGCAGCTTCACAGTCCAGCACTCAACCGCTGCACCACCAGGGGAGGCCCTGTCTTTAGTCTTTGAAAGACTAATATTTCTCTTGGAAAATTTCCTTCCCTCATTCTGTCTTTCTCTCCATTTTTTCCTTCCACCCACAGAAGTAGTATATGGAAAAATGAAGAAGAGGAGAAAATGGAGTTTTCCCATTCTTTGCAATTAGTTTGGGATCCACTGTTACCTGCTCTAAGACATAAAAAAACAATGAAAAATAATCGCCCTGCAAGTGATGCTGCATTTAAAAAAATAGCTGCTCTTGAAGATGAACTAACTTCTCTTCGCTCTCAAATTGCTACAATTGTGGCAATGCAGGAACTGAAAAGAAGTACAAATTCTAGTAAGTAACATATTGGATTTTTGTTTCAGTTAGATGCTACTCAGTATTTAACTCAGTATAGGTTTGAGTAAGGATATTTGATGCTACTGCATTTTGTGAATGACATTAAAGGTAAAAGATTGCTGGGTGTATGAAATTATGTCTGATAGTTGTCAGAATGAATTAAGACACATTTGTGGTGAGAACACTGACTTTGGTTTAAAGAAGAGCTTGCTAGTTTATTGCTGAAAATCATGCTTTTGTATTTAAAAGGTTTGTTTTTTAAAGTAAGGTATTTTAACTTCAGAAAAGCATTGGAAATTAAGAGGATGGAAACATTAATTTGAAATGAGTATAGATTTGAAGCTTCATATATTTGTAGTTTAAAGTTAATGTTGCTGTACTTCCAACAGGCTTAGGTGAGTGATTCTCTAAATGATCCTTTTCTAAATTTTAGACTTAACTTGCTTTCACCAATACTCATGCACACAATATATATGTATAAATACATCAACACACATATAATTTATGTAACATATATTTTATAGTATTATATATAGTATAAAATTTATATATGTAATATGAATTTATGATTATATATTAATAATTAATATAAAATATAAATGCATTTTTTAAAACAATCATGTTTGAATTTTGAGCCAATTTTTCATGAAAACATTATATACTCAATACCCACCTTTGCTCTTGCCTAGAAAACATGTTTGTATGGTTCTACAATGTCATAATAGAATAGGTATACCAGTTTGAGTGTTTCTAACTACAAGTTTTTGATTATGTTTTAGCTTGATTAAATAGAGGCTGACATTTTCATTGTACGTGAACTACTGAAAAAGCACCTTTTATTTTTTCTTTAAAATGTGTGCTTCCCTTTCCTCCTGTTAGGACCTACACACAGATTCCTAATTGAATTCAAAATCAGTTTACTCTTTGGCTTGACTCTTATAGAAAATGCTTAGCAGATGGGATTGCTTCTCCATCCTTCATTACTTTCTTTGCATTGCAGAAATTGCTCCTGTGTTGGTTCTCATCAGTGTTATGTGTGCTGTTGGAGAGAATGTTGCATGATTTTTCAACAAACTTTTTTGTTTTTAGACTCCTTTGACTTGAATGATGGACCTATATGTTTGGGACAAAGGCCGTCATGGGAGACTGCTCAGCTGAGGGGTGAACCAGATCTATTTTCAAGTTCATCGCCTCCCTCACCTCCTCCACCTCCACCACTGCCCCCTCAGTTACCTTCTCTACAGCCTCCCAGTTCTCTTCACCTAGAATCTAATAATATATGTAATTCAGATAATTCAGGGACTGAAATGAAAAAACAACACCCAGGTGCTAGTAAGACCAATTGTAGTCATCGTTCAAAACACCAGAAAAGTAAAGATGTTCCAAACATGCTGGATGTTCTAAAGGATCTGAATAAGGTGAAGCTTCGTGCGATTGAGCGGTATGTTGTCATAATTTGAGAGATGAACTAAATTTTATTGATGATTTAAAGAAATTATAGTTGTCAAAGTAAACATATCAAATCTTTTATTCTTCACCCTGAATACCCTTCCTGGAATGATCATTTTCAATTTTCATATCAGGAAACATTTACAGGCAAACTATTTCCTATAGTATCATTACATTTTGCTTGTTGAATAATTTTTTTTTTTAAATTAGATTTAATAATTGCCTCTCAGTTGCATTTTTTTTTTTTTTTTCTTCTTTGGAAATTCCTCTCCAGGAACTCTCTGACCTGTTCCCACCTCACATGTTGCTCTAAGACCGCTGCATTGTTCTCATCCTAAGAATTTCCTTCACTATCATGAACATTTTCTTCCTCTTCTGCCTATGTTGCTTCACCCATTTTTTGGGTGTCCTATCTTCTTGTAACTTCCTGAGAAAGGGTGCTTATAGACTGTTTTTGGACCTTGCGTATTTGAAAGTTATTTTTTTTTCACACTTAGTGACTACTTGGGCTGGGTATGTAATAGGTAGAAAATAATTTTACTCAGAATTTTGAAGACATTATTTCATTGATTTCTAGCTTCCAGTATTCCTGTTGAGAAGTAGATCTATCTCTGATTCCTGATACTTTGTATGAAAACTGTTTCTTTATTTTTTTTTTTTTTTAAAGATTTATTTATTTATTTATATAAGCACTGGGTACAGTCAGAAGCACGGGAGGGTGAGAGAATTCACCAGAGCCAGAGCGGGGTACAGAGCAGGCAGGCAGAAGGACTGAAGTACACTGCTGAGGGGAGCAGCGGGCGGCAGGAGAGGTCTGCGCGCCATGTGGGACCCTCCTCCACCGGTGGTCGGGGAGCAGCCGGGGATCGAACCCATGTTGCAGAGGCTGCGGGGCAGCTTCGCAACCCAGTGCTCAACCGCTGCGACACCGCCACCGGGGAGGCCCTCCAGGGATGTTCTTTTATAATGTTCTTTGATGGAATTATTATGGAAATTATCACCTTGGGGTCAGATTGTGTTGGTCTTCTAAAATGGGTAATCCTCTCTGCCCCCACCCCTGGCTGATAATCTTTTCTGATCCCACCTCATGTTCCTAGAAACTTCCATGGCAAGGTTTAGTCTAATGCTCATTAATCATCCCTACCCCCACCTCTGGTGTTTGTCCTCCTGAGATCTTTCATCCTTAGGTTTTCTATTCTGAGTTTCTATCACTTGTATTTGTTTGTCAACAAGATGGTTAAACTTACCCAAAGTTTTAACTTACTCAAATTTTTTAGGTCACCTGGAGGTAGACCCATTCATAAGAGGAAAAGACAGAATTCACCCTGGGATCCAGTGGCTTTGATATCCCATGCACTTAAGCAGAAATTTGCATTCCAAGAAGATGATTCCTTTGAGAAAGAAAACAGATCATGGGAGTCCTCCCCATTTTCTAGTCCGGAAACTTCAAGGGTGAGCTTATAATAATGTAAAGTTGAACTTTTAGATTTTTAAATGTGTTGGTCCTATGTTTTCCAGTTCTCTAGAAGTGATTATCCAGAATACAATTGTTAAGGTTGATGATGTTTCTGTTGACTTACACATGCTCATTTAGCTTCTACCCTCCATGAAGTGTTTTGAAATAAAACACTTGATTTGAAAAATACTGCTGCATAGGTTTATCCTGGTTTGTCCTGACAGGTGCTAGCTCGATGTTGCCATATGCACAATGACTGAGGTCTCGAACTTTTGAAAGGACTAGAGAAGAATGTGCCAAAGATTCAGGTTAATCGTGTTTCAATATGAACCGTCCACTGTTTATCTCAGTCCAGTATAAGGCCTTGGGATTATTTAGTTAAATAGGATGTTATTTAGTTAAATAGGATGTTATGTGATCATAATTATCTTCAATGACAATACTTCTTGGATCTGCTTAGAAGGACTCACACTATATTTCAAACAAACACTGAAAATGACAACACTATATTTCAAACACTTGACCCATATGATCTCTGCTTTCTTGAAGTCTCTTCTTTAGTTTGGATACCCCTCTTTTGGGGGTGGTTTTCCCATTTCACAATTCAGTTGAGTTACAGCATAAGAAAAAGCCTTGAGAATGGGAAGAATGTGACAGGACAGTGTCTGTCAGGTGGGTGGCCTTGAGGAGTAGCAGATGTGACAGAAGGAGACCCAACAACTTAAAAAGCAGATGGCTGTCTTTCTCTTGTCTTATTGCCCTGGCTAGGACTTCCAGTATTATATTGAAAAGCAATGGTGAGAGTGGACATCCTTGTCTTGTTCCAGATCTTAATGGAATTGCTTTCAGCTTTTCACCATTGAGAATGATACTGGCAAATAGGAAAAGAAGAAGTCAAACTATCACTATTTGCAGACGATATGATATTATACATAGAGAACCCCAAAAACTCCACAGAAAAGCTAATTCAACTCATCAATCAGTTCAGTAAAGTGGCAGGATACAAAATCAACACGCAAAAGTCAGTAGCCTTCCTATACACAAACAATAAATCTGAAGAAGAAGAAATCAAAAAGACCATCCCTTTTGTTATTGAAACAAAAAAAATCAAATATTTGGGAATAAATCTAACAAAAGAGGTAAAGGACCTATACAAAGAAAACTATAAAACACTGTTAAAAGAAATAGAAGAAGACACAAAGAAATGGAGAGACATCCCCTGCTCATGGATTGGAAGAATAAACATTATTAAAATGGCCATCCTTCCAAAAGCAATATACAGATTCAATGCTATTCCAATCAAAATTTCAATGTCATTCTTCAAAGAAATAGAACAATTATTGATGAAATTCATATGGAATCACAAAAAACCCCGAATAGCCAAAGCTCTCCTGAAAAAAAAAGAAGGGAATGGAGGCATCAGACTCCCAGACTTCAAACTATACTACAAAGCCATAATCATCAAAACCGCATGGTATTGGAACAAGAACAGACATACAGACCAATGGAATCGAATAGAAAATCCAGAAATAAACCCACAGGTTTATGGTCAACTAATCTTTGACAAAGGAGCAAAGACTATGCATTGGAGCAAAGAAAGTTTGTTCAATAAATGGTGCTGGGAAAACTGGGTCGCTACATGCAAAAGAATGAAGCTTGACCACCACCTCACACCATACACAAAAATCAACTCAAAATGGATTAAAGAACTAGACATAAGACCTGAAACCATAAAATATATAGAAGGAAATATAGGCGAAACACTACGTGATTTGCACATCAAAGACATCTTTACAGACACATCACCCAAAGCTGTGATAGTGAAGGCAAAGATAAACAGCTGGGACTATATCAAATTAAAGAGCTTTTGCACAGCAAAAGAGACAATAACAAAAACAAAGAGAAACCCCACCAACTGGGAGAACATTTTTGCACCCAACACTAATGATAAAGGACTGATCACAAAAATCTGCAAAGAGCTGATGAGTCTCAACAACAACAAAGAAAATAATCCAGTCAAAAAATGGGCAGAAGAGCTTAAAAGAAACTTCTCTGAAGAGGAAATGCAAATGGCCAACAGGCATATGAAAAAATGTTCAACATCACTTGTCATCAGGGAAATGCAAATCAAAACTACCATGAGATACCATCTTACACCAGTGAGAATGGCACATATTAAAAAAACTAGCAACAACAAATGTTGGCGAGGGTGTGGAGAAAAAGGAACTCTTCTGCACTGTTGGTGGGAGTGCAAACTGGTCCAACCACTGTGGAAAGCTGTGTGGAGATTTCTGGACCTACTAAACATAGAGCTTCCATATGACCCAGCAATTCCACTCCTAGGTATTTACCCAAAGGACACAGAAACATCAATTCCAAAGAACACCTGCACCCCTATGTTTATAGCAGCACTGTTTACAATAGCTAAGCTTTGGAAACAACCCAAATGCCCAAAAATAGATGACTGGATCAAGAAGATGTGGTACATATATACCATGGAATATTACTCAGCATTCAAAAAAGATAAACACATGCAATTTGCTGCAACATGGATGGCGCTGGAAGGGATCATGCTCAGCGAAATAAGCCAAAAAGAAAAAGAAAAATACCGGATGGTCTCACTCATAGCAGGAATCTAGAAAACTTAAATAAGGGACCAGGAAAATGAATAACTATAAGAAAGTGAAAATCAAAATCAACAAAAAACTATGAACCAGAGACACTTTTAGGGGGGCGGGGGCGGGAGGGGAGGGATTGGGGTCAGAATGGGGGGCTGCAATTGTATGGGGAATATAACAATAAAATTTATAAAAAAAAAAAAAAAAAAATAAAAAGCAGATGGCGACTCAAAGAGCCTAGCAGAGTGAGTGGAAATTGCCGCACTCACATTCCAGCATGTATGGTGTGTGAGTACATACAATATTAGATGTTAAACATGTAGACTGAGATTCTTTAAGGAGGTGAACAAGTACATAGTTCATTTTGGAACGATTGCAATAAAATCCATGTGTCTAAAATAAATGTGTAACATTTGTATAGAAATTATAACGTACAGGCCTCCCTGGTGGTGCAAGGGGTTAAGAAACAACCTAGGAAGCAATCCGAAGCCTCTGTGGCACGAGTTCATTCCCCGGCCGGCCAGGGAGCAACCCACATGGCGCAGCAGACCTCTCCTGACTCGCCCACTGCTCCCCTCAGCAGTGTATTTCACTCAGTTTGGCTGTTCTGCTCCCCACTGTGCCTCTGGTGAATCCTCTCACCCCCCACACCTCTGGCCTGTACCTCAGCACTTGTATGCATAAATAAATACATCTTTTTTTTTAAAAAAAAAGAATCATAACATACAAAATATTTTTTACCCATCTCATTTGATTTTCATAGCAATAGCCTAAAGGGAAAAAAGCCCACGTTACCTGTTTCACGCATAAGAAAAATAAGCCTGAGTGTGTAAGTGATGTGCCCATAATCCCACCTCTAAAGGGCAGAGCAATGACCATTTACTAAAATTCTAGGATGTTTATAAGCCTTCAGCTTTCAAAGAAATCTACTTTAATGAGATACTACTTCCAAGCGATAAGATAAATGAAGTGTTACTGGGTTGTCTTTCATCATTCACTGTTCTGAGAATTTTCACTATAGTCAGGTTCAGGAATCTTAGAGAAAGAGTCATCGCTTTTGCATATTTTATTGCACCCAGCTTAGGGCAGGATGCGGAGACTCAGACAGTTGTCACTGCAGCTCCGTGTGTGGTGGCGACTGTCCTGCTGCCTTTATGTCCTCAGCTCTGAGCGGTGCCTGACAGTCACTCCAAACACTGCTTATTGTGGAAAGAACTGAACACCAGCATTTGTGTTGCATTCTTTTTTTACATTATAATGATTTCTGTGTTGAATATTTGCTTTATTTCAGTTTGGACATCGTACTTTTCAGTCAGGACAGTGAACTAAAAGAAGAACTGAGCAGCACAAAAATGTGCGAATCGTGCGCTGCATTGGCACCTACAAGGGAAGCTTGTAGAAGTAACTTGCATGTCCTTCATTGTAAACCACACAGTTTCTGTTGAATGAAGTAGCCGAAGTCTGGACACTGGTGTATTGTAGGGCAGAGGTCGCAAGAGCCCTGGCTCTTAACAATACCTGTCTCTGGTTTTGGAAGACCGAGCAGTTAACAGTCTATTGATGATGTTAGAGGTATGGAATTTTTTTTTCATGTATGTTAATGTTATTAAAAACTGTATACATTATACCTCAAATGGTTTTCTTTTTTTTTTTTTTTAATGGTTTTCTTAAGGGCTAAATAATAAATGATAATGTTTCTCAGAACAGTAGGGCTTCATTATAAGTAACAGACCATTTTAATGTGTTAAGAAATTAATGCAAACTAAGTCTATATTCTACTTAGCAAATGAAAGTATGTTTGGGTTTTATAAACAATGTATTAAAGCAATTATGATGTCCTAATTTAAGAACCTTTGAATCTTTTAAAAATTGATAGTGATCTAGTATGTTTGACTACCAGGAACTTGAAATTTTCAAAGAATACAAAATTATGTTTTCATTAAGATTCTTAAAGTTTGAGTCATATAGGTTAAGCCTCCTAAAACCTGAGGCAGCAGTTATTCTTAGAAACTAAATTTGTTAAATGCTAGTAGAAGTATTTAAGGAATCATCTTGATAAAATTTGCCAACGCTTGCTATATAAATATATATGCTTATCATTTAATTTCCTTTGTTTCTTATTGCATTTCTACTGTTTCTTTGTAAATAAATGTGCCTTTAGAATTTGGTTGTGCTCTGTAGTAATTCAAATTCACATTTTTTCCTTACTACTTTGAAAAGAACTGAGTTGTAGGCCAGAGGTGTAGGGGGTGAGAGGATTCACCAGAGACAGAATGGGGAGCAGAGCAGGTGGATTTACTGAAATGGGCTGCTAAGGGGAGCAACGGGCAAGACAGGAGAGGTCTGCTGTGCCATGTGGGTCAGCTCCCTGGCTGGGGATCAAACTCAGGCCATCGCAGTGATAGTGCTGAGACTTAACTCCTAGACCACCACGGAGGCCCCCTTTATAGGTAGTTTCTTGTCATGTTTCCCTAGACTCTTCAGACTGTGCAACAGGCTGCTTAGCTTCCATTGGACTGGCTGTCCTTTCAGAAAGTCCAGTTTGCCCACAGCTTTCTTGTTGCTGTGATAGAGTTGATTGCCTGGCCCACCTCCATTCCCAGCCCCCTTCTCGCTGGCCACCCTCCAGTTGGGAGTGGTCTGGCAGCTGTCATTTGTGATAAATGAGGCACAGGCGTCAGGTCACAGAGACGAAAACCCTGACATCACTCAACTGTTGCACCAATACCAGCAAGAGCCATCTGCAGATTTGTTGTTAAATGAGAAAATAAGCAAAATGTGGGTTTTCTGTTTCTTGTAGCTGCAAGTATTCTGATACAGCAATTTGCTTTGATACCTGCCTGTTATTCCTTCTGTAGTTTTTGTGTCCCTCCTAACCTTTTTTTATTGATTATTTGTCCTTGCTGTGGATCCTGACCCTCCAGTACATTTCCTCACCCAACCTCTCACTGTCCTTGTGACTAGAATTCTTTCCCCCTGAAATAATTGCTCTTTATCCCCTGAGGTCATCTCACATTTTCATTTTTTTAGTTTTTTTTTTAATAGAGGCATGCTTTATTTATTTGTTTGCTGGTTTGTTTGCTTGTTTTGTTTATACATGCACTGGGTACAGTCAGAAGTGCGGGAGGGAGGGTGAGAGAATTCACCAGAGCCAGAGCGGGGAGCAGAGCAGGCAGAAGGACCGAAGTACACTGCTGAGGGGAGCATCGGGCGGCAGGAGAGGTCTGCGCGCCATGGCCATGTGGGACCCTCCTCCTGTGGCCGGGGAGCAGCCGGGGATCGAACTGGCGCCGCAGAGGCCGCGCGCAGTTTCGCAACCCAGCGCTCAACCGCTGCGCCACCGGGGAGGCCCTTTTTTAGTTTTCTTATTCAGAAACATGTAATCAATATCCCTCCACCCCTACCCCAACAACCAGTGGAAAGCAGCATCTTTGAAAGTAAACATCCACTGTCAAGTACACTGTATTTCCCAAGAAGCCTCAGGATGATGATGGGGGCCCTTTTCTTTTCTACTGCACAGTGAATGTGCTGCCTGCCCACTGCACATTTCAACACCACGATGTGTCGGTGCTGAGTTGATTCTGGGCTCACCTCTTTAGAAGTGTGGCTTCTGGTATCCTGGGAGACATGAGTTCATGCTCTGAAATTCCCCATTAGGAGGCTTCTGGAAGGACTGAAACAAACTCCTGGTGACTTGTGTTTGCTGCAGAGGTTGTGAGGGCTAGGCCTTTATGAACCTATATAAAAATTACCTAGTATTTATAAAATCATACTTTGTAATGCATTTTAAACATGTGAACACATTGTATATGCAGTAACTTTTTTTTTCAATATATTTTTTTCAGATTTATTTATTATTATTTATGCAAGCACTGGGTACAGTCAGAAGCACGGGAGGGTGAGAGAATTCAGCAGAGCCAGAGCGGGGAGCAGAGCAGGCGCAGAAGGACCTAAGTACACTGCTGAGGGGAGCAGCGGGCGGCAGGAGAGGTCTGCGCACCATGTGGGACCCTCGCCTGTGGCCGGGGAGCAGCCAGGGATAGAACTGGTGCTGCAGAGGCTGCGGGCAGCTTCGCAACCCAGCGCTCAACCGCTGCGCCACCGGGGAGGCCCTATGCAGTAACTTTTTGTTAGTTATGTAACTACTAACTTTTTAGTGACTAAAATATAAATTCTCTGCTTGCCTTCTTTCTCAGATATCTTAAGTTAGGTGGCCTTCTTCCCAACTGGCTATCAATTCCCGTAAACTCAGGTAAGGTGTTTAATCAAGGGCTTTTATAAGGCATTTCAATATTATATTTGGAAAACAAGAGAGAAAATCTGATTGCAGCAAGTTAACGGGCTGCAATGCAGTCTCAGCAGGGTACTCAGGAGATCCTATGGGGAGTTCAGAAGAGGGGATCACCCTTCAGGGTTGTCTGCCACAGCCCTGAGGGTGCTATCTTACCCTTTTCACATCTACCAAACATCACATCGGTAAGAGGGGGCATGGCCTTGAGAGAATTAAGGACAGTTTCCAGGAGCTTTGTAAATCAGTTCTAAAGATGGATTGTAGAGGTGCTTCACAGCCCACCACAGAGGACGTGGCTTCTCATCATGTTGCAGAGTCCAGCCTGCCATACACTGCTCTTCAGTAGTTCCTCTTGTCCAGAAACCCCAGCATCCATTGCCCTGTCATCCTTTTACCAGGCTAGTTCTCATTTTATCGAAAATGTTTGCATTGACGATGTGGTACATATACACCATGGAATATTACTCAGCAATCAAAAAAGATAAACACATGCAGTTTGCAGCAACATGGATGGCGCTGGAAGGGATCATGCTCAGCGAAATAAGTCAGAAAGAAAAAGAAAAATACCGGATGGTCTCACTCATAGCAGGAATTTAGAAAACCTAAATAAGAGACCAGGAAAAAGACAAATCAATACAATGTAAAAATCAAAATCAACAAGCAACTATAAACCAGAGACACTCTATGGGGGGGGAGCAAGGAGGGGCGGGGAAAGGAAGGACTAGAGTCAAAATAAGGCGGGGGGAGGGCGCAATTGTATGGGGAATATAACCAAAATGAAAATGCATACATTGTGCAAAGATGAAAAAAAGATGTAAGAATTATATAAAATAAAATATTAAAAAAACCTGGAGCCAGGAAGGGTCAAAAGGTTTTTCTGACGCCAAAGATCTTTTGCCTGTCAGTCTTCCTCCCCTGCATTTTCATGAAAACTACTCATGCTGTACAAGAATTCAGATGAGTCCCTTGACTTGGGAACCAATGTAAGAATTGCTGGCAATGTGCCAGGGAACTGAGTTATCACTTGTCTGGGAGGCCAGATGGAGAGGGTGCCAAAGGCCAGTGCACACCATTAACATCCTGACTTGCTGGCTTGGTGAAGACATAAGCACAACTCAATTTGGTTGACACTTTAGTTTTTGTACTGTGTGCCAATACTCTTACCAAGGAGAGGTGGTCTTGGGCCGGACAGGGTAAGGGGAGGGGAGAGAGGCCTCTGGGTCCCTGAGAACTTAATTCCTTTGTGCTTGGGGGTAAGTTGGGTGACAGCAATCTCTCATTTTTTTTTTTTTCAGATTTATTTATTTATGCATACAAGAGCTGGGGTACAGGCCAGAGATGCAGGGGATGAGAGGATCCACCAGAGACAGAGTGGGGAACAGAACAGGCAGACCGACTGAAATACACTGCTGAGGGGAGCAGCGGGCAAGATAGGAGAGGTCTGCTACACTGTGTGCGTAGCTCCCTGGCCTGCCTGAGATCAAACTGGTGCTGCAGAGGCTGAGGATAGCTTCACAATGCTGTGCTTAACCCCTTGTGCCACCAGGGGGGCCCAATCTCTCATTTTTAATGGTGCTTACCATATATCCTGTTTTTAGTGCTTTCCATATATTGACTCTTTTTTAATAACTTCATTTGAATTAGTTATATTATTAGTTAATAATAATAGCTATTAGTTAATTTATAGAAGAACTGGGGTGTAGAACAGAGGTGCCTCGGGGCGGGGGGTGTGAGATGATTCACCAGAGACAGAGTGGGGAGCAAAACAGGCAGATCTACTGAAATTCACTGTTGAGGGGAGCAACGGGCAGGTCTGCTGCGCCATAAGTGGGTCAGCAAACTGGTCGGGGATCAAACTCAGGCTGAAGCGGCATAGTGCTGACTAACCCTTGTGCCCCTAGGGAGGCCCCCATATACTGATTCTTAATCCTCAGAACAGTAGTAGGACTATTGCTACCTTCCCTTTATACAAGAGCTATGCACTGAGAACCTTTGTAACTCTCCAAGGTTTCATTGCTGGAATTTGAACCCAGCCAGATGGGTTTTCAAGCACATGCTTTTAACCCTTAGGAAACACTTCTAGTTTTACAAATGGTTTAAACTTTCCCTAATTCCAGAAAGTACTTAAGGCGTTTTCTAAGGAAATAAACTGAATGAAAAACCTTCAAGATGCATTTTTCTGTTTCTGCCACAAGAGGGCAGCATAGCATTGATGAGGTACTGGACATGAACTGCAGCTAACCTGTCATCTTTTGATATCAACTTTTTTAGAACTTGGACAGAATGGGGTAGGATTTACAGTTACTTGCAAAATAGATTCATTGTAAAGGAGATTCATGAATTATAAGGCCATGCCCTTGATAAATCTGAGATTACCAGTGCCATCAAGGTAATTCAACTCTCCCCAAGAAATTAAAAATATTCTATAAATGAAGGAAAGAAGCACAGAAGAGTATTGCTGATTGTTAAAGATTACATTGAAATTCTCATAAATGTCTCAATTTGAGTCTAGCTATTATTTCACTAGAAGGGAAAAATAAGGCTTATTATGAATAATAGAATAATAGTTTTTGCTCTTATTCCTGTAAAGATCAGTAGATTAAGGGGTAGAATTTTTATTAGGTGTATTAGAAGTTATACATGTGAAACATGTTCCTCCAAATATATGTAATTGTTTAAAAGGTCATTCTCCCTTGACCCACCCCTTCTCTTCTTAGCCTGGCATCTTCCTGTAGCTGAGCTAAACCATGTTGAAAGTTAATCCCAGGAGGGTATTAGCCATCAGGTCCATCTGCTGGGCATGGATTATGGTGCGGCACAGGAAGATTCCTGGAAGGGGACAGCACTCTCTGTCTCTGGGACACTCTGTCCCAGCCTTGGACTAGGCTTCTATCTGGTTACCATCTGCTTATCACCAAGAATTCTTCAGTTCATCTTCACTGGTCAGCTTTTCAGCTTTGCCCCCATAGCTGGTATCCAGGGGACCTGTGCTGGGTCTGTTCTTGGCAACCCTACTTCTCTGAAAACCAGACTATGCTTTCTGCCCTTCCATGGTCTTGCTGCATATGGTCAGTGAAGAAGATAATCACAAGAGGTAGATTTGTGGAGCATCTACGTTGGGCTAATCACTGTGCTAGGGAAACTTACAAACATGAATTTGTTGCCCTACTCCCTTTCTGCAGAGGTTAAGAACCTTACCCAAGGTCATGCAACTAATGAGCTAACTGTTCAAACCAGGGTTCCACTCCTCTAAGAGGCCTCACCAACTGCCACCATCTCACCCGACCTCCAAAAACAACAAGCAACTTCCCCAAGCACCATGCTGGCACAAGTCTCCTTGGAATTGCTGCTTCCCCCATGTGGGAACCACTCATCCTTCAAGACACAGTTTAAAAAGCATTTTTCTCAGATGCTTTTCTGACTTCTGCTCCTCCTTCCCAGCCCCTCAAGTGGATATGACCATTTCTACCTTGGTTCACATGAGACCATGCACTTCTTGTTGCTACTGAGTTTCTTGCAGTTATAATGCTTCCCAGTCAGTCTCTCCCCAACTCTGTTGGGTTCTTTTGAGCAACTTGAGCATAGAGACTAGGTCTTATTCATCTCATTTCCTCCTACATCCAAACAATAATCATAGGCAAGCATGAGAGAACATTTTGATGTGTTAAGAATGATGCTAGTTATATAAGTTGTCTCATAACCACTCAAAAGAAATCTTTTTGTCCCCACTTTATAGAAGAAGAAATTGGAGCTTATAAAACAGTAACTTGTCTAAGGCCAGTTGATACTAAGAGGAAGAGCTGGGATCAAACCCAGCTTCAGCTCTGTGCATGTCATCAAATCTCTGTGTCCTGTCTTGACAAGTGTGATAGAAAAGGCTTGATGTAAACTTACTTGCTTAAAACTACATTACTTAGTAACAGACTTAACCCCCCAAAATATATCAAATAGTACAAATTAACTGCTTACATTCATACAGCAAAAGATTTCAGCGCTGGATCAGAATCAGTGCAGTTGAAACAAGGACTTTTCTCTCAAGTCTTTGTGGTCCATACTTAGAGAAAAATATCTCTCTAAGGCCAAACCGCCTCACCCAGATTAGGCGGCCTGGGACCACAGCCTGATCCCTCCAACAGAGGGAGAAGCTTGACCCTCATAGGACCACCAACCTTGGGGGCCTGGTTAACACCTTGATCACACTGTGGGCCCCGGCCAGTAGGTCTCTGTCTAGCCCAGATTTCTGCCAGCTCTGTGTCCCAGCAAAGCCTGCCCAAGAAGTGCCTTAGAGTCTTTGGAAAACTACTTCAGCAAGAGTATTTTTCCTCTGAGAATAAATTTGATTTCTGGAAATAGTCAAATAAATGGCAGGTCTGGTGAATGAATGGCTGGTCATGCTGGATGATACTACGTTGGTCACAAATGAAGTGCGATATTCAAGTAATTCAAGTGATTTTCTTGCAAGAATTGTAATTTGAATCTGCAGGCATTTCCTGAAGACCGCTTCCAAAAATATTCTGAGCCCTGGCTACACTGGGTTCATTACCCAGGATGACTTTTGGGAGGACAGAACTCATTTTAAAGGTAAAATTTCTGGCAGTAAATCAGACAGTACTTTCAAATCACCAATATGTTTTGTGATTGATATTACCGCGATAGGATCCAAGATTTAAAAAGTTAGTCTTAACAGATGATAGAGTAAATTTTTGGAGAAAGATAAAATTTTTTTTTGTCTATTTAGGTCAATAGAAGATTAATTTTGACAAAAGCAACATAAGTATTTCATCATAAATACATCTGTCTTCCTATATTTCTTTATGATACATACAGGACTTTTATACCCATCTGTGATTTTCTGTTTGTATTGGATAGCATGACCAAATTTAGTTATTAAAAAAAGCAGATGGGAGGTAAAAAAGCACAGATGTTAATTTCTCTTCCTCTACTGACATATCACTGATACCAGGAATCACTGACCTCATAAATTATTGGCCCTGGTTATAATCACTTTGAAATGAATGAAACATGAATTATACCAGTGAGGTAGAATGAAAATGGGTTCCTATGCATGCCATGAGAAACGTTCATCTCCTTTTCCTCTGTCCAGAAGGGACAGAGAAAAAGTCATGGTAAATAGAAAAAGCACAGACTGGGAATTGGGAGACTGAAGAATGAGTCTCTACTGTGAAATGAATTTATTGTACAATATTAGCCAAGTCTCTGAATGTCGTTTAGTATCAATTTCCTTCTCTATGAAATGAAGAACTTGGGAAAAAAAATCCATTAGTAAATATTTGTAGGCTACAAAATGGGTATAAAAATATACACATATAGTCCTTAAAAACAGACAATATCTCTTACCTATTATCCATCATTGCAGCAGAACAAATGGCTTCGTATGTTGACCCTATTTTATTAAATTCAAGAGGACATACTCATTCTTCCATTTATTTTATTTGAAAGCTTGAAATATTTCTCCTTGCCCAGTTGATTCACAGCACATCACCCATCCCTTAAGGACAATAAACCATGAAACATTTACATAGTTGTTCTTTTAAGACCATGATCTCATAGATTTGTTCTTTTTGGTGGGCAGTGAGGAGGGAATGTGAATTTCTGTGTTTTTTTTCTTTTTTTAAATCTTCAGGTTTAGAAAGTTTTTTTTTTAAGATTTATTTATTTGTGGGTACAGTTAGAAGCGCGGGAGGGTGAGAGAATTCACCAGAGCCAGAGCAGGGAACAGAGCAGGCAGAAAGACCGAAGCACACTGCTGAGGGGAGCAGCGGGCGGCAGGAGAGGTCTGCGCGCCATGTGGGACCCTCCTCTGGTGGCCGGGGAGCAGCCGGGGATCGAACCGGCGCTGCAGAGGCTGCGGGCAGCTTTGCAACCCAGCGCTCAACCGCTGCGCCAGTGAGCTGGCTGGCCTGCTTCACTGACCCCTGACAAAGATTTAACCCTTTGGTCCTCAGTTTTATGGAAACTGGAAGAAATCACAGTACTGACTTCATAGGGTTGTTGTAAGTTCAGTTATATAAAGTTCTTAAAACAATGCTTTGAGGTATTGTAGGGTAAGTGAATCTGTCAGGCTTTTTAGGCCACTAGCCTCAGTGGCTATCACCTGCGGCCTTGATCGTATTAATGCAGGGGGTGCTTGGGAGCGTGGGCTCAGGACACATGTGCCTGACTGTGAACACCTGGAGTGTGGGTGTGGCCAGGACTAAGTGTGCCCTGAGCCTTGAGGTCAGGGATATAAGGGTGACATCACTCAGCCAGAGGACGGCTAAGAGAATATGAGTGACTATGGAAGAGAGGAGACCATGAGAGAAAAATGCCAGAGAGAGCCCAGAGAAAGAGTAAAGATTCGTGGGGGTACTGGGAGGCTTGGTTGCTATCAGCCTCATGCCCCCCCCCACCCCGACGCCTGTCCTGCACCTCGTTGCCCCACTACAGGTACGATCCAGCAATTTCACGTCTACATATTTATCTAAAGAATATGAAAACAAACATGAACTCTTATGTTCATTACGGCACTATTCACAATAGCTGAGTTGTGGAAACACCCTAAGTGCCTGTTGATGGATAATGGGATAAAGAAGCCGCGGTAGCTATACTCTATGAATACTACTTAGCTATAAAATGAAATCCCCTTTTTAACAGCACAAACGGTCCTTGAGGTGATTATGCTAAGTCAAATAAGTCAGAAAAAGCAAGACGAATACTGCATGGTTTCACTCCTATGTGGAATATAAAGAAACAAAGCAAAGAAACTTTTGTGTTTTTTACACAATAGTAACAATTTACTTTCTAATAAAATAAGGTGGCAGCAGAGGAGATGGAGGAGGAGGTGGGAGGAACAGGTAGAGGGGCCAGTTAGATGGTGGTGGATGGTACTAGAACTTTGGTGGTGAGTGCAGTGTGAGGCACACACTTATTGAGGTGTGAAGCTGCATTCCTGATACTTACCTATTTACCCAATAAACAAATGCCTTGGTAAGTGCCTAATAGATGTTGGTTGTCATCATCATGGTCTTACTGTCCTGCTGGTGGGCTCTCTCTGAACTTCAGGGAGACATTTTCAAATGTCAGGTCCTTTGATTGAAATAGCACCTCAGATCACTGGATTTCTGATTAGGACTTAACATTCGTGATGAGTTCTCCTTCTGCTTCCGGTTACAATTTGCTACTGATGAGTTGCCAAAATCTGAGTCTCCCTTGGGTGTATGCTGTCTCTTGAGGGCGTTCTCTATCTCTTGCTAAGACCCCGAGCAGATGGATAGTTCCAGGGGAGTTGTGCCTACAGGGTTGGGTTGGGGGGTGGTGTGAGGTGGTGGCTGCCCCCTTTCATGGACATTCCACGGCCAATGAGTCCTCACCAGTGTCCTGCCATCTGAAAACAAGTGGTGGGGAGAGAGGAACAGGTGTCCCCACTAACTGACTAATTGGCCTGGCTGGAGGCCTGATTTTCCATGTTCTGAAAGGGCTTTGGCAGCAGAATTCCCAAAGTTAGCTGGATGCTGAATGTGTATAGAACAGTGGCTGCTGCATCAGAGCTTGAGAAAAATTTCTTTTCCTAAAGGTGATGATGAATTTCAGCATTACAAAGAGAACAAAGGCATTATTTGCAAATTAACACATAATACTGAGTTCTATAAATATTATTCAAACGGCAGAAATAAACTGCAGTCTGTACTCCTCTCTTCCTGGAGGCTGTGGGGGCGTCTGCTGTGTTCTCCCCACAGGGCCGCAGGCTATGCCACTCCCTCTGCGGCGTGGGCTTCTGCTTGGAGTTTTTGTTTATGTCATTTTGGCAAAATCTATGTGGGTGTTTGAAGCAGTCAGATTTTCCAGAAGCCATGTACTTGTTATAGATAGCCTGTGAGTGTTCTGTGAAGTCAGAGGAGCTTCACAGAGGTGCCTCTGGCCAGAGGGGCCTATTTCAACTACTCTAATTCGCTCTCCTTGTCTGAGCTCATGTCTGGTCCAGAACGGGGAGGGGGGAGAGACAACCTTTCTTATTCTTGCCTTTTCCTTTTTCTTTTAAGGATGGGCGCTCCATCTGCTGTTTCTAGACGTCTCGGAGATGTGTATGGGAATGAGCAGCATTATTTCCCACCCAGTTCCTAACACCAAGATTTCTGGGTGGCATAGAATTCATGTGGTCTCAGTGATGGGGGGATCTCATTTCTTTCTAGTTTCCCCAACTGTTTCCCTATGACCTAATGAGGGTCATTTCTGAGGTTTGCTTCTGGTTTCATTTGCCTTTTCAAGAATGTGTTTATTTATTTCCATCATGATAGATATCTAAGATGCAGCTTTAGAAATGTGTTCCTTTAAAGAGCAAAGCAGACATCAAAACCCTCTGGTGTTGTTCATTCACACTCTGATTATCTGGTAGACATAGCATGTCCATTAATCTTGGCAGGAAAAATTTTTACAGGATAAAATTGAAAAGAATAGTGATTTTTCTTGGCTGTTTTAAAAATATTACATAACAGAGGATCCCCACTGTGTGAGACCTTTGATCTCTTCAGTCCTGTTTCCACTTTGCTTTTGATAAGGGTCCATTTTATAATCATCATCATCATAGTAATAGAGTAATAATAATAATAATTCATATTTTTAAGGTCTCTACTGTTTACCAAATATTTTCATAGACACAATTTCCTTTGTCTGCTCACTGTACTGTGAAGTATTCCATTATAACCATAATAATATATGACCTTTTTACCAAAAGAAAAAAAAAAGGGGGCAATTTCAAAAGACTCTAGTAAGCAGAAAAGGCAGAGAGAATGAAAAGCTCCATCCCACACCAAACCTGGAGAACTGACAACCCCAAGACCACGCAGGTGAGGGGAACATGCCCAGTCTGAACCCCAGGCCTTCTTTCTGATGCCACAGCCTTCTGCTCTATCAAGGGGGTCTGCCTGAGATGGAGGGGGTTTCTCAGGACTTGGGGTTTTCTATTTTAAGATGGGGATAGATCTGGGCAAACAGGCTGCCACTCCCTGTCACCTGGAGGGAAATCTTGTAAACAAAGCTGCCTATTCTCTGTGGATCTCTTTGTTTGTATCCAAAAGGTCAGGTTTATTATATAAAAACAAAAAAAAGAAAGGAGATGAAGACGCTCTCACAGACTCAAGCGGGCAGGAAGAGATGTGTTTGGAAGGGACAGATTTGTTGAAAGAGATGCCTGCATAGACACAGGCCAGCTTGTTGTGGATCTTTTTGCCTTAACTAACCCCAGCCTTACCAGGCCTGCTTCCCACCCCTCCCCACTACTGGTTTACCATTTTCCTCAGATGAGGCTTAAATCAGAGAGGCCTTCTGTTAGAAGGGAAAGAACTCAAAGACAAGAGTCTAGACCTTTCTCTGTAGTTTACTCTCTGTAGGTCCTTGGGAAAGTAAATTATTAATGTTGAATCCCCGCTGCTTCCTTGGTCATACAATGGGGATAATAATTCCTATCTCATCTATATGACAGGGTCATTTTGGGACTCCAGTAAAATAATGTATAAAACAGCAAACATAGGGCCTCTCTGGTGGCGTGGTGGTGCAAGGGGTTAAGCGCAACCTATTAAGCTGTCTGCAGCCACTGCAGCATGTTTGATCCCCGGCCAGGAAGCTACCCACATGTCGCAGCAGACCTCTCCTGTCTTGCCTGCTGCTCCCCTCAGCAGTATACTTCGGTCAATCTGCCTTTTCTGTTCCCCACTCTGTCTCTGGTGAATCTTCTCACCCCCCACACCTCTGGCCTGAACCCCAGTTCTTGTATGTATAAATAAATAAATCTTTAAAAAAAAAAAAGACAGCAAACATAAAGAAACATGGCCTAACTCATATCTCACTTTGGAATAAATTTTTGCATGTGAGCACAAGGCAGCTGCCTAAGCTTTCTAGTATCCTTTGTGTCTGTCTCTGTGGGATTGCCAAGTCTCAGGCCTTCTGACTTGCTGGATGTGTTGGGAGCGAGTCCTGGCTAGTGATGAGCTGTCTGTGAGCCCTGCTGTTGTGGGGAAATGGTCACTTGTTATATCTGAGCAGCTCAGCTCTGCATGCTTCCTGGTGGAGAATCAATGTCCTCCTTCATTACTATGGGGAACTTCTGTAGGTCCTATGGTACTGTATCACCTCTTTTACAAAGTGTGATCCATAAATATGGACTTCCCTCTCAGAGGACAGGAGTTTCCTCAGTGGCTGCAGGCTATCTCCCCTGCTCTGCTTTGCCATCCTTGGGTGCTCTGGTCTCTGTTATGGATGCCCAGATTCCAAGCTGGATGTATCGCATGCTGTGTTCCAGGCTCCCCTGTCAGTGAGGGCTCTGTGAAGGAAGCATTTCAGCATCTCCCTGTGAGTTCTGACCTTACCATGGCAACAAAACATATCTTGCTGTCTCTCTGTTTTATCCTTCAGTGGGTGTGGAGCCCACTACTTAGTCAACAGCTCCTTTGTCCTTTGACCATAGCTGGACATTCAAATTTCAGCACAGCTGTGCTGAACATAGCAACTTGCTGACCTTATGGTCCTCCTGTTCTTTAAGTTTCATCTTCTGAAGGTCTCACACCAGCTGAAGAAGATGACAGATTTGCTCTTTATTTGTAGTGAGGCAGTTTGCCACCTGTTGGTGTGATTTCTTCTTTCGCTCTGGCAGTCTCTCTTAGCTTCCCTCTTAAAGTCCATTCCAAGGCCTTCATCCTCTGTGAAGTCTTTCCTGACCAAGGCCACTGTGAGAAGTCCCTCTTCCGTGGAGTCCTTATCAAATACCATCTTGCACGTCTTGTGTTTATATGTCTTGTCTCCCAACCTGATAGTGGGCTCCTGGAAGGGAAGGGTCTTGTCACTGTCTTCTTTGTCCACAGGACATTTCCTGGCATGTGCTCGCTTCCTCCACTGATAAAGGGTCAAAGGCAGTCACGCAATGACTGCTCTATGGCATGACTTTTTTACTGAACAGTTTTTTTTTTTTTTTTTTGTAAAAACCCATCTCTTAATATATGAAAAAAGCAGAGAGTCTTTCTTAAGACTGAGAGGGCTTGGTTTTCCTTTCTGGTTGCTGTCTGTGTCTTGTTCAAGTTGCTTCTAAGTGTTGTAGTTTTGCTCCCATCTTATTAACACGTTGGCTTATTTATTCCCATTGACCTTCATGGCTCTGTTCTAAGCACTATAGTTACGGGTATGTTTTACTCATGTGGGCAAATTTTGACAGAGGGATTACTGCCTAAAGTAGGCTCCCTAACCTACCTGATGGCACAGAACCAAAATTCACACCACCAGTGTTAGAGGGGGGAAAAAAAGAATAGTTTGATGCAAGGTCACCTGACAAGACATGGGAGGCAATGCTCTCAATCAAGCCAGTGAGGATGGGCAGTATTTTAGGTGGTTAAAGAAATAATAGAAATGCAAGTTGGTAGAGTCTGATTGGTTCCTTCCTATTAAACCATGGTGTAGCTTGAATTTGGATCCAGAAATGCAACAGACTGATTGCTTGCTTGTCTGTCTAACCACAAGGCATCTGACTTACGACTTCCATGATCTCTTTAGTCCAGGCTATGAGATATCACTTTAAAGAGCTATGAACGCTCTTCCAGGCCTGACCTCTGAAACACAACTTTTCAATTTATGAAAAAATCAAGTTTTTTCCCACCAGTTTAAAATGGGAAGTGGTATTTTTGTCCGATTGTAGCAGGTTGGCTCTGCCGTTCTTGCAAGATTAGCAGAAGCAGCAAATGACCATCATGTTTAACACAGTGTCTGCAGCATGATGGAGTGGGAGCTACTTCAAAGAATTGGAGCTAGGCCTCCCTAGCGGTGCAGAAGTTAAAGTCTAAGCACTATCAAGCTATCTCCAGCTGCTGCAGCCTGAGTTAGATGCCAGGCCAGGGAGCTATCCACATGGTGCAGCAGACCTCGCTTGCCTCTCCCGCTGTTTCCCTCAGCAGTGTATTTCAGTAGATCTGCCTGTTCTGCTCCCCACTCTGTCTCAGGTGAATCCTCTCACCCCTCACACCTCTGGCCTACACCCCAGTTCTTATATGCAAAAATAAATGAAAATAAATCTTAAAAAAAAAAAGAAAAAGAACTAGAGCTGCACTCCTACTTCCAAGTGTGGATTAAAGGCCCTCTGTTCAGGCCTTGTTCACTGCTCTTGGCTATTGCTACTTTGTGTACTCTGTCTTTTGGGGATATCTTTAAGCTTTCTAACTATACATCTGAGGTTGAGTTTAGTTGAACAATTACTTAATTGAGCAATTATCTGCTAGACATTGTGATATTTTCTGGGCTTGAAGACAATCAGACGGTCCCCAAAAGGACTGAAAGCAGCAACTCCAAGGTTTTGACAGTAATCTTGCAACACCTACCATGAGAACAAAAATACTTCTAAGTATCCATGGGCCCATAGAGACATATGTACTAAAAATATTACATCCAGTCACCCTCTTTCCTTGAGTTCTAAACAAGGTGAGATGTCAGGAGAGCATGTTTTCTGTTCATGTTAGCATTTAAAATTTTTAAAACTTACCATGAGCAGGTGCCCCAAACTGTTGTAACTCATTTGAGTTTTATAACAACTCCATGAGAGGTACTATTATTATACATTGATATAGCAGAGGCACAAAGAGGCATTAAAAAGCCAGCCAAGGGATAAACAGCTAGTCAGTGGCTGAGCCAGAATTCCAGCTTGGGCACCTTGCCTGCAACCACTCCTCTATGCTTTCTCTCCATGGATTCTTGCTAGAAATCGCTGGCTGGGTTGATAACTACTGGTTAATCATATTAGAGTGGAGGAAAAGAGTCACATCCCAAATGTTGAATTCTTTTGGTGAAAAGTCTGAGAACTTTTAGCAACCATTAAAACCAAGCCATCTTCTATTTTTCTTCTAAGTCTCTCTTGGATCAGCCAATGTACTAGTATAACTTGAAAAGATTGGTATGCTTCTGTGAAATGATTGCTAACTTGGGTCTTGATTTGGAAATTAAACTCTGTCTGAAATTAGTGCTTGTTGCTGGTAGTAGAATTACCATATTGCAACTTTGTTTCTAGAGAATGCTGGATTAAATATCCCTTGACTCTAGGAGAAAGAAGGCCTCTCATATAATGTTAGCCAAAGAAGTGGTTGCATTTGAAAATCTTTACTGAACTCCATGGGATTCTTTTTTTTTTTTTTTTTTTTTTTTTTTTTTTTTTTTGTATTTTATAGAGGCATGTTTTATTTATTTATTTATTTTTTTTTAAATTTGTTTGTTTGTTTTGTTTATACATGCACTGGGTACAGTCAGAAGCACGGGAGGGTGAGAGAATTCACCAGAGCCAGAGCGGGGAGCAGAGCAGGCAGAAGGACCAAAGTACACTGCTGAGGGGAGCAGCGGGCGGCAGGAGAGGTCTGCGCGCCATGTGGGACCCTCTTCCAGTGGCCGGGGAGAAGCCGGGGAACGAACCGGCACCGCAGAGGCCCCGGGCAGCTTCGCAACCCAGTGCTCAACCACTGCGCCACCGGGGAGGCCCTCCATGGGATTCTTAATAAAAATCCCAGGAAGGCTCAGAGGCACCCGGACTGCAAGGTCACTTTCAGAAAAAAAAGAAGTATTTCATTTTCTAACAAGTTCTTGAATTCTAAGAATGATCTCTTTCTTACATAAAATGTTAATAAGAAATCACTGTACAATGGAGAGGTCTCAAATGATCTTTTTTTCGTTCAAGTTCTCCACTTCTTTTTGAGAGCCAACTCTCATCAGATCTAATAGTAGAACCTCTTTTTCCAACAGTTTTCTGGGTTTCTTTTTCTCCCTGAACTGAGTGTGGCTGGGTACTGAACATAGGATCCCTAACTTACATTAAATGGCATATTCTTGATTTATACCTTACAAAGGGATTGTCTGCATTTCCAGTGTGTAGTTGGAAGTAGTTCCTAAAGACCATTTACCATTTGGTCCCTGCTTTTGATCACTGCTGCTACATAATGTTTTCTGTCATTAAAGTGTGGTCTGTTTGGTTGGATAAAAGCAGAATTCTTTCCTTTTTTCAAACTGATCATGCCTCTCCCTTTCATTCAGAAAACTGTCAGGTCTGTTGCCTCTCCCTGTCACAGCAAGCTGTCTGGGCTCTCATTTGACTTTGGAGACAGCACAAAAGAGACTTAAAAAGTGTTAACCACAGTACCTCTTAGTGCCCCCAGACTGTCACAGAATCTATGCCAGTAGTACTGCAGACTTGGAGCCTGCTTATATGCCAAGACCTCCGGCTCATGACTGCCCCTTAAAGAGCTGTTCCCACCTACTTCTATCCCTGGCTCGGGCTCTTCGGCTTGGTGCCCATAACTACTCTCTCTGGGTACCTGAACACACATTCCTTCATGCCCAGAACCTTCCTGGGATGCTCATAGTCAATCCATACCAAAGCCCACATTTCAAAAAGCTCAGAGTACCTCTCTCCCTTAAGGCTTGGAGGACTCTGTAAATACCCTAGAGGATTTACTCTGTAAATAGCCTCCTTGCCACAGGGGGAATGTTGGGACTAATTCTCTGGGCACTCTAGTGATCCGCTTAATCTACCCTCCCTCACCTGGTTTACTACCAAAGAACAGTGCTTCCTCTATTCATTATTTTTTCCCCCATATCCTCATACCTCACTTTACAAATTTCTCCTGACAGTCCTTCCTGACTCTTCTATGTTCTGGAGTTCTCAGATCAGGATAAATACATTCTTACATTCTTTCCCTTTGCACCAGACATTCCTTTATCCTCCATATCTCAATTGAAAACTGTTCCCAGAGACACTGTTTGCTGGAAATTTCTAAAGTGGAGGGATAGTTGTTGCCAGTTGTCCTTCATGTCCCCTCGCCTCTCCTTTGATTACAGCGGTCCTGAATCCAAGCTCATCTTCAAAGCCTCCTGCTTTCTGATTGCAGCCTCCTTAGGAGCCTGGTGCAGCTGCCATTTTTGTATATCCTTAACTTCTCCTTATAATCTAAACAGAATTAATTTTCTGTCAGTTTCCTGAATACACCTTGTTACTTTTCACCCCCAGAAGCATTTCAATTACTGCTCCCTCTACCTGAGACATTTCTCCACCCCTGTTTCCTCCCCACTTATCACTCAACATTCAGATCTCCACTTGGCAGACTTCACTGATTCCTCCCACCACACAATGAGTGGGGTTCTCTCCCTGTGACCTTCATTTCTCTGATAGATTCTCCCTAGTTACTTGAACTGTAAGCACAGTGAAGCTGGTCACTGTCATCTCCCCAGTGCCTCCCACAAATGTGGTGCTTCACTTGTATTTGTCAAATACATGAATGAATGGATTGAAGTATCTGGAGCATTAATGATCATGAGCAAGGTAAGAAGATGAACTGTGAGCAAAACACACATCATTATTTTCTGATAGCTTATCAGTAGGATTTAAAAAATTTTTTTTTATCTCGGAGACAGATTTGAGTTAATAAGGAAAGAATATAGAAGAAAGAAACAAAGGTATACAGTTGATCCTCTTTCCTATAGACTTACCAGACTTTACCACCAAATGTGCAAAAACCAGGCCTATCTCAAACTTGAAGCAAACTGTCCCAGTCACCTCAGTCAGGAGAAATCTGGAAGGTGTGCATATTGTGTGTGTGTGTATGTGTATGTATACACATGTGCATGTGTGAAGGTGGGTGGTGGGAATGGGTGGGAGGTAAAGCATGGCTTGGATAATGAATTTCTAAGTCTACTGGAATGATTAGGACTCACCCTACACCCAATTCATGGCCCCCTGAATCTCTGCATTGATCTTATTTGGAAATAAATTCTTTGTAGATGTAATTAATTAAGATGAGGTCAGATTGGATTAGTGAACCCTAACCTCATGAGTGGTGTCTCTATGAGAAGAGAAAAGACACACAGGCATGCAGTGAAGAGAGCCGTGTAAAAATGTTGGTAGAGGTTAGAGTTGTATTACCTCGACCCAAGGAGCCAAAGATTGCTGGCAATTATGAAAGATTAGGAGAGGCAAGAAAGGACTTTCCTTGAGCCTTCAGAGGGAACATATCTCTGCTAATACCTTGGTTTTAGAATTCTATCCTCCAGAACGGTGAGAGAATAATTTTTTGTTGTTTTAAGCCACCCCATTTGTGAGAATTTGTTATAGCAGCCCTAACCAACTACATACACAACTTAATACAAAAGGGGAGTAGTAATTTTGCTTGATCTTTTGTTCTTCCTTAAATGCTTTTTTCTCTTCCCATGCTAAAGAAAAACCGACATATGTTACTCTGCTTGTCATTTCTTCTCCTTTCCCCCATCTCAATTGATAGTCTCACGCAAGTTCAAAGAAGAACTGAATAATCACTTGCAGCAAATAGATAACACCACCATTGCTTTTGGTCAATACAATCTGCTATTTACTCTGTGGATAGTATGTAAAACACTTTGTAAGACATGCCACATACTTTGTTCTAATCCTCTACAAATTTGCAAAATATATTATGGTTTCAGAAATGAAATTAAACCTCAGGAATCATGTCTTACCTATGATCTGATTTATTTGGACATCTTTAAGGACATACTTGACATCTGGTCAGAGCCTTTACCAACCCTGTGTAGCAACAAAATCTGTGTCTTCAAAACATTTAGTTTTGGATTTAAAAAGAAGAAACAGGGCCTCCCTGGTGGCACAAGAGGTTAAGATGCAAACTATGAAGCTATCTGCAGCCACTGCAGCACAAGTTCCATCCCCTGCCAGGGAGAGAGCCACATGGCAGAGCAGACCTCTCCTGTCTCACCTGCTGCTCCCCTCAGCAGTGTATTTCAGTCAATCTGCCTGTTCTGTTCCCCACTCTGTCTCTGGTGAATCCTCTTGCCCCACCCACACCTCTGGCCTGTACCCCAGTTCTTGTATGCATAAATAAAAAATAAAAAATCTTAAAAAATAAAAAAAAAATGAAAAGAAGAAGCAATCAGGTTTGCTGGCTCAAACAAGACCTTAACATGCAGCAGACATTTTAGATATTCAAGTCAATTTCTTTGCCTTCCTCCACAATCCCAAAGCACTTTTCCATGGCACCTGAACATAAAGTGTCAGCAGAATGAATCTGTAGTACGTGGCCTTGGTTCTGTGTCCCAAACCTCTTCTAAATCCCTTCTCTCCTCTTGTTTGAGGCTGGTTCTGGTCTGCACAGCAACTAAACAATCACTGTCGGGAAATGGCCTTTGTCTGGCTGCGTGCCAAGGATGTGGGTTGTTGAGGGGTGAGACACTCACTAAATCAATCTTACGAATTGGAAACCTTCTGTCAAAAAAAGAGAAAAATTTCATCAGAGTGAAAAACATCTCAAGCTTCCTGAAAGAGTTTTAGATACAAAAGCTTCAGTGGTTTAAAAAAAAGATATATTTTGATAAGCTTTTTATGAGATGATTGAGATATTTTTAATAACAAAAGTCCACGGAGGAATGTAAGAAATGTTTCACAGCATGCTTCAAAACCGAAGTATCAAAAGGTTAACACTGAAAATTTGTCTGAAATTATACAACACACTTCTCACTTTTGCTAGTAGATGACATTATTGTTATTTTTGTTTTCACTTATACCTCTTTTTTTTTGTTGTTGTTGCAAGTATTGATGAAAGCCCATATTTGCTCCTGCTGGAAAGGTCCAAACAAAAATAAGGCTGTGAAGAAAGAAGAAAGATAAAATCCCAAAAACTGACCCTGCATTTTGATCTATTAGGCTTATTTTGCTGATGACTTAAAAAATGCACATATAATTGCTATCTAGGAAGAGAATAGGAGTTGGTTAAGTGTAATCTCTCTTTTTTAATTTTTAAATTTATTTTTGATTATTTTATATATTTTTTACATCATTTTTCATTTTTGTACAGTGTATGCAGGTTAAGTGTAATCTCAAGTGCTAAAGTCTCAAAAAGCAAATGGGAAATTTGGCTGCTACTCTCCTGCTCCGTTCTAACAAGGAGAATTGGGATTTGTCTGTCTTTTCTTGCATTGTGTGTTACAGGAGGAGACTATCATGAGGCCTGAAAAGGAAATGATATAGTAGTCTGTCTGCAGGTTTCTTTTTCAGCTGGATGAGAAAGAACTTTGAAGTCTTTGGACATCAAGTCCTGTAGGGGAGTTATCTTTTCCCTCCCCTTATAAACAGTGAGGAGAAAACCTATTATCTTCTTTTTTTTTATTTTAAGATTTTATTTATTTATTTATACAAGCACTAGGTACCGTCAGATGCGCAGGAGGGTGAGAGAATTCACCAGAGCCAGAGTGGGGAGCAAAACAGGCAGACTGATGAAATACACTGCTGAGGGGAGCAGCGGGCATGGCAGGAGAGGTCTGCATGCCATGTGGGACCCTCATCGGCAGCCGGGGATCAAACTGGCACTGCAGAGGCTGCGGGCAGCTTCGCAGCCCAGGGTTCAACCGCTGCGCCACCAGGGAGGCCCAAAACCTATTATCTCCTTAAACCACATTCCTAGAGACAATATAAATCTACCAGACAGCAGCGGGCATATCTGAAAATTGTGTCTGCATTCAAATTATGAGGACATTTATGGCTACAGCTGGAAGTTACTTTTTGGATTTAGACATTAAATTCTAATATGATTATCAATTGATCAGAAATATGTTTCATTTAACAAGTACTTATTCAGTCCTTCCTATGTTACACTATGGATGATATATTATGAAAGACAATTATTGGTCTTATTAAGGAGTTTATGCATCAGGCTTAAGAGGGCGATGCCAGAGCAAGGAGAAGATGCTGGCATTGCTAACTCTTTTTTTTTTTTAAAGATATATTTATTTATGCATATAAGAACTGGGGTACAAGCCAGAGATGTGTGGGGTGAGAGGATTCACCAGAGACAGAGTGGGGAATAGAACAGGCAGACTGACTGAAACACTGCTGAGGGGAGTAGTGGGCAAGTCAGGAGAGGTCTGCTGTGCCATGTGGGTAGCTCCCTGGCCAGCTGGGGGATTGAACTTGTGTTTCAGAGTTTGTGGATAGTTTCATAGTGCTGTGCTTAACCCCTTGTTAAGAGATCCACCTCTTACTGAGTCCTTTCTATGAACCAGGCAGCATTCACAATGCTTTACATGCATGTGCTTGTTTAATCTTTAGAAATGCTAAGAAATAGATGACATTTTATCACCACTTTACTAATAAAAAGGGTGAGTCACAGAAAGTTTAGAACTTTATCCCCCCTGGTCAGACACCTAATAAGTGGTAAAATCAAACCAGAAACTTGGGCAAGTTAATCACAATATTCTATCTAAAGTTGGGCAGAAAACACACATATGTTGTTAATAATATGTAAAAAAAAATCACAATATTAAGGAGTAAATGATAAATGGGGACTCCATCCTAGGGTGGTATTTTTAAGGATGTCTTCAAGATATAGAACCAAAATTAGAACCAGAAGATTGTTACATCCATATGATCTTGTTGGAGATAGCCATTTGCAAATGTGGAGTTCTGAGAGCATGTAAGAGAAAACAATTGGGTGTTTTAGTCCATTGTTTCTCAAACTTCTCAGACTAAGAAACCTTGTCTTTTTTTTTTTAAAGATTTATTTTTATTTATTTGTACAAGCACTGGGTACAGTCAGAAGCACAGGAGGGTGAGAGAATTCACCAGAGCCAGAGGTGAGAGCAGAACAGGCAGACTGATGAAATACACTGCTGAGGGGAGCAGCAGGCTGCAGGAGAGGTCTGCGCGCCATGTGGGACCCTCCACCGGTGACCGGGGAGCAGCCAGGGATCGAACGGGCGCTGCAGAGGCTGCGGGCAGCTTCACAACCCAGCGCTCAACTGCTGCGCCACCGGGGAGGCCCAAGAAACCTTGTCTTTAGTGAGCACTTAACAAACATCTTTTAGCTATGCATTTTAAAGCAATTTGAAGAATATTAGCTTAGAAGAACAGAATCTTCTTTAGGGTGGTCTACTTATAAAGACTGTTCTAGACTTCTCTGTTTCTGCTATCAGTGGCCAGAAAGGATCCGATGAAATTGAAGGGCAGGAACTCTAGAAATCTCTGTGGATATAATTTGTAGGGTATAGTGGAATTCATGAAACTGAGGTGATGGTGCATGGGTGCATTGGTGAAGGAAATTCTATGGGGACTACACCTGATGGGATGGGGGAAGGCAAATAATGTTTAAAAATGAACAATGATGTAGAAAATAAAAATAAATAAAAATAATGCAAAAAAGGTATAAAAGATATTTTATATTTTTGGAAACCCTTTGGGAAAAAAACAACTTTGCAGGTTATCAAGTTTTATTTGTGTAACTAAGCCTCCTCTCAAACCAGGATTATATTATCATCAACTCTAGGAAAAGCTTAGATTAACCAGATTAGTTTTCTCAGCTGGGCTGAGGAGTATATACTTGATCGTTGCAAGAGGCAGCACTTTATTTGTCCCTGGTCTTATCTGTGTATATACTATCCCAGGGACACAGCCTTCTCTCTGTAATTAGTTTTTACACTATTTTGTCCATATATAAGGTTTATTCTGTGGTCAGATTGTAGACATAATTAAGTCCATTAATGGCTCTTGTGTTTTCTTTTATACAAAAATGATACAACCTACAGAGAACAAAATCCTACTTTCTTTAAATAATGTCAGAATTTACTTTTGTGGAATATTCTCTTTCTACTAGGAACTAAGCTGTGTGTTTCATGTCTGTTTTTTAGTTTTGACCTCACGACCACTCTGGAAGCAGGTGTTACTCTCATTTCACAGCGAGGAAATGGAAGCTCAGAGAGATGAAATTACAGCTTAGTAACTGATAATGAAGGATTTGAGTTCTGGTTTGTCTAATTCCAAAACCTATACTTTTGTAACTCTACTGCATTGTTTCCTTTTTTAAAAAAAAAAGATTTATTTATGCACACAAGAGCTGGGGTACAGGCCAGAGATGCGGGGGGTGAGAGGATTCACCAGAGACAGAGTGGGGAACAGAACAGGCAGACTGACTGAAATACACTGCAGAGGGGAGCAGTGGGCGAGACAGGAGAGTTCTGCCATGCCATGTGGGTTGCTCCCTGGCTGGCTGGGAATCGAACTCCTGCTACAGAGGCTGCGGATTCCTTCTTAGTGCGGTGCTTAACCCCTCGTGCCACCAGGGAGGCCCTGCATTGTTTCCTTAAAAGGGAAAAATTACTGAAAATGAAACTAGCACTTGCAATACTAGAATTTAAACTATTCCAGGCAATTGAATTGAAGCACATCATTGCTTAGTTGACTAGGACAAGAGACTCTGCACCTTCAAGCCGTATCTATTAAAAATTTTTCTGATGATCTCTTTGACTTAATAGAAAAAAACCGACAACTCACAATGGATTGTTTCTTATCTAGTCATAACTCAAAATTTGGCCATTACATGAAAGTTCCTTATCTAGTCATAACTCAAAATTAGTCCATTACGTTCCCATAAGTTGGGACTGTCTTCTCCCTTCCCTGGCAGGATGTTAAGAAGGGCCACTGAGATGAACTTAGTGCAGAAAACCAACCACCCAGTAGCTTAATCTTCACTCCAGGATTAACCAGGTTTAAGTTTAGCAGAGAAGTTCACCCAAACTTAGGGATAGGAAGCCCTCTTTTTTGAGATATGCCCTTCAGAGAAGTCCCTGTTCAACTGACAAAGCAGTGTTAATAGGAAGCCCAACAAGGGAGAACATGGCAATAATTTTCTGTTCCCTAAGATACTTCCCTGGAAAGAGGACAAGGAGGTGAAGATAAAGAAAATGTTGGAGACATCTGACAACTTGTTACATAAATGACAGTATTACTAGACAAGTCAAAGAAATAACTTCCTACTCATTTTCCAGAAAGAGAACTGTCCTACACCTAAAGAGGGAGGTGATTATTTGGAGAATCCATTCAGAACTGGAAGTACAGGGCTAGTCCCCCCCAGGCCCCAGAAAGGGTCCTTGAAAAGACCCCCTTGTGTTTATGGAGATGGGACCACAGTTTCTCTCCAGTCCAGGACAGGTCATTCCTGAGTCTGTTCCTACCCATTAGACCATTGAGGGTATCTCCCTATCTGGGGAAACCTCAAGAAATAGTCATGGGTGCCCCCAGATCATACAAATGTGAGTCTCCAGATCTTTAGGAATTTCAGTTAAAAGCTGATAAAACAGACCATCAGAGAAGATACAGTAATGAGAAGACATTTATTTGTTCCAAGTGTCCCAAAGGCTTCTCCCAGGCAACAGAACTATATCAATTCATACAGAGAACCCTCCATGCTGCAAAACCAGCTTTCATGCTCAGGAGAGAATCCACATGAGACAGAAGCCCCCTGTGTGTCACTCTGCGGGAAAAGCCACTATATACCAGGCCACTGAGAACTCGTTATAAAATGCCTTCAAGTGTTCCTTCCACGCATAAGTTTGCTTGACTATTGCCCAAGGTGATATGTATAAACGTGTATGAGATTATAATACTTCCATGGCTGTTCTGTGTTTAGGACATAGTTGATCATTTTCTGATTACATTTTCCATTTATTATCTTACTCCACTGAAGTGTAAATATAAGGAGAGCATACATTTCAGTCTTATTTTCTAAAGTATCTGAAGTGGGGCCTATGTGGTGGCATAGGGGTTAAAGACACAGTGCTATCAAGCTATCGCCAGCCACTGAAGCACAAGTTTGATCTCCGGCAGGCCAGGGAGCTAACCCACATTACACAGCAGACCTCTCCTGTCTTGCCTGCTGTGGCCCTCAGTAGTGTATTTGAGTAGATCCGCCTGTTCTGCTCCCCACTCTTTCACCCTGTTCTCACCCCCACCCCTGCATCTCTGGTCTATACCCCTGTTCTTGTATGCATAAGTAAATAAATCTTAAAAACAAAAAAGTATCTGAGGTGCCTAGAAATTTGTCCAACGAATTTCAAATGACCAACAAATATAGAAATTGAATAAATGAAAAAAATAAAAAAAGAAACAAGTGTCTCTGCTTTCCATCCTGCTCAAGGAAAGACAGTGAGCAGGACCTGAAAACATGTTTACAAATGGTGAGTGGCATGAGTCTGACGCATCCTGGGAGGCACTAACCCATGCCTGCTTTGGGGGAGCCTGTGAAAACCTGGCAAACCTTGCAGGGCCTGACACAGAGACCCAGAGGCATGTCTTTTAGCACTTTGGTGGCACGGATGCAAGGGAGATAAATGACTCATTTTGTTTTTAGGAACTGTTTCCTTCATAGACCTTTCTAAGCAAAATGCAAAGAAAAGAGACCTTATCTTTTACTGTAGAATATAGAGGTCTAAACAGAAAAGTGGGCTGTCACTGAAAAGTGGGCTGTTTCATTTGAGCAATGGATTGAGGGACAATCTTTTTAACTACCCTTGCAAATAAATAAGTTCATAAATTAACCAGTCTGTTAAAAAATGTAAAACATTTTGACTTCTTAATGTAAAATCACCAGTATCTTCAGCGTGCCACATACTTCCCCCATATATTTTCTCCTTTTGTGAAAGAGTATTTGCCGGACTCTAATTTAAGAGAAGAGAATTTGTATTTCTTGAAGGCTTACCATGTACCACATGTACTTGAAAGTGTTCTTAGTGCTTTTTGTATGCAATCTTTTTTAATTGCCACAACAATACTACAAAAGATATTATTGTCTAGAAATAATCTCAGAGAGCTTCAGTGATTTCCCTAAAGTCACAGAATAAGTTAGATTGGGACCCACTTCTGTCTCCAAAACTTATGTTTTCTATGAAGTTGACTTTAGGAGAAAACATTGGCTGTGTTTGGAACCACACAAATGTTCTCCCAAATTCTCCTAGAGATGATCACTGCTAACAACCATTCCTGACACACATTTGAATGTTCCTGGAGGGTCTGGGTCTTCTCTTACCCCAATAGTTAGCATAACCTCTGTTACATAAATCTTCAATCAATAATTGTTGAGTTGAAATGTCCTACTGCTCACACGGGCTTGGCCTACTTGAGAATGTTTTAGCTAAGTTTCCAGCTACATTCAAAAGTCCTATCTGGACTATGGTGGACTGGGGTGGAGGTCCATTGGTGCCTTGGTGGTGGGCGTGGTGTGGTAACAAGCATGTGAAGAGGTGTGATCCTATACCCCTGAATCATACACAGTGCTGTAACCAATTTAGCCCAAGTAATATATAAAAAAGTCATGTATGAGCTTGACTTGGAATACCACTGGGGTCAGACTTATGATATAGCATGTTCCTAATTGAAAAAATGGCTTTGCACTCTGACCTGGGGAGGCGTATTAAGGAATCAGTGAGATTTTGAATACAAGTCTCAGTGAAATGGATATGGGGGGGGGGACATATAAAGACACAAGGATGTTTCTGGGAACTATGGGTATTGTTTTATTCTCTACTCTTTCTAGATATATCTAGGACCCACAGTCATCTTGTCCGAGTGATTCTATTTTTCCTTGTGGTCTCCAGTCCTGAAATTCAAGATGATACTTTTCACAAGTAATTCTTGAATTGAAGCTGCTGTTTTAGCAATCTGAAACATTGTACCTGATTATCATTCATATCTGAGTTTTACAAATGTGGATAGGAAAAATACCAGGACTTGGGAAATGCAGAGCTGAATGGTGAGAGAGAGAAAAATCCCTTTCCCTAATTTGGAACTAACTGCCAAGGGATGCCTTCAAGGACACGGCTAGTCTTCAGCCCCAAGTAGAGTGCAGTCACATCTGCAACTGTGCCTTTTCCCTGAACGGTGTCTCTCCCGAGCCAGGGGTTGTTTTGGTTAAGTCTGATGGGTTGGGTGGCAACATGTTACGTGGTGAGAATCAGGATAGTTTCATATTGCAATGTTTTAAAGAAATTATCTTTATTTTTAATTGTTCATCTAGACATGCCAATGGATATTTAGGCCACATTTTGAGCAAAACTCACAAGGTGTTTTTTCTCAAACCTCACATGTGTACACAAAACAACACAATTTTAAGGGTTTGCTGAAAAGAATAAAGCATAAGAAATACAGGAAAGTACAAGCTCATAACCAAGTTCCAATCAGTAAGCAAATGTGATTCAACATGAGAGAAGGTTACAAAGCAGGCCTGTGTTTTGCAGGAAGCACTATCTGAAGATAGGATGGCAGAACACCTCCCGGGCCCAGAAGCCATAAGCAGGTACAACAGCGGCATTTTTACTCAGCCCAGCAGGGAGTTATGGGGAGATCAGGGTTTTATGAATAAGGTTCTGACTGGATGCTTTTAAAAGGAAAAGCAGACTTTGCCTATCAGGCCTGGCAGTGATATATAGTCTCTCTTAATTTGATCTTAACTTTACTTTTTGCTTACTAAAAATAGCCCTTGATTCCTTTCTTCAAGCAATGTGAGAATTAAACTTGGTAAGTCAACTATTGATGGTCTGTGGATGCTCCAACAACTGTGTCCTAAGACTTCTTAAGACTGGACTTCTACTGACAGATTGTGAGAGCAACTGGAAGCAAGAATAATGTTTTCACATTTCTTTTTTTGCCCAAAAATGAGGAACTCAGGACATCTCCAGATGATTGAAAGAAGGAGCCAAATGCATCTACTTTAGGCATCATGTCTCATCTGACTTCGTACTAGTAGCTGTTTTATAGGCTTCAAAGTCAGTTAATCAATGGTTTTCTCTGTGAGCTCTTTGTCTTGGAAACATGGAACTACTTAAAAATGCTCTCAATATTACTTACTCAAGTTATTATATAAATATAATTTATATAAACAAAGTTTGTTTCTTAAACTCAAGGTAGAGGTCCCATTAGCTAAAATAGTATCTTTCTTATCTCTACTATATTGTCCTCAATAATTGTTTTCTTTAATGTGATCTCATGTATATGAAAAATAGACTACTCAGAAGCCCTCTCTCTGTATCACCAAACCCGAAGTAAGAGAAGTTTGGAAGCAAGAATACATTCAAAATATTCTCTTTTGGGGCCTTTCCAGGCTGAAAGTTTTAGAGAATTAAAGCAGTACAGAAATGTGTCAGTACATAGCTATTACAGAAAAAAAAAGTGAGTGTTAAGTTTTCACAACTTTCCTTCTTACCCATCTCAACAATTTCAACTTATCATCTACCCATTTCATGAGCTTTTCACACTTTCTCTAACGCCATCTGAAATCTCTTCTACTTTAACAAAAACACAACCAACTCCCCCAAATTTTCCCTAAACCTTAACTCTGCAAACCTCAGTCTCTCTACAGGAACTTGTTACAACCCAGTTAAATTTTTAACATTTCATTTGCACGTTGGAAGAAAAAAAAAAAAAACAGTTGCATGTAAGAAATGGGAGCGGGTTGTCATTCTATCAGCTTATGAGACGATTTGGTGGTGGCAGCAACGAGCAGATTGCCATTCTCCCACTGAGATGTTGCTTACGCTAAAAAGAAAGGAATTTCACCAATTTTCACCTAACATTAGTTATACTAGAACTTCTAAAGAAAAAGGTCAAAGCAGAGAGGTTAATCCACTAGAGAGGAATGCTGTAACAGATTGATATTACTGCCAAGTGTCTGCAGAAAAAAACGGCAAGCAAATTCCAAAGTGACTCTGCTAGCAAGAGCCATACTTAACCACAACGACCTGACAGGAAGGTAAAGTGTGCCAGATAATGCAAATATTTTCTTTACCTAAATAAAGTTAACTTCAGCTAAACAGTTGGGGAATTGAACATGAAATTAAGGAAAAAGAAAAGTCCAGTTACTATTAACACCAAAGAAATGCACGCCAACCATAAACCAAAGGTGCTTTGGTACTGTAGCCATAACAGACAAAAGTGTGAGAGGGGCCAGAGAATTTCCTGACGGTTAGATGACAGGGTCGTAGAGAGTTTGCGAGACCTGTTATGTCTCCCTTGAGGTTGACACACCACTGTGTTCCATGACAAGAGTCACATAAACACAAGCTTATCAGCTGGCTTGTTAAACAGTGTACAACGTCGCTGCGTTGAAAACGACTTGAGGCTTGCTGCAGCGGGCTCATTAATCTGAGGAAACGATGCTTGGTGCCATAGATTAAACACTATGGTCTCAAGCGGAATGCATGTGAAGTTTCCAAAACATTTCCTCAAAGACTTTATTCAGTTTTGGTGTGTGACCTTAGCTGGAAAGCATAAAGATGGACATGGGAAGGCGGTTCAGAAAGACATCTGTGAGGATTTAAGTTGGGCGGCTTTCAGAAGATGAAAGATGTGTAAAGTTAAGGCCTTTCTGCAAACAATAGTATATTAATAAACTCTATACCATATTTACAAATGCATCCTCTTGTATTAAATCTAACAGTATTCTGTTCACAGTGCCATTGTTTATACAGGTAGCAATCCCATAATACTCATGTATTTTGGCATGGGAATCAGTAGCGCTTGGTATTTACAGAAAATGTACATGTGTGAATATAAACATGTCACTGAATCTGAGTTATTTGATAAAAGACAGATTGGCCAATGGTGCAGAAGAATGGAGTACACAGCACCTTCCCCTCAGACTGGATTTCTTAAATTGAGAAGATGCCAAATCTCTGACCCAAAGTGGCATAAAATCAGTAACAAAACAATGAACCCCTTGTTCAAGTTTGGGTACATTGAGTCATCTTAGTCCAAAATTTTAGATCCAATGTCTAGTGCATAAAATATAAAAGTTAAAAAGATTTATTATTATTTTATAATAATAATTATTATTAAAATAGAAGGTACTTTCTCTCACGCTCTTATTTGTGCCCTGGCTCTTAAGACCAGTATCCTTGGAGTCCCAAACGTGCTGGTGTTTTTGTCGTGCAGATCAGCGGTCAGATGGTGAACGCTAACATGCTCTGGACTTAGGAACTGCTGCCTGTCACAGTGGGACCCAGGGTCCACGGGGGTCACAGCAGAAGCACCTCTTTCTTACTCCCCAGTCTTCTCCTTGAGGGGCAAACATGCCCTGAAAATCAGCTCCCACATTACTGGAGTTGCTCATCTCGGCAGCTAATGCTGAGGCGACGAATGGCTTCTGTACACTGGAAAAGGGAATGGAAGGCAGGGAAGTAGGAGGAGGGTGGCATTCCAAGGAGCCCCAGGACAAAACCCAGAGTGCTGGCTGGGTTTTTTGGGCAGGAACCTCCTCAGAAGGCCTCTGCTGAATGAGGTTCTCATTCTCTCCGCATGCAGAGCATGGGGTAGGCTCGGCTGGCTCTAGGGGGCTTCGCCTTTGGTCGCGGCCTGCTCTTCCCTCTCAGTCCCTTGGCCTGTGTGGTCCGGACTGCCACTGCCACCGCCACCACCACTGCTTTTGTGCTGCTTGGGCAACAGGCTCTTCCACTGGGCTTTATTGTGTACGAGATGGCTGAGCATGCTCTCAGACAGGGCACTGTTTCCCGTGAAACGGGCCCATTCCCGGAAGAGAGGCTCCACGATGTATGTCATGAAACCTAGAACAGGCAAAATCAAGTTCATCAACATGAAGGTAGTAAACCTACTTCTGCCTCCCTCCCAAACAGGACTGTCTGTCATGTACCTGGCTTTGGAATGTGAAGGAAGAACATAAAATATGTCACCTGGGGCTTGTTACTTAACCTTTTTTTTACCTCAGTCTCCTTATTTGTCAAAGGGAGATAAGAAGGGTGTCGAGCCCATAAGTTTTTATGACAATGAAATGACTTCGCACATGGGAAATTCTTATAAAACTCCGGTGACACAGTAGCAGGCCGTAAGTATGGGCATTTATTATTTGCAAAGGGAGAAAGACATATATACAAAATAGTATAAAGAATAGTCTATGCTGCAACAAAGGAGGTGGATGGGGGACAGGGTAAGAGTAAATGGTGTCCAGGAGGTTCACAATCTTAACTCAGACTATCTGAAAAATTCATGCATTTACCCTGTAGGATATTTCTTTCCAGATTATCATTTCATACATTTGTCTTACTTTTAGTTATATTAAACAACTAAGTATAGGTAAATAAAAGATCATTTATACTGAATACATATTTTACCTGCAAGAAAAGTCCTGCTTTAGTGGCAAGATTTGATGTTAGACTTTTTTGTTTCCATATCTGTTCTCTTAATTTAGACTTGCTGCTTTCTCACCATTAACAGGCATTCTCTATTAAAGATGATTTGTAAAAGCAGTAACTTTCAGAATGATTATTTCAGAATGAAATAATCACAAACTTGGACATATTTAGGTTTTAATGTATTTCCTTGAAATGTAGGTGTGTGGAGAGAAAAAGGCAAATGTTTTTCAGCATAACAAAATCCAACCACTAACCCAGTATGTTTATAGGCATGTGAATTATAAGGCTTGATTTGATTTGATTACTTGGCCTGTGAGAATGCTACAGAGATGGGAAAAAGCAGCAGCAATGCAAAATGTTACTCTACATTTCTGCATTATCTCATTTTATGTGAAATATGATTTAAATATGAGAATATTATGAGATCATTTTAGGTAACTGGAACCTGAGGGGAAAGTTAAGCCAGTGACTTTATGTCTGCATTTTGATAAGGTTACATGGAGAGCCAGCAAGTAAGCATTTCATCCTTGAATTTTCTTCACTTCCTTCACAATCTCCCTATCTAATTTCTAATATCTTTTGTTTTGAGAGAGATTAGATATTAGATAGCTTAAAGATAGTTTGCAAAATTTTATTATTTTAAAACTGGTGTGAATATTATCAAGTTTACTGTAAGTATAAAAAAAGGTACAAATCCAATGATAAAAAATCAACTCATTTTCTTCCTGAAATTAGCCTGGAATTATTCATCTGTATTTCTACTTGTCAGGCATAAAGACCTGTTATAGTTAGGAGCACGGCCATCTTAAAGTCTGAATAGACACTGTGAGGCAGTTTTTCAGATGAAGGCAGGCTCCTGCATGGTCAGATTTGGGAATCTGTTCCATTGGTGGCTAATGCATTATGCCAGCCTCCACTTCAACTCAAGTCAAGTGGAATCTGGCTTTATTGGGATGCTGCTTTCCTGGATGGGTGGGCTTGGGAGAATGTGGCTTTAGAAAAAGCAAGGATTGAAGGAAAGCCTCTTTCTCCTCATCTTTCTATATATCTTACCAACTAGAGTTACGTTCAATGTACCATCTTCTTTTTAAAAGGCAGAAATTGACATAGAGAGGGCAGGAAATGGGCTGTGGAGAGAGAGGATTTTAGGTCCCAGTTCCACTTGGGTAAATATGAATCATTTAAATAGAAAATCAGATCCAAGCCTGAGACAGCTTTCACGAAAATCTCATTGTGGATCGGGACAGAAAAAAAGAGGGGATATTTTCAGTCCCAGGGGAATCAGGACAGAAGAAACCTGTGTTAGGACGGGCTTGGGACGTCCTTCCCTGGGAGGCTGAAGCCTGCAGCTTCCATACCATTCTTTATCTATTTGGGTTTCCCAGTCTAGCCTAATCTACCCCTGAACCTATAAAACTGGGAAGAAATAAAGCAGAGACGAAGATTTATGTTCTAAGGCTTGTTTTATAATCACCTTTTTCTCTTTATTATTGGTGTTGGTGTAGCATCCATGGGATTTTCCTGCTCACTCAATCCCCATCCCATTTTAAAAACAGGTATCTATGGTAACCACATTTTCCTGAACTAAAAATCAGGACATATGATCTGACAAAATAAATGTGTTCTCATGACAACAGGACAGAATCTCTAAAATCAGGTCTGTCTTGCAAACCCAGGTTGAGTGCTTAATGATGTGAATGCTTTCCTTTGGGAGTTCAAACTGTCTTTAACAGGTGCCTGGTAAATTTCTTTCCAGCCAGAGTTTGAAAAACTGAGTCCCAGGATTAGGGACTCTGCAGTACCTCCCACAAGGAAAGCAATCTATTAGGAGGCAACAGGCTGCAGAGGCTGAGGCTGCATTTCTGTCTATGTTGTTCCCCTCTCCCCCTCATACTCCCCAATAATTCTGTAGCTTTATTGTCCTAGATTCTTCCTAGCTTCTATTTTTTATAGTCCCATCCCCACTCCCCCCTTCTTTTTCTTGGTGGAAGAATCAGTTTAATTGTAAGAAACAACATAACAATATTAAGGGGAATTTGGAATAAAATGTGTATAACCAAAAATATCATAATTCCAACATATCTATTTAAATATTTGTATATTCTTATGTCCCTGGGATGGAGGACTTTATGCTCCTTTGTGGGACTATAAATTAAATTCAAACTTCAGTGATTATAAACATATCATTTTAATCCCTCTGGTTTTCTTAATTTTCACCTTATCTTTTCACCTTATCTTTTCTTCCCAACATCAAGACATTAAGCCTTGAGTCTTGCAGAGGTCCACAGCACTGGGACCGCATTAGCCTTAGTTCAGTGGAAACCAGTGAACCAATGAACTTGTGCATGTCAGGGCCATACTGTATAAAGAAAAGTGTTAAAATTCTGATTTAATAGGAAGCAGTTGTAAGGAAAATAAAGTATTCCTTTAACTATATCTGGAACTGTGGTGTGTTTTAAGGAGTGATAGAAACCCTTATTATTTTTTTTTAAGATTTATTTATTTATGCATACAAGAGCTGGGGTACAGGCCAGAGATGCGGGGGGTGAGAGGATCCACCAGAGACAGAATGGGGAACAGAACAGGCAGACCGACTGAAATACACTGCTGAGGGGAGCAGCGGGCAAGACAGGAGAGGTCTGCCTCGCCATGTGGGTTGCTCTCTGGCCGGCTGGGGATCGAACTTGTGCTGCAGAGGCTGTGGACTGCTGCATAGTGTGGTGCTTAATCCCTTTTGCCACCAGGGAGGCCCAGAAATCTTTATTAGATCAAAAATATTTCCTCCAGTAAAATGCATACAATTTCCATAGCCTGATTTGCTTAATTATCTTATGCAAAACTTAATTAAAGTAATCATTATTTTGGATGTGTTACCATTACACTTTAGAGTTTACTGTAATTGACACTTGGGAGGGTTGTCCTAAGAGAATGAGACTCAAGAATTTTTAAGTGGAAAGAAGAGAAGCATGACCCCAGGTCACAAGGGATTAGTCTCTCTTCCAGAGCAAGGGACTGGCCATCCTGTCCTTGGGATTTTGTATTGGGCATGAAAGGTAGTCACCTAATTGGAATGCTCCCCAAAACCAACTCTGCTGACTTTCCATCCTTTAAGTCCTAAGGAGAGTGTAAACTAATTTTCTCTTCAGCAGTGAATAGTTGACCCTTGTTACTTTCCTTCTACTCTATTTGGTTTTGATTCAGTTCTGAACTGCAAAGTTAATAAAAGTCGTTTAAGGCTCTATAACAGAGCCTTTCCCCTATTTTTCTCAATTGGTAATTACCTTGTAGATTAGTCCTGATTAGAGTTGCTATTTGGATTCAGTCATTCAAAGGGGCATTGATTAAACCTCCAGTCTGCATCTCTCGAAAGCTGTGTGGAGACCTTTCTTTCTTTGTGACTCTTGGTAGAAGTGCTAAAGCTATTTGTTTGGAATTAAAATTGAATTTGACTTACCAATTTGTATACTAGGGATTGAATCTTTCTGTTGATTACAAAGAGGACTGATTTCCAGTTCAAATTTCTGTTCAAGGTCACCTACAAAGAAAGAAGAAGAAATACATTGATAATCTAGAATGTTAAAAAATGACTGTTGATAGCTTTAATGATCTAGCTGAAAGAAGTTATTCTGGGAATTGATATTCTCTGCACTGTTATCATAAGAAACCCAATAGTGCCACCTTGCTCTGAAAGCTTCTGCAAAAATAAAAAAAATCAGAGTCAAGATCATATATAATAGGCTCATTGTAAATAGATGTGCTCTGGGACTAGAATAAACTTTTGAACAAGCTCTGTAAAAATAAGGATACAACTAATGGGCCATTTCCTAACATGGAATAGAAGTTCTGGTTTAAAGTTACATGTTAAGAGAGCAGAATTTATGCCTTTCCCCTCCTTTTATTCTGTCTGACCCTAGTCTTGTTTCACTTGAGCAACCAGCAATAATAAGTAGGTAGAAAATGGAGGAGTGGACCAGAAGATGTTGAGTTGAAGAACATGGCAGGCAACGGCTACAAAATTGTTGAGAAATAAGGATCTAATATTTTTCATTCTGACTTCTTAAAATTTTACCTAATGTAGCTGAAGTTTATGAAAAATATAAAGGTTAGAATTATATTTCTTTTTAATGCCTTTGTCAGCTAGAAGACTAAAGGAGAAATCCATCATACAAAGTTTTGTCAAAATACTTTATCAATTGTTTCTGAGGGTAAAACATTGTAGTAATTTTTACATGGGTAAAGTCTGGTTAATTAGTAGGGTAGAGATTCTAGACTTTTGCCTGCTGTGCTGTTTCAATATTTTCCATATTGTGCAGAAAAGAAAGTATCTTATCTAAAACCTCATTATTCCAATTTTATCATATTTCCTTTTGCTTCTCTCACAATGGATATTTCATATCATGGGCCACTAGAATTTATCTTTTGATTTCTAAAAATTTATACCCAATTGAAGTGAATTCTGTTGTAGGAGATACATGAGCACTTTTATCTGAGTTAAAGGGATTGTGGCAGAGCCTCCAGCCCCCATATGAAGTTAATTAGTTCTGCTTTGTCTCCTGTCTTTGGAACCATCACGATGTCATTGACACATCATTCGATGCAGGTTTTTCCAAAAGGCTTACTGTTGCTATTTGACCTCCCCATGGAGTTGGTATGTGGGACACTTGAGGCTTTATCTGTTCTCAGACTCTCAGACCTGATCTTGTTACCAACTCAGGGCAGTTATACCTGAACAAATATCCTGAGTGCTGAAACTGGCCTTGAGAAACAAGCCTGGTGACCCACCCAAGGTCAAGATCCCGCTGCTAATCATTGCTTTATTTCTGAATGAGATTAATCTCCTAAAAATTATACCCTCACTTGGGGTCATTTGTATTTTCACTGAATATTTGAGAGAATGAACTCATTTTTTGACCAGCCGTGCTCTTTCCAAAAAATGAATAGAAAACAAATAAATAAGAAAATTTCAGTATTAACTTCACTGAAAAAAAAGCAAAGGGAGAGAATACAAAAGAAGTCTAAGTCCTTCTGTCAGAGTGGAAAACATTGACCCCAAGTGGCTTTTAGCCTTTAGGCGGTACTCAGCTCATTAAAATGAAGGTCAAAGTAAAAACCAAACTGTCCTTCACATTCTTATATCCACAGTGGAAAGTTACTAATAAAAACCATATCTATACTTATGTCTATATATTTCCACTTTCACTCATTTTTATTGTACCTCATTACTATCAGTTTCTGTCGTAAATCAATGTTATTATTTTTAAAAAGATTTATTTATTTATACAAGAATTGGGGTATAGCCCAGAGTCACGGGAGGGTGAGAGGATTCACCAGAGACAGAGCCGGGAACAGAACAGACAGACTGACTGAAGCACACTGCTAAGGGGAGCAGCGGGGGAGACAGGAGAGGTCTGCCATGCCATGTGGGTATCTCCCTGGCCAGCCGGGACTTGAACCCATGCTGCAGAGGCTGCAGACAGCTTCACAGCGCTGTGCTCAACTTGCTGCACCACTGGGGAGACCTTAATCAATGTTATTTTTAAAAAATTATTTCCATAAAAGGACTGGATGGTTTGCAGGAGAGTTAAAGAGAAAGGTTAGGATAAAAGAGTTGATGAAAGAACAAATGCCATGAAAGATTAGCCATTTCCTGTTTTATAAGGATAAATACCTAAGAGGAGCAGGGACAGTGGAAACACAAGATGTTGGATCACTACTAACCTTGCCTGTAGAATTCTTCACAGACCCTTTCACTCCATTGCTTGCTCATCTCCCAGATTCTACAAGGATTGCAAATGTCAGCACACTTCAAGGCAATCTGAGAAATGACAGGACCGGGAGAGATGGTTAGTGCATGGCCCTTCACCAGCAGATGCACTCCAAGTTCGGTCTGCTTCATGGTATCAGGTTTCATATTTACAGAGAGTGCTCTTGATGTGACTCTTCAGGAAACAGCACCCACCATGACCAACGCCACATACACTTTCTCTCAGGACTCCTGCTTTGTAACAGTGAGAAGGAGGGGACAGACACGGTCCAATGTTGTAGAGCCTCCTGGAGAAGACTTAGAGTTGACTATCAAGGAAATCCATTACCCGGTTCTCCTGCTGCCCCTCTGCTTGTGGGCAGAGAGGACCCAGACATGCTCAGGTGAGATCATTTGGAACTTATAGTGCTTACATTGACTAACTCCATACCTCACTTAAATAATGTGTGGTTACATTTATGTGTGTCTGTGTGTGTTGTCAGTTAAGACTGCCAGCCAGAGAGCTAGGCCATGTAAAACCCAGTAGTGTTTTGTTTGCAGAAGTAAATCAAGGCATCGTGGCTTGACTCACAGTGGTCTGGTTCTAGGATGCCAGTTTTTGTCAGTGATGCTGAAATGGGAGGTGACTTTTAATTCCTTGAGAAGTAGATTCTCCCTCTTAATCACTGGCTAAAATGCCCTCCAGAAAAATTTGTTTGTTTTGATCCAGTTCCTTGGGATCACAGAACTGCTAGAGTGCTGACGTCTGGGAGATCCTGGATTATATTAAATGGCAATTTTTTTTTTTCTGGCTAATGGAGAGCCCATGCATGTTGGAGTAGGTAAGAGTAGAAGTCCCCTCTGGGTCCTCTCCACTAAAGACTCATTTGTGTTAGCATGTACACCTTTTGGAAGGCAAGAGTTTAGGCCAAATCTTTTAGCTTGAGTCACTAAAATAAGATGCGTGGTTGAACTTTGTGGCACTCAAGACCTAGAAGATTAAATTGAGATGGAAGAAAGAGGAAAGTAGGTTCTACAGCTGGGAGGAGGCCACTACCCAGCAAGGCTCAAGCACTTTAGACAGCCACCACGGGTGGCATGAAGGCCTGGAACAAAAGGAACTCTGCAGTGCAATCTCTTATGGCAGCTCCATCTCCCTGGTTAAAGCTGTTCTATCTAGATGAATCAGGGGTGCTCCTACTCAGTCTTTTTGACAAAAGGTAAAAAAGAAGATGAGAAAATGGAAGATAAAGAGAAAGGCTTTGGTTTGGATACCAGGGCAGATGTCTACTTCCCAGGTGTGTTCTTTCTTTCTCTCTCTCTCTCTCTCTCTTTCTTTCTTTTTCTTTTTCTTTTAAAGATTTATTTATTTATGCATACAAGAACTGGGGTACAGGCCAGAGGTATGGGGGGACAGTGAGAGACAGAGTGGGGGACAGGCAGATTGACTGAAATACACTGCTGAGGGGAGCAGCAGGTGAGTCAGGAAAGGTCTGCTGCACCATGTGGGTAGCTCCCTGGCTGGAGATTGAACTCATGCTGCAGAGGCTGCAGATAGCTTCATAGTTTGCGTCTTAAACCCTTGCGCCACCAGGGAGGCCCTGCTCCTTCTTTCTTATGTCACAAATGGCTTCTTTCCATGGAAACATGCAAAGGGTTGGGCTTCATATGATTTAATTCAACTTAAAAGGATTTATTTATTGCTGCCTAAAAATGGCATGGCCGTGTAAACATGTTTGAGTCTCAGATGAAAAAAATGAGTTTAGGTAGTAAGAAGAAGTAAAGCAGGATTTGATTACATAGGTTTTAGGTAAAGGAAAGGTACTCATTTTAAAATTTTTGTTTGTACTATAGTGAACACAATATACTTTTGTGTTATACAAAGCCTTTCTAAACTGCACAGGTATTACAGGGGTCAATTTTACATCAATCCACAAAGTGTGGTAGATTCTTACTGCATGCAATTGGCAAGAAGCACTACTTTGTGGTAAAACAGTTACCAAATAGGGAAAAATGAGATATTATCAACTTACTGACACAAAACCAGATTTTGCTTGCTAGGAAACCACTTAAAAGTTTCATGTATCTGAAAACTTTCAATAAAGTAGGTCACTGCTCTAACTTACACTAGAGGAGACACTCCCCAAATGTGCTAAATGTGCTAAAATGATTGATCATGTACCTCAGAGTTTTTATCCAGGCAGGATAATGACCTGCTATTGTTGTTTACCTGAAGCATGAAGTGCCTGTCGTGTGCATCCTCCAGTCTTAAATCTTTATTGTGGAGGTGAGCTTTCAATCTGGTCAAAAATTCATTCTGTCTGTTGATATCTGTTGCCAAGATCAAGGAGCCCAGCTGCTGTTCAATATCCTGTCTGCATCCACAAGAATGAAAGAGAAAACACATACACAAAGCAAGTCCCTTTGAGGAGGGTGACTAATTCTGTCATCATCAGGTGGTTTACAAAATCATTTCTGCCTTTGATCCTGTTTATTATACAAAGTCCCCATCTCCCACAGCCCAAGAGTGCTTTCACCTCCCATCACTGCTGTCTTTAAACAGGTATGCCAAGAACTGTAGAGAGTGATTGAAATCTTGGGTGAACCAAGTTGCAGATGTTTGTACATTCCATGGTTCCTAGGGCTGGATAAACTGAAAGTCAACTAGAAATGCATGGTTTGAGGAGGACATAATCACAGGATCAGAGGAGTTTGGGTCATGCTTGTATAGAGTTCAAACCAGCTCAAACACTAATATTTGCATGGGGGGAGGAAAGGGTTTAATAATAGTAATAATAGTGAAGCCAATGATAGTGACTGGGTAGTACGGAATGGAAAGTTCCATGAAACAAAAACAGATAGGTTGGAAAGAGATATTGGAAATTAAAAAAGAATAATGGGTGATTAAGGAAGTGTTATAAGCCAATGGGCGAGATATATACTAGTTATCAAACGGTGTAGCAAAAGTTGGAATATTTTGGAAAAATAAAGCAAATCAGAGCTTTACCTCACCTATAGAAAGTAATCAATAGAAAGAAAGATCCACAATTAATTTTAAAATTCACCATTAAAAATAAAATAAAGTAGCAATCAAAAAACATAGATTGAAAGTTTAATGGATAAAATATAAACATCTTGTGATGACTTCCCAGGTCAAGAATATTGCCTGCCAGTACTTCTCAAGGCCTACCATTGTATCTCCCATCAACCCCTCTTTTCCCAACCCCCAAAGTAACCACTCTTTGCATCTTTGTTTTAATAATTTTTTCATGATGTGCAAAAATGTTTACTGTCTGTGCATGCAAGTCTAAATGATATGGCTCGACATGTACTAACTTGTGACTTGTTTCATTGTATATTTGAATGTCATCCATGTTAGGTGAGCTGTAGTTGATTCACTTTTGTTATTATGTTGGAGGAATATACTATATTGTAGGAATACACTTAATGTATTGATCTGTTCTATTTTTAATGGTCACTTGAATTGTTTCTCGTTTTTTACTACTTATGGGGAAAAAAAGCCTCATTAAGCACCCTCATGTACTTCTTTTTACATTAAGTCTATATCCAGGAATAAAATCACTGGATTCAGACAATATGTTCAAATTTCCTAGATATTGCCAATCATTTCCAAAATAATTGCATAAATTTATGTTCAAGAAGTAATAGAGGAGATTCACATTGGTCTACTTCCTTCTTTACATTTTGTCATTCTGATGGGTATGTCATGGAACTTGTGGTTTTAAACCTTTCTGTATTTTCTTTAGTTAACATATATTAATTTTAAAATCAAAAAATGATTTTAAAGCATTTCCAGAGACTGGAAGGAATGATGATGATTATGATAACTTTTACTAGAAATTCCTTTCACATGTATTATTGCATAACAATTATTGTTTAGCAAAAGCAATTTATAACACTGCATCCCACAAAAACACAAACAAAATATGGTATTTTTTTTTGGCTTCATAGAATGAGTAGGAGTCTCTTAGGAAATGAATACTAATTGAGCAGCAAGCAGGTTTACAGACACAAGTCCCACCCCATTCTCTGCTCCATTTTTCCTTTGGATTTGTTCTTTTCTATCCTCACCATTTGCCTCCTCTTATCTTCTGCTTAATGTCCTGCTCTAGTTGTTAGTACTCTTTGCATTTAATTCTATCTTTGAAGCTTACTATTTTAGTAAAAAACACTAGTTTTATTACACGCATGAGGATAGATTTTATTTAGTTCTACAGGGTAAAAATTTAGCACAACTGATATTCATCCTGTAAATTCCACACCCTACTGGGGGCTGGGATACAGCATGAGACAGGCTTGGAGGGCCAGGAAGAAAGTTAGGAGCTTAGAGCAACTGTAGCTTGCCCCATGGAGAGACACTTGCCTTTGGCCCTCGTGTGTCCTTTGCTCAGAAGGCTCCAGCATTCTCTTTACTACCTGAGTTCTGGGCATTTTAATTAAACATCATGAAATTGGTGGCGGCCTTGGGAGGCTAGCCCGGGATCATGTGGAAAGTGAGACAGTGGCCCTGGATTTAGTGGGACTTGGTTTAAATACCCACACTAACAAACAGTGCACCAGGAAACTGGCATTTCCCCTTAAGTTTAAGGTGCAAGAGACGTAGTTAAATTAATAGAGAAAAATTGCTGGGACCAATTCAAGTTACTTAACAAAAACATTATGGAAAAGAATTTCTGAGTTGGACTTTTGTAAAACAGACTTTAGTGAATTAGTCTTTAGTTTGAGAACTTCTGTGTTCCTTCTTGATAAATATTTATTATTTGGATCTACACAGGAGGACAAATTTTGCTAACATAAAAGACAGGTTTTTGGCAAAGCCGAGTGCTAATGCTGAGGAGTGTGAAAGCTGAGAGCTGTGCATGATCCCTCTTCCTGACGTGAGGTCGTGCACGATCCATGGCCCTTCCAAAGCTCACGAGAGATGCTGGTTTCTGGGTTGCTGTAACTGACACCAAATCTCCTTTGAGAGACAACCCAGCACAGGCAGGAAGCACAGCCGGCTGGCTCCCCACTTGAAACGGGGGTCTCAAATGTGCCCTGGGGAAAGCTGCTTATCTCTGATGTGTGGACATCAGTTTGTTTCATCGCTGCACCACTTACGTCATTTCCTTTGGCAAGTGAGCAAGAAGCCTTGATTCTCGAAGCATGCCAATTGTAGATCGCCAGTGGTGATTCTCCAGCACAGACATATTCTAGAAAGAAAGAAAAATACAGCTGTAAGTGAGAGAAGCCAGATATTGATCTTTCACTGTGAACGCAGCTCCACTGAGGCCTGTTTGTATCTGAAGACACGGGCAGACCAGAAAAGAGATACAAAATGAAATAACCTCAAGGTCTGTTCTCAAGATGATAATAGTGGCAGGATAGTGGCAGAGCCCTCGCTGCTCCTTTACTGAAGTGTAGAAGGCCCGTCTGTTTTCAGTGTCATTCACTCCTGTTTTTGGCCCTGTTGTCCTTGGTCAGGCAACATCCAATGTAGAGGATAGTAATGTAGGTAAACAGGTAGTAATGGACACCATATTGTGTGCACAACATAACCCAAGATTACACCACTCACCTGATTACCTCACAATTTCTGGCTGATGTCCTGGCCCTGCCCAGGTGAAAACCTCCCATTGCTGAAGCACCTGGGCCCCTGGTGACATACTCGGATCACTGAGTCCCAGTCAATCCAGTTTTGATTGGTGGGTCTGTGGTGGTTAATTCTTACGCACAGTTACATTTGAGAACCACTGACCACTGCCACAGAAAAGCAGATCTTTCTGTCAATATGCTTTATGACTAGTATTTTGGCAGCTGGCCCACTAGGTCTGAGTTTGAATCTACAATTGCTTCCTTGCTCAATTATACTGGTATTTCTTCCCTTCTTGGAGTCTCTACTCTGTTCAACCTTTCCTTTCACCAGATGATGCTTATCTGAACATTTAACCATTTGAACAATGAATATTTATTACAATCCATTGTGATTTTTTTTTTCTAGTTGACAAACGTTTTCCTTAGCTCTGACATCATATACATAGACTAGAATCCCTCTAGCCCCAGGAAATCTTTTTCCCTTATATTTTTATTTGGTTATTTATTCATTCTCCATTTTGTTTGGGGAGAAGTTATGTATACTTACAAAAAATATACAGGAGGATGGCTTACAATCAGAGGTGGGAAATTGTATGATTCTATTTTTTATACAAGGTATTTGGAGTAGTCGAATTCATGAAGACAAAAAGAATGCTGGTTTGCAGGAGCTAGGGAACTAGGGAGTTATTGTTTTAATAGGTCCAGAATTTTTAATAGGTCCAGAATCTTGCAAAATGAACTTCTAAAAATGGTGAAGATAATAAATTTTATATTGTGTGTATTCAGCCACAATTTAAAAAAAATGAGTGAAAAGAAGCAAGGAAAATAATATGAAGACTAAATGGATCCAGGAGTGAAACCTAAAATGATTTCATCATTATGCTCCCCTACTTTTTCAGCAAGCGAGAAAAGAGAATCCCTATGAGTGACTCAGTCCAGGCTTCATTGGGAAAAGACAAGTTGGAGAAAAAGCTTCTAAAATCAGACAATGATTTTTTCCCCATGATTTAGTAAATGAGTCTCATACAGATCCACTGCACAGCCTGTTACATAGCTCTGCATTTCTCTCCTTGCCAAGGACTTATTATTCTTTATTTACCACTTGACCATGTTTGAACTAGTGATGAGATTTTGTTACTTTTATCAACTGGTCTTTTATCTCCTTTTGGCCATGAGCCACACACAACAAAGGAGACTGTTTATTAGAAATACCATGCTAGACTTATTTGTTTTGGTTATAAAGATTTATGAGAGCAGAGAGTGATAGGTTAATGTGATGTAACAGATGTTCTATCCTGCGATGACATTTAATTCGGTCATTCATGAGTGTTCACTTGCAAGACTAATTTAAGTAGATGTGAACATGAGTGTCCGCACGTGAGTTTTTCAAGGGGCCGGAAAACTATGACAGGACCTAATGATAAATGACACCATATCCCTGTTGAGTGGAACAAAAGTGCCTGGAAGATTGCCTTCTGCAATGTTATTTATGCCAGCCTGACTTAACATCTTCATTAATAATCTTGCTGAAGACAAAATAAAGGGGTAAGGGAGAAATTTGCTTGTGAAACCATATTTGGAAATGAGCACCAGGAAAATGGAAGGAAACTGAATGGACTTGGAAACTGGCACACAATTCAAGACAACAGAGCACATGATTACAAGCATGACCTTTCATGGAGCAGTCAGTATAATAAAAGTGTTTTGGCCACAACTGTGTTGGAAGTAGGTGTACTCCAGTGCATACCAGAGAATAAAAAGGGAAGGCAGCATAGGGAAGGGAGACTGACATTTATGAAGCACCTACTCTGTGCCAGGCACTTCACATGATCTCATTTAAGCCTCACGTAACTCCCTGCTATTTTTATCATTAACTCATAGATAAGAAAATCTCAGGTTTCTGTGACAGCTGGTGAGTGGCTGGGAAAGTCTTAAACTGAGGTCTGCCAGGTGTCAAGACCTAAGCTTTTCAAACACCCCTTGCTGCCTTCCAAGAATTTCCTCTGTGCAGTTGCTTTGCTGCACTCAGAACCTAATATTTATAAAAGGATGAATGCCTGCAGTTATATTCAATTTTCTAAAAACTCACCTATAGTTGCTTCTTTAAAAGTCTAGGATTGATTGTTTTAATTAGAGGTTACTTTCTAACCACATTGGAATCTTTTCATTGGCCTCTAGGGGGCCTCCTTGGTGGTGTTGGGGTTAAGTCTCAGTGCTGTCATTGCTGGGGCCTGAATTTGAACCCCTGCCAGGGAGCTAACCCACATATGGGGGAGCAGACCTCTCCTGTCTCACACACTGCTCTACTTAGCAGTGTATTTCAGTAGATCTGCCTATTCAGCTCCCCTCTCTCTCTGGTGAATCCTCTCATCCCCCCTCACTTCTGGCCTACACCCCAGCAGCTATTCTCTGCATAAGTAAATAAATCTTAAAAAAAAATCATTGGCCTCTAAACTGGGTTTCACTGAGAAAAATCCAGTAGTTTGAATATGTTGGGAGTTGAATAGATTTAGGGTGTCTTACTGGGAGAATTCATCCTTCATCCACTTTCAGCCCGCAGATCCAATTAGCCTGGAAAAAATTTTATGGCATCTCAGAAGATAATAAATGCATGGAAAGAAGGAAAAGTAGAGAAGAAGAGAGGGAATTTCAGAGTCTTTGGGGCTGGGGACTGATAAGAGAGTCAGGGAAAGAGCTAAGATTTGAACAAAGACTTGAAAGTTGGAGGGCCAGTCATGCTGCTCTCTGGTGGGAAAGTTTTTCCAAAGGAAACAGTTGGAGTAAAGGCTGCAAAAGGGGAGCAAACAGACATGAGGTCAATGTACAGTGAGAGTGTGGAAATATTAGGACAAGAAGTTCGAGAGGCAAAGAAGCCAGATCACGTATGACTTTCTGGTCATTATTAGGATTTTGGTTTTTATTCTGAAGGAAATAGTCATTGTAAAGACTTGGGAGGGATGAAATTTTATGACTTAAATTTAAATAATATCACTTAAGCTGCTTTGCTGAAAGTAGACTTTGCTCTGCTGGAAATAATTCTCTACAATAAAAATTAGGGCTAAGGGTAGTAGCAGGTAGGGTAGGGATGAGTGGGGGGAGGGGACAGGCAACCATTTAGATAGGAGATAACAGAGGCTTGGTCTAGGGAGCTGGAGGGCATGAGAGTGGTGCTTTCTGGATCTGCAAACATGAGTCTGAAGTTTCTGCTCTGAGGAGCTGTTAGGATGGTGCCCATTACTTGAGATGGGGATACTACAGGAGAGCAGGTCCAGAGGAGCTCAGTGTTGGGCAGGTGGAGTTTGAGATATCTAGTAGTCAGAGGGACATCATAGTGATATATTAAATAACCGTAGTAGTAACCAGCAACAAAAGGAAAATAGAATAGTTGCACAAGTATTGTAGAGATTCATGGGTTAGATTATAGAGACAATGTTACATAAATGGGAAAATCAAGCTGATTCATCATTTTGATGGTCTTGGGGTTAAGATTGAGTACCAGGTATGGCAGACACTCCTGCTTGCTTATTCCCTAAATTTGTTTTCTTTCCCTCCTTATTCTCAGAAACTCAGTTTTTTGATGGTCTGATGACTATGAAGAATAAATACAATATTTTCTATATTCCTTTAAAACTAGGTGGAATATTTGGCTGAATTTTGACCCATTTAAATAACAACAGAGTTGTGTAGGATTTTGAGGAAAGCTGTTTAAAGGAAACTGGGAAAAAGTCTCTTTTTCCATTCTTCTTTCTCATTTTCTTAAATGCAGCAGAAATGGCTTGAGCTCCAGCAGCAATTCTGGGCAATCAAGACAAGTGTCACACTCTAGTGATGGTAGATTGTAGAACTAAACTAGATGGATCTTGGGTCTTTCATCCTTGATTCTGTGCAGTTGCCTTGCCTCCAAATTTCTTTAATGAAGGAGAGAAATAAACTTTTATCCTTATTTAAGTTACTAATGTACCAAACTATTCAAAATTGGTCTATTGTCTTCTATATCATCCTGAAAGAGCTAATGATAAGGCCTTTTCAAAGTGTGTTGAGCTATAATAATGCTTGATCTTTGCATAAGTATGGTAGTGAATTAAAAAATTTTATAAAATTATACAATTTTATAAAATTAAATTTTAATAATTTATCAAATTTTTATAAATATATAGTTCATAAATTTTGTTTTACACATTTTATAATTTAAATTGATTAATGATTTTCACAAGTTATTAAAAAGGATGAGAAGAAATCACCTGAATAAAATCAGAAACACACACACAGATGCACATTTATTTCTGAGATAAATTTGCTATCTGCTAGGAAAGGCTTCCCTGGCTCTCCAAACAGAGCTGACATCTCCCCTTCTAGATTCCCCGCTGCAGCCCAAGCTTCTAGTCTAGCATCTTGTAGTAACTTTGTTCACTGATCTGGCCCCCACTTATCAATGATCTTCACATATTTTTTTCATTTACTTTTGAAAAAATGTTTGAAAAACTATGTTTCTCACTTTCCAGAATTGCTATCTAAAATAAAAAAATAAATGGGAACAAAAAATGTGTTATCCTGCATATTTGTGAATATTTATATTTTAATATAAAATCATTATTTCACTATTTTAAATTCAATTTATCTAAGGGACTCTATCTCTGCTTATTCATCACTCATTAGCATTTGAAATGAATTCTTTTCCCTCTAGAATTTATATTTCCAATCTTTCTCCCATTGAATTTATTATAAAATTCTTTTATTGTCCTAATATTTTTTCTGCAACAAAAATCAGTATGCAAATTGAAATTTTAATTCAATAAATTTTCCTAATATCAGGCTCAAAGTAGTAAATATTTTTTTCTGCTTGAGTATACAATGCAACTGCTGCAGTAACTAATTGATGAAAATACAGGTATATTGCAGATTTGTAAAAAATAATGTACTTAAGTATAAAAATTCATTGACAATGCATCTATTTATGAGATGGATGGGAGACTACCTTTAAGATTTTTAATTGTTCCTTTGTTTGCTATTTAGTCATATTGGAAGTATTATGCAATACAGCTCGGTGCGGGTGTAGAAACAGGGTGATTACGAAAGAGGAGTAGAAAATAAGTGGTTTAACTGCCCTGCAAGCACATTCCAGGCAGGTCAGTTGAAGGACCTGAAAATGGATTCTGTTAGCACTATTCATGCCTGTGTGCCCCTCGGATAGTCTTCGTGTGTCCCCGCGGGCACACATACCTAGTTTGAAAACCACTGCCGTACATGATTGCTATTGAGAGTGGGGAGCATATCTTATTCATCTTTGTGCCCCAGTTTGTGGCACAGAGCCACTTGAATAAGTAAATATTTGTTGAATGGATACTGAGTAATTAATTTCTGAAACTCAAAAGTTCAGTTGCTATAAAAGCTTAAATAACAGTTAAAAGAAAAAGAGTCTTGTCTGAACTTTCGGTCAATATCTGATAGAAGCCAGACAGGCTCTTCTGTGGTGAAATGCTTAGACTTGGGCAAAAGTCAAAGAGAATGAAAAATTACAGTGGTGGGTTCTCCCACCATGCATTCACAGACAAACAGGATCAGGTAAATGACTCTAGAAATAACATATGGCAGATAGCATTTTCCAATTCCAAGATAAATAAATAAGAATTTCATTATAAAAAATTCTTCAGCTGGTGCTTCCCATTCCTTATGCTGTGCCCTTGATGAAGGGTGGTAGGGGTGCAGAAAGCAGCAGGAGTAGCTACTAAATGGATGGTGGGGTGTGCCTGGATCTGGTGCTCTCCCTGGTTTGGAGGGTTGCTGCTTCTGCTTCCAAGATCTCCATTCTGGCTCCTTGGGAATACACTGCTGCCAATATTCCTGATCTCAGTTTCTGTCTTTGTTGCTGTATTTATCCAGTCTATCCAGTCTGTACATCTGCCCATCCATCCATCCATCCATCCATCCATCCACCCACCCACCCACCCACCCACTTACTCATCCAGGAGATCTTCTACCACCCAACAAATATTCACTGAAGGCTAGGACTGTGCCGGATGCTGAGGACATAGCAGTGCCTCGGTGCCCTGGGGTAGTGGGGGCTGATGTCATTGTTTTGATGAGGTGTTGGATTCAGAGGTCAGGGTCCTTGGGTTACCTCTGAGAAAAGTTTTGTAACAATGTGCTATCTGTAGAAAGGGGAGGTTTCAGGATCCCTGCCCCACCCAAGGAAGGTGGAAAAAGACCGGGGAGGACTAATGAAGGAAGGAGAGAAAAAGACTGGGAGAAGGACTTAGGGAAAAAGACTAGAAGAAGACTAGAAGGAGCCACATGGAGCATAGAGACATGTGAAAAAGAAGGCACGCTCACTTCTCGGCCTTGGACCTGTACCAGGGACTTAGGGGGGACATGGAAGTGTTGGGGGCCAAGGATGCCCTGAACAAGCTCCACAAACACAGGTTTTATGGACTCCATCCCCACTCCAGGCTACAGAGATTCAAGACACCAAGGACTACAATCCTATAATGTCATCATCACCGCAGAGAGGATTGCTGGGACCTGCGGGTGGAGTTAAGCAGCCAGGTTTGGTGTAAAACCAGACATGTGGGCCTTGGGGTCTCTTGGCTTTTCCCGGCTCTCATCATGCCATTGGGATCCCAGCTCAGCGGAACTGGTAGGACGCATTCACGAATTTCTCTCCCTCTCTTTCTCCCCGAGTTATTCCTTTCCTCTTTTCCCCTTCTTTTGAAAATAAGCCCTTTATTAACCTTTTTATGTTTGTCTGCAGTTGAGTCTTAATTGTAAGACCCTTTTAAGCAGGCGGATGAGGACCCACAGTCAGGCCCATCTCATATCGGGGTTGCTCTGTAACAGAGACACTTGAAAGAGACAGAGATGTGGGTGGGCCAACAATGGCAGCCTTTATCTTGCCTTGTGGCTTTTTTTTTTATAAGATTTATTTATTTATATAAAAACTGGGGTACAGGCCAGATTCGTGGGAGGGTGAGAGGATTCACCAGAGACAGAGCGGGGAACAGAACAGGCAGAGTGACGAAATACTCTGCTGAAGGGAGCAGCGGGCGGCAGGAGAGGTCTGCCCGTCATGTGGGATCCTCGCCTGTTGGCTGCACTAGAACTGGCGCTGCACAGGCTGCAGACAACTTCACAGCACAGCACTCAACCACCTGCACCACCAGAGGAGGCCCTGCCTTGTGTTTTGATTTTGTTTTTTTCCGTCCAGACTTTCCTGGCCTTTTCTGCCCCTTTCCTATGAGTGCCCATCAGAGGGTGCCTTAGGCTTGGGACGGGTTATCAGGCCTTAGTGGCCCCACTTTAGTAAATGGGACTAGATTTACCGTATTTTCTGGACATTTACCCATGAGGGGATGGGTAACTGTGGGTGTTAATTGGAAGCTATTTTAATTCTGTTCTTTTTCTCTATTGCACTCTAATTGTATTAAAGTTTCTTTTTATTGAAGGTCTTACACATTAAGAGCATGTTTTGTAAAAAAATGAAAAATGATGTAAAAGAAAAAAAAGAGTATGTTTTGTCTTTATTTGGTGTATGGCAGGACCCATTTAGAGCACGAAGGTTTGGAGGTCCTGGGTACTCCTCAATCTGCCCGCTACCTGATTCACCAAAGGTCCCCTTTCAGTGGCACACACCGAGTTTCCCCATGCAGCAGAGACCTTTAGTTATATTCAAAAGAGCAGGTTTATTATATTAAAGAAAGACAAGGAAAGGCTGCTTGTATAGGCACAAATGGGCCGAAAGAACTGCCTCTGAATGGGACAGGTTTATTAAAACAGATGTCTGCATGGTTCTGGAGCGCAGTCTTAGGAGGAGAGCTGCATCTTGCCAGCGCAGAAATTGTTCTGATGAAGTGTTCTTTTTGGGAGGGGCTCATTCCTATTGTTAAATTGTTACCTATTGTTACCTATTGTTAAACTAATTACTGCTAGGTTGATTTGCAGGGACCTGTGATTCTTTACCACCATCCTCCATCTCCATATCCTCACCTCTGCTCTGCGCCTCTGGACACATTCTCTGGCAATCTGATACTTGCTATAGCACTGGGGCCTAAGAGCTTTTCATTTCTATATAAGGACTATGTTGATCATCTCTCCCCCTCCACCCCCCCACCTACAGTTATAGCCTTGTGACACCTCCATCCTTGTTTTCTACTCTTAGCCTCCTTCAGGGTGTGTGGCCATCTGGTCAGGCAAAGGCAATTTTGAGAGCTAACACTGTGACAGAAGAAGAAATAGGGGGCTGTGTAATCATGTAAGAGGGGCATGGATGGACTTTTAAGCAAAGAAAAGGCTTTCAGGAGGAAGACATGTCCAAACTGAGATCAAAAGTATGTGTGAGTCAGAGAGAAACCAGAGAAAAGAGACAACATAGAGGGAGTATATTTTGCCAAAATGGTCAGAAGGAAGAACATGTATGTAAAGACCTGCAAGCAAAAGGAATATTTTACTTTATGTCTTATTTCCCTGTTTCATCTTTTTTAATCATCAGAAATAATCATTTTCAAACATACTACCTGTTTAGTTATTTTCCATTCCCCCTGGTAGAAGGCAGGGACTTTTATTTGTTTTGTCACCTTCTGAATCCCCAGCACTTGCATGTATTAAGCACTCAAATATTTGTTGAATAAATATAGCAATGAACTATGTTTGGGAAAGTGGTTCAGACTGGAGGATACATGAGACTTAGGCCAGAGGAGTGATGGGACGTGAGCAGGGGTCTGCACACACCAGAGCTTGTCGACGTGCTTAAATTAAGTCTGAGGGTGGCAGGGTTTTATCTACTGTGTGGATACGAGTTGCAGGACACTCACTCTGGCAGCATTAATGGAGGAAGGGTTGGCGCCAGGCAATGTGGAGTGTCAGCAAAAAGGTGAAGATGTCTGTCCTGCATTAGGGGAGAGCCAGATCCAGCCCTGAGAGCAGGCTAGCACAGACTGGGGTTTCACAGGGAACGGTTATCTGTGCTGTGTACTCCCCCCCAGAATTGTGTGGCTTTCACAGAGGCTTACTGACCAGTAACAAAATCAATTGAAAAAAGATGAAAATCTTCAGAATTGCTCATGGAGACCTGGACATAGGATAAAATGATACTCTGGTAGCAGCATCAGCCCAGTCATTGCACATTGCCCTGAGAATTGTGCTGTTCATACTTGCTGTTTTAAGATTAATCTTCATTGTAAAGTTGAAAGAGTAAATATTCCCCACTGTGATGATATAACCTATTAGAATTTTAATTCGGGAAAAATACAACCCTAAAGCCCCTGAGGCGGTCTTTAGTCCCCTTTTTGTCTGAATTATGAAGTATTATCAAGCCAAGCTCAGATTAAAATAATCTCTTTGTTCCTGAACAACAACACATCTGGCATTTAATAAACCACTAGCACAGGTTTTCAAATTAAATCAAGGGTCTATTTGTCAAAGAGAATCTACTAGAGCAGATTTGCTGATATACCAGGCAGCTTTAAACTTTTGTTGTTTTTCTTATTTATCTGACAGTTTCTTTGATTAAAATACTTAGGCTGATGTTGATAAACTGAGTCTGGTATACAACAGGAATCAGAGTTAATTACACCCTTTAAACCAGAGGCTACAGGAAGAAAAACAATAACAGGTACATAGTCTGTGTTTTCATTTTTAATTGCTCATACAACAGAAGACTCCTAGAGATAATGAAGTCGCTGAGTTTTTCCCTAACAAGCCAAGTGGTCTCCTAGGTAACACTGTGAGAGCCTCAGCCCAGGAGGTTTCAGAGGCACAGTTGCTCCTTGAGTCCTAAACAAGACTGTGGCCCTTGATGAGACTACAGCATTGCCACAGTTACTGCTTGGTGGAAGCTCTTTTCTCTTGATCTGTCTTCATCTGCCCAAGACACTGTCCAAGAGCAAGGGCCCTGGCCCTTTATTAGTACTAAAAGAACACAGTCGACAAAAAGAGGGAGAGGAAATCATTTCCCATTTTATATCACTAGTAAGTCTGGGTTGCAGCAAAGTCACGCTGTCCCAGGGGCAGGCCTGCATTCAGATTAGGGTCACGGACACATGCCACACACCAGCAACTTGATGAAACAGAAAAACAAACTTGAACCACCTTTTTACAATTTTCACACTACTCGCCCCCAAACACCTTCTATACTCCAGATAGTGAGAGGTTATGTAGTCTTTGCAGTTGCTTGTTTGCATAGAGGTCATAGGGCCACGTAGAAGGAACATTTCTCCTGGCTTTGCCAAATTCATATTTGCAGTTCAGAGTCATTAAAAATAAAAAAAGGATAAAAATGCTGACTCCTTTAAGTGTCTGTGATAAGTGTTGAAGGGAAATGATTGTAAATGTCTGCAAGACAGTAGAGGCTATAATAAATACCACATTTCATGGCACAATTCATCATTAATTTTAATCATTAATTTATTCAGACCAGTTCATATGTAGTTGGACTCGATCTTGAGGAATAAAATTTTAAGTTGAACTGAAAATGATTTCTTTTAAATTGTAATGACCAATATTATATCTGATTCAATGCTTACTTTATGTGATTGCTCAGTGTACCCATGTGGGAGGTTAGAAACTGAGGGACAAAAGACAAATTCTCTGTTCTAGCTTTGACACATTCCTTTTCTTCTCAGTTTATCACAGATACATGTACTATTTCCAGAGACGAAAGAAGTACCAGGTGGAAGTGCTTTTATCACTTTCATGTTGAACTTGGGTTGGCAGTTCAGCTAGTGAGTTCAACTCAGGTAGCAGACAATGGGAATGAACCCTCTGACCTGGCCTTCACTCTAGCTGACCTGGCTTCCTTTTTATCTCAGGGTAGAGGCACGGGCTGGGCGTTATGTGATGATCTTCTTATGCACAAGTACTAAAAGAATACAGGCCTCCCTGCTGGTGCAAGGGGTTAAGCACAGTGCTATGAGGCTGTCCACAGCCTCTGCAGCACAAGTTCGATCCCCAGCCAGGGAGCAACCCCATGGCACAGCAGACCTCTCCTGTCTCGCCCGCTGCTCCGCTCAGCAATGTATTTCAGTGGCTCCGCCTGTTCTGCTCCCCACTCTGTCTGTGGTGAGTCATCTCACCCCCCCTCACCTCTGGCCTGTACCCCAGTTCTTGTATGCATAAATAAATAAATCTTAAAAAAAAAAAGAATTCATCCAACAAAAGGAGGGAAAGGAAACCCTTTCCCATTTTATAACATAGTAAGTCTGGGTTGCAGCAAAGTGACACACTGGGGTATTCTTAAAGCCACAAATTTCCTTTCTGCAAGATCCTCGCTAATCAAGTGTGTGTGCATAGACACATGCGAATTTCAACTCATTACCAGGGTGCTTAATATTTTCTGAATCTTGAAGTCATTTTAAAATATGAGTGCAGGGCCTCCCCTGGTGGTGCAGCGGTTGAGTGATGGGCTGCTGGGCTGTGAAGCTGCCCGCAGCCTCTGCAGCACCGGTTCGATCCCCGGCCGCCCGCAAGTGCCCCACATTCGGCGCAGACCTCTCCTGCCGCCCGCTGCTCCCCTCAGCAGTGTACTTCGGTCCTTCTGCCTGCTCTGCTCCCCGCTCTGGCTCTGGTGAATTCTCTCACCCTCCCGCGCTTCTGACTGTACCCAATGCTTGTATAAATAAATAAATGAATCTTTAAAAAAAATAAAAAATAAAATATGAGTGTGAGTTGTAAATCCTCTCCCTAGAAAACTGCATGGGTCCATCCGCTGAAAATCTGCATAATATTTACTGAAAGCCTATCTTTTTTAAAATTTAATTTTTATATTCCCCATACAATTGCAACCCCCTTGTTTTGACCCCAATCCCTACTTTCCCCGCCTCCCCACCACCCATAGTGTGTCTCTGGTTCATAGTTGTTTGTTGATGTTGATTTTTTCTTTCTTATAGTTATTTTTTTTCCTGGTCCCTTATTTAGGTTGAAAGCCTATTCTTGTCTCAGCCAACAGGTCTTGGTGGTCTAAAAGGCTACAGTTCCAAAGAGTTTTATTTTATTATTATTATTATTATTTTTTTTCTGTCTTATTTATTTTTTATTTTTTTTTCTCAGTTTTTTTTTTAATAATAAATTTTATTGTTATATTCCCCATACAATTGCAGCCCCCCCATTCTGACCCCAATCCCTCACCTCCCGCCCCCGCCCCCCTAAAAGTGTCTCTGGTTCATAGTTTTGTTGATTTTGATTTTCACTTTCTTATAGTTATTCATTTTCCTGGTCCCTTATTTAAGTTTTCTAGATTCCTGCTATGAGTGAGACCATCCGGTATTTTTCTTTTTCTTTTTGGCTTATTTCGCTGAGCATGATCCCTTCCAGCGCCATCCATGTTGCTGCAAATTGCATGTGTTTATCTTTTTTGAATGCTGAGTAATATTCCATGGTGTACATGGACCACATCTTCTTGATCCAGTCATCTATTTTTGGGCATTTGGGTTGTTTCCAAAGCTTAGCTATTGTAAACAGTGCTGCTATAAACATAGGGGTGCAGGTGTTCTTTGGAATTGATGTTTCTGTGTCCTTTGGGTAAATACCTAGGAGTGGAATTGCTGGATCATATGGAAGCTCTATGTTTAGTAGGTCCAGAAATCTCCACACAGCTTTCCACAGTGCTTGGACCAGTTTGCACTCCCACCAACAGTGTAGAAGAGTTCCTTTTTCTCCACACCCTCGCCAGCATTTGTTGTTGCTAGTTTTTTTAATATGTGCCATTCTCACTGGTGTAAGATGGTATCTCATGGTAGTTTTGATTTGCATTTCCCTGATGGCAAGTGCTGTTGAACATTTTTTCATATGCCTGTTGGCCATTTGCATTTCCTCTTCAGAGAAGTTTCTTTTTAGCTCTTCTGCCCATTTTTTGACTGGATTATTTTCTTTGTTGTTGTTGAGTCTCATCAGCTCTTTGCAGATTTTTGTGATCAGTCCTTTATCATTAGTGTTGGGTGCAAAAATGTTCTCCCAGTTGGTGGGGTTTCTCTTTGTTTTTGTTATTGTCTCTTTTGCTGTGCAGAAGCTCTTTAATTTGATGTAGTCCCAGCTGTTTATCTTTGCCTTCACTATCACTGCTTTGGGTGATGTGTCTGTAAAGATGTCTTTGATGTGCAAATCACGTAGTGTTTCGCCTATATTTCCTTCTATATATTTTATGGTTTCAGGTCTTATGTCTAGTTCTTTAATCCATTTTGAGTTGATTTTTGTGTATGGTGTGAGGGAGTGGTCAAGCTTCATTCTTTTGCATGTAGCGACCCAGTTTTCCCAGCACCATTTATTGAACAAACTTTCTTTGCTCCAATGCATAGTCTTTGCTCCTTTGTCAAAGATTAGTTGACCATAAATCTGTGGGTTTATTTCTGGATTTTCTATTCGATTCCATTGGTCTGTATGTCTGTTCTTGTTCCAATACCATGCAGTTTTGATGATTATGGCTTTGTAGTATAGTTTGAAGTCTGGGAGTGTAATGCCTCCATTCCCTTCTTTTTTTTTCAGGAGAGCTTTGGCTATTCGGGGTTTTTTGTGATTCCATATGAATTTCATCAATAATTGTTCTATTTCTTTGAAGAATGACATTGAAATTTTGATTGGAATCACATTGAATCTGTATATTGCTTTTGGAAGGATGGCCATTTTAATAATGTTTATTCTTCCAATCCACGAGCAGGGGATGTCTCTCCATTTCTTTGTGTCTTCTTCTATTTCTTTTAACAGTGTTTTATAGTTTTCTTTGTATAGGTCCTTTACCTCTTTTGTTAGATTTATTCCCAAATATTTGATTTTTTTTGTTTCAATAACAAAAGGGATGGTTTTTTTGATTTCTTCTTCTTCAGATTTATTGTTTGTGTATAGGAAGGCTACTGACTTTTGCGTGTTGATTTTGTATCCTGCCACTTTACTGAACTGATTGATGAGTTGAATTAGCTTTTCTGTGGAGTTTTTGGGGTTCTCTATGTATAATATCATATCGTCTGCAAATAATGATAGTTTGACTTCTTTTCCTATTTGGATTCCTTGGATGTCTTTCTCTTGTCTTATTGCTCTGGGTAGGACTTCCAGTATTATATTGAAAAGCAGTGGTGAGAGTGGACATCCTTGTCTTGTTCCAGATCTTAATGGAATTGCTTTCAGCTTTTCACCATTGAGAATGATACTGGCTGTTGGCTTGTCATAGATGGCCTTTATGATGTTGAGGTATGTTCCTTGTATCCCAAGAATTTCAAGGGCTTTTATCATGAATGGGTGTTGCACTTTGTCGAAAGCTTTCTCAGCATCTATTGATATTATCATACGGTTTTTATATTTCTTTTTGTTGATGTGTTGGATAATGTTGATTGATTTTCGGATGTTAAACCATCCTTGTGCCCCTGGAATGAATCCTACTTGGTCGTGGTGAATTATCTTATGGATACATTGTTGGATTCTGATGGCTAAAATTTTATTGAGGATTTTTGCATCAGTGTTCATTAGGGAGATTGGCCTGTAGTTTTCCTTTTTTGTGTTGTCCTTGTTCGGTTTTGGTATTAGTGTAATGTTGGCTTCATAGAACGTGTTTGGTATTGTCCCTTCCTTCTCAATTTTTTGGAAGAGTTTGTGAAGGATAGGCACTAATTCGTCTCTGAATGTTTGGTAGAATTCATTTGTAAATCCATCAGGTCCTGGGCTTTTGTTTTTGGGGAGGTTTTTGATTACCATTTCAATTTCGCTAATTGTAATTGGTCTGTTTAGGTGTTCTATTTCTTCTTTATCTAGCTTTGGGTGATTGTAGAGTTGTAGGAATTTGTCCATCTCCTCTAGATTGTTAAACTTGTTTCCATATAACTGTTCATAGTAGTTACTGATTATTCTTTTGATTTCTGCTGTGTCCGTTGTGATTTCTCCTCTTTCATTGATGATCCTGTTTATTTGTGCTTTCTCCCTTTTTTCCTTTGTGAGCCTGGCTAGGGGTTTGTCTATTTTATTGATTTTTTCAAAGAACCAGCTCTTGGTTTCATTGATCTTTTGGATTGTTTTTTTAGTTTCAATTTCATTTATTTCTGCTTTGGTTTTTATTATTTCTTTTCTTCTACTGGTTTTGGGGTTTTTTTGTTGTTCTTTTTCTAGATCTTTGAGCTTCGAGATTAGGTTGTTTCTTTGCGTTCTTTCTTGTTTCTTGATGTGAGCTTCTATTGCTATATATTTTCCTCTTATTACTGCTTTTGCTGCATCCCATACATTTAGGATATTGGTGTCCTCCTTGTCGTTCAATTCAAAAAATTTTTTAATTTCCTCTTTGATCTCCTCATTAGTCCAGTGGTCTTCCAGTAGTGTGGTTTTTAATCTCCATGAGGTAGGAAAGTTCCTTGCCTTCTTTTTATGGTTTATTTCTAGTTTGATGCCTTCATGGTCAGAAAAGATGGTTGATATGATTTCAATCTTGGTGTATCTGTTGATGTTTGTCTTGTGCCCCAGTATGTGATCGATCCTGGAGAATGATCCGTGTGCGCTTGAGAAAAATGTGTACTCCGTTTTTTTGGGGTTTAGTGTTCTATAGATGTCTGTTAAGCCCAATTGCTCTAGGTCCTTATTTAGAGCTTTGGTTTCTTTACTTATTTTTTGTCTTGTTGATCTATCCATTGTTGATAGTGGTGTGTTGAAGTCTCCCACTACGTATGTGTTTTCTCTGATGTCTGTTTTCAGAGAGGACAACAGTTGTCTGATATATTTTGGTGCTCCTTCGTTTGGTGCGTATATGTTAATGAGTGTTATTTCTTCTTGAAGTATTGTCCCCTTGATCATAATGTAGTGACCATTGGGGTCTCTTTTTATCTTTTTGAGTTTGAAATCTGTTTTATCTGATATAAGTATAGCTGTTCCTGCTTTCTTTTTTGGTCCATTTGCTTGTAGGATTGTTTTCCATCCTTTAACTTTGAGCCTATTTTTATCTTTTGTAGCTAAATGTGTTTCCTGGAGACAGCAAAAGGTTGGGTTTTGTTTCTTAATCCAGGCCGCAACTCTGTGTCTTTTTATTGAAGAGTTTAGTCCATTTACATTTAGAGTTAATATTGATATGTTAACATCTGTATTTGCCATTGTGTTTGTCTTTCCTTTGATTTTATTTATTTATTCTTTTAATAACTTTTTTTTTTTTTTTTGGCCTTCTTTCATTGTTATTCGTCCCTCTGAGTTTCTGGCTTTAGGACTCCTTGTAGTATTTTTTGGAGTGGGGGTTTAGTTGCAATGAAATTCCGGAGTTTCTGTTTGTCTGGGAAGGTCCATATTCTTTCTTCAAAGAGGAAGGAGAGCTTTGCGGGATAGAGAATTCTTGGTTGGCATCTGTTTTCTTGGAGTCTGTTGACTATGTCCCTCCACTCTCTCCTTGCCCGTAGTGTTTCTTCGGAGAAGTCTGATGTCAGCCTGATTGGCTTTCCTTTGAATGTTATCTGTTTCTTCCCTCTTGCCAGCTTCATTATTTTTTCCTTGTCCTGGATTCTTGGGAGCTTTACTATTATGTGTCTTGCTGTATTTTTTCTTTCGTCGTGGAAGTTTGGTGTTCTTCTTGCTTCTTGTATATCAATTTTCAGCTCCTTCTTCACATTTGGGAAGTTCTCTTCAATTATCTCTTTGAATATTTTCTCTGTTCCTACTTCTCTCTCCTCTCCTTCTGGTATTCCTATAACTCTTATATTTCCTTTCCTCATGGAGTCAGATAGTTCCCGAAGTCTTTCTTCATTCTTTTTCCTTCGTACTTCTCTTTCCTTTTCTGTTTTGGTTCTTTTTATTTCTGTGTCTTCAAGAGTACTTATTCGTTCTTCCATTTCATCAATTCTGCTTTCATTGCTTTTCCCAGAATTCTTTAGTTCTTCCACTAATTCTTTGATCTCCTGCATTTCTTTTACTTCCCTCTTTAGGGACTCAATTTCATTCTTCTGATCGTTGATTATTTTTCCCTTATCATTGTTTTCCTTTATGACTTCTGTCAGTTTTTTAATCACGGCAATTTTAAATTCTCTTTCTGGAAGGCTCAGAAGTTCTTCCAAGTTACTGTCGTTGCAATCTGAGGGCTGGTTTTCTTTTTGTGGTGTGCTTTTTCTCTGGAGAGTTGCTAGGTTGCGTGTGGTTCTTCTCCTCCCTACTGTCTGTTTTCTAATTTGCCGTATGCGTTGGGACACTGTGTAGTTGGGACTGGCCGGCATCTTGGGTGAGCTTCTCTGCTCCCCTCTGGTTCCTCCAGGAGTCATCTGTCAGTTTCAAGCAGTCTTTATTGGAGAAAGGTCCCTGTCCTAAAATGTCGATGTGGGGACACACTCCCCTGTGCGCCTGGTCTGCCCCGGCGGTGGGTTCCTGCTCCCCCTCTGGGCTTGGACTGCAGGCCAGAGGGGGTCTGGCGTGGGCGAACTTCCCCCGCTCACCTCTGGCTCCTGAGGAAGCCTTCTGCAGGTAGTCTTTACTGAAGAAATGTCCCTGTTCTAAAATGGTGATGTGGGACACACTCCCTGCGCTTACGGTGTCAGGCACACTCTTCTGCGTGCCTGGTCTGCCCCGGCTGTGGGTGCTCGCTCTCCCTGTGGGCTCAGACTACTTGTTCGGAAGGGGCCGGGTGTGGGCTAACTCCCCAGCTGGCCACTAGCTCCTTCAGGAGCCTGTGCTGGCTTCAAGTCGCTAGGTGGCGCCAGAGATCTCTCCTAGAGCCCTTGGGGAGCTGATTTTCCACCCCGTGGGACAGGGAGCAGAGTGGGGATGGTAGGGTACACCTCAACGGCTTTGGGGTGCTGTGTCTGCCTTGTGCCCCACCGTCGTGGGGAACCCACGCCCCTAATTTCGTGCCCTGGGTCTCAGTTCCAAAGCCCTCAGTTCCAGGACGCGGGCTGTAGCCCAGTTCAGTGGCACGGGAATGGCGCCTTTTGCACCGCTCCCGTGCCTGGGCGCCTGGTTCCTGCTTACTCAGGGAGGGACCTTCACCTCAGTGAGGACCTCCCAGCGTCTCCCCGCAAGCCTAGGTCGTCTCCCAAGCCTAGGTCGCAGGCGTGGGGACCTGGGCAGCCGCGATCCTGGTCTGCACTTGCTTTTCAAGCGCGCCGAGTGCGCCACTTTCCGCGCAAGCTTACCGGCAGCCTGGGCTGTGTGCGCGTCTCCCGGGTCTTTGTTCTTCTCTAATGGCGCCCGGAGCCGTTCGCTCACCGCCGCGGCGAATCCTGCAGGGTTCGCCTCAGCTCCCGTTCACGGGGTGTGGTGGCTGCAATAGTTCCTTTCCACTCACAGTCCCACTTGCTGTGTCCGTTTTTCTTGTTGGCCGTTTTGGTTTGTTGTTTCCCTCCTCTCTGGTCGGAGAGTGCCGATTTGTGGGCGGGGGAGGGGAGCAGGGTTCTGTGCTTCCCTCCCTTCTCGTCCTCTTTTATGGCAACTTTCTTCTTCGGGCAGTTTGCTGGAGTCACCCGTTTATCTTCCGTGTCCCAGTTCTCACTGGGACCTGCCGCTTTTCCTCCCTATTAACTTATTTTAATGGGAGATCTTACTCGCAGCGTCTCCTCGCCGCCATGTTGCTCCGCCCCTATTATTATTATTTTTTAAAGACATTTATTTTTATGCATACAAGAACTGGGGTACAGGGCAGAGGTGTGTGTTTGGGGGGTGGTGAGAGGATTCGCCAGAGACAGAGTGGGGAACAGAACAGGCAGATGTACTGAAATACATTGCTGAGGGGAGAAGCAGGTGAGACAGGAGAGGTCTGCTGCGCCATGTGGGTAGTTCCCTGGCTGGAGAGCTAACTCATGCTGCAGTGGCTGTGGAGAGCTTCATAGGTTGCATCTGAACCCCTTGCACTACCAAGGAGGCCCCAGTTACAAAGAGTTTTAAATATCAAGTGCTGTTAAAGATTTTGTGCAATTTAAACATTATGTTATACATTTTATAACATGTTATTTTTTCTTGAAGTTGAAAACCTAAAGAGGTAAGCCAATTCCTCATTTACAACTTGGTGAAGGTTTTCTGACCCAGGTCATAATCCTGTACAGATAATCTACGAATTCTACAAAGGAGGAAATACATATTTAATCATAATATGCCCAAGATATTGATCTGGGAGAAGGGGCTGTTTATGGCAGGATCTACTCAGCAAAAGGTCATAGGGACAGCTCATTTTCAGTTATCTTGGAGGTGTGGGTTTTAATCCCCAAGGCACACCAGCTCGTGCTACCTGGGAGAGACTCCTCTCAGCTCATCTCCTCTTAGTCACACTTCATGGCCCAGTTTATACCTTTCCTCCTGCAAAAGGTGTTCATGCAGAAACCGTCTTCAGAAGCTATTTCTCTCTCTCTGGCTCTCCATCACAGTTAGGTTGTAGCTATGCACTGTAGAATACTAAGCAAAGTCTCCCCCATTTTAATTCCTTGCCTCTAGTCCTCTTATCTCCCTTACTGTAATAGAAGACCTGGTGAAAATTCTTAGTATCCTGCACACAGTAGGTGATCAACTTGAATTTTGGAAGCAATACTTATGTTGCTTAGACACTTCAGTTCTGGAGATAAAAAACTTAACCCAGCACTGCTATTAACTAGCTGCTTATTTTTAGAGAAAACACTTACATTTTCTAAGTATCCATTTTCCTCTTCCTGGAAAATAGATGTGACAATAGGACCTACCTAACAGGGCTATTATGAAGATTAAACCATATCATACATCAGAGTCATTCAGCACATATTTGGATCATGGATTATATAAGGCAGATATTGAATACAGATTAATTATACAATTTGCTGAACTAGATTTTACAGGGAATTTTCTTTCTCTTTTTAGAAGAGTTCCTTCAGAGAGTTGATAATCAGTGGCATATAACCCAATGACATATTTTTAGAGCAAAACTGAAATCTACTGTTTTCATGTCCTGTTAACAATTTGTCTTATTAGAAAAAGTCCCACTTTTACTGATAAAAGTTTAAGCTTTTATCCTAGCTAGTTCTAGGGCATTGGAAATATCTTTGTGATATTATGGGATAATAGTCTACCTTTAACCTAGCACCAAAACTTAAAGACATGATGCATGATTTTCAACAGATCCTAAGACCAGTTGAACAGGGGACTAATGAAGGTAGTATCTTGAATGTGGTTTTTGAGCATAATCCCAATTCCTTTCTAGTCATTATCAAAAGGATCCTTCTCTTTCTACTAGGGATCTTCTCTACATCAACATGGATTAAGTTACTGTTGGGAAAAACAATAGCTCATTTTATTGTAGTAGCATCATTGACTACAAAGAACAGCACAGAGACTTAAAAAAATGTAGCTATCATCCATCTATATTTACACTTATGTCTATATTTAACTTCTCAAAATTCTTTTAATTGGGATTAGATTTGCTTGGATTTTGCACATTTTGAACATCTGAGTTTAAACAGATATGAGCTTGAGGGCAGATATTATATTTTATAAATCTTTGTATTCTTAAATTCTAGTATAGATCATCCTATATATATAATAAATAGTTGCTGATTAAAAATGTATTAGTTTGCATGTTACATTGAAAAGTCTGAAAAATCTGATTGTATTGAAATGTTTATTTTTCACAAAGAGATTAAAAGTAAAATTATTAAACTTTATCTACATTTTGAAGGTTTGAGAAATGAAAGTGTTCTTTTTTTAAAGATATTCATTTATGTAAACAAGGGCTAGCATGTAGGCCAGAAGTGTGGGGGTGGTGAGAGGATTCACCAGAGACAGAGTGGGGAGCAGAACAGGCAGACTGATGAAATACACTGCTGAGGGGAGCAGAGGGTGAGACAGGAGAGGTCTGCTGCGCCATGAGGGTCAGCTCCCTGGCCAGGGATCGAACTCTTGCTGCAGTGGCTGTGGATTGCTTTATTAGTGCTCAGACTTAACCGCTTGTACCAATAGGGAGACCTGAAATTGTTCTTGGGAGAACATTTCTGGTATCTGAATAAGGTATGTTAGAGTATTTTTCTTTTGGGAATAACTTTGGTAATTAGCAGTGAGCAATTCTACATTTTCTTGTTTGTGTGTCTTTAAAATCTGGTGCAGAGGGCCTCCCCTGTGGAGCAGCGGTTGAGTGCTGGGTTGCAAAGCTGCCTGCAGCCTCTGCAGCGCTGGTTCGATCCTGGCTACCGGCGAGGGTCCCACATGGCACTGCAGACCTCTCCTGCCGCCCGCTGCTCCCCTCAGTGGTGTATTTCTTCAGTCTGCCTGCTCTTTTCCACCCCGCTGTCTCTGGTGAATCCTCTCACCCTCCGGCACTTCTGACTTTACCCAATGCTTGTATAAATAAATAAGTCTTTAAAAAAAATTAAAAAAAAATAAAATCTGGTGCATTCTTTTTGTCTTCCTGTTTGAATGAGAATTTATAATGTGTTTTTATGTGCTACATGTCAAAGTGTTAGGGGGAAAGGATGTCCTGCGCAAACTCCATACAGGCTTTGTGGATGCCATCCCCCCTCCATCAGGACACTGGGAATTACAAATCCCATGATCCCCAAATGGAGGTTGTGAGGACCTAAGGGTGAAGTTAAGCAGCCATTTTCTCTGTTTGTAAATAAAACCAGCCATGTTAATGGGGTCTCTTGCTTTCTTGGCTCGTGCTCTTGGCCAGGCTGGTTTGTTCGCAGTAGGTCATTTGGGATTCCGGGTTGGCAGAAAAGGTAGAATGCATTTAAGAATTTATCTCCCTCTTTTCTCCCTGAGTTGTACATTTCCTCATTTCCCCTTCCCTTTTAAATAAAGCTTTGATTAGCCTTTTTGTGTGCCTGCAGTTTAAGTCCATTTTAAGCGCGTGGGTGAAGACCCAAGTCAGGCAACCCATTTTATATCAGGGTTGCCCTGTAACAAAAGGACCATGGCATAGCAACAGATACTTTTAAGTTCCATTTATTTGATTTACTCAATGATAAGAAATTAGAATTATATAAACATTTCATTTATAACAACCTTTTGATTGATTTCTTTTGTCTAATTAAAGATACTTGAAAAAACCAGAATTGACGGGATTTAAAGACAGTTTGGGGGCCTCCCCGGTGGCGCAGCGGTTGAGCGCTGGCTTGCGAAGCTGCCCGTCAGCCTCTGCGGCGCCGGTTCGATCCCCGGCTGCTCCCCGGCCACCGGAGGAGGGTCCCACATGACGCACAGACCCCTCCTGCCGCCCGCTGCTCCCCTCAGCAGTGTACTTCGGTCCTTCTGCCTGCTCTGCTCCCCGCTCTGGCTCTGGTGAATTCTCTCACCCTCCCGCGCTTCTGACTGTACCCAGTGCATGTATAAACAAACAAACAAAAAAAACCCCAAATAAATAAATAAAACATGCCTCTATTAAAAAAAAAAAATAAAGACAGTTTGGGAGCATGTAGTCCAGTCATTTACTTTTTTTGTTAATCAAGTGTCTATTTTGCCCTCAAGTGATGTTTACATTCTGAGATGGTTTAGAAAATTAAGCTGTAGTTTAAATTTTCATTTATTTTTTAGCTCATGATCAGAAGGCTTTCTCCTGTCACTCTGTCCCCTCCCTATGGCTGTATCTGTCCCAGCTTCGGATACTGACTGCAGTCCAAGGGAGCCTCTTGGCAGAAGTATGTAATGAGTGGACCCATAAACCCTAGGATTCCACAGTTTCCACTTGTGCCAAAGGCTTATCAATGGGATTAAAAAAGTTTTCCCCTTCATGTTCCAACTGTACTTTATTGGCAATAACGCTGCAATGCCTTGCATGATGCAGGTGTGGGGAGCCTTCAGAAGTTCTTTTTTTCATTGAGGCAACTTTGGTTTGTAGCATAGGTGAATTTCAGGAGGACTCTTTCACACCTCAAGAAATGTATGTCCCATACCACACCCAACACAAAGGGTCATGTTACCATCCACCACCATCCAATCTGCTCTCTCTATTTAGTCTCCTCTCCCCCATCCTTTTCCTTTCTGGAAATCATCATTCTGTTGTCAGGGTCTGATGGTTTGTTTTTCAGCTCTGACTTTTTTCAAGAGATCTGCCAAAATTGATACCCACAATTCCTTGTATGTAATGATGTTCTGAATAACAACCAAAAGTCTCTAAAGAATATGTTGACAATTCTGGGAATAGTTCATTTATGACATGAGTTAATATCATAAACAATATCATAAATAACAGTTCTTCAGTCCAACCTACTCATGCTATTTAATTATTTGATAGCAACAAAGTCTGTCGATAGTTTTTGATAACATACCTCTGAGTCAGAGGTAAATAAAGTTCAGAAATGGCCCTAAGGACATAAATTAGAATTAGGAAATATCATTTATAGAAGTCCTACAAAGGACTGATTGCAACTGGACATTATATACAAGATGGTTTCATTGAGACAGACGTTATTAAGCCACAGGAGGGTAGACTCAGGGATCCTATTTGACTTAAGACAATTTCAAACCTACTTTGGAGCAAACGGAATTCCTTGGCTGTCCTGGTAAACCAATTTAACGTCACTTGTGAGATAACCTGGACCTATTTCAAAGCCAGACTCTGGTTGTGGTCATCATTAAGGCTGACCCTGAATGAAGTCTTCTCCACGGGTGAGGTCAGGCTCTAGCACTGGACATAAGGTAGTAGTATTGTCATTTAGCTTAATGTTGGCTCCCTTACCTGATACAGGTTGGCGAGGTGGTGATTAGTTTTGATCAAAAACGGCTGGTTCACCCCTGGGTGGTCCACATCATGTGCTGCTGCAGCCAGTAGTCCCAGCATGATGTCCAGGGGGGTGAGGAAGCTGGCAAGCTGTGAACAAATTAAATTGGTTGGCTTTTGTTTTGGCTAAGTCAAACTGAATGAATCATCATAGTATTGCACAGGCTTTCATTCAGAATTTGATCCTCTGAAAGTAGTCAATGAGGTTAGAGTCTCATGGAAATGCAGGAAAAAAACAGGACTGTGTGGGAAATAATTAATAACTCAACTTGTGCCTGTCATTAAGTAGCCTCTTCTTCCTAATGCAAGCCTGTCTTGTTTTGTTGTAGCATACTGCCTGTCGTGGGTAGGAAGACAGAGCCTGACATCAGTCTCATTCCTGGAGAAAGCTATACATGAAGCGAAAAGCTGAAGTCAAATGATGGACATATTAAAAAAAGTGTATTTTACCAATCCATTTCCATAACTGCCATTTCTTTGAATATGAAATTAAGAGTAGGCCAAATTGCAAAAGTTGCATATTTTTTCCTGAGTGCAATACATAGTAAGAGAATGTATAAGAATTTCTTGTTTTCTGGTTAGCTAGGAAAACACTCAGGATAATGGAAATACAGTACTAACTTTAAATATGCAACTGTGTGATGCAGTACAAGTTTTGTAGACTAGAACCTAAAACCTTTAATGTCTTTGGGGTATTTTAGAGGGTTGAGGCAACTACCTACCCAGTTTTGTCTTGGGAATGCCTGTTTGACATCTGTATATTTGGTGGTTGATATTAAAACTGCTTGAACTAAATTGAGTTTTGGATTAAGATATAATTTTTGGATTAAGATATAAGTTTTGGATTAAGATATAATTGAGAAAACTCAATCTATATGTTATACCAACAAAGTTTTATATGGGTAAGCAATGCCTAGATTTTGAGTAATGAACATTGTTATATGTTTTAAATTTTGGATTGGGTTATTATATCAGAGCATGCTTATTAAGATGTCTCTGTCATTCACAAGTTTTTTTAGGCCTGAGTCAGGCTGTCCACTTGTCTCTGCCAGAGATGGAACTTAAATATTAAGACACTTTGATTTTATTTCTAGATCAAAAACCATGAGGTGAGAGACCTTTCCCAGAAAAGTTCAATGCTGTTCCAGTTTATGGCAAAGCTCTAAGTCAAAACAACTAATTCCTAGGACTGTTGATAACATCTAAGATGTAGATTGTCATAGAGAAGATCGTTTTTGTCCTATTGCATAATATGAAAGTAAACCTCAAAAAATTTCATTCTCTTTAATGTTATATGATTTTCAGAGCTAATCCTTGAACATTAATATAAATAATTGCATTTGTGTTGTGAATAACCCATAACACAGTTACTCTGATACGTTGGGTGATTTGGGCTCTAGCAGGTAGTTTACTTGGCATTTCCACATGGCTGAGGAGGCAGCTGGGTCTTGACTTACCTTTGGTTCCTTCAGATAGCAGTGCATGGCCTGGGTGACGTCGGCCGCATGAACAGCATTGTGATATGGGTTTTGGCTGTGGTAGTCTTCTTGAACCATGACTAGGAGACAGATATCTCAGTAAGGGCAAAGTAAAACAGAAAGGGCATAGCTCAGCCTTATTGAGGGTCCCTTTCTCTTAAAAATATTAGTGTCTCCAAAATGTGCAGTCTGGGGATCCTTTAAAAATGCATGTGGTTTGCAAGCTTGGCAGCTCTACCGGGCTGTTTTTAGTGGAGGGGAGGGGGAACGAAGAGAGAAGAAAGGCTAAAAGGATTTGTGAGGCTCTTGGGATTCCTCACCACCTTCATAAATTACCCCTTTCTGGCATCTATGAAGGCTCTCATTCATAGGAAAAATAAATATGTAGGAAAAGGACAACTTCAGTTCACACTATAGTTTAATTATTTAAGTTTGCTGCCATCTATGAATAATACACCATAAAAGAGGTTTTATTTAAAAAAGCACTAGTAGCATCAGATTTCTGATATTCAAGGATTGGTTTATCACTTGAATTACACTTACTGACAAAAGCAAATTTAGGGGCTTCATCAGGCAGAATCTCAAAGTACTGCATTGATTCAACCAAGGATCCTTGGTTTTATTTCTACCTTAATCAGATTAAGTTATCATCTTTCATGCCCTTCCAATCTAAGGACCAGGGTGCTATTGGAACCAAGTAGAGATCTAAGCAAGGCAATTTTAGTTTGCTATTCACAGAAGTCACTAGTCTGCTCTAGCGAATAATCCAGGCAAAACTTAGGATGCAATATATTCAGTGTGTATCAAATACCCAGATTTGTAAGTGTGACCATTCTCTCAGCACATGCTACAAATTTGACTCTGGGATTTGTTATCTAATCTTTGCATTCTTTACGTGAATTCAGGGCACATATACATGTCCAAAGTACCTTTGGTCTCCCTCTTCAAATCAGAACCATTTGGCCCTAGTCATGATCATTGCTTCACTCAAGCAATCTAACTACAATTAGCTTGAGATTATTTGTGTTTCTGGAACTGAACCATGTTCTGGCTGATTTCAGATACTTCTCTTTTGCCATGTATACCTTTAATTCATCAGGCTTATTTTATTTATTTATTTATTTATTTAATTTATTTATTTTTTTAAATAGTATTTTATTTTTAAAGATTTATTTAATTTATTTATTCATACAAGCACTGGATACAGTCAGAAGCGGGGGAGGGTGAGAGGATTCACCAGAGCCAGAGCGGGGAGCAGAGCAGGCAGAGGGACCGAAGTACACTGCTGAGGGGAGCAGCGGGCGGCAGAGGGGAGCAGCGGGCGGCAGAGGGGAGCAGCGGGCGGCAGGAGAGGTCTGCGCGCCATGTGGGACCCTCCTCCGGTGGCCGGGGAGCAGCCCGGGATCGAACCGGCGCCGCAGAGGCCGCGGGCAGCTTCGCAAGCCAGCGCTCAACCGCTGCGCCACCGGGGAGGCCCCATCAGGCTTATTTTATAATTATATTTAATCCCTGACTCTATCTCTTAGTATATATTATATCAGCAAGTTACTTGTTAGGCTCTTCAATTTTCTTTTTCTATAAAATTGGGATAATAGTTCTAATCTCAAAGGGTAAATGTGTTAATATGTGTACATCCTTATAAGAGTTCCTAGCACACATAAGCATCATATAAACCTGGTTGCTGAGTTGCTGTTTTTGTCACTGATATTTTATTCTTAGTGGCATCAAATCAGATTCCAAAATAAAATTACAACCATGTGGGGAGTCAAAGCAACTAGAAGGATACAAAGTGGCCGAAAGGAATTACTTGGTGATTAAAAATGTGTCCTGGATAATTCACTGGCAAGTAAAAATACATCAAGTCAAGTGAGAACTGGGGATGCTGTTTGGTAGTGATGGTGGCATTGAGTGGAAAGATGGTGGGCTTTTAAGTCAGACAGCCTTGGGCTTGCTTGGCTGGACGGAGCGTCTGCCAACTGTTGACTCTGAGCCTGAGCAAGTTACAAAACCTGTTTGTACCTCTCCTTATCTAAGGGCCAAATGGTGATAATAACATCCAACTTACCTGGCTAGAAATAGCATACCTAAAGTACCTTTCATACATGGTCATTCTTATTTAAAAAAAATCCAACAAACTACTGAAGATTTTCAGCAACTCACATCCAGATCATCATTGCTTGAAGCATAGCTTACTGGAAATTTTGTCAACATGTGAGCAGATGAGTATCTTCTTTGACAGTTACATGTTCTCAGTGTATTTCTTTATATAGCCTTCATCTATCATCAGTATCACTAATCAAATAAACATTTTTCCAGTGATTAAAATGGGTAAATCCATTTTTAAATTAATGAGATAATTTGAGGTCTTCACCTGCATACTGTGGTTCTTGCTACTTTATATTAAAGAATATTATAATTGCCATTATTTGTGGGAATGGGAATAGGAATATAGAAAAAAAACACTTACCTAGGAACCTGTGTAAGGTCACCATATCTAACTTGAAATGGTGAATAAGCCCATGGGTATTGAAGAGGTGGCACAGCAGTGTTACCAGACTGTTTCCTGTAGAAATAGTTACCTGTTTTAACTCATTTTCATCACCATAGAAATATCAAGATTGACAATAAGATACAAAGTTTCTGCAATGAAATTTCCCTAGTGGGGAAATTCTTTTCCCCTTTTGATATGAAATTATTTATTTATAAAAGATATTATTACCATGATCTGGTCCTAGTGTTCTCTTATTATACAAGTAAAATTAACTTGGTCTTTCTCCTTATATCAAAGACAATGAAAACATTTGAGAGTTTGAAAGAGTCTACCAATTGAGGTAGGAGGGAAATACACTCATACACATTCACACAAACATGCATTTTTAGATGACAGTCTAATGGTCACTTGACATGTGCCTTAAATTTTTTCCAATAGACTTACATTTATAGGGGTAGAAGCTGCCATATTACTTAATAGTTATAGTCTATTATTCCTGTGGAAGGTAACCCAAAATGAGATTTGACCATGAGGTATTTTATAATTTGTCAGCAGAAGTGAAAAATTAAAGCTATAATAAATTTTAAACATTCAAGAAATATTACTGGATTGACCAGAGACAGAGTTGGGAACAGAGCAGGCAGATTGACCGAGGTACACTGCTGAGGGGAGCAGCGGACAAGAAAGGAGAGGTCTGCTGTGCCATGTGGGTAGCTCCCTGGCTGGCTGGGGATGGAACTTGTGCTGCAGAGGCTGTGGATGGCCCCATAGTATGGTACTTAACCCCTTGCACCACGAGGGAGGCCCTGAATTTTAAATGTTATAGAGATAATGAAAGACATTGAAAAGGAACACAAGATCACTGAATGTCTTGAATGGAAACCTAGGTGTTGCCTAAGCACATTTGCCAGGGTACCTGATTTTATGTCTCTCTACAACTTTCATTTTATTTGAACTATTTCTCAACAAGGTTACAAATAACTGATAGCATTGCAGGTGATTCTTGTCCATAAGCATGCAAATAAAGTTAGTTAGGTAGAAATACAATTGATTTGCCCTTCCAAATTTTTGTAGTTATTTAAAAATCATTTCAGCTTTTCTTACTGCTTATATACATATGACTCTTTGAATTCTCCTTTGAACCAGTTATAGCATCTATATGGATTTCTAATTAATTGAGTTAAATAAAATCATTGACTTCCTCATTTCAAATTTTTATGAGAGGATTATATTCCTTTTCTAGCAACTACTACTGAACAAGTTCTTTTGTTCACACTTAATTTTATTTAGTGGTATCCATCTCAGTTGATTTGAGGAAAGTAAAATACAAGATTACGGGATCAGGCCTATAAATTCTAGTTAGTGTTTCACAGTATAAAGTTTCATAGTTTTCAGGTTGTGTTCTCTCAACTAAATATCATTTATCAAGTAACAGAACAGTAAGAAAATGGTCTATGGTCTATGTTGAGTGAAAGCACCCACCTGGTAGGTAGCTGGATATGGGAAGATCAGCATTCAATATCATGTTCCTTATTGGTTCCCTGAGCTTAGTAACACACATTTAATGGGCAGATGAAAATATAATAAGATCTTATAATATTCTTAAAGAAAACCACTACAGGCACAACATTTCGGATCTCTTTTTCCCATTAGCTGCAGTCTAAACCTTTACACTGTCCTCAGCAACTGTTTTCTTTGTGTGATGCCAAATGAACCTGAACAACACTTACAATGGGGGAGATCCAGCTCAGTTAGTGAAAGTGCATGAACACCTTCCTTGTGAGTGTCAGGACCGATCAGATGCACTTTTGTGTTTTTCCTTCTAATCTACTAACAGTGGACTTCCTCCTTTTGGATGGGACCAGAGTATTCTATAGGAAAGAATTGAATCCTGTGATTTCCAAATTCCTTTGAGATCACCAAGGTCAGAAGGAAACTGGCTTAGGGTTCTAAGGCCAAATTCAGTTCTTATTCTTCATCTGAATTAATTTTTCCTAGCCTTAGTCCTTCTTAAGTAGCTGTAGATTTTTGAAAGTGGGGAAAGGAGGAAAAGAAGAATAAATGTTTAAAAATAAATTTTGTTTTCTTGAAACTAATCCCACTTATGGTGTGTATTGTAGTGCGAATTGTTTTGGATGACTTACCATTTGTCAAACGATCAAACAAGAAAATGTCAAAATCCCACATTCCCACTTTGGAGAGCATATGCTGAAAAGGCAAACAGAAACAGCACCCAAATGAATCATCTCAGAGATGCATTTACTTTGAGACATGGTGAATTAAACAATTAAAAAGTTGAAAATAGTAGCTTACTATGCTCTACATGCAACTGGTTTGTAGTAAAGAAATTTTACTTGCTTGCTAATACTAGCAGTGCTAAAAGGATAGGCTTTGTAGTCAGACTGCTGGTTCCAAGTTAGTTTATTGGCTGTGGGATTTGGGTTAGTTCCTTAATCTCTCTGAACCTCAGTTTCCTAATTTGAAAAAGGTGACTGAGAATATTACATCCAAGAGTGGTAGTGAGAATTAAGTAAGGTAACATAATAAAGTGCCTAAAACAAGGCATGTATGTAGTAAAAAGTTAGACATGTGTTAATGTTGTATTTTATCAAAATCTCTACAAACTATCCTATACTTAAGGGAGGAGTTTTATAGCAACACTTTAAAAAATGAAATAAAAATGATTGCTAAGCACTTTATTCTGCTAATTTGGATTAAATGTGATATTAACCACTGTAACAGAAAAGAAACTGAAAAGTAGGGGGCCTCACTGGTGGTGTGGGGGTTAAAGTCAGCTCTATCAAGCATGAGTTTGATGCCCAGCCAGGGAGCTACCCACATGGTGAGGCAGACCTCTCCTGTCTTGCCCACTGCTCCCCTCAGCAGTGTATTCGGTCAATCTGCCTGTTCTGCTCCCTGCTCTGGTGAATCCTCTGGCCTATACCCCAGTTCTTGTATGCATAAATAAAAATAAATCTAAAAAAAAAGAAAGTTAAAAGTGGGCAACTGAACATTGCATAATTTAAAGACCTACTGTCCAATGCTGGATTTTTATTCTATGTTTTAAGGAGATCCCATGTTTGAATGAGATGGTGTTAACTCTCAGACAAACTTGCAGTTGCTGATTCTGTTCTCACCACAGCTCCTGCCACTATGCCTCACTTCTGCTCTCTTCTCTTTCCATAGGCACTGCTGCAGAGAAGCACCAGCTGGCCCTTCCCTACCTACCCTTTAAAGGCTTCCTTGTGTCTTAGGAGGAAATCCAAAGGCCTCATCATGGCCAATGAAGACTTTCACAGCAGTGTCAGAAAAATGAAAGGTTAGTAGCTTATTTGAGGGGTCTAGACTGAGTGACCATTTTATCCAAGCCATACAACTCCAAAGGCAGAGCCAGGAATAATCCCTGATAACCTGACTTCTGCCCTGCAGTTCTCTAGATCTCAATGTGACTTTCTGAAGAGGTGACTGGGTAGAGGGGAGTCACACCCACAGTGCTCCACCACTGTGCCCTTGTCCTGAGGGCTTGGTCTTGCTCCCCTGTCATCAAACAGCTAACCAACCAACTGGAGAAAGAAATATTCACTCAACCTCAGGCCTTGGGTTGCTAGAAAGAATGGTTTACTTTCCTTGTTTAGATCTAATGTTGACAATTAGCTCTCTCTCTTACTTGCTGTTTATTTCTTAATAGAGTGTATCAACAATACATGTTTCTTAATAGTACCTAGATAGCATAATATTACTTAGCATGTAAACCATGGGAAACTACCTTTCACTTTTGTTTAAAGGAGGCACTTTACTTCCAAAATTTAGATTCCTTTATTTTTATTCTTATTTTTTAAAAAAGATTTATTTACTTTTGCATGCAAGAACTGGGGTACAGGCCAGAGGTGTGGGGGGAGGTGATAGGATTCATCAGAGACAGAATGGGAAATTGAACAGCAGATTGTGATTTTGAGCTTCATTGAGGAAAAGGGCACATGGGCAGAGGTGTGAAAGAAGAGAAAACAGGCAGATTGACTGAAATACACTGCTGAGGGGAGCAGCGGGTGAGTCAGGAGAGGTCTGCTGCGCCATGTGGGTACCCTCCCTGGCTGGGGATTGAACTCGTACTACAGTGGCTGCGGACAGCTTCATAGTGCTGCATCTTAATCCCTTGCACCACCAGGGAGAATGCTGAAATTTAGATTCCTTTGGCAGTTTGGGCTACAAATAACCCAGGGACTTTTTTTTTTTTTAAAGATTCTTACATTGACTTCTATTCTGAGTCAAATCAAAGAGATTTTTGCAAATCTCTTACTTGCAAAAATAAAATTAGTAAAATTAATAAAATTAATCAATAAAAATTAATTAATTAATTAAATTAATAAAATTAGTAAAAATTACTTAAATGAGTCACAAATGATTAAAAGATCAATATACCATATTAATAGCCCTAGGTGGAACAAAGATGGGTAGTTACTGGGTTTATTTCAGTGGAGCTATTACAATGAGATAATTCAATGGACTACTTAGCTATTTCCTCCAGTCCAAAATTTTAATGTTGTGCAAATGTTTTGCACATTGATAAAAATGAAAGTAACTGGTATGTGCCGGTGGGGATATTAGGCATGCACCCATGTTCACTTCATCTAACGTTCACGTCACTCCAATGAAGTGGGTATTTTCATTAACTTCATTTTATATTTGAGAAAAAAATCTTGCTGTGTTGAATAGCTAACCAGAATCCTGGCAGTGGGAGTAGGACTCAGCTCTGGGTGCTATCAGCAGAGAAACGTGCTCTTGGCCACTAGACTGAGGGGTAACTAGCTCACCCTTGCTTGTCCAAGGTAGTCTTCATCCAGTAGGTGGAGAGGGGCTTGTGGGACAATTCCACGAAGCAGCCTTGATGCATGGAAGTATCTTTGAAAACTTAACAGTCGTTTCACCTTTTTCTTTGTGCCAATTTCCCCTGAGTGTGTTGTATCTGTGGAAAGTAATCAAATGTAGAAGTTATGAATTTATAAAACACATTTTCTGCACTGCGTAAACACATAGTATATTAAAAAGGAAGGACATTTAAAAGACACTCTCAGTACTTTCTTAAATACAGTCTACTTAACTTACATCGGAAATTCTTGTAGAACTAAAATGATATTTATTACATATTAACACATTAAGCTCTTTCTGACTAATTTTGGAAGACATGAAATACATGAATTAAAAGCTTCATTTTCTGATTAATGATGCTGGAGTAGTTGGTAAATAAAATTCACATACTTCTTGAAAGAAGAGTTGTCATGCTCTCTTATACTGGGACCTAGGCTCCAAAATTTATACCATGTTCTCATCCTACATCCTGTCCAGCCTGATCAACTGTTCTACCTGAATTAGAAAATCCTGCTGTGTTGAATTAAGAGTTGAGAACACACCAGGTGAGACATGAGAAAATTATTCCCTAATTTCCAGGATCATGAGCGGCAGAGGAATCAATAATCCCAGCACAAAAATGGCCTAAATTCACCTGACATGAGGGTGTGATAATGTTTACTCTCTAATGAAATGTCTTGTCTTTTATTGGTGGCCATAAAAGTTTGATCCTGTCAGTAGAAATATTTCAATACTCATATCACTTTTGCCTTTCAAGACTTGACTGTTGATATCATGCTTGTCCAAAAAAACCCAAACAATATAATCTGAATGTTTGTCAAGGTATGTCTTATCTCAGCGGAAGTCTATGAATCATTTCAAGGCCATGCAAGTGATGTCTGATGTCAGTTTTAGATTTGGAATCAATTGAATAGTCTAGTAGGAAACCATGCAGTTCACATACAAGGACATTTTATCATCTTTCACACCTCTGCCCACGTGCCCTTTAACTCAATGAAGCTCAAAACCACAATGCAGGCTAGAAGCAGAGGAAAGCATGGGTCAGGGCTTACTTGGCCATGTGGCACTCCCCATGTGCCAGTGAGCAACTAAACTAGTTCATTTCTCAGGCTTTGATATGAGTGTAGAGGTTCAATTCAGCACAGGCAAACCTATTCTGTGGGTATGTCACCTGATAAAAATGGTTTTTATTTTAAAATACATCTATATTTTGTATGTGGAACGGGGCAAACAAGTACATTTGGAGATGAGTACAACTGAAGTTGGGTGTTTATACATCAATACTCAAGATGGTAGATGCGGACTCTATTCTAAAGGTTTTCACTCATTTTTTTTAGATTTATTTATTTATGCATACAAGAACTTGGGTACAGGCCAGAGGTGTGGGGGTGAGAGGATTCACCAGAGACAGAACGGGTAACAGAACAGGTGGATTGACTGGAATACACTGTTGAGGGGGGCAGCGGGTGAGACAGAAGAGGTCTGCTGCTCCATGTGGGTCACTTCCCTGGCTGGGGATCTGACTTGTGCAGCAGTAGCTGCAGATAGCTTCACAGTGCTGACGCTTAATCCCTTGCACCACCAGGGAGACCCCTTCACTCATTTTTATCATTTCATCAAATCAAAGCACAAGCAGATGGAACTTAAGGGGATATGCTAAGCAAATTAAATCAGAAATCATCTTCATTCATTAATATTTGGAATATAGAGAAACAAAACGAGCTACAGAAAAACCTAAACCAACATATACCCTAGAAATCTGAGTACAGAACTGAGACTACCAGAGCAGGAATGGGAAACTCCAGGGGGAGGAGATCTAATGGACTATAGTGGAGGGTTATGGGGTGTGGAGACAGTGTGGAAACATACATCTGAAAAGATGTGAGCCTGTATTCCTAAATCATATATAGTGTTATAAGCCAACATTATCTTCATAAACAAACAAATAACAAACTGCAATAAAACAACCAAAGCACAGGATAAAGTGGTTCATTCATTTAATTAAAAAATATTTTGAGTTCTACTAGGGGCAGGCACTGCTCTAGATGCTGGGTGAAATCCTTCAGTGCCGGATCCTTCAGTGAGCAAGCAAAGATCTGTCTGCTCACGAAGCTACATTCCAGCACAAATAGACAATGAGCAATGACTGTAAACAATAAGTAATTTGTAAAATGTGTTAGAAGCTAGCAAGTACAATGGGGGGGAAAGGAAGCAGGGAAAGTGGGGTGAGGGATTCTGTGCTGGAGAGTGAGACTTGTTCTCAGTAGAGAGTAAAAGCAATGAAGCTTAATATTCTTATTTGAGAATATATTTAATGTTCAATGAAAAAGAACTCAAGTTAGCTCTCTAAAAAGGAAGACATTCAAAAATGCAAGAAACACAAATTTATTTAAAATAAATGAGTAATTTATTTATCAATGGTCATGTTGGGAGCACTTTGTCTGTGGGAGATAATGAAAAACTACAGGCTATTGAAAACTGAGGGTATAGTGGGGAGAAAAAGAGCCCATATAAGGAATAATTTGAATAAATTACCAAGCTGTATAACAGCAGATTTCTGAAGTGTTGAAATGTGTTATACAATTATTGAATAAGATCTGAAATATTTATTTCCCAAAGAATTTTCAGTAAATAACTAGCACATTTCCTTTGATAATTTGGGGTATAGTGGTAATCATAGGTGCTTGAAATGGTTGGCTACATTCAGTTTGTGAAAATTCAGTCTTGACAATGTGCCTAATAATGGGACACTTAGTTCATTTAATATCTTTATATCATTAAAAGTTATTATATAAAGGCATTCACAGTTGTTTAATGGTTCTATTTGGGTTTTGTTGTTTTATGGACTATGGGTCTCCTCATTCTCATTTGGAAGAGTTACTCGGTGGTCTCCTGGATATTTCATTACCAAATCTATGTGCATATTGATCCTGACTGAGAATTCATTTTCTGCTCACTTGTTCTTTTAAGAATTTCACAAATAGGTACATGTGAACACATTTCTGAACTATTTAGACACTATTTTTAGGGTTACTAAATTTATATTGGCATTGCTCATAGGGTAATTTTTAAGTTTCAAAAGTTGGGGTTGGCTTACATGCAAAAAGTGTTAATAAAATTATTTTCATTCTTGAATCCCTTCTCTCTGTGGCATATTCTCTTTCTTTATAGGACCTGATAAATTGTAGTACTACATGGAACCTTACACCTAGAATAAATATCTGTGATTATAAAAAATGATAAACACACCTATATGATGAGGCTGTTTCTGTTAACTGTTATACAGCCAAGTTCCTTCAGTATGGTCTATATCAACTATTTCCAGAATATTAATAGTTAAAAATTGGTGCAGAAATAAGTCAGGTGAAATGGAGAATAAAGAATATCTTTATATTTAAGTGAAGAAGACGCCTCAAATAAACATGGAGATTCAACTTCAGAAAACTAATATCAGGGCTTTCAGAGCATTAATCCAGCTAAGTCTATTAAGTAATGTGTTATTAAAAATTCTCTACCCTGATATTATTGTACTAATAATTGTTATCATACTCATATAATTATAATATACATGTCATATATTTATATATGTAACACTTATATATAATTTATAATTATTTAATTATTTTTAAAAAATTATAATAAATTTTATTTTTATATTCCCCATACAATTGTAGTCCCCTTATTTTGACCCCAATCCCTCCCCTGCCCCCACCCCCCATAGAGTGTCTCTGGTTCATAGTTTTTTGTTGATTTTGATTTTCACTTTCTTATAGTTATTCATTTTCCTGGTCCCTTATTTAAGTTTTCTAGATTCCTGCTATGAGTGAGACCATCCGGTATTTTTCTTTTTCTTTCTGGCTTATTTCGCTGAGCATGATCCCTTCCAGCGCCATCCATGTTGCTGTAAATTGCATGTGTTTATCTTTTTTGAATGCTGAGTAATATTCCATGGTATATATGTACCACATCTTCTTGATCCAGTCATCTATTTTTGGGCATTTGGGTTGTTTCCAATGCTTAGCTATTGTAAACAGTGCTGCTATAAACATAGGGGTGCAGGAGGTCTTTGGAATTGATGTTTCTGTGTCCTTTGGGTAAATACCTAGGAGTGGAATTGCTGGATCATATGGAAGCTCTATAATTATTTAATTCTTATAATAAAATTCCTTGCTGGGTTAGTGGCTATTTCTATGCTTTGTTTATTGTTCTCTTACAAGATTTTTAATATATCTTGCATTGTAGAGTTATTGGTGTAAGTCATAGATTACCACCCAAGGTCAGAAACTATCTTATAAAACTTTGTAACCCTATGTATTAATGTATAATATTGCACATAATAGAAACTACATAAAAATTTTGTTTCAATTTGAATAAATTCTCTCAATTGGTTTGCATAAGCATCTTTTTAAAAAAAATATTTCTGTTCCTTTTTTTCTAAAGATTTATTTATTTATACAAGAACTGGGGTACAGCCCAGAGTCGCGGGAGGGTGAAAGGATTCACCAGAGACAGAGCCGGGAACAGAACAGGCAGACTGACTGAAACACACTGCTGAGGGGAGCAGCAGGCCAGGCAGGAGAGGTCTGCTGCACCATGTGGGAATCTCCCTGGCCGGCTGGAAATCGAACCCATGCTACAGAGGCTGAAGACAGCATCACAGTGCAGTGCTCAACCTGCTGTGCCACCGGAGAAGCCCTGCATAAGTATCTTTATCAAATGTTATTTAAAAAAATAAGTCAATTTGGGCCTCCCTGGTGGCACAGGTGGTTGAACGCAGTTCTGTGAAGCTGTCTGCAGCCTCTTCAGTGCCAGTTTGATCCCTGCCCGCTGTGGAGATACCCACATGGTGAGGCAGACCTCTCCTGTCTCATCCACTGTTCCCCTGTATTTCAGTCGGTCTGCCTGTTCTGTTCCCTGCTCTGTCTCGGGTGAATCCTCTCACCCTCCCGAACATCTGGCCTGTACCCTGGTTCTTGTATAAAAATAAAAATAAATCTTTAAAAAAATAATAAAAACATCAATTTGTAAAGTACAAAATGCTAAGACATACATGTTAGGTTCTAAAATAATTTTCGCAAATCCCAGGTGAAGTTCTGGGGTGAGTGCCTCTTGCCACTGTCCTTTGCTATTACTGAGCTCCACTAGAAGACTCAGCTTTATCTTGTAGGATTGCAAATCCAACCTTATTTAGATGTCTGGATTTCTTATTAGATTGTGTGGTTTTGGAGAACAGATCACTGTTAATTTTCTTTGAATTTTCACATATCCAGCAAGTTATAGGTGTTAAATACATAATGACGGAATTAAATGACTTTCCTACGTGTTTGTTCCAACTTTAAGGTCTTGAAAATTCTACACTTAAGTACGCAGTTTTGAAAAAGAATAGAAAAAGTTAACTCATATGATTTTAACTGTCCAAGCACAAGTAGCATATATACAGCATACTTTCTCTCTTATTACACGTTCTGCTATACCAGGGTCTCTGAACAAGACTAGTGCTCATTTCAGCATATTAAACATTTCAATTTCTTTTCATGTGCTTTTGACAAATTTCATAATTCAGACTTGGCTATAATGACTTCAGTACTCAAATTCCATCCTTCTTAGCTTAGCAGCTGTAGACTTTAAAGTCTCCATTTACTCATAAGAGGAATCAGTTGCCAAAAAGCCTTTTAAAATGAAATACTATGTCTAGTCCAGTCTTTCAAAAATCATCAGTGGTCATAAATGGCCATATTTGTTTATTTCTTCCTGTATATATTCCCAGCACTCAGATAATGGTGGGCAGAAATTGATGACAACCTAGGATAATGTACTGCCTATAACGTCATCATGTGTGGAGACTGTTCTCATACGGGTGGACATATTTTTAATACAAAGTCACTACAACTGACTTGAAATCCTGAGCAATTGGATTGAGATAAAATACAAATTAAATCCTTTAACATCTTGGGCATTTTCTAGGTTTTGTCTTAATAGAACTGTAGGAAAATCATTTTTGATACCAAAAAACCAAAAATTATACACAACATAACAACACCAATAATAAAACATCAAGCACCCACCTCCCCCAAGAAAAAAATCCTAGGGAAAAAAAGAGAAAAAGAAAATAAACTAAAATCAAACACACGATTGCCTTAAAATTTAAACATTTGGGAAATTAATTTGAGTTAAAAGAAGCTAAGAAGTTATTTAAGTTCTCCAAACTCAGGTCTTGAATAGAGATGCATTAAAGCCCCACATCATTAGTTCTTCTATGCACAACAAATGCTCACGACTTCTTGACAGCTGTCACTAGAAGAAGAGTTTTGCTTCAACACTGCCATGGAGTGGGAGGAAGAGGAGGGGGAAGAGGAAAATCTAAAAGGCAGTATAAATTGTTTCTCTACTTCTACTTTAACGTGCTTATTTTTTTTTCAATTGCCATTTCTCTTTTATGTTCTTGACAGTGAAGAGAAAACCACCATGGCTGATGTGAGTCATTGGGTAGAACAGACTCCTTCCCTGTTCACTGTATACACACCTGCAGCATCTGAAAGTGTTCAAGAGGGTCAAATGCTTGTCTTAACCACACAATGCACTGGGTTTTGGTAAAATGTGCTGCTTTGAGCCTATTGTTTTACCTATTATCAATTGCATTGCAACCCATGGATTATGAATCTTGGATGTTCGGGGTTCAGGGATCATTGGAAAACTATTACTTCCTTTTTGTAAGAAGGAAAAAAGGCCTTAAAAGTAAGCTCTTAAGACCTCTCTGAGCCATAGAGAGGTTTTTCAAAATCCCAGTTTGAATGAAATTTAAATGAATTAGTAAGAAGCAGATCCAATTTCCTCTGTCCTAAAGAAGAAATACGTGCCAGGCACAATGTGGTTTTATTGAACCCTCCGCTTCTCAGAGTTTGAAATGTTTAGAAAATCCTGAGTTTTGAGGGCAATGGTTTGTGGTGAGCAAATTGAGTTGACCAAACTTTCAGTTGATTCTAAGTCTCCGGAGGTTAAAAACTGCTGCATTAACTCCCTACTTCTCAGTATATATTTAAAATAAGTGTGGACTTTTTATCTGGAGATATGTATTTGGATTGTTAGAGTTCACTTAAAAAATTCCAGATGTGTGCAGTAATATACATTGCTCCTCTACTTTACTCTGCTAGTTCTTCACTCCCCAGCCAAGGATATTGGACTAGCCGTATGTCTCCAGTTTTGTCCCCTCCAATCTGTCTTGCCTACCACTGACAGATTTATTCCACAAGTACAACTCCTACCAAGTCTTCTCTCAGCTCCAAATTCTTCAATGGCTCCCCAATGTCTACTTAGTTAAGTTTATATTATTTATTCTGGTATGCAGGCCTGTAACAAAGCAATGCCAATTTGTTTTTACATTTTTATCTTGCTCCAGTCCACTCACAGATAGATAGGTATCTGCTCTTTTTTTTTTTTAAGCTTTCCAGTTTCCCCCATGGTTTTCTATTTCTGTGCCAATTCCCACTCTCCTTTTCAACTGAATACTATCTCCACCTGTTGAAATGCTATCCACCCTTCAACTGCCCTTGTCAGGTATTTCCTCCTCACTGCCCTGTCAGATGCATTCAGATTCTGCTAGAGTCCTCCTAATGCTTTGTGGTTGGTATTATAATAATTAGCCTTTTTAGCTCTCCTGCCATAAGGCAGAATGATAGGGTTATGTATGACTTAAAGGTATTTATTGAATGAAGGAATAAAAGGATGAGGTGACCACTGGTTGAAATTTCAACATACCTCATTGCCTTGCTCCTGAGAGAAATTATCCTGACACAATTGAATTTAATGAATTGTCTAGAACAGGAAGAGTCATTTGTCTAACATAACAGATCGAGGGATGATGCCCAGAGTAAAAGAACTTGAAGTTTTCTTTCTTCTGAATTTGCTAGATTTTTCTAAGGGATTCTAAGTGCATGTTTAGAATGTGTTAGATTACTACCAAGTTTAACCATTGGCAGAGGCCTGGGTATGAACATGTATCCCACAAACACCCATAAATGGATCCTGTATGTTTTATTCTTCGGACAGGAAATGTAGTGTAACTGAATTCCTTTTTTTATATGTTATAAAGGCTACTTGAACTGTATTTTGCCTCAGTGAAACCTCTAATTTAATGAATTGAATCAAATAGATATTACATGTGGTTGGAGTAAAACTCTTTAAATGTAAATATCCACCTTAGTGTTCAGCAAGCAACTTGAAATGTTTACCTGTACATTGAGATTGGTCTCTATGGTTGAAATTGCTCTCTATGGCTCATGGTTCTTTATGGGTTATAGTGATACCTTTAGGTCACATCTACAACTCTTGGTACAAGACCCTCTCTAGAAATAAGCTCCCATTAATTCTCTACTATTGATAGGCCATGGAAAACTATATATTTTCATGTGGAGCTTGATCTAAGAAAAAATATTTTTAGATATAACTGTTGTACTTAATTTAGAACAAACACAACTGGCCTTCCATTCCATTTATTCCATCCATAGTAAGCACAAGGAATGATGGAACTAAGAAATACTGAGCACTTACTAGGGAGTTTACATTTGTCATTACATTTTAATTTTCATAAAAGTGAGTATTGTAAAGTCAGTACTAATAGGTATGTTTTCCAGATGAAGAAATAGATGGGAAAGGTGTAGTGATTTATCCAAAGTCACACAATTGATAAATAACAGTGCAAGGACTGGAAACCAGGTCTATCTGATCTTGAAGATAATGCTGTTCATTATATGCTGTTCTTTATAGGAAATAAACCAAGACTAGGGGACATGCAAGAGTCCAGGAGGGATCTTATTTTCCCTGGGACATGGTGATGCATTAATACTCAAGGAATCTCAGAACCCCTTCCTTTAAGAAAGGATTGCGAAACAAAAACAGTAAAAGGAAGTTCCAACATAATTTATGGATGCAAATATTTAAAAATCAGTAAATATTTAAAAGTTGAAGGTTGAAATTGGTATCACTGAACAGGAATGTCAGAGTGAGAAATACTATAATGTTAATATTGAAAGACAACTTGTAAAATAACTAGAAAACAATCAGAGAAGGAACTTCTGAGCAAAATTTGGAAGTGACTCTATGTATATAACTTTCCTGTTTCTCTCACTAGCAGTACAAGTGGGGGTGAATAATAAATCACTTGTGGGTTTTAAAATTGGAAACACATGCACTACTGACAGTGACTTAATGTGATTTGATTATTATGTTATTACACAAAGAAATCCACAGACATTGGTTAGTACCTCAAACTTTGGAAAAGAGACATTTTTGTTGTGTACATAAAGCAGAGTGTCAGATTCTGGGGAAGGGAAAGAGTGGGAGGTATTTGGGCAAACAGGCTGCTCAAAATAAAACTGTGACAGGATGTACACAGGCCTCCCATTAATCCATTCTGGAGCCGACCCTTAAAGTCACCTAAGATTTTACCTGAAGGGACGCCTGCTGATCGAGACACAGTCTGAGAACATAATCTTACTTGTTTAACATGGCCACGGACATTCTCTTCTTTTTTCTTTTCTCCCACTTCCTTTTCCTTTAGAATTTACATACATTTTTAATGTGTTTTTTAAATAGTTCTATTAGTGATTTTAAAATTATTTTTATGTATGTTAAAAAATTCTAATCAGGAATGGTTATCTAATAAATATGTAATATTTTATGGTAGTCAGTGAATGAAACTGAAGCCCATTAGGCATGAATTGGTTATTTTTGTGAGTCTGTCATGGTGCTGGGATCTAAGAAGTATGTTAAAGCACCTACGCTGTGCAAGGCTTTGTGGTACTTGAATGTACAGAATTTTCATGATAGTGTTTCTGTTCTTAATGACACAGTGGAATAAGTGGCATGGGTTCTTAATAATCTTCACTCTATGTTTCTCCTTCAGCTGTGATGGGTGAAGGACATTTAAATGCCTAGAAATTATCATGGAAAGTGGAAAATATGAGTAAGAGGAAGATTATTTGTCAAGTGAGCATTACTTTTGAGAAAGTGATGACTCATTGTCTTTCTCCCTTCATGGAGTCAGAAGACTGTTTTTCCCATGGTAGAGGCAAGATGGCGTCTGGTACAACTGTAGGGGTTATGGCAGGGTGGCGAGATGAGAGGACAGAGGAAGAGAAAAGGAATAAAAAAGGGAAATTGAAAGAATAGGGGCATACAGTGCACAAGGCCGTAGTGTGGAAACCCAATCTGACAAGAAATGTAAGGAAATTTTTGTAGCATCCTCTGAGACCTTCATAGGCTTAAGATTTGTTACCAGTGAGGTTGTGTTCTTTCTAATAATGGACTGTGTCTTACATACAATGAGGTGAAGCCTAAAGGCAGGGGTAGAACTGTCACTTAGAAATATTCTCTTATTCTTAAGCTTATGGAGACCATAGAGCTCTAGAAAACAGCTTATAGAAACCAATATAGAATAAAAAACAGGAGTATACTGTTCAAGTAGGAGCTGGAGAGATGCAAAACATGGAGTGAAAATGGGGTCAAGTTAAACATGGACAAAATGTATTGAAATATTTCTACTGAAGTTTCTCATGTCCTAACTTATTAGCACTGCATTGTATAAGTATAATTGCTGTGTTTGAAGGAGGGGGCAGAGAGGAAGTGGAGGTAGAGACTTGGCAGCTATAGAATAAATTCTGCTAAGTACTTGTGGAGTGACCAAAGAGAATTGTTCTTGATTTCTCAAAACTCCTCTTTTCTTTTCCTTACCTTGGTTTCCCTTTCCTGCTTCCTTCCTTCCTTTCTTCAAACATTGGTCCAGACCCTGAAGGGTGATGGGGTGCAAAGATGATGAAGACACAGCTTTTTCCCTCCAAGAGTTCCCTGGAGCTCACTCCTCTTTTTCCATGGCAGTAAGAGTTGAAAACTGTGCTCCTGGGGCTGGGGTGGGGAATATCCACACATTTTTGGGACCTCCAGCTGTCCCAGTAGGCAGATAGTGTGCCTGATAATTAGCTAGTGGCCTCATGGGCATTGGCTCTCCCTGAGCAACAAGGGTGCCATCACTGTTTGCTCCACTTAGGTGAGCCATGTTGATCCTACTGCTCTATTTGGAGTCTTGGTCAGGTGTCTGTCCAACTAGGTAGCACCTCCAGACTATGATGAGATGGAATAAGAAAGTGTAAGTTTAAGGAATAAGCCCTTGACCTGGAGTGAGATCACCAGGTTCAAGTCCTGGTTGTTACACTCATCAGTCTCTTGAGTAAAATAATTGAAGTCACACAGTGTGCACTTAATAAAGGCTGGCAAAATGTGTAAGGTAGGGACAGCCCCAGTCAAAGTGCAAATGTCATATTACTTAACTAATGAGGAATTAGTTTGTAATTAGGTCGGCAATAACAGATAGATTCTGATGGAAGGGGGTCAAAAGTACAATCTACAGCTTGGGGTTCTATCTCAAAAGGATAGTCAGAGGGAGGCTTTGTTTTTGGAGAGTTGGAAGGGAGTGTAGGAGAAGAGCAAGGAGAAAGAGGTGGTTGATCGGAGACCCTTCCTCATCCTTCCCAATGGTCTCTAGTGTTTTGTAATGGGTGCCTATAGCAACCCAACCCCAGTTTATTCATCAAAGCATTTGTTCATGTATTCAGAATTGTTTTGTTTTTCTCACCCATTAAACTCTTCATCCCTGGAAGTAAAAAACTATGCCCTTTTTTTTATTTTTACTTTTTAATCTCCAACACTCAGCACTATGAAAGGGTGGGAAAAAAGGTGTGAAAGTCAAAGAAAACTTCATTGACTTGGTAAATTGACTAAGGGTCCCCCCTGTTCTTGTAACAAAATAACCTGACCTAATAATAACTGTCATGATTCCAGGTTTATAAGCAGACAGAGAATCAAAAGGTGAAGGAACTCAGTAAAATAAACAAACAGCACTCTCCCCCTCACCACAAGCTTATAACAAGTAGAGCAGACATCAAAAGAGTACCCATGCCTGTTATTAACTAATATCGTTTCTTAGTCTCACAAAACAGAAGGAATTAAAAGAAATCACATTCTCTCTTAACCATGCCAAGTGTTTTCAAGTGCCCGTCTTTGTAAATAAAACTCAACTAGTTATTTTCAGTGATCAGTTTTCTGCTTGTCAAACCATCATGTTGGAAATTCATGTCAGGTAACCTGTGTGGGATTCAAGCATATGTGTGAAGTCAGTTTTACAAATGAACAGAAATCTCTTGCTCAAAATGCCAGGCCTTGCTCTTGGTCAAAAGCAGAATCTGCCCAGCTTCTTCATTGTCCCCGACAACATCTCTCTCAATAATGACAAGTCACAGTCTGCCCTCTTGATGACCTGTTTGGGTTGACAGATTTCACACTGTGGAAGAGTGAAGAGTGAGGATTGTGCTATTTGGAGATTTGCCAGAACTATTCTTCAAAGTGTCAGAAGGATCACAACAGGGCGGAAAGTTCAGAAGTTCAGTTAAGTTTAAGATCCTTCATCTTGGAAAGTTTTCATTTTTTTTTCCTATTTCTTGTACACCCCAATAAATGTTTCAGTTGCAAATTTCTCAGCATGGCTTGGTCAAACCCACTCAAAATTACGCCCAAATATCTGCTTTTAAAGTTCTGCTGTAAAAACGTGCAGCTTTGGGAGGTTGAGATCATCAGAAAGTATCTGATTTTCAGTAACAGATTTCTAGTTATATTGAATTTATATTTCTTCAGGAGCCCCAACTCTGAAAAATTTTTCTTAAAAGCAACCAAACTTTCTGGAGTTTGCTTCAAGTATACTTACTCTTTACCAACTTTAAACCAAAAGAGAAACTTGATGGTTAGCAACAGGACATAAACAAAAAATTTCTGTAATAATAAAATAATAGAGTATTAATAAAATAATGTTAGAAGACATAAAGCTAGTCTCTTATGTGTAAGATATGTTATAGTCAAAATCTATTACTTATAATAAATAAAATGTTATCAATTAACAGCCCAACGTAGATTAATGACTACACATGAGTTTGTACTGAAGACCGTAAGAAACAGATAAACTTGGGAATACTAAAGGATTCCCCAGATCAGGGCCTCCTGGGTTGAGCGCCATGCTGTGAAGCTGTCTGCAGCCTCTCCAGTGCAGGTTCAATTCCCGGCCTGCCAAGGAGCAACCCTCATGGAGAAGCAGACCTCTCCTGCCTCACCCGCTGCTCCCTTCAGCAGTGTCTTTGGTCTGTCTGTCTGTTCTGCTCCCTGTTCTATCTCTGGTGAATTCTCTCACCCTTCTGCGCCTTGACCTGTACCCTAGTTCTTGAATAAATAAATAAATCTTAAAAAAAAATAATAAAAAAAAAGGATTTCCCAGATCAATGTGGGAGGCATTTGGAAAATGTTGGGGGATGTTTTTGGTTGTCCCATGATGGAAAGAGCCTGAATGGAATGAAATGGAGGGAGCAGCTATGGGAGATGTCTTGAAGTGTGTGGGACAGTATCATACATCAAAGAATTGTCTTGTACAATATCTCCTTCAACTTTTCAGTGGTTCTTCAGGTACTCATGTCACTGAAAAGCCTATTTCCTACGATCTGATGATCTGAACTTGGAACCTAGCCCTGCTCTCCTATTTTACATAGAAGCACAACATATTCTTTTGCATGGTTTTACTACTTCCTTTTTTGGGAATGCAACTACTATGCAAATTAAAAGATGAGTGTTATTTTGGCAGGGAGCTTTGGTGGAAGCACTTTCTCAATAGTCGTTCTCTATTTTTGGAAATCACCAGTGGCAAGACTGCTTGTGATATCTGGTTGTATTACCAGCAAAACATACCTGTGTCAGTCTGTGTTAGTAGCTGTCATATTCACAGTGATTCTGTATGTCCTGCAATCTGTGACCACATCATTGGATGACTGTGCCCAAACATTCACATATGGAAAACATTTAAGTCACAGATTTCTTTTCTTATATTTCTACTGTCTAATACAGCTGGAATCTTGGAAATGGTTTTTGTTAACTTAAGGAAATAAGTTATGGATTTTCTTTTAAGATAGTAAAGGAGGATATTATAAATTATATGCTATAAAAGGGAGGTATTGAATTTGAGTGGATTCAAAGTCATTCCAGGTAAAAACGTAGCTGATCAAGATGGTAAAGTAACAGACTTCTGTCCGGGAAGATCTTACAAGAACACAGAAGGGAATAGATGGGGTCACAGCGTTAAACTGCATGTCAGTCAGATGGCTAAGGTTGGCATCACTGGCATTTAATTTTATAGGGCAAAGTGATTTACTGTTCTTTCATTTGTATAGCTTTTCTAGCAATATGCTTTGGTGTTGATACTTTGCACATATTTGTTAGCCTCATTTCAAATTCTACTCCAGAGTTTAAATAGTGGAAATTTAAGATTTTCCTACTACTTTAGTCCAAGTTATCATTTTTCATGTGCTATTTAAATTGTCCTTAAATCACCTTGAGTCACCCTTTCCTATTATTCATGCCACTAATATCATTGGTAAGTAGTTACTGGAGTCCTTAATTAACATTTAAAACAGTATAAGTTTTCCTTCTCTTAATATTTCTCTATTTAAGACCCTTAAAAAATAATACCAAAGGGTGATTTAAGGTGGTGAGAGCTGTTGGAGTTCAAAAATACTCTAAGAGAACATTGTTTTATCATAAGACTGGTGACATGTCTTATTATTAATTTCCATCTAGTGGGTGTTTCTTACTTATCCAGCTATTAACGTTAGGTGAAATTCATCCATTGTATTACTCAGTTAGTCATTTCCAAACAGTTGAAATAAAACCCACTTCTTTGATTATTTTCAAGATCTTGGGTGGCATTGCTGGCTTTTAGAGGATTAGCAAATGGAAATTTTAAAAATAAAAAAGTTAAACTCTTCAAAAAGCTTATTTTGAAGTCCCAGTTAATAATTACTGTTTAAAATAATTGACTCTGAGGCATGCTAAGATTCTGAGAAGTCATGAGTCACTGAAGAAAAACGAAGTTAGGGCCCAAATAGCTTTTGTGTTACAAATTTTGGGTTATATTGTAGTTCTTTCACAACAGGTTGTCCATGTTTGGCAATTTCCAATTAAGAGAACATCTCACTCACTAGAAAATGCTGTTTTTCAATATATTAGTCAACCCTTATCTTTTAAGCTATTTCATCTGAGTATCTACAATCTATTTACCTGTGAGAACAATTTTTACATAAAGATTAACACACTTTGGCAGGGGTATGAAAAATAACGTTGATGTTTTGGACTTTTTGGCTTCTTAAAGAATAATCATTGCTATCATCAAGGTGGATAAATGTGATAGAGAAAATACTGTAAGTGAAAAGATCTTTTAAGAGAAGGAACTTGGTTTCTTTTTCACTACAGGAACTAAACAATTAGGAGAGTGCCTGGCATGGAACAGGTGCTCAGAAAGTAGCTCTTGAGTGACTAAATGAATGGAAATGAATATCCTGGAAACCTGTAGTGTGTCTATAGGCCACCACAAGGAAGATGCTTCATCAACTGGGAGGTAGTGGGGCTTCTTCTAGCAGGGGAGTATAGAGGATGATCTTTATGTCCACTGTGTGGCTTTGAACCTGACTTTGTCCTAAAGGGCTATGTTGACCTCAGCACCCATTCAGTGTCTCTCTACTTACTGAACTTAATGTTTAAAAGTAGGTGTTGATTTATAATGACACACTATAATGTGTCAATTGAGGATAATAACAATGAAAAGAACTTATCAAACTTACCACATTTTTGAAAAGAAGGACAATGATATATAATTTAGCACATAGAACATTTTCAATAATATCAACTAGGTTTAGCTACAACTTTAGGTTGTATATTGATATTGAATTAAGACCCTGGGATGTCTATCTACACATTTGAAATAGAATTGAAGACTGAAATCAGCATAACCTGTTTTCATAAAGCAAGTTGCTAGAGAAGTCTTGATTTCAAGTGGCTAAGCTTGGATTAAGGTTGGTGAAAGGAGAGGGGATGCATTTTATCATATACCCAGGAATAACTAGCCTTTCCTTTGTAACATATTTTCAATGTTAAGAAAAAGCAACCATTTGATATGTGAGATACAAGGGAGAGAAAATGTGTTTTTCTTTACTCATAAGCCTTCAGTGATTCTCCATTGAATTTTTCACAGAGTAAATGACAAACTGCTATTCAAGATGATTCCTGTTCTGGTAAAAGTTTCATCCTAATTGTACATCAATTCTGATTTTCTTCCTTTCAACCAGGCAACTTTCTCCCCTCACCCTTCAAATGAATCCAGCATTTCTCTACCTCTGGTACTCAAAAAGTGCGTTTTGAATGCACTTTAAAATATCTCCACTTATTGTACTTAATATTTATATGCAGATGTTGACTTATAATCAAACTTAGGTAATGTTCTCTAAGTGCAATATTACTTCAAAAAATTTATAAAACAAAAATAACAAAAAAATTAAAAAGGGAAAAACCATCTTCACTTACAAAAGTTCAATCATGTCTAAGCACAAATGCCAACATCTTCTTGAAGACCTTTTCAAGATGGTCCAGTGCTGTTTCAACTGAAGCTCCTTGGCATCCGTCAACTTGTTGGGTATTTTGGTGAAATGTGTACTAGGCTTTCCCACCACGTATTTTCATCCTTTAAATTCTATAGCTCATAGCCTGGCACACAGTAGTTGCTCATTACTATGAACTTTGAGTCTCACTTAGTTTTTCTTTTCAAAAAGGGATTTATTTCAGAAGGAAATATAGGCGAAACACTACATGATATGCATCAGACATCTTTACAGACACATCACCCAAAGCAGTGATAGTGAAGGCAAAGATAAACAGCTGGGACTACATCAAATTAAAGAGCTTCTGCACAGCAAAAGAGACAATAACCAAAACAAAGAGAAACCCCACCGACTGGGAGAACATTTTTGCACACAACATTAATGATAAAGGACTGATCACAAAAATCTGCAAAGAGCTGATGAGACTCAACAAAAACAAAGAAAATAATCCTGTCAAAAAATGGGCAGAAGAGCTAAAAAGAAACTTCTCTGAAGAGGAAATGCAAATGGCCAACAGGCATATGAAAAAATGTTCAGCATCACTTGCAATCAGGGAAATGCAAATCAAAACTACCATGAGATACCATCTTACACCAGTGAGAATGGCACATATTAAAAAAAACTAGCAACAACAAATATTGGCGAAGGTGTGGAGAAAAAGGAACTCTCCTGCACTGTTGGTGGGAGTGCAAACTGGTCCAACCACTATGGAGAGCTGTGTGGCGATTTCTTGACCTATTAAAAATAGAGCTTCCATATGATCCAGCAATTCCACTCCTAGGTATTTACCCAAAGGACACAGAAACATCCATTCCAAAGAGCACCTGCACCCCTATGTTTATAGCAGCACTGTTTACAATAGCTAAGCTCTGGAAACAACCCAAATGCCCAAAAATAGATGACTGGATCAAGAAGATGTGGTCCATGTACACCATGGAATATTACTCAGCATTCAAAAAAGATAAACACATGCAATTTGCAGCAACATGGATGGAGCTGGAAGGGATCATGCTCAGCGAAATAAGCCAGAAAGAAAAAGAAAAATACCGGATGGTCTCACTCATAGCAGGAATCTAGAAAACTTAAATAAGGGACCAGGAAAATGAATAACTATAAGAAAGTGAAAATCAAAATCAACAAAAAACTATGAACCAGAGACACTCTATGGGGGGTGGGGAGGGGAGGGATTGGGGTCAAAATAAGGGGGTTGCAATTGTATGGGGAATATAAAAATAAAATTAAAAAAAATAATAAAAAAATAAAATGTAAAAAAAAAGGGATTTATTTCACTAATTACGAGAAAAAGATTTTTGGGGTAGATGTATAACTTTTTGGCCTTTGCCAAGAATTGTCTCCAAAATAGATAATAAAGTGAATGTGGTAAGGCACAATATGAAAGAATGAGAAAAGAAAAAGAAAGGAGATGGGGGATATTCCTTTCTTACATGGCAAGGATCATAAAGTAAAAAATGCTGGGTGGAAGAGAGAAGGGGGATATGGGGGCTTGCAAGAATATGCTATTTGACTGATTTTTTTTAAAAGATTTATTTATTTATTTATAGAAGCACTGGGTACAGTCAGAAGCACGGGAGGGTGAGAGAATTCACCAGAGCCAGAGGGGAGAGCAGAGCAGACTGACGAAATACACCACTGAGGGGAGCAGCGGGTGGCAGGAGAGGTCTGCGTGCCATGTGGGACCCTCGCCTGGTGGACGGGGATCGAACCGGCGCTGCAGAGGCTGCGCGCAGCTTCACTACCCAGCGCTCAACCGCTGCGCCACCAGGAAGGTCCTATTTGACTGATTTCTTGACAACTCTTAGAAGAGTAGGGAGGGAACATCTCATCACTCTCTAGAAATACACTGGCTGTAGCCAGTCATCTTCAGTGATGAGTTGTCCACTGTGGATGGTAGCGGGGTGGGTGTGCAGGGTAGAGACATCGGGAGGTAGAGGTAAAACTTGTTTTCATGGCTGGATATTTCTTATAGATTGTTACTCACAGAAAACAAATAAGCCTAGTAAAGAGAGGCATCTTTGACTTTAGGTTAGCACTTGCTGTGTTTTTCAGCATTGTATTGGCGGGGAGCTGTGGGAGGTTCTGGGAGGCTGGGAATAGTGACAGCCATATTTATAAGAGCCACACTAAGAAAAAGGGAAAGCAGTGGCATACATTTGGCTGATGAAGGTGGTGTGAGGCCAACACATTGTTGCTGGGATTGCCCTTTGAGTAACCATTGCTGTTAGTTTTAATGCTGATGCTGGTTCTCAGGTGGAGCACAGAGCTATCTCTGTGCGGTCTCTGCTCTTGTGCTCTTTGCCTCTGACTTCACAGAGAAAACAGAAGTCAGTGGATGGGAAAAAATTTCTGTGACAAAATCTACAAAAGCCTCTACTCTACTGCCACTCTTTCCTTCTACCTGTTCTACTAGAAGAGTTGCCTGCTTCCCAGGGCCGGTCTCCTGCCCACCTTTTCAGCACACGTTAGTTTGTCATGACTTTTCTCCTGTACGTTCCATTGTTCTTTCTCTATTAGTTCTTTCTCACCGTCATTTCAGAAACGTCTTGCAGAAAATCAAAAGCAAAAGCCTTCCCTAAGTTCACTTTCCAGCGAATGCTTTCTCTCTGCCACTTTATTTGCAACCATATTTTGGAAGGAGATATGCCTGGTTTGGGGGAGCCCTTACTTGTTTGTTGAAATGATGAATAAGTGAAAGAATGAGAAACTGAAAGGAGTTCATAAATGACTCTCTTCTGCATTATGAGTCAAGTGTTTTTTCCTGTTATGTATTTTACACTCTTCTCACACATATTTATACATATGATCATATGGAAGTAAGAGTAGAAATAACATAATAAAAGTTCGTTTTTATCGAGAATTTATACTGTGATTGGCATGTGCTGGGACTTTGCATACATATACTCCCACCTCTCACCACAGCCCGCTGAGGCACCTACTCCAATTCTTTCCAGTCCAGGAAACTGGGGAGCAGAGAGGTGTTGGCAGCTGCAGCTGCCAGAATTGGAGCCGGTTCCCACTAGCGTCATGGGGAATCCTTGTTTTCTCTTTTCACTCATCTCAAATGGTAAAGTTTATTTTATATCTTTAAGGTGAAGTTTAAATAAGAGAGGCCTTGTGGTTGAGTGGAAAGCAGAATGTGAAAAGACCCAAGTGAAGTTCTGGATCTTAACTCTTTCTTTACTTTGCAGTGAGTTTCCTGGTATCTTTAGATGGTGGTTGATTTTCTTTTTTGCTTGTAAAACTGAGAAACTGGGCTGAAAGATCTTAAGTGCCCTCATTTCAAAGCTTTGTCAAATGTGAAGTGCTGTTTAAACATGCACGAAAACTTTGATTTCATGCTCCTTGGAATAAATTTCATTTTATAACGACAAGCCATCATTGTGAAGGGTCATACAAAGCTTTGCTACACGCCCTATGTCATAATTTCCAATCAGTTTCCCAAGGTGGCCCAATAAATAATGTTTTCTGGCTTATGGCTGCAATTTCACTTTCTGCATCTTGGTATTTAGGAAAAAGAAACAGCAGAGATTCTATTTTCTGGTCACGACGAGTTCCTTTCTTTTTAATAATTTTTTCCCCTGATTATGAGGAATACACGCTTATGGTAAAAAAATAGAAAAGTAGAAAGAAGGAAATAATCATCATCTAGAAATAATCCTCATTAAAATTTTACGTTTTTAAAAACAGAACTAAGATCTTCCTTTAAGATATACAAATTGGTATCCTGATTCTTTTTCCTTGATGTATTATAAACATTTTGAGACACTTTCTTTCCATAATGCACAGTTTGCATGACAGGAAATAACCAACTCCCCCTTGAGAAAAATTAAAGCAACCGGTGGCAGCCTCGATCTGATTTTAATTTGTCACAATAGTGATTCCATTTCCTTCTTCTTCAGGGACTGCTGACAAGTGTCCTCAGTTGTCACCACCACACCCATCTCTTTCTTATCAACAAAAACAAGGTCGGGTGATGAAATGAACAATTTGTCACTTGGCACCTTCTGCCAGAGCAAGAGTAATACTGAAAAAAGCAGTGGTGAAATGGAGTATTTAGAAGTAAAGCTACATATTTTCTCATTAAGCTATAATAATATGTGTTCAATGGAATGGAAGCATTTTCATGCCAAAAATAGTTTAAATGTACTGTAAAGAGAAAATAACCATTGTACTATAAGAAAAAATTTTTCATATGAGTATGCATTATTTACATGGCACACAAAGAATGTACTGCATATATGCATTACCTTTGAACATTTATATTAATATATAAAGAAAAATGATAGGTCATTATGATTAAGAATGTGTGTTAAGGCATTGCAATTATGGGGTTCAATTGAATTCTGCTAATAAGTTATACCTTGGGTGAGTTATTTCTTCTGAGTCTCAACTTTTTTATATTAACTACTACTGACTATTTTATAGGGATCTTGTGGGAGTTAAATATGTCATTTTGCGCATAACACATACACCAATGTCTAGAATGTAAGGGCTGCATGCATTCTGGCTATTATTATTATTTGCTATAATCTGTGTCTCAGATAATTAACCAACACCAGTTGTTCTCAGATATTCACGGAGGGTCCACAGTCAGACTTTCTATATCACATCACTACAGCCCATTCTGAAAATATGTCGTCTATCCAGAGATTCAGGGGTAAATGCAAATGAGTTTGCATTTACAGTGATAGATGCTTTCTTGGGAATGTGGTAGTAGCACAGAGGAGGGAACGCTTCCTACGTTTCACTGCAGCCCTCTTGTGCTTGTAGGCCTTCAGGAGACCTATAGCCTTGGGGAGCCTTCCCTAAGAGGGACCCAACCTGCCCTTGTGCACCCTGCACCTGGGAGTAAGTACTTCCATCTTCACGCTGTTTGTGGTGGCCGTCGTTAGGTGTGGTGGCCTTGGCCAACCTTCCCCTTGAGACTTTCCTCTGTAATTGCCACCCTCCTTAGGCACTGGCTCAAACGCCCTCCTTCCTAAGGTTACTTATAAGTAATAAAACACCCAGGTGCCCCAAGGCAATTTGGTTTGCTAGTTAGAGAGAAAACAATATCTTGATATTGTGTATTAACCCTGAGGTCTCAGTTTGGAAAGACGAAGGGTTTTAAGGGTGGAATCTCCTCTCCATTTTTTTTTCTTTAAGAGTTTTTTTATATGGGGAGTTAAGTTAAGGGGTCTTTTGGTTCATCTGAACCTGTGAGGATAGAATGGTAATGAGAGGATATAATCTCTCATTTTATTTATTAATGAAATCAGAAGAGATAGACTGATTATTTCTGGGTGGGAGGTTGAATTTAATTTTATTTAACTAACAAGTCATTCTGGTTCAGTGAATCATAGGACAACTTAAGTCAAAAGAAAATTAATTTGCTCTATAGTTTACTATCTCCAGAAATCAAGGAAGCCATGATACAAGAAATACTCTGAGTGGGCTTAGGTTTTAGTTAAGGAAGTGCTGCCGTAGAAAATTGCCATTTTTCTGTGCTGCATTCAGGTAAGTGAGCAAACTTGATGGATTCTCACACAGTCACATTTGTACCAAACGGAATCCATGACAGGGGGATTTAGACAACTGTGCTGTCTAAATCGATTCTTATAGAGGAAAATGAGTTGCTGGTGAAACTTACTTTTTGGGCTTTATCAACCCTCTTGTGCTTTGCTAAACCAAGTAAGAGCTACTGAACAAAGTAGTTTGTGATTTTATAATCCCTGTTCCTGCCGTTGGCTATGGATGATTGTGAATCCCAAGTAGAGCTCGGCCTCTCTTTGCTGTGCTGCAATTCCTTCCTTCCAGCCCTGTCCTGGAGCTGGCCATGGAATCTCCCAAACAACCCAGATGTGCTAAATGCATCATCTTTCCCCCACCTCAGCCTCTAACTTTCCTCATTGATGGCCTCATCTTGAGTTTTTCAGATGTCCAGACTGACCCCTGGAGCTACAAATATTCAGTATCAATAAGTTTTATTTCCTTTTCTCCACATTTATACCTCTTCTGCCTTTACACCTCTGCAGCCATTCTCGTTTGCTACCTGATTACATTTATTTTCATTCATTGAGTCTTCACTCATTGAGTCCCTCCTACAGATGGCTGTCAGTTAATTTTCTCTCTAGCCAACAGACTTAACTACTTTCTGGACCTTTTCTTCACTTAATGACCTTATATCTTCCATAGTCAGCTCATCTCAGTCTCATTTCTAGAGAATTATGTAAGCAGTCAACACTACCTTATTTTTTAGAGTTCAGCACAGCCTATAAAGCTTCTTCTCCTGCTCAGGGCATGTCACTGACTTCTGCCTTCTCTCCTCTCTGATTTATAGTGTTTGTCAATTATCTTAAAAATAGGTCACTTATGATTTTGTGTGGTCCTTGTTTTAAACTGTATTTTTCTTGTCCATGTAATAAGGTTGTTAGTTCTTTGATGGCAGAAAACTATCTCAAAGTGTCCTCTTGAGCACTCAGAATTCTCAGCCAATCCTTGTCAACTTGAAAGAACTTATTCAGGTATTTGCATTTGCTGTCTCTGGTAGACCCAGTCCCATTGCTGTCTGAGATGGGAACTAGCCATCTTGTTTTAAAAGGCCGTTTCAGTCCTGGTGGTTATTGGTGTGGCTCCGGGTACCTTGGCCTCATGGACTGATTGGCATAGATTTCTATTTTTTGAATGAATAAATGATAACTCAGAGGAAATACTGGGCTCCTTGATTCACTTTTCTGTTTTTCATGAGTCAGATAAAAAATAAATCTGTTAAATGACATCAGCCAGTTTAACAGAAAGCAATGGCTCTAGAATGTAAAATGTGTTTCTTTTTTTTAATATGGTTTCCCCTAGACAGCCAGATATATAGAATGATTTCTACTGATGTCTTTATTTGGTTCCCACTTGAATATCTTATCCTATTATTAAATTTATACTTAGTTGAAAAGAACTGTTGACAGCTCTTTCCTGGTTCCTAAGGTCTTGAAGCATAATTTAGACTGGCTTTAAAACTTGGACTTAGCTTGCAGCCCTCCTTCACTCCCTTGCTGCTTCAGTGACTGCTCATGCTTTAATTGCTTCAGACTGTCTTCTTCAATTTACTAAGATGAGTTAGTTACTCCCTTCTCTAATGTCCCCAAAGTTAATCACTCTCTCCTCTGAATTCTACATACACATACAATTTTCTTATGTATACATTTATTTTATTTTATTTTATTTTTAAGATTTATTTTTTTATTTATTTATACAAGCACTGGGTACAGTCAGAAGCGCGGGAGGGTGAGAGAATTCACCAGAGCCAGAGCGGGGAGCAGAGCAGGCAGAAGGACCGAAGTACACTGCTGAGGGGAGCAGCGGGCGGCAGGAGAGGTCTGCGCGCCATGTGGGACCCTTGACCAGCGGGCGGGGATTGAACCGGCGCTGCAGAGGCTGCAGGCAGCTTCGCAGCCCAGCGCTCAACCGCTGCGCCACCGGGGAGGCCCTACATTTATTTTACATGCATGTGTTATTACATGTATCATGCCCCATCAAAATATATATGCTATGTTCCTGTAAATTCCTCTGTGGCAAGAACCATGTCTTATTCATCTTTGTATTTCCAGCACCTGGTACATCACTGGCCCCAGGAGGTGATCTATTGATGGGCATTGATGAATAGTGACATCAATGGAGGATGTGACTCAATGGAATGAGTGACTCAGTGAGGACACTATAAACTCTGTCTTCTGCAGCACAGTGGCATTATGGTGGCTCACCACTCTGCTGGTCCTTATCTGCACCTGAGGTGCAGGGAACCAGTAGCAGAAAATTGCAGAAACCCTGAGAGCCCATCATAGAGCTTCATCCAGATGAGTCAGAAGACTCTACAACTGCAGGCAAGGCCTTGCTTTCTTCTAGAGGAAGGCAAAGATTGGACTTAGAACCTGTGGGGTGTTAACTTTGGCACTCAAAAGAAGTCTGAACTGGTCCCAACCAGAGCCTTCTCTGTTTGGAGAAAGGGCTGGGAGTAGGGGTTTGGGGTGGGGGAAGGGTAGAATATCATGCCTTCTAAATAACCCCTGTAAAAATTTTTTAAAGGATGTTTTTATTTCCTTTTTTCAATTTTGAATGGAGAAATAATAGGCATATAACATTGTTTAACTTTAAGACATACAAGATGATTGGATACATCTCTCTATGGCAATATGATTTTATGATTTTCACCACTGTTACCTAGCACCTCTATCTTGCCACATAATTGTCATTTCTCTTTTGGGTTGAGAACACTTGAGGTTTAATTTCTTAGCAACTTTGAAGTTTATTATAATACAGTTTTGTTGACAATAATTACAGTGCCACCATTACCTATCCAGAACTTATTTATTTACTAGTTGCAGATTTGAATCCTTAAACATCTTATTGCCTAAAATTTTAGTTTGGAGTCTTTACATTCTGTGTGGTTTTCATAGGTAACATCAAAAGATAACTTTCAGAAAATTTCAGAAAGGATGTCACTACTTGCTAGGAATTCCCTGCTTGAAAACAGTTTATAAGTGAACTGCCCCTCTATCTTTATAGGGGGATATCACTTAGGCACAGATGATTTGGAATATGCTGGTTGGCTCTTGGTTCACAGTCTTTTCATAAATATATTTTATATGTCAAAGAAAGAATTTCTGCAGGGTAGAGTATGTTTTAGATGGCAACTTTCATAAAAGCATTTGAGCCTCTGGGTTACTTTCTCATAAAAAGTTTAAAAAATATATATGCTTGTATATAGTAGTTGTTTTGGAAATAATGAGCAAAGGACAATATTTTTGTAGCTCATGCTTGTGCTAATAAATAAGCCTGGAGAGGTGGTTCTGGAGGAGGAACCGAGCTTTAAAGATCAAGTTAAGCAAATTAACAGACAGGAAAAGCCAAATAGCCAATTAACCTACTAGTGCAAAGCCCGTGGGCTGGTCTGGCGCTCCATGGTCTCTGTGGTAGATGATATTTGGTGCCCTGAACCCTCTAGTTGAAACTGTTGCATTCTCTCAAGCTGCACAATCACTGGGAACCTTAGCATTATATGTCATTTCCTCTGTGTGCCTGTGTAGAAGCAGCATTGTGTTGCTCTTGAAATGGTTGCCACGGGAACATCTCCACCTCCTCATTATCCACAGAGGTTACTTGATTATATTAACCAGGAGACAGAGATATAGAAGGGACGAGGTAGCCACCTGCTCTACAGAAAATTGCAATTGTTTCTGTGATTTTCACCTCTGTGGCGACACATCTCTCTGAACACTACTTTTTTTTTAAATTAATTTTTACAATTTTTTACCTCATTGTTCATTTTTAAACAATATTTGCTTCCCCCACCCCCTCAGGTGTAGTCCCCATAGAGTTTCCCTCACCAGTGCACCAGTGACCATCACCTCAGTGCCCTGTGCTCCTCCTTCCCTCCCTCTGATCCCCTCCCTCCTCCTCCCCTGCAGTAGGTCTCTGGTTTATAATCGTCCATTTTTGCTTTGTTGTCTTTTGTACTGTTATTATTTTTTTACACTGATGTCTTGTTTGGTTCCCCTATATTCCTGCTATAAGTGAAACCATCTGATATTTTTCTTTTTCCTTCTGGCTTATTTCACTGAGCGTAATTCCTTCTAGTTCCATCCATGTTGCTGCGAATGGCATGAAGTTTTTTTTTTTTTTTTTTTTTGGTGGGACCCTCGCCGGCGGCCGGGGAACGAACTGGCGCTGCAGAGGCTGTGGGCAGCCTCGCAGCCCAGCGCTCAACCGCTGCGCCACCAGGGGAGGCCCAAGTTTTTCTTTTTTGATTGCTGAATAATATTCCAAGATGTACCACATCTTCTTGATCCAGTCATCTATTTTGGGCATTTGGGTTGTTTCCAGGTTTTACCTATTGTAAATAGTGCTGCAATAAACATAGGTGTACAGGTGTTCTTTTGAATCAATATTTTTGTGTCCTTTGGGTAGATTCCTGGGAGTGGACTTGCCGGGTCATATGGTAGCTCCATGAACACTACTTTCTACCTTCTCTCTTCTGTCTCCATCCCCCCCCATAGCATTAATAAAAGAAAGAATTATAATTCCATTGTTCTTGCTCTCTTTCAGTTCTGTTGCAGACCTGATATAGAACAGTCATAACGGCCAGCCTTTTCCCTCACTCTGTTCTGTCTCTCCCATACTTAGGTGTAAAGATGACTTTCGTCCTTAAAGATCTGTGATCCCCTTCAACACATCGGCACTGAAGCCATAGTTTCTTGTTACTTATCCAGACAAGTTTCTAGAAATTTATACAGATGCCTATTTTCTAAATTATATAAAACAAACAGAAAATGAAACTGGCTGTAATAAGTAACTTTATCTTATATAATTCTCAGTAGAGAGGATGGGAGGATCTCTTATGAGGACGGTTTTCTGATCTATTCCTGGAAATGCAGGTTACACCTGAAGGATATTATTTGAAGTACTCTTGTGATATAATTAGTTGACCTTGATATTTATTGTCCAAATCAGAGAACTCTGGTAGTGAAAGATGGTATTTTAGATAAGTACGCTTGGTAACAGATACAAACTAGGACTATGCCAAGAAAACCAGGTATATATTATCACCTTGTATGTAAACATGGGCAGTACATGGACATGGTAGTACAGTACCCTCAAAAAATATGGCGAAAGGGACAACTATTCTGGGAGAGCATCTGTGCAATTAAAATTAATATTGTGGATTTTAAAATCTGGATCAGCAAAAGAGGTTTCCTTTCTGTTTATACTTCTGTTTCATGTAAATTTAGTCAGTGTGAGTCTATTCTTAAAAGTGCTGGCAGTGAGAATTGAAAGCAAGCATATCACAAAGGAAAGCAAAAGAGACTGGACTGAAGATGCCAGGGAGATGTTATAAAGCCCTCTTAACTCTTAAAAAAAAAAAACTAACTTAGGGGTTATTTCCTTTTGTTGGGAAAGGGCCATAGAGTAAGTATTTTTGACTTTGTGAGACATAGAGTCTCTGTGGCAAATACTCCACCATTGCAGTGAGAGGAGCACGCAGAGAAGATGTGTAAACGAATGGGCGTGGTTGTGAGGTCAGGTTGGGGCACAGATTGGGTGTCTTCCTTCCCCCTGTTCTAGTTACCTGTTTTAATATCTAGAAACTTTGGAAAGTTATCTTAGATACTGATTTTGATGTCTCCTGTCTTGCTGTGATTGGGCTGTGGCTGATGTGGCCCATGGAGAACAGTGGGTCTTACTTCTTCATGCATGATTTTGTTACATACATTCCAGTCCTTGAAGGTCTATGGACAGGAGGGAGTTGGGGTAGACAACTGGGGACACCCTGGACAGGAGTGGCAGCTACACAGTTTCACTAAGCACTTTAGAAGGAGGGCTGCAGGGGTGTGGACATAGGGAATGGAACTGTGGTGATTCAGTTTTTCCTGTAATTTTTTTAAAAGTCATAGTTTAGATTCTAATTAGATTTGGGAGAGAGAGCAGAACTGCAAGCACCTGAGGGAAATGAAGTCTTGGGTCTGTGCCACTACTTGGAAAAATTTGACTCAAAAATAAGGTAAAAGATATAAAAATCACTTTAAACGAGTGTGGTGCTTATCATGGAGAATTGGAATCAGTTAGTAAAAATAAAAGTTGTAGGAGAAGGTTCCAAAATGTTCCTTAGGAGTTTATTTTTAAATTTTTATACAGTTATGTTTAAAATGTGTCTCTTTAGGCTGAAAGCACATACTAACAATGCAGGCAAATGACAGCAAGAATGTGAGTGAGATAAAAAGAATTTAAAAAAACTGTATACAAAGTAGTAGGAGGAACCATATCGGTTACAGCTCATGATGTGCTGGATATAATGTGGTGTCCACACAACTTTGTGCTGTCTGGTGACAAGCTGCCTTCACTGCAGACTAAGAAACCTGCAGAGCGGGCCTCCCCGATGGCGCAGCGGTTGAGCACTGGGTTGCGAAGCTGCCCGCGGCCTCTGCAGCACCAGTTCGATCCCTGGCTGCTCCCCGGCCACCAGAGGAGGGTCCCACATGGTGCGCGGACCTCTCCTGCCGCCCGCTGCTCCCCTCAGCAGTGTACTTCGGTCCTTCTGCCTGCTCTGCTCCCCGCTCTGGCTCTGGTGAATTCTCTCACCCTCCCGTGCTTCTGACTGTACCCAGTGCGTGTATAAACAAAACAAACAAATAAATTAAAAAAAAAAAAAAAAGAAACCTGCAGAGCGATGCCAGTAATGCTTTGGCATTTAGTTTCAATTCACTAACAAGGTACAAGGAGGCAGTATACAGTAACACTGGCCATAAATACCACAAACAGGTAAAAGGCTCAGAGGACAGCAGTCCTATCTGAGCCGTTCAGCAAAACATAGGGAATGCTTGACATTTATAGTAATTTGATATAATTTTTAAAGCTAATTGGTAAGTGAACAATAGTTATTGGGACGTCAGCAGGTGTAGACAGAATGTCCTTTATGATCACCCAGTTTATTTAGGGAGGTGTTTTATTTATCCAGAGGGAAAATATGAGGCCACTATATGAAGCAAATTAATATTTGCTTGCAGGTGTGACTAATAAAGACATGAGTGAAAGTTATCCAGACTGGGATGCTGAGCAGAGAAGAGAGCACAGGATGAATCGCCAACACTGTCACTCAATAGGTAGAGGGTCATGAGTAATAGGCAGGTGCAAAGGAGATGGAGGGGCAGAAAGCATCCCCAGCCAGGAAAAGGAGGCTGGGCTTGAACCCCGGAGCTAGAAAGCCCCTAGAGGTGCCAGAGTGACAAATGGCAACTGTTTGCAGATGATCTGTTAGATAGTAAACAAAATACAGCAAAATATTATCTGCACGGAGTTTCTGTTTAATGTTTTATATATTTTTCCTCTTACAAAATTAAAATAAACTAATCATAAAAAACACCCAAATATTCCAGAAACCTATGATGTGCATGGTTAAATATCCCATAATTTCTCCTGCAAAGATACCGTCCATTAGCAATTTCTGTTGCTTATTAACACTATGATAAATGTGGGCCTCCCCGGTGGCGCAGTGGTTGAGCGCTGGGTTGCGAAGCTGCCTGCAGCCTCTGCAGCCGGTTCGATCCCCGGCTGCTCCCCGGCCACCAGAGGAGGGTCCCACATGGCGAGCAGACCTCTCCTGCCGCCCGCTGCTCCCCTCAGCAGTGTACTTCGGTCCTTCTGCCTGCTCTGCTCCCCGCTCTGGCTCTGGTGAATTCTCTCACCCTCCCGCGCTTCTGACTGTACCCAGTGCATGTATAAAACAAACAAACAAACAAATAATAAGTAAATAAATAAGACATGCCTCTAGAAAATTGAAAAAAAAAACACTATGATAAATGAAAATAAAGTATCATTAGGGACCTTGGAATTATAAAGGGAATTATCTCCCATTTTCCTATTCATGCCTTGTATTAGAAATGATGATATACTACCTACTGTTGAAAAGAGGCTAAAGGAGATCCTGTCAGCGCTCCCTACAGGCTATATCCAGCATTGCACTGGTCCGTGAGTGCCTTAACTGTCGTCTAGAAGGCATTTTGGGTGATCAGAGTGGGGGAGGTATCTCTGGTATGGAAAGAGCTATTCCATGTCTTTTTGTCCCTGAAAAAGCTGAGAAAATAGATATTGCACATTGATATGGGAGGTTAACAAGCCAGGAGAAATACAAACATGTCCATCTCCTACTGGCCTTTTGAAGATCTAAGGATCAGAAATAGCAAGCTCTAATTTCTCCTTGTAATTTTCAGGGGTTGAGGTAAATTAAATTACCTCTTTAGCTGAAGTTGTTTATGCCAAAGGAAAGTAATACTCTGTGGGTGCAACCCAGCACTTTGAAATTTATAGATGGGGAGTGATAGGAGAACCAAACACTGAAAACCTTGGAGCAAATTGTGAAATTTATCCGCTTTCTCCCCCTTTCCTCCTAGTCCAAAGTGAAGGATGGTTTTGACAGTTAGAAGATAGTAAATGTGAAGGGTGCTGATCAATGTTATGGATTTCCAAAGAAACTTGAGATGAAGAGAATTAGGCATCAGAGAATGAGCAAAGCTCTGAATAAGGAGCAGCACATGAAAGGGAAAGGTAGAAATAAATAAACTTCCTTGGTAGTTACAATGGGGAAGCAACTAGGTGCAGACGCAAAGCCTTGGCTATGGTGAAGAGTTTTACCAGGACTGCAAGAAAGGACCTTAGGGATTTAAATTAGACAAAGGAGTGAGAACTAGATAGTGACCAGGTTACTAAGGGAAGCCATTGACTAGGTTTCCCTGTGGGATCTTCAAAAGAAAACAGAATCTCAGCTAGTCCAGTCCTTGGACCAAGAAAGGAATATCCTCTTTGTATAGGGTTTCGTGGTTTTTAAGATTTACATGTTTAAAGCTGACATCATCTCACTTACTCCTCACTAAAGCTCTGAGAGGTAGAGCAGAGCCAAGGTTACTTCACTAGGGAATGAAGAAACCTAAAGACAAAGGGTTAAGTGCCAGTGGGAGGGAAGAGCAGAAGGAAGTAAGGCAGACCTCTGAGGGTTTTGAAGTTCAGAGGGAAGTGAGAATTTTTTTCATTTTGAAAGAAAACATTTGTTCCTTTCCAGGTACACTTGATTACTCACTGTTAAGTAGGCGGAAGTCAATGAATGGGTAGGAGCCGCGGCGTTCAGCAGGAACCCCCGTCTGACCCCTTAGTCGTACATCTCCTAGAAAACAGAAAATCCAAACAAGTGTTTGAAAACATTGCCAAGTGTATTCGCTTTTCCTCTGTAAATCTTCTTAACCACTTATGTCACTGGAACCAACACCAAATGTCAGGAGAAAAAGGTTTCCATTCACTTAGCTCAAGAGAGCACTAAGTGAGAAGGGATATTTAATGAATGTGAGGTGTATGAACTTGGCACTCCTCAAAAAAATGAAATGGTCCCTTCATATTTGTCTGCAAGATGAGTCCATGAAAATTTTAGTAATTTGAAAGTTTCCATAGTCTTTTTATACTTTCCAGGGCTAACTTAAAAGCAACTTGCTCCAGGGCCTCCCCTGGTGGTACAGGCAGTTGAGTGCAGCACTGTGAAGCTGTCCTTAGCCTCCGCAGTGCAGGCTCGATCCCCGCCGGCCACAGAGATACCCACATGGTGCAGCAGACCTCTCTGGGCTCCCCTTAGCAGTGTGCTTCAGGCAGTCTGCCTGTTCTGTTCCCTGCTCTGTCTCTGGTGAATCCTCTCACCCTCCCACACATCTGACCTGTACCCTGGTTCTTGTGTGCATGAATAAATAAATCTTTTTTTTTTTTTTTAAAAGAAGCAACTTGCTCCAAATGAATCAACTTAATCTGGAAGGACAAATGGTGTGCTAAGATGATCACTTTCATTCTTAAAGGAAGTTTTAATCAACCACAGTGTTATTTCTCTTGGTTGCCGTACAACCAATACTTGATCGGTTTCCATCATCCTTGTGGTCAGGATATAACATTGATCTGCTCTCAAATCTGCTCAGATGAATGTGAGCTTCATCTTAGGTACTGGACACTCAGCCACCCTTGTGCCATGACTTTCTAAGGCTTATTTGTAGGCTTCATTTAACATCTGTGTTTACTCTCCTTTTTGGCATATATCCTGGCTTCCCAATCAAAAGAGGTAATAAAATAGAATGGAAAGAGCATGGACTTTAGCATAAGGTAGACCTTGGATAAACCTGCCTCACTTCAAATCTAAAATAACATTCTTGCTGTCTGGCAGTAAGTGCTGGTTTGACATCCTTCTACACTTCTGCAAACTGGGGTCATGCATATTAAGTGTTTTCCATTTCTCCATCCTGCTCTATGTGTTGTCTGGTACTTAGCCAACTCTAAGTGAATATCCTCTGTGGACAAGAACTGACATAAAGATCAAATTTGCCAATTGTAGGTATAACGTGGATTCAGAGGAGAGGTAACAATTCATGACATCCAATATATTTCTGGAAGGATTGAATCAGGGAAGGTTTCAATTCTAGGAATAATGTATCTGCTCCCATAAACCATGCTTTCCCAGAAATAAGGTGGCACTGGGACAGCAGCCTATGAGCAGAGAGGAGGAAGAGTTTCTCTTCTCCCTTCCTACCTGCTGGAGTTCTCCAGGGTGTGGGTGAGATCCTCCCCAGCTGTAACAGTGTTGACAGTGTTTAAAACATCCCTCACAAATGGGCCTTGACTGTACTTGGGATTATAATCAGCCAGCAGGGAGCCCTTAGTCTAGTCTGGCTTTGATTTTTACATTGTTGTCTTTTAAATACTCTGTGTAACTTGATATAGTAGTGCCATACTGATATGAAAGGATTTTATAATTCATGGAATATAATGAAGTGGGAGGAGGAGAAAAGGAGAAGTACATTTAAAAATGTGAATATAACCAGACATCAAAGAAGGGAATGCTGTCAGCATTTGATAAACTCATGGGGATGGAGATTGAATAGTTAGATGAAAGATTCTGGGAAGAATCAAAGGGTTTTCCTCTCCTCCCCTGTTTGTGTTTAACACCCTATGCTTATAATGTTTAAAGAGTTCACAAAACACTTCTGCAAACATCTCTGTTCTGTTAATCTCATTAGTTCCTTACAATTTTATTTTATTTTTCTAAGACATCCTTTTTATTTTTTCACAGTATAGGATATCGCCCCTTAAGTGTGGTCACCAGAGTTTTTCCACCACCAAAATGCCCACAGTCCTCCACCATACTCCATTCCTTCCTTGTTCTCTACTATCTTCTACTCCTTCCCTTCTTGTGAGTGTCTAGATCTATGGTCTGCTTTCAAGAGTCAGTCTTATAGTTTGTCTAGTTTGATCCTTTCTTTGGTTCCTCTAGATTCCACATATAAGTGAAACCATTTGATATTTATCTTTCTCCTTCTGGCTCACTTTGCTTAGAATAACCCCTTCCAATTCCACTCAAGTTGCTGCAAATGGCATGAATTTATCTTTTTGATTGCTGAGTAGTATTCCTTTGGACATATGTACTAAATCTTCTTGTTTCATTCCTCTGTTCTGGAGCATTTAGGTTGTTTCCATATCTTGGCTATTGTAAATAGTGCTGTTATAAACAGGAGTTCAGGTTTCCTTCTCACAATGTTCTTGTTAGGAGAGTCACTATTCTTGCTTTTCAGGGGAGAAAGCAAAGTTTAAGAGAAGGAAGGACTACTATTCACCTTCTTAGGCACCAGTTTAGGGCTCAGGTCTCTTTAAGACACTCTTTTAGATAACTTATTGACACTAATTAACTGCCTGATTCTATGGTGTTTAGACTTATAATTAGCAGGGCTAGTCCTTAAATCTAGCTTGTTAAATTCATGGACAGAGCTCTCTCCTCATTTGGTTTTTAGCCTATGGAGTATGCACATCTTTCTTTCTAAATGAAAAAAAAAAATCACAAACCCCACATGACATAAATTGTACTTTCAGAAGCCATTGAGAAAATACAGCATGCTAAAATAGTGAAACAAATCCAGCACTCCTATAAATGAATTTATATTTTTTTACTTGGCAGTAAGACAGATATATTCTTGAAAACTATGATAGTTAAAACTATTCATTTGGTCTACAAAACCTGTAGATTTGTGGATTTGTTGACCTGTTGTCTCATCCCTTTGGGCTTCTTCTGGGGTCTTAAGCTCATCAAATGAAAATCGCTTCTCCCCAGGTATTTTCTCTCAGTATTACCAAAGAATCCCTTCTGACTTTGTAGTTCTAAGGCCACCCTTTTCCCATAAAACTTCTGTATAATATCAGTATAGGTATTAAAGCTGGAATTTGTTCCATTTGTCCACCTGAGAGTCTAAGGCAGAAGAGGCCCATCATTATGTGAGGCTACAGGTTTAGAGAAAATATGAGGTGACTGGACATACTGGCAGGATGAGTTGAGGTGTGGCGACGCCGACTGAGGGGACTCCTGTTTCCGAGAGCATCTGCATTTCTCCCCCTGGCATTGTAGCCAAATCAGTAACTATTCTGAGTTCCAGTTTTCTAATATTTAAGTTAATTAGCATAATTATAATAATTTTGCTTACCTCACAGTTTGTTGTGAGGAAATGATAAAAATATCAGATGATACATGATGATTTTATTTATTGAATACTTAGACTATGCTGAGCATTTTACATGCATTATCTGATATCATCTACCTAACTATCCAATTATTATTATTATCATTATTAGACTGTTTTACAGATGAAGGAATCTGAAGCCAATGGATGTTTGATGATTTGTATAAGTTCCTGGTTCTGGTAAGTGTAGTGCTTGTGCTTAAGCTCAGAACTGGCTCCAGAGATCTCATTCTTAACCACTCTCCTACATTGCTAGGATAAAACAATTGTATAAACAGTTAAATATTAACTTTATATTACCCAGCGAATGCTCTTATTACTATTTACCAATAAACCAAATAAACCAAATTCATCATGATTTCCAGAAATTGAATACTAGGAGAATCTACCCCCTTGATGAATTTGAGATTCAGTCAGATAGACGTTGTTTATCCCAGTAGCAGTCCAGGAGAACTGGACTGTGCCAGTGGGAAATTCAGATCCCATTCCTGATCAACAAGGTATCTATTATTTTTAAGTTAGAAATGAGAAGCAACTATTAAAAATATTATTGGGCAGAACTAAAATTACCAGGCAACTAGTTTACTCAACCTCTTAATTAAGTAGAATTTTTATGATGCAATCCCACTTTTGGGGAAAAAAAGACAAATACCAACAAAGCAAGTTGATAGCAAAGATACCCAAACAAACAAAATACGACAAACCAGTAGCAATGACAACAAATTACAAAACCCAAATCTGAAAGTTTCTGTTTTAATGCTTATTCTGTCTATCCTTAACAAAAAGTCTTGGTCATGGATTACTTATAAAGCTAATGGTGACCTTTAAATATAGTGAAAAATTATTTTAAAAAAGGATCCAGAACCCAGTCACCTTAAAAGACACTAGTAGGGCAGGAGGCAGGACAACTGTAAGTGGGCTAACAATGCAGGTAGAAATCTTTCAGTGTGTAAAGTTAAATACAAACAAACCAAACAAATAAAAGCAAGCCAAACATTTTGTATCTTGAGTCTTCTGTTTATTTGAAATGCTAATGTGGTTAAAATCAGTATTTTAAATATATACTTCTAACAGAGAAAATTGTCACCACTTCTTTCTTTCACCCCTTCTGAGAGTAATAAGCTCCTGGAAGAGAGAAATAATTCAGCAACAACGGTCCCCCAAGGAGCCACGGCCATTGGGCTGATGTCCGCAGAACAGAACGAGTGGCATTCTGCTGAACTGCTTTTACTGGCCCGTGGCCTTGGGCAATCATTTATTTACCTAAGGCCTTATATCCAAGCTAAACAATTATTTTGACTATTCATTAGACCCTTGTTTAACTTAAGCAACTATTTTTCTGGCAAAAGAAAGGTGCTGTGGAAGCAGGGTAGGAAGCGTTGACAGCTCTGAGTCGTGTCCTCAGTCTGTTCTTATTGTGTTCCAAAATGAAACAAACAGCAGGGGAATTCATATTTTGAAAGGACTGTTTCTCTTTTGCCCCTTCAAGCTGAAAACAAGATGTCAACCTTGTGTATTGAAGACTCCAAACGCAGGCAGAGAGCTGAGCTGAGCAGTTTTAAGACAGTCACTCTCTCTCCCAGGGGACGTGGCTCTGGGATGGACCTTTTGCCCACTTGGCCTCTCGGGCCGTCTCTGTTTAATAAAAGCTTGTGCGAGGGAGCAGACGTTATGTGGCCTCTTATGTAACTGGCAATGAGGGTGGAGACTCTGACAGCGATGACAACTTACAGTGGCTGAAACACGGGCCGCATGACAAGGACCAGACTCTGGCCTCAGTCATGGTGTCAAGGTCATCTCAGGGTGGGAAAGGGGTAGGAAGGGGACAGAGCAGTTGCTACTGTGCTCCTGTTGCAGCTGAGATGAATGAAGAAGATAGTGATAATAACTGCAGGGAGCACTAGAAAGATTCATGGCTGGGCCTTACCAGGGCCAAGGGAGATGTAAGCCTGAGGCAGCCCAAATATGATGGAAGAATAGGGTCGCTCGTGAAAGGTTTTCCTTTGAACTTACATTTTGGTGACTCATTCACGTCACTGTAGCAAATTTGCAAAATGAAGGCAGAGAGAACTCAGATTCTCAAATCTCAGACAGGAATTTTTCTGAGGTGCACTCAGCTGTCAGCTTCAAATATTTCAGACAATTATTCCCAATTATTAAAGTGAATTATTTCTCCTCAAATGTTTATCTAGCCAAAGGAAGAAGGGGAAGGTTGTACAATTTAATCACTGCATAGATTTATGGGATAGTACAGGCAGCCAGTTTAGATTACTCAGGCCGAGACATGGCTGTTCTGACTGCAATGAGCTTTGTGAGATCCAAGATGGCCGATTAGACCCAGATTTCCCCTTATGGGGATTCAATCTTCTGCTTTCCCTTTGTGGGTGAGGTTGAGCCTCTGTCTAGTCACTAAGGACTCTGTGTTGAACTGGTTAAGTAGCAGTCTTTCCACCCACCGATCTGTTGAAATGAATTGTATGTTGCTGAGAGAGCCTTGTATGTAGGAAACAGACATTAGGACTCAGTTGCCCAGAGACCAAACTTTCGACAGAAGGAATAAAATAAAGTTTTCCTTCCATGTCAAAAAATTTCTGTTTTTTTTTTCTCTTCTTAAAAACCTTTTTGTTTGTTTCAAAATCAGAGAAAATTGAAATTTCTCCAAGTTAAAGACCCCAAGCAATATTGCACTATCTTGAAACTTGAGCTTGGAGTTATTAAATACTCTGTGACAAATATGCATTTTGGGACGTGAATGCTGTGAAAAGGAATATTAAATAGCAGTGCCTTATTTTCTAAAGCAGGTAAGGTAGATTTTATCTCAGACTAGACAGTCTTCTGTTTGATGGTTTTACAGAGGGAAAATGAAAAAGGTTCAATCACTAGGAACACAGGAGTCTAATAAAAAAAGATATTGAACAAGAAGGAGTAGGAATGCCTAAAGAGAATTCCAAGAAGCTGTAAAAGAACTTAAAGGTACACAAAGAAAAGGTCTTCCAACTAAGATTGAGAAGAAAGGGAATAATTTGAGGACACATATGTGAACTGGATCTGCCTTAAGTAATGAAAACATCAGAATAAGCTTGCACATTACTTACTTGTTTCTGGGATAATACTTTTAATATCCAGAATATCACCAAGGCAAAGTTTGTTGTTGTTTATTATTTTTTTAAAGATTGATTTATTTATTTATACAAGAACCGGGCCAGATGCGTGGGAGGGTGAGAGAACTCACCAGAGACAGAACGGGGAACAGAACAGACAGACTGATGAAATACACTGCTGAGGGGAGCAGAGGGCGCGACAGGAGAGGTCTGCTGCGCCATGTGGGATCCTTGCCGGCTGGCCGGGATCGAACCCGCGCTGCAGATGAGAGAGAGAGGAGGATGAGAGAGAGAGAGAGGAGGCTACAAAGAAAATGGACTTGGGGAGGAATTGAATACTGGGGCTGAGGGAGGGAGAAGTATCAAGGATAATTCCTAGATTTCTGTCTTATGTAAATGGATGGTTGGCTGTGTTAATCACAGACAAAGGGAATTCTCAAAGAGTTAGTGTCCTTTACTTGGCAAATGGTATTTAGGCTATATGACATTTTTGGCAAACAACACAGTGGTGAAGAACTTGGGAACAGTCTTGGCCTCACAGAGTTTACAGTCTGCTGGAAGGAATGGGACAGAACAATCATGCTTAAATGTAAAGTTGCAATTTTAAACAGTGAAACAAAAGAGGTACATTGTGTTAAAGTTTTCAAGGACTTCACCTTGCTAGGAAGGTTGTTGTGAGCTTCCCTAAAAAGGTGACACTTGATCAGAGATCTGGTGAATGAACAGGAAATAATTTAAGGTGAACATACACCTTGATTCGCCTGGAAAGTCTTGATTTATGCCTGTTGCTTGGCCTAATGTAATTAGTAACAACTCCCCTTCTCACACTCAGAAGTACTCTGGTTGCATCCTCTCTTACATGTTCACCCTGAGTACAGTGATCCAAGCAGACAGGGAGTTCATGCACAAAGATCCGATGGCAGGAAAACAGCACTTATAAGGTGGCATAAGACCAGGCTCATGGTAGTAAAGAGAACAAAGCAGGTGGTAGGGCATGATATGAAATGGGATGGCAGATGTGTCAGGGTTTTATAGGATAGACTGAAAAGTTTGATTTTATTCAGAGAGAATTAAGAAGCCATGGGAGGTTATTAAGGTGAAGATGATGTTATTAGATTTGCATACTGAAAAACAACTTTGGTTGTAGTATGGTGAATGGATTAGAGGAAGAAAGAATGACTAGGCGATCACTGTAATAGTTCAGATAAGAAAAGATGGTAGTTTGGAGTAGGACGATGGTATTGGTAGAGAGAACAATAGATTTTAGAGAAATTGAGCAGGTAGAATTGATATGTGGTGAGGAATTGAATATGAGGGCTGAGAGATGGAAATAGTAAACATAATTCTTAGATTTCTGACTTGTATAACTGGATGATTGATTGCCAAATCACAGAAAAAGAATTCTAAAAGGACAAGATTATGAGGGAGGTAGAGGGTGTGTGAGCTCATGCACTCAACTGTGGCTACATTGAGTTTGTGTTGCTAAGATTTCACAGTAGAAATGTCAAGTAGGAAGTTGGGCATAAGGGTCTGAGACCCAGAGGGAATGTCTGAGACTCAGAGGGAATGTCTGAGATGGAGATATAAGCACAGAAATTAAATGAAACTACAGGTAAGTAAAATGATGATTGAAAAGATGGACTTAGTTGAGTGAGAAATACAACTATCTTCTTTGCTATCACATGAAGTTGGGATATTGGGAAGGTTTCAATAAGGAGCTATATTTAAATGAATCTTAAATGATAAGTCCAATTTTAAAACATAGTATTTCTTAGTGTTAACTTGCAATTGATTCAGCTATGATCATTGCAATGAACAGAAGGGATTTTTAGGAAAAATGCTCATCTTCAGAACACTAGTAATTCCTAAGAGTGGTATTAATAAGACATAATTTGAAAAATATGCATAGGATGAAACACTGTTGGAGATGAAAGTGCATGTAACCTTTTGCAAAATGTAGAGAAACCCTGTCTAATCACTACCTGTACTTGAATATATTTCAAGAAAAAAAAAGGCTAATGGAAATCACTGCCCCAAAAATGTATTTGTTGCGAAGACAAGGATAGGCACATCAGTCAGAACAAATATGATTAGTAAAATAAAATACTGACCAAGTCTGAATATTGCTGAATAATATCTTTTTTTTTTAACTTTGAATCATTTGAGAGAAATGTTTTAATGTATTGTTTATTTTCATTTGCTTCTGAACTTCCTGATTCTGGCTGGGAACAAGGAAAAACTTGCCAAAATACTGCAAGAAAAGATGTTGCTGATCACGGGCAGGAAATACTCGAAGTCCCATGAGATAGCCTGTGCTGAGGAGACTTCCACACCAAGTCTGCTGACCATCAGGCCACCACGCTGTGGGGACCTACCCAGGGCCAGGAGGTATTTGGAGTTCTTTATTCCAGGCATCTGTGCCAACATGGAAACTTGGGATTCTTTTAAGTTCCAAGTGTTGTTCAATTTTTGTTTGTTTGTTTTTCAGAAGGGAAACAGATGGCAAAAACTGGACTCCATAGGAAAATGGTTATATTTCCCTGGTATAGGATATTATTTTGCCATTAAAAGTAGTAATAGTTAACATTTATTGAACATTTGGCATGTGCTAGGTAATGTTTGAAGTACTTTTTATGAATGAACTCATTTAATCCTCTCAATAACAATCTTAGATAAACACTGTTATCAATGTCAAGTTGTTAAATTACTTTCCCAAGATGACGTCGCCAGTGAGCATAAAGGCTGATTTAAAACCAGAGTGATTGGCTCCATAGGCGGTGTCCTTAAATAATATGGCACAAATTCTGTCTTAATAACTTAAAAAAACTCCATATAAAGTGAGAGTCACGGTATATTGTTAAGGAAGAGTGGGTAGTACTATATTATATAGCATTTAAAAACTATCACAAAGTATGGAAATGAACAGCATGAAAAGCAATTTACTGCCTCTATGAACGTGGTACGTCTTCATGCAATCTTTTGTTTGTGAAATAGGAATAATAATACTTATCCCACATACCTCATAAAAGGTAGGAATCAAAAGAAATCACATGAATAAAAGTAGTTTGCCATAAAATTCTATTATTAGAATATTGTTAATATTGCTATATAATTATTATAGATAATATACTATATTTTATATAATTCTATATTATATTGCCATACTTTATATACTGTATAAATAATGCCGTTATTTGTATTGTGACGGAAATCTAGGTTAGTGTTAAAATATATTTAAAGTGAGAAATATTTTTTTTATTTTTTTATAGAGGCATGTTTTATTTATTTATTTGTTTGTTTGTTTTGTTTATACATGCACTGGGTATAGTCAGAAGCGGGGGAGGGTGAGAGAATTCACCAGAGCCAGAGCGGGGAGCAGAGCAGGCAGAAGGACTGAAGTACACTCCTGACGGGAGCAGCGGGCAGCAGGAGAGGTTTGCATGCCATGTGGGACCCTCCTCCGGTGGCTGGGGAGCAGCCAGGGATCGAACCGGCGCCGCAGGGGCCGTGGGCAGCTTCACAACCCAGTGCTCAACTGCTGCGCCACCGGGGAGGCCCCAAAGTGAGAAATATTCTTTAAGGTAAGAAATGTTAAAGTGATTATATTATGTAATTAAAACTATAAATTAAAGGGTGTTATTGCTAAATGTTTGAGAAACAGAGGTATAACAAAATTGAACTTAAAAAATTGCAATGTATTGGGCTAAATTTTGTCTCCCCAAATACATATGTTAAAAACTTAACTCCTAGTACGATAGTATGTGACTTATTTGAAGATAGGACCTTCAAAGTTGTGGTTAAATTAAAAATCAGGCCATTAGGCTGGACCCTAATCCAATCTTTATAGGAAAATATTGGATTTATATGATGGTATCTATATGGAAAAGAAATTTAGATCCACAAGGAGATACCAGGGAGGCGTGAGCACAGAGCAAAGGTAGGAAGGTGACTATCTGCAAGGGGAGAGACCTCAGGAGAAGCCAAGCATGGTGATACCTTGACTTTGGACTTCTAATCTCCTGAACTGTGAGAAAACAAATTTCTGATATTTAGGACACTCAGTCTTTGGTATTTTGTTGTGACAGGTGGAGAGGCAGAAATGACTCATCAACATGTAGGGATTCGTCAGGGGCTTCCCTTATGTCCCCATGCCAGTGGGCAGATTCCTGTTCCTTCCCTCTCAAGGCACTCTCTTTAAGAGTAGATACCCTACAGCTTTGGGAATTCAGTTTATGTTGCAATCCAGCCACTGGTGGGATGAGATGCTGGACTTTGTTTTCAGGAATCTCAGTTCTGCAGCCACAAGAAATGAATGCCTTTCAGGGCAGACCTACAAGCTTTCAGGTCATTTTGACAGAGCTTGAGATGGAAATCCAAATTCCTTAACTCATTCTTTTCTTTCTCCTCTTTGTCTAGCAACATTAGAACAGTCAATCCCATTTTACGTGTTAGTTTGACAAAATGTTCAAAGAAATCATATAGTTACCCAGAATCTTGCCTCTTGTAATTGTTTGATTGGAGAATTCAGTGTTGACATTTTTCCTATCTCTATAGCCTCATTACACTATAGACAGTCAGTTTTTCCTTTACTAATGGAAACAGAGTAATTAGCATCTGTAAATACAATAAATTAGAGAGCTAATTCACAAAAACCTGGAGCCATTTCAGAAAATTCAGCTTAAGATTCCATTCCTCTAGAACCATTCTTGGAACCCAAATCTGTAATAGGGTGGTGTTTCCCTGGAGAACCCTGGCTAATCCATGCAAGATTTTTCAGATCCTTCAATGTATTAATGTTCACTATGAATATCCAAGAAGGTGAGATCATTCAGTACTTCCCACATTTGTCCACAAAACATGTTTTTCAAGTATGTTCTAAGATAACTGTTTTGAATAAAATAATTGGGTACATACTGCCTGATGTGAAATTTTGGTGTGTGTATGTAAGTGCAGGAGAAAGTACGTGTGTGTGTATCTGTGTAATAATGTATAATACTTAAGTCAAAATATTAGCAATGGAAAGAACTAAGAGGTGCCATGTTTTCCTTTCTTTAGTACCGATATCCCTTGCTTTCTTGTTCTGTATGACAATCTATATCAGTTGTTCTAATTTCTTTTTTAGATTATAGACCAACTGGACATTGACTCAGGTATTCTTAAAGTATGTTTTTTGAGTGTCTACTATGTGCCAGGATCTGTCCATGACTCTGGGAATACGGCAGTGAACAAGACTGACAAAACATGTCTGCTTTCATTGGGTTCAGATTCTAGTGGGGAGATAAATATTAACAAAAATGTGATAAATATATAAAAAATAACAAGTAAATTGCCTATAGGGACCTGAGATAAGTGCTCTGGGGTGAAATACAACAGGGCAGGGGTGAGGGAGTACTGGGTGGGGGTGATGCTGCAGTTTAAATAGAGGACAGACTGAGAAGAATGGTCTGAGGATGGTCTGAGAAGGTTGCTCTGAGGTGGCTTGGAGCAAAGACTTGAATGGAATGTGGGAGGAGCCAAGAGACCAATTGGGAAGAACATTTCAGGCTCAGGGAATAACAATCACAAGACTCTAAAGACCATACCTGAGATGTTCTAGAAACAACAGGAGGCCTGTGTGCTGGAGAAGAGATAGGAGATGAGTGAGGGGATTAGAACAGAGGGATGATGAATGGAGAGGGGTTGGGTAAGGAATGGGAATATTAGATAGTTTAGGGATGCAGAGAGAGTTCGAGACAGGAAGGTTTTGAATGAGACAATAACATAATCTAACTTCTTAAAAAAAAGAGGATTGCACTGACTGTTCTTTTGAGAATATGGTTGGGGAAGGTTTATACATTTAATAGATCCCCAGATGAATGTGCTCTTTTCCTCTAAGGTTCTGTCTTGAGTCTTAGTTACTGCAATTCTGGCCAGTCACCGAGGCCCATTACTGTGCATTGCCTCCTCTCCCTTCCCCTGAACCCTCTTCCTCCTGAGGTAGTTTAATCCCTCAGCAGGATGAGCTCTCTTAAGGACTGTTTGCACAGGGAATTTTCTAGAAAAGCTTGCTAAGTCAGTATTCTCCTGGCATCACAGAGAAGGCAGAAAACAGACTTTCCCATGGCACCTGGCTATGTGTCTATTGCTTACCCACAAGTTGCTCATCCATTTTATAAGTATGTAAGAGACAAGTAGATGGGTATTTAGGAACAGGTGTATTTTGTAGTAATTTGTTTGTAAAATTTACTAATTAAACTAGCTCTTGCAGAATATTTACTTAGAAGGAACTAGTGGCCTACCAACCCAGACTAAATGCTACCCAGGAAACAGATATGATAGAAAATTCTGAAACATTGGCTTTTGCAGAAAGCTGCATTTCTGTGACTGGACTTTATTAACTCAATATAGGAAACACTGAACTGTGCATTAATTTGCTCAGAAGTCCACTGTGCTTTGTCACTGTTCTCACTGCTTGTTTAAAAAAACATTGTAGGGCCTCCCTGGTGGCTTAGGGATTAAGTCTCAATGCTATCACTGTTATGGCCTGAGTTCAGTAAAAACTATTTATTTATTTATTTATTTATTTATTTATTTATGCAAGCACTGGGTACAGTCAGAAGCATGGGAAGGTGAGAGAATTCACCAGAGCCAGAGCGGGGAACAGAACAGGCAGACTGACGAAATACACTGCTGAGGGGAGCAGCAGGCCAGACAGGAGAGGTCTGCGCACCATGTGGGACCCTTGCCTGCGGCCCGGGATCGAACCGGCGCTGCATAGGCTGTGGGCAGCTTCGCAGCCCAGTGCTCAACCGCTGCGCCACCAGGGGAGGCCCCATAATTTTTTTTCACTGAATGAAATTCAGACAATTCTTGCCTTTTTCTAGTTTTCCGATTCTTCTCCCATTCTCCATAATTCTACCAGGATTATTGGTAGGAGCTTAGCAAAAATATTTTCAAATAGTGGGGATTATAATAATTCACTAGACTCAGAAACTTGAATTTTTGCAAAATGGTCCTTGATTTTTGCCTGTTGCTTGTTTTTTACTTTCTTGGGTTTCCATTCCGAATCTCCATGCTAACCCTTTCTAAAAACAAAGCTTACCTTTTTAAGTTTTCTTTTTGACAAGAATTTTAAAAAAAGGACATTGAGCCTTTGCTGTCTTTTAGTCTTTTGATGCTCTTAATGTTTTGCTACTTTCTAAGTCATGCACCAGTCCCTTCTCATTCTTGTCCTTTGAAGAGTTCAGTAATCCTTTTAAATTTCCCTTTCTTATGGATTTGCCTCACACATTTGTGTTTGCCTTGGGAATCCACTGGAAAACTTTTTATGCACCTTCATTGATGTCTTTAGGTAAGCCTTTCTAATCTTGCTTACTGAGATATTTTGTGGCCTCATATAATGCTATTTGTATGTTTTTATTCATATACCCCAAAGTCTGAGATTATGTCTTAGCCATCATTGGAAAAGGAATGCCTGTATTTATGAAATGAAAGCACATTATAGTAAATTTGTCTTTTAGAATCTCATGTCCTTATTAAGTCATAATGATTTAGAATCTGTTTTGATGGCAGCATATATATCTCAGTTTTTGAAATTCAAGTCCAATAATGCTCCCTTATCTGTGAGCAGCACTACACTACTCTCCTTTTTAGATAATTAAACCCAAAGAAGTAGTTCTTTATGTTCAAACCCAGTTACATAATTTTAGACTGTTTGAACTTGAGAAGTGGAACTGAAAAACTGATACAAATATATTGAAACAATTCTTTTGCAGATAATAAATAAATAATGATGTTCATTCTTAATTTTCATTAAGTAGATATTGTAGATTTACTGTACTCATGACTGTGAGAATGTAATATAATGACCTTGATTTTTATGCTACCAGGTGATATTAGGGGACAATTTCAATTTCTTTTTAAAAAAGATTTATTTATTTATACATACAAGAACTGGGGTGCAGGCCAGAGGTGCGGGGGTGGTGAGAGGGTTCACCAGAAACAGAGATGGGGAGCAGAACAGGCAGACTGACTGAAATACACTGCTGAGGGGAGCAGCAGGCGAGGCAGGAGAGGTCTGCTGTGCCATGGGGGTTGCTCCCTGGCCAGCCAGCATCGAACTCATGCTGTAGCGGCTGGCAATAGCTTGATAGCGCTGTCTTTAACCCCTGAGCCACCAGGGAGGTCCAATTTCAATTTCTTCTAGTAATAATTGCTTAGTTTTTCATACCTGACATACTGGAGTACAAGAAGTGGGTCCTCATTTCAAGCAGTTGTTTTTTAGTTTTACCCCAGGATGGGAGGAAAAAGGTAATTAGACTGAAACTAACAAGCTACTGGTTTACAGTCAGGTGTTTTCATTTAGATATTCTAATCTAATTGATCTGTAGTGATCTGGGCATAGGTAATTTTACAAAGTTTCCCTGGTGACTTTAATGGGGAAACTTTGTTGAGAACAACTGATGGGTATCCCATGAACAAAAACGATAAAGGACATACTCCAAAGAACAATTTTTTAACAAAATAGAGACATGAAGCAGAGACAAATGTACAGAAAGTAAATATTTACAATATGCATCATTTGGGGGCATTTCTAAATTGTTGAGAATGGGGCACTTCATGGGGGGGGGAATAGATTGTCACTGTTTTGGTGACAGAGAGGTTTTGTGAAACAAATCAACTTCTAGAACATTTGAAAAGAAAAGACAGTGAAAGCACTGTATGAATTCATAGCCTGGCAAAAAAAGACCAAAGCAGCAAATAGAGAAATGGGTAATAGGGTAGTTGATTTGGTCAAAGGGAATCTGGGTGGGTGGGTAGTAGAGAAATGGGTGATAAAGGCTCTTGGCCCTGAACATAGAAGTTTGGTTGTTGACCAATATCCAGGCACTCTGCATATAACCTGGTTCACTTAGGAGAGTAACTAGCACATATTTTCTTGGATCCTGTCAGTCAGCGCTTAGGAAGGACTTTGTCAACAACAGTCTGTACTCACTCTCAAAGCAAACTATAACAAAAATAACACAATGTACTACCATTGCAAAACATTTACTGACAAGAGAAAGAGTACAATAAGACACACGTACATTTCATATTTTTAGTATATAAAAGCCACAATTCAAGTTCTGAAGAAAAATACAGCTAATGATACAAAGCCTAACTTTATTATATATCATCTCTGAAGCCATCTCATATCCCCACAATCTCTTCAACTAGAAGCACATATTCTCCAATTACCTAAATGAGGACCCTGGGACTTGTGGTATCTTTAACAATATCCGTTCTTTCTTGAGGATTTGTTTCTGGGTCTTTTCTAGAAATTTCATCATCGCTTCTTTCTCCGAACTGTGACTTGCCACACATGCTCAGTCTTTCTCATGTTCTGTGAAGGGACCCAGGTTACTCTGCTGATGGGAAGATAGAATCCCTGATGTTATGACTGATGGTGCCAGATGAATGGTCATTTCTGGGTCATTCAAGGTTAACATTAATACAGGACTCTTTGGGCTAGTTTAGAAATCTTATTTGGTGTCATGCAGTATCTCCAAGGACCTACACAATCACTGAGTCCAGCACCAAGATAGACAGTTTGGAAAGATGGATGGTTCCAGGGGGATTATATGTCTGTGCTTGGGCAGAATATTTGTAGCTCTTACCAAATAGCTGAAACTACCTTCTGAGCACTAGAGATAGAAAATAAGGAAGAGAGAAAAAGACACACAAAGAAGTAAATGTTTAGAATATAATTCTCTGAGGGTAAGGGTTCTGCCTGTGACAAATGTCATAAATTAAAAATATTCAATAAATATTTTATTTTATTTTATCCAAGTGCATTTTTCCCCATTGGGAATATGCCCTATATAAAGATGCATAAAATGTTCACTTTGGCAAACTCATTTTTATTCATTTCTTGTTTTTCGGCTTTCAGAAAATCTACAAGAGTGTCAATATAACATTCTGATTATGTTTTTCAACTTCTCCATTCATTTACTTGGCTTTATACAAAAATAATATTCAGAAGATGGCCCCAAAGAAAATATGCTAGGTACCAGGGTCATCAAGTGAACAATTGCATCTTTCTCTGAGAAGGGAACCGGGGAAATGGACCAAATGGCAGGAGGTAGAAGGACATGTTTGTAGTCTTCTCTTTTCTCCATTTTAAATAGCATGGAACCATTTATTTATTGCCTGCTTGAAATAAATTCAAATAGAAGAACTTTGTAAATCCTGTAGTCTCTGGTATGACCTACCTGGTGCCAATCTTTTTTGTTATTTATGAGAGGCCCTCAGAGAGCTTGACTCTCTACTCTTACCCAGGAGTTTGTGTTGTTCTCAGCCAAAGCCTTTTTGTCTGGAGAAGAAGTTGGACAATAATTTCCAGGCTCAGATTTCTGCTAGGATTGAACTGGGACCCATCAAGCCTAACACTACAGTGGGCTCCAATAGTGGATGGAGAGGAGGCACCTGTGTTCTCTGAAGAGTTTGACTTGTGTTTCACTGTCATAAGCAAGAATATCTCACGGCTCCCTCAGATTTGTTCCTTGTGGGTAGCTGGTAAGGAGCATAGGCTGGAGGTGGGGGCCTGAAGAAGATGGTGCTCTTAGAGTATTTACTGCTCCTTCCATTTACTTGGCTTTTCTTTTTTTCCAAATTTTTCATTAGCTTACATTTTTCAATAACGACTTTATTGAGATGCAATTTACATACCACAGAATTCATCCATTAAAAATGTCAGTACAATAGTTTTTAATGGATTAACAGATATGTGCAAGCATCACCTTTGTCAACTTTAAGGTGATTTTATCACCTCAGAGAGAACCCCATACCCTTTATTTATCACCCTCTTATCCACCCTCTGGATCTACCCTCCTTGACTCTACGAAGTCATAATCTTCTTTCTGTTTCCAGAGATTTAACTATTCTGGGCAATTCATATGAATGGAATCCTGTAACATGTGGTCTTTTGTTCACTGAATTTTATTTTATTTTATTTTATTTTTTAAAATTTTTTTAAGATTAATTTTTATTTATTTATTTATTTATACAAGCACTGGGTACAGTCAGAAGCATGGGAGGGTGAGAGAATTCACCAGAGCCAGAGCGGGGAGCAGAGCAGGCAGAAGGAGCGAAGTACACTGCTGAGGGGAGCAGCGGGCGGCAGGAGAGGTCTGCGCGCCATGTGGGACCCTCCTCCGATGGCCGGGGAGCAGCCGGGGATCGAACCGGCGCCGCAGAGGCCGCGGGCAGCTTCGCAACCCAGCGCTCAACCGCTGCGCCAGCGGGGAGGCCCTGTTCACTGAATTTTAATCCCATATTCCCTCATGACATTTGTGGCACTATGTGTTGCATTGTGTATCAAAAACTTTTAATGTGTCCTGTCTTTTCTCTGCACCTACTTTAAGCTCTCCCAGAATCAGGGCCACCCAGCAAAGCAGGACATATGCAGCAGACTCTCAAGCTTTGCTTGTGAAATTTTGAACAAATTTCCCTTTATCTCTTAATACCAGGAGAAGTTGTCTTTGATATCTCTCTAAAAAAAAGTCATACTGCTTCAGTCTCACATTTTGGAGTAGTTTCTCTCCCCTACAGTATAATGACATGTAACAACATGCACAATACATGAACAGCACATGCTAGAACATGCTACAATCTCAAGTCTTCATTTCCTGCACATAGTCTTTATTATACTTTTCCCCATGTGCTCTTATCTATGTTTTGTCCAATTTTTAAGAATGCAATTTGTTTGGTTTTAAGCTATCCTGGTAAAAGAAATCAGAATAGCATTGAACTTGAGATTTCAAGGCACTGTGTAATGGCAATAGGATGGCTCACCCCACAAAATTGCCAATAGTTGTCTGTTTTTCCTTATGGGACTCAGAGAAAAGACTTTCTCCCACTGGGATTGACTTGTTGAGGCCATGGAAATCTAATCATTTGCTTTTTAAATGTTTTTAATTTCTGGGATAATTCAAAGAGTAAAAGATTTCCCAACTTTAAGTTAGAGGACATAATTAAGCTTGCTACATATCCACATAGCAATACCATCTCTAAAGTAGCATATGAGCACAAAATGCCCTCAACCTAGGAATACACATAATAATATATTGAATATTTCTCAAAGTAGGACTATATATGAGAGAAGGATTCTGCTTTACCTCCCTTTTGGAGAACTGAACTATTTAATTATGAAGGTTTGAATGCTTTACACATATTAAAATTTAGGGACATGAAGCTATTACTGTCTAATTGCTTGTCTAAGTTAATGCTTTTAAGTCTCAAAAAATCATATAACGCCAAAGCTAACTAGGCCTCATTTTTATGGAATTGACTTAAATTCCATATAAGAATAAATTTAGGGACACTTTTTTTTTTGTTCTTCCTACTCTAAAAAGCTTAGGGAAAAATGCTGTTTTTTTCTTTCTCTTTGGAGGTAAATAATTTTTAAGTGAAATTTTGAAGTATTCCTTTTCACTAACCAAAATTTCTGGTTCCCAGATACAGAATGTAGGAAAATGGATGGATTCTTATGAAATGCTGAATTAGTCACCCTCTGAAATTCACTAGTGCTTATTTATGTCTGCACCATTAATCAACATAAAATGCCCAGTCACGCTATAATTGACATTAAGCCATAAAATTATTTGTTAAAACAATGTAAAATGAAAGAGAGCTGTTTGCCTTTTCTGTATCCTTTCTCATTCTAATCTGTTAAAGGAAATGGATGGTTAAAGAGAGAAAAGTATATAAGGAACTGCAGATATAATTTTGACACATAGAAACAAGGCCTTTTCTGGTTGGCATGTGAAGGCACTCTTTCTCTTAGAATCTGGCCCAGGCTTCTTGTAGCTTGGGTGGTGATTGGTACATTCCTGTGCCAATGGGAATAACAGCTGGCTTCTCAGTATTCTTCCGAAGCAGCTGCTCTGTCCACTTTGGCGCTGTTTGCCTATGCACACAGCTTCAGTCGTTAGTCGCTGACATTCTCAAGCTGTTGCCCAGTGTCTCTCCTAACAGTACTTTCCTTCTTTTATAAGATGAGTAAAATCTGCATCTGAAATTCTTAGTCAAAGTAGATGCAACTAAAATTCACTGTAGGATGCAATCTACACCATTGTCAGGTTGGTGTCAATTACTTCAGATGTGTTGGTAGTGAGAAGAGAGTGGATTCCATATATATTAGTATTGTGATATGTACCTTTTAGAAATGTTTCAATATGGGACTAAAATGGAATAAAAGAAAGTAAAGGGGAAAAAGAAGCAGAGAGCACATGGGAATATTTAGAAGCCAATAAGGAAAGAACTAGAAGGCTAAAGTGGAAAGGAATCATGCTATACCTGGAAAGGAATACTAACACCAGAGTAGAAGCAAAATAAAGGTAGAGAGGTTGAGAGAGGCACAGAGCTAGCCTTTTCCCCAAGCACAGGAGTTTTAACTACAGTTACCTGGATACACAGTCCAAACATAGAAAACAAAATGATGGGGAAAGTTCTCTTTTCACAAATACTCATTTTGGTGGGGTGTTTAGAAAGTGCCACAGAATAACGGTTTATGGTACTAATGTTAAAAATACTATGTAAGAAAGAACTAATCACAGCTTGATTATAAAACTTGACAGATAAAGCAAAACCATAAGAATATTATGGGCAAACATTCTGAGGACGAGTGATCCAAAACACTCACAAAACTTAGCATTTAGTGATGGCCAAAGGTAGCAAGAATTTTAAGATACTGCTGAGTTTTCTTGCTCTGTGGTGTCTGCTGCTCCAGCACATGCGCTCAGTGAGGTGGGGTACCTGACACCAGGGCTGACAGAGGGCCTAAGACACACAGCAGATGTGACATCTAACATTGGCTTCCCAGCATTAGATGTGAAGTTGCTTTGGGGAAAGGGTGAGAGCTTTGTAAATTCCCTGTACTTTTCAATATTGATTTTCCTCTCTACTGTTTAGGCCTGCATCCCCAGTGGGTAGCCAGCATACTACTGATGATGAAAGTCAAAATTTCCATATCAGCCTGAAGAGGTTAGCAGATTCCATCAGCCAAAAGTTGGCAAGGCATGGAGTTGTTTCTCTGAACCCCCAGGTCTCAGAGCATTCTAAGAGCAAGACAAACGGCGACAACCACCTCCCAAGTTTCTGTTTTTGTTTTTCACAAATCCCTATACATTTCAAAACAAACTAATACCAGGACAGCACTTTTAGCATAAGTGTGCAAAGTCAAGACACACAGAAGAATTTCCTGACTATTCTCTACATGAAGATTATATGAAAAGAGTAATTCTTTCTTCTGCTTCTGAGATGTGAGTGATATGGCAGGAAAGAGCAGTAGATCTACTTTTCTGTTTCAGAAAGCCAGGAAGCTAAGTCAGACTGTGAAATAAAATGCTAGCCAACAAATAGGTCCTATATCTCTGATGCATCAGTGATGGTTCTAAGCCCTTCTGAAAAGTGTCTAATGTAATAGTGCTCCTTTGAAAAGATTTATTGTCAGGCTCCATGGGGGTGGGAAAAACACTAAAAACTTTCATCTACAGGATGCGCCCTGCCCATTCCACCCTCTCTCCTGCAAGTGCCAGGACTAAGCACAGTGGCCAACCCGCAGCCAGCCGAAACCCAGAGGGGAAGGAAGGGTGGAGAGAAAGGGTGGTGGTGATGGGTGTTTTGGAGAAATAAAGAAGCTGCGGAGAATTTGTGGAGCAGTTTTTCCACTTCCTTGAAATGAAATGAGATGGCCCCGTCCCTCAAATTATCACTCTGAGGCCTTGATTTGCTAAAGCGCAACAAAAATTTCTTCCTAAAGGGAGACCATAAATACATGTACATTTAAGATGCGCTGGTCTACAAGATTCAAATTTCCAGCAAAAATACAATAGCATTTCACAGCTGTCACACCATATCTGGCAATTGTTTTTGACACCTACTACTTAATAGAACACTTGATACTTACAATGTTTCACAACCACCTCTAAGCCATAATGAACTCTTCTCACAGAGACTACTGGTGTTTATTTTACATCACAGAAACATAAAATCACCCCTGACTGCCTGGCATGTTAATCATTGAGGCAATAGTGTTGATCTGTTTTTATTGCTTTCAGGCCATGTGAAATTTCTTTTCCCTATTCTTTTCTTCTTGAGGTAACATGGATTTACAATATTGTGTAGACATAGGTTCACACTTCCTCAGATCCATGTTACCAAAGCACCCACAGTGCTCACCATCATCCATGCACCCCCTCACCACTTTCCTTGCCCCACCCTTGCTTCCTTCCTTTCTAACTTTCTCTTCTCTTGCTTGAGATCCTATCCCTACAATTCAAGCTGAAAATATAGTTCTGGTACAGTTCTCCAGATATGTCATATGGAAATGGATTTCAATCCACATTAACAAAATAATTTCCCTAGGTAGCAATTAATTTGAGCTAGTGTAGATTTGGTTGGTACAAGTTTTCATGGAAGATAAAGCCACTCATTTTAATTGGTTCATTTAATTTTGAATGAACTGACATATTTGAGTTTGGACTTCTTTCTCAGAGGGTTGTAGGCTTTATGACTTCATATGGTTAAATAAGTTGGAGATTTATGGATCTAAGTGATTTCCTAATGACCTATAAAATGTCCCAGTCAGTAGCATTGAAAAAGGAATACTTAATGTTTAATTTTTTAGCCAAATAAAATTATTACATAGAAAAGTCCTTCATATTAAGAACTATGGTTAAAGGTGTGATTCAGTCTCACACACCAGGTAAGCAAATTTCTGGGAATACAGGCAGACAATTTAAATTAACAACTCTATTTTCAGGGGCCATTTGATATTTATGAGATAGGTCTCCTGTATCAGATGGGCTTATAACTGTCTGAAAATAAAAGCCAGCTACAACATGAGGGATGGGGGTGGGGAGAGAGTGAGCGAGAGAGCGAGAGAGCGAGAGAGCGAGAGAGCGAGAGAGCGAGAGAGAGAGAGAGAGAGAGAGAGAAAGAGAGAGAGAGAAAGGGAAAGGAGGAGGCATGGATGAGGTGAAGAAACTCCAAAGAAAATGGTTAGTGAAAGAGAGCCAATCATAATCCAGCTGTTCCAAGCCAACCAAAGCATCTGGTTTCTTTAATTTAGTACACTTCATACTAAAAGGCCAGTTTGTTTACACTGTATATTTTGAGTTATTTGAAATCTCTCTTCCAAACCATTGGGTTTGCAACTTCAGGGGAGGCTTTTCAAATGTGGCTGGAAAGTATCCCCACATCGGTATCACATGGCATGAATGATATGGAAAAAAAGGAGAAAAGCTAAAGACATTTTAATAGTAGCTAGCAGACTGTTTCTGACTACTTTATTATGTCTTTCTGAGACAATTGAAAATGCTTGTAACTCAAACCTTAAACCTTGCAAACTGAGTTACTTTTCCTATGCAGATGGAAACTTATGCAAGTGGACAAGCACTCATCCACCAGCACGTGGGGTCCCTCTCCATTGGCATGACAAATCTGTTCCAGAAATACTGCTTATGTATTTAACCAAAACACTCACTGAAAATACACAAAGGTATCAAATCTGTGAAGAACTTATTTGAAACCCTTCTGAAAGAACTGTTAGGATTCAGTCTTTAATCCTCTGATTACTCCTTCATGAACCCTATACCAGGGCTTGTCATTGCTAAGGCTTTATTTTTCATATCAAAGTCAAGGCTTCCCAACACTGTCCTCCAAGCGTCCATTCTCACCTAGATTTTCATCAATTTCAAAAACATTTCCACTTGTCTGCCCCACTATCACGTGGATGTCCAAAACAGAAATCAGCATTGTATCTAAGCTAATCTCTCCTTAACTGATGCCATCTTTTCTTCCTGGTTGAAAGAGTTGGAAACCTGAGATTAAATTTCAATGACTTCTTATCACGTATTAACCTCTGTTGGAGAAACCAAGTCTTCTACCATTTGCTTTATAATGTCTTTTAAATTTGTCCTTTCTTTCCATACCCATTTCTGTTTTCACTTAATGTTTGAAATACTCAATAATTTCCTGCTTGAATTTCCTCAATGTGAGATTGAAACATATGTATCTGAAAGCAGAGGGAAAAATTTCCAAATATTGTAAGTATACATGTATGTATTTCATAAGTATATTATATATAATAACCATATACCTTCACCTAGAAGAGAGCGACAGTTTGTCAGAATTCCAAGAAAGCTGATTCACAACCTACGCAATGGACAAATCATTACATTCATAATGCTACCGAGAAACAGGTCTTACCCATTTATCTGTTTTGTGATCCAAATATACTGCATGACTGGTCCTAGGCTGATCATCATAGCATTTCCAGTGTCTAGTAATATTTGGGAAATCTCTCCAACATCTCCAGGTGATGAGGTGATCAGTTTACTAATCTTTGACTTTTAAGTTCAAATAGGATAAAATAAGTTCAGACAGAGGAAAGTTTGCTCCCATTTCTCAAATCTCTCCAGCTGGGACTGTTTGACCTCATCAAGAGCCGTAACTGCAACAAATTATGGACCAATAGCAACAGCAATGCCCAATGGGAAATGCAGCTGAAAAACAGGAGGCGAGAACTAGGTAGTGAGAATTGGTCATAAACACTTCAGGCCTCAGCGTGACACCTTTGTGGCTGCTGTAATTCCCATTGACGTCAATTCTATGTTATGGATACTTTAAGACCACAGGAAAGAATCTACATTGCTTCACAGATCAGAGTTACTCTCACTCAAAGCTGTAAACCCGTGGCTCTCAGAATGGTCCTTAGAAAAGCAACTTTGGTAGTAACTATAAAGCAATTATCCAAATCGAGCTATTGAATCATAGTCTCTGGGATTTAAATCTAGTTTAATAAGCTCTAAGTGTGATTTTTACTCATGCCACAGTTGGAGGACCACTGCTCTAATTAGTGTATGATGATAACTAGATATTATAAGCAATCAAACAAATATATAAATATACAAATAAAAATGAGATAAAGAACAATTTGAATAAAGGGTCTATTTCTTTTTTGTGTTTGTAATGCTTAACACAGAGTAAGTCTCAGTAAACATTGCTGATTAAATGATTAGATGAATCTTATCTAGGTTGACTTCAAAATTCAGAATATTCACATAACAAATGATGTCGAAGATTCCTTTGTTTATCTTTATTTTGAGAGTTATTGATGTCAAGAAAATAGAACACAAATCCAGAGGCAAGTCTTTCTAAGATGAGGAGAATCATTTGTGATATGCATAGAAGACCCCAAAGGTCGTGCTTGTCCTTTTCTGTCTTAAAAATATTTTATGTATTTCCCATATCAGAGGACAGGGTAGATGTCCCGTTAATAATTACTCCTACTCCAAAAATAAATCTTAAAACATTATTTTATAATCTCTCAATTGCCCTTAAAATCATTCTAATACCTTTCCAGTTGTCCAAGTGATTATCAGGTCCTGAAATTTTTGCCTCTTAAAATTTATTGAATTAATTTTATTGGCTATTTTCAGGATTCTCAATATTCTCTTAGTTTAGGGATTAACTTCTTACTGGGACATACTCCCCATCTGTTGGGGTCTTTCTTTTTACATGTGTGTCTCCTTTTTGTCCATCCTCTATAATCATGCCATCTAAATCTTTCTGAAATTATGAATCTCTCTTATATGGTCCTGTTTAAACCCTCCAATGGCTTCAATTTACCTTCAGAATAAAATAGAAGGCCTCTTATCATCTATCTAAACCTGCCTAATTGTTTAGATTTATTGCCTGCCTGATTTACTGTACCAACTTCACTAATTTACTTGTCCTTCTGCCAACATTGTGTCAATCTCTCTTTTCCCAAAGCTGGGATATTACTATCCACCTCCACTGAGTGATGAACTTAAAGCTATCCCTTAAGACTCATTTCAAATATATTCTCCTGGAGGAAATTTTCTTAGACCTCACCCACTTTACTCACTGTGAAGTGGATGCCTCTCCTATGGGCATTCACACTAGCACTGATCACATCTTGCTTCCCTTATATTTAGTTTCCTGAGGACAAGGGCCATTTCATGTAAATGTTTGTAAAAATGATAGAGTGCTTTCTCTAGCACATAGAAGTTGCTCAATTAATGTTTATTAAGAAAAAGAACAAACGCATTAATAAGTAAAGACAATAGTTCTTCCAACATCTGCTCTTTGGATAGAGAGTTGAGAATGATCTCGCCAGATGTGTATCCACTGGGGGAAAAAAAAACGCTCATAAGCAGAGATAAGACAGTTCCCACCAGAGAAAAAATGACTTTCCATGTCTTCCTAATGACCTCAAACTCAACCATTTTGGGAACCTCTAGAATCTGAAAATCTCATTTCAGACTGTTATTTTCTTCTCATATTTCCATACTTCTAGTAGGATTGGGGGAAGACGTGTTGAAATGAAACCCCGAAGGCCATTTTGAGGAAGTTAAAATTTAAGGGATAGAGGAAGGATAAGCAATCTTCTGTGGGAATGTTTGTTCCCACTGCCAAACTTTTAACCTCCAGAGATTTAAGGGTGGGGGGAGGGCTCATGTGAAATCAGAGCATGTAATATTAGGTGCTTATTCAAACTGACCATAAATTCTGAACATTTGAAAATTTATCTTTTGAAATTATTGGAACAAGCCTGGACTTTAAAGTTGTATTGTATTCTCTAGAGAGTCAGGAACCAAAGAAAGGTTTTGGGGGTGGGGGAGTTATTTGCTCAGCTTGAGGACATTATACTGAATATGTTTTAAAATCTTTTTTTTTCATTTTTCCCTTCATTGCTATCGCACACAATCACAAGGAACTGCAGGTGGGTGGTTGGCTTGAATTGAGTTCCCAGACCCTACCGCTCATTAATTGTCCTTGTTTTATTTATATTCTGATATTTGGAGTGATTTTCCCATGTTGGAGGAGGATGTATCCCAACCTATCCGGGAACACCTACCTCAAACTCTCATGCTCACACTAAGAGTGACCAAGAGCTACAATATCTCCGTGGAGCAGAGTGTCACAAGAGTGCTGTTTTGACCACCAAAACAGCTGGAAGCTGTCCTCTTTGAGAAATCATTGCAAATAGTGGGAAAGTTTCTCTTTGCCTTTTTTTTTTAAAGATTTATTTATTTATTTATTTATACAAGCACTGGGTACAGTCAGAAGCGCGGGAGGGTGAGAGAATTCACCAGAGCCAGAGCGGGGAGCAGAGCAGGCAGAAGGACCGAAGTTCACTGCTGAGTGGAGCAGCGGGTGGCAGGAGAGGTCTGTGGCCATGTGGGACCCTCGCTGGTGGCCAGGGATGGAACCTGCACTGCAGAAGCTGCGGGCAGCTTTACAGCCCAGCGTTCAACCACTGCGCCACCAGGGGAGGCCCTCTCTTTGCCTTTTTCATACAAATTGTTGGCCTCTGAATAATTGCTTTTAACTACTAAGATTGGGATTTAACTCTATACTAGGTTGGCCAGAGTCAAAATTTAAAGTGCTTAGAACATTCAGGTGTGTACCTGTGTAAAGAATATCTGGTTGGATCCAATAGAACTTTCTGCAATGATGAAATTATTTTGTCCTGCTTAAAGTGTGGCCACCGTGTAGCTGTGGCTACCAAGTCCTGAAATGTAATTAGTACAAGTTAGGAGCTAAATTTTTAACTTTTTAATTCAATTTTCATTAATTGAGTGAAATCAATTCATTAAATTTGTGACTATTGAAGTTACACTTGGCTGTACTGGATCGTGCAGTTTCAAGACTTGGTCTTAATGTGTAAAACAGATATAATGAGGCTGCAAAGTGATGGTTAATAAGGAGGAAAAAAACCCTAGGGGCTTATTTACTCATTAAGAGCATTTTCCTGGTTAGCCAATTATAATGTCAAGAGTGTGACCCCATTTATATAAAATTGTGTGTTTATCCTTACTGAGATGTCTGGAAAGTTATTACCAAAATAAGTTTCACTGGGTGATAGGATTTTGGCTACTTTTTTCTTTTTCTTTTTTTTTTTTTTTTGATTATTTACAGTAAACATGTTCAGATTTGAGAAGTGTTAAGGTTGTTTTAAAAGAGTGCATAGTATATATCTTTAAATATTTTTTAGTCTAAAATGTATATGTACTTTTGGAAAAAACCTCAGCTACTCCTGATATATATAGTTTACATTGACCAAAATAAAGTTTTTATTTGGGAGTTGGGATTTGCATACAAAATTGTGGTAGCTCTTGCTAATCAAAAATTCCAAAGAGATTTTCCCCCTTTTATCTCATTCAGACACCAGCTGTTTTTCCAGAATATTTAAAGTTTTCATCATTACTGGCATTCTGAAATACCAATGTAGTATGATCACTCATCAGGAACTGGGATGCTCAAGTATCCAAGACTGCTTAAGCATTGGGATTTTTCAGGGAGTCAATTAGACATGGACTAGAGAAACTGTCACAGCAGGTGGGGCTGAGGGGAATGTCTGATCATCAAGGTTGTTGGGCATGTAGGTCCATTTTTCTTTAAATAAAATGTGTGGTGGAGGATGAGTGGTGGTAGCTAAATGGTGGAAAAATGGCCTAACAATACAATTACTCATTAAACTCCTATCCAAAGATAGGTGTTACTCACATTTATCCCTCACTGGCATCAGAATTTTTTCCTCAGAAAGTTGGTTCTTTGAAGGCTGCCTTTTACAATACTAAGTTAGATCCTCTTTATACCTGATTTACAACTCTGCTCAGTAATATTGCAGAAGAAGACCATGTGTGCCTGTGCTAAAACATCAGCCTCATCTCATGTGATCTCTATTTCCTCGATTTATCACCCAGCACACTGGTGCACTCAGCTCACATGTAGCTTGGCATCAAGCTCACATTCAACTGAACTGAACATTCCATCCAGCAGCTAACCTCAGTTCACCCTGGGATGAGATTAAGATGAGGAGGCCTGGCCAGGTTTGAATTAGCAATGGATGACTCCATAGGATTTCAAATACTCGTGGAAACCTGTGTGTCTGTGTGGGAGCCAGATTGAAGCTCTGAAACATTCCTGTTTATTACTGAGTAACTCTGACTTTCAATAACAACAACAACAAAAAGTATAGCATGTATCCAGGATTGAGGGAACCGTAAGCATAATTGCAAGAACATTATACATTCTAGTGACTTTTTTAATTTTAAGAATATTAATAGCCTCTTATTTAATTCACTATCTCTACAGTGTTAATATTTCAGCATATAACAATATAAAATTATTAATGATATCCTTTCTTTAACCTGTGTCTTCAGAATGCAATGTGATTTTATAATTATTGCAAACACCAGTTTAAACTAGCTATATTTCAAGGTCTCGGTAGTCATATTTGACTAGTGGCTATTGTGTTAGCACAAGTCTATAGAGTTTGAATAACAGAGTGCTTTAAAAGTTGCAATGTTTCTTTACAGTACATTTTTTTTCTTTTCTTAACTTTCTTTATTGCAATAACACCGCATTACGACATTACATAAATTTCAGGTGTACATCACTGAAATGTGTTTAAAGGTTCATATTTATAAAACTCCTCTTTTTGGAAAACCTCTTACAAGCCATTAAGGTAACTATTCATTAAATTTTGACTTAAAATACATTACTTAAATAAATTCACTTAAAAATATTACTTCATATGGATGAAAAAATATTCAACATCACTTGTAACCAGGGAAATGCAAATCAAAACTACCACGAGATACCATCTTACACCAGTGAGAATGGCACATATTAAAAAAACTAGCAACAACAAATGTTGGCGAGGATGTGGAGAAAAAGGAACTCTTCTGCACTGTTGGTGGGAGTGCAAACTGGTCCAACCACCATGGAGAGCTATGTGGAGATTTCTGGACCTACTAAACATAGAGCTTCCATATGATCCAGCAATTCCACTCCTAGGTATTTACCCAAAGGACACAGAAACATCAATTCCAAAGAGCACCTGCACCCCTATGTTTATAGCAGCACTGTTTACAATAGCTAAGCTTTGGAAACAACCCAAATGCCCAAAAGTGGATGACTGGATCAAGAAGATGTGGCACATATACACCATGGAATATTACTCAGCATTCAAAAAAGATAAACATGCAATTTGCAGCAACATGGATGGAGCTGGAAGGGATCATGCTCAGCGAAATAAGCCAGAAAGAAAAAGAAAAATACCGGATGGTCTCACTCATAATAGGAATCTAGAAAACTTAAATAAGGGACCAGGAAAATGAATAACTATAAGAAAGTGAAAATCAAAATCAACAAAAAACAATGAACCAGAGACACCCTATGGGGGGTGGGGAGGGGAGGGATTGGGGTCAAAATAAGGGGGTTGCAATTGTATGGGGAATATAAAAATAAAATTTATTAAAAAATATTACTTCATATGGAATAGTTAACCTAATATTCCAAATTTAATGTTCAATTTTAATCAGTAATACTGTAAATAGTGTCAAATAATACTAATAATACTGAGAGACTTACAACAACCAAAATCATTTCTTGTTTTCACCACTACTCCTGTCCCCAATCACACACCCGCTGACAGTTATTTCCAACAGTTTCAGATTTTTTTAGTATGGTATTTACCTCCATATTTCTAAACAATATTATTATGTTGCTATATCTTCATTTTCAGTTTCTGGCATCTAGGAGACAGCTAGACCAGCACTGTTACACAGCCTTCCATGTCCCCTCCTTTACCCCACACTTTCTGTTCTGGAATTGAGAGGGACTGGTCATTTTTTTCCAGAGACTCCCAAATGTGACTAACGTTCAGCCTTCTTGGTTTGACCACTTTCCACAGTAAAAGGATTTGGGTGCTCCCAGTTAGAGACATACTTTGATTTCATACTCAGAACTTTAGAATGATGTCTTACTCCTTCCCTGGGTGTCCCCGTGTCCTGGGGCAATGACCCAGAATTTTTCTAACTCAAGTTTCTCAGAGAATAAGTGCCAGTCTTACGCCAGGTAAAAGGGGATCTGTTTGCTTTGGTGTTTTGGGGGAAGAGATCTTGGTTTCCAAGTGCAATTCCTATAGACTTAGAACCAATTCTCTTCATTTTTAGCACCCTCCCTCCTCTCTAGCCCTTGTTTTCACAGTTCTCTTGGTGCCTTTAATTCCTGGACACTTCTAAGGTTTGAGGCAAAATATAAGTTTATTTTGTCCAGATTGCTCCTGAATACACTAAGTGGTCAAAGAAGTAAACATAACTTAGACACTAGCCACTCATGCACCTTCCACCTTCCAAGTGTATGTCTTGCTTAGCAATGCCTCCTTCCCTATTCTTCATCATTGTGTATTCATTCATGATTTATTGCTGCCCTTCCATGCGCTTTTGGGTGTGTTTAACCTTCTGTGCTATTAAAAATTAAGGCTGAAACATGTCATTGCTGCATATATGCAAAAATGGAGACCCAGGAAATAAGATACAGAATCAAAGTCCTCAATACACCAGTGAAATAGTTAGAACTAGAGTTTTATTTCTCTGCCTCTGACTAGTCGTGTTTCTCTCATAGCATTGTCCATGTGAGGGTTTGTTATGTAACCAGGTGATTTTTGTCAACAGGGAGCCTATTCTCAGGGGTCAATCTATTAGGAGGTGCTTCAAGAAGGACAGGATGAAAGGAAAGAGGCAATTGGGGAGAAAAGATGTCCATCAAGTAAGATGTATTGCAGGCATTCTGAATTGCAAAATGCAACCATACTTAATCCCAGAATTGTTCCTTCCATGATAAAGTGGTGCCATTGCAAATCAGCACACACAGATCCCCACACAGCAGGACAGAGATGGCCTGGTCCTTTCATTGTTATAATGGGTAGTCTATAAGAAGCAGCATGATCTCGAGTGTATCATAGCTATTCTGCCATCTCTAAGACATCTCACTCATTATGGACAAAGAGGAAAAGTCATCAACATTTCTAAACAATGTAGTTCAACATCCTTTCCTTGTAAGAACCTGCAGGGAGCAGGGGTTTTGCCTAACATTTTGCAACCCTCATATATTAGTTATAATTTCTGTAATATCACAGTTATCAGGGAATACCAACATAATTTTCTGATTCTTTTTTTCTTTTAATACTTTAAAAAATGCATGCTAGAGGAGTCTAATATAGGCTCTTGCTGTGACTAAAGGAAAGCATGGAGGAGAGGAGAAAGGGTCAAAGAAACAGAGAGTAACTTGGAAACATTTTTTCATTAACAAAAATGTTGACGAAAGTCTTTAATTTGGTGAAGTTTCTTCAGAACTATTTTCTCATTAGAATTAACAACTTAACTCATGTAGAGGAAAGAAATCTCGTCTTCCCCAAAGGAATTAGGCCAATTTGGGTAGTATTTGAATTAGATGAATGGCTACTGGTGCAACTTCATTGTTTTCTACTTTGCATTTTACCCTCATAACACATTTTTAAAAAGTATGTTGAGATTCACAAGCTGGAAAGACAAAAATTATCATTATCTTGGACACTTATACTCTGAAGGTCTTCGATGATATAGTTCTAAATTTATACTCTATGTGATAAAAGGATGCTCTTGTGGCCTAATTGTGCCCCCCCCCCGCTTGTTCACATGTTAAAGTCCTACTCCCCAGTGCCTTACATGTCACTGTATTTGGACAGGGTCTTTCAAGAGCCAATTAGCTCAGAACGAGACTATTCAGGTGAGCACTACTGCAATATGAAGGTGTCTTTAAAAGAAATTTGGATGCTGTGGAGCACAGAGGGAAGATCATGTGAAGACAGAGGGAGAATATGGACATCTACAAACCCAGGAGAGAGGCCTCAACATAAAGAAGCCTCGCTGACACCTTGATCTTAGACTTTAAGCTTCTGCAGCAGTGAGAAAATAAATTCCTATGACTTAAGTTATCCAGTCTGTGGTACCTCTATGGCAACCCTAGCAAATTAGATGCCCTTAATTTCATGACTCGGAAGACAATTTTCATCTTGAAACCAATCATGTTTCCATGAAAAGGGGAGGGGGCTCTTCAATAGCTGCTGCTTCAAGACCTACCAAAGTGCTGCCTATAGAGGGCTCTGCAATACATGCTGACCTGTGTACACCCTCCTTGGTGTTAATCAGTTGGTGCTCCTTTGCAGTGAGCTGTGTGATACTAGAGTACAGAAACAAACCAACAGACCTGGATCGGGAAACAGAAGGTGGATTGAAGTGTGGCCGCCCCCACTGATGTTGCCATTTCAGATATTCCATCAACACACTTTAACCAGTGGAGCAGGCCAAGGTGATGTAAACACCAATCATGTTCTCAGAGCAGAAGAGCCACAGCAATACTACTCCCTGGGTCGTCTCCAAAATGAGAAGGGTGTGCTGAGTGGCTCTTAACTGTTCCTACCAGAATGTACAGGTGAGCCAATAAAAACCACATGACTAGCTTTATCAAGAGCTGCTGACAAGCTGAAAAGATCCAAAATGGACACCCGACCCTTGTCTGTTGTCGACATTACCCACCATGGCAACCAGACCAGTTTCCATCGCAGAACTGGTCTACAGCTCAATTGGAAAGGATCAAGACAGTCAGGATTCTAAATATCAGCAGTCACTCTATCAAAACCTTTCTTGTGACCTTTTTCAGAAGAGGAAATGTAATGAGAAAATGAAAGACAACCTAGCCACGTCCACAAAGTCGCCTGGTGTAGCCTCTGTCTAAAATACTCTGTCCTACCAGTTGGTCACAGCCTTCTCAAAGGGTAATGTGGCACTGTAAAACTTACACTAAACCTGATTTTAAAAAATGCAGTTATTGCAAGAAATTTTTTTTTTTTTATCTTAAGGCCAAGAGAAGGATGAAGAAACAAAATTCAAGTGTCTTTATTACCAGGTGCTCCCTTCCTGTAACTTCTATCAGTAAAGCTAGTTCAATTCCTTCATAGCACTGATGACAATTTCTGTCTCCTTCCCTGTCTTCCCCATCCTCCCTTCCTCTTTATTTATTTTCTGTTTTCCTCATTAGATTGTAGTCTCCATGAGGGTAGAAACTACATTTGTAGTGTTCACCAATGTGTATTCAAGATCAATTATAGTGCTTGCAACATACTAGATGTTCAATAAATATTTGTTGAATGACTGAATTAATGAAAAGACACAAAGGAACGAAGCTAACACTTAATTCTTATGTGCTTTGCACCTTAGAAGTCACTGTCCATACCCTCATTTCATTTAATATAAAATGATGTGTTCTGAACATAATTTTCTTTTCTTTTTTAAAGATTTATTTATTTATTTATGCATACAAGAACTGGGGTACAGACCAGAGATGCAAGGGGTGAGAGGATTCACCAGAGACAGAGCGGGGAACAGAACAGGCAGACTGACTGAAATACACTACTGAGGGGAGCAGCGGGCGAGCCAGGAGAGGCCTGCTGCGCCATGTGAGTAGCTCCCTTGCCGGCTGAGGATTGAACTTGTATTGCCAGGGATTGTACTTGGGTTGCAGAGGCTACATATAGCTTCACAGTTCTGTGTTTAATCCCTTGGGCCACCAGGGAGGCCCCTGAACATCATTTTATGATGAGAAAACTGAGGCTGAGAGAAGTAGCATTTTTTAATGTTTCTGTAATTATCATGGAATGGAATATATCTCTTATGTACTTTGTAAATAAAATTCCCAATACTTTGAAATTCAACTTCATTGAATTTCCTTGGCTACTAATGCCACACATAGATATATGACCCTCCCACCTCCCAGTTTGCTTTTCCTCTTGTCCCACCTCTCTGATGCTTTAGGGATTCCAAACTTGAGCCAATGCTGAGGTCTGAAGGCTGAGGTTGGCTGCAGAGACTCTGGCAGCTCAGCTACAAGACAGTCTCTGTAATTTTGTTTTCATTGGTTATTTTCAATATATTTATTAGGTTGTTAAACTGAACCATGTTGACTGTCCTCAGCCAAGTTTCTTACAGTGCAAATGGCACATTAACTATGCAGCTATAGTGAAAGGAGTAGGTCCCGTAGGTGAGTGCCTGCAACTGAAATGCTTATGGACAAGTCATGAGTGGGTCGAAGGTTCAATGAGATCTTTTCCAAACCTCTCTGGTTTGGAAATCTAACTAGAAACCTCCTGGGGTCAAGGCTTCTGATGAGATTCCTGGAGTGTCTTGGTCCGGGCGTGGGTTTGGAATACTTGGGAAACAGCCGACCACAGGGATCTCAGAGCACCTCGTTCTGGCTCAGTTGGGAAGTGCTGAGCTACATGAAAAGTAGGACACTTGAGGGGGTTGTGGAGGCTTTTTCAAACCTCCACAGGAATTTCAATTGTTCATTTTGGGCAAGATTTTGGGTTTGGTTCCTATGTAATTCCAAATAACTTATTTTCTACTGACTTTAGATTTTTGGTTCGAATTGTGTTAAAGTAATATGATCATGTAGGGAAATCAATCCTTTAAAGTATTTTAGTTTGATGATAATAAAAAATGTCAACATGTCAGAAATATTTTAAAAGTCAGAGTGTCTTTTGAAACAATGAGGGTTTTTTGTATTTTATAGAATACATGCATATAATTTTTTTTAATTAAGTGGGTTAGGGCATAAATGAGTATCTGAAGTGCTATCCCATCTGGATCAATTACTGATCTTTTAAAATAAAAAAATAAGATTAATGTACACCTAATTTTTTCTTTGAATAATAAAGTTATTCAGAAAGCTTGATTATGTCAGTATTTCTGATTGGAGAATTACATATTGTTATAATCATATAAAATGTGAAAAACAAAGGTTTGAAAGAGAATTAGGTGGGAATTCAAAAAGATTAATGGGTATTCTACCTGGATACCATTGTGAGATTATAAATAATTTGCATTAATCTATCAGTTTTAACCCAAAGGAATTAAAGTGTGACGGCCCTTTTCTTCAATGAGAATTTGACTAACTCCATGTCTAATTAAATTGTTTGGGTATCACATCATAATGTTATTTTGGCAACTGATTCTGAGTTTAAATGGCTTTTTCTTCAAATTAGTTTTAAATCTTGCTTGTTTTTTATGGCTTTGATTTTTAGCATGAGTAGAGATAGACTCAGAGTAGAGCTGGTGATAAATAGCTAGAAAGCTAGAAAAGGAAAAAGACATTCTTCAATTGAAATTTTAGGCATTATACTTGTTTTGATTTTTTTAACTTCTAATTTTATTATCTTTTTACCAAGGAAATTCACCTTTGAGAAATTTCCTGAAGATACTGTGATTTTTTTTTTAAAGATTTATTTATGTGTTTATACAAACACTGGGTACAGTCAGAAGCGCAGGAGGGTGAGAGAATTCACCAGAGCCAGAGCGAGGAGGAGAACAGCCAGCCAGACATAGGACACTGCTGAGGGGAGCAGCAGGCGTGGCAGGAGAGGTCTGTGCGCCATGTGGGACCCTCGCTGGCGGCCGGGGATCGAACCGGCGCTGCAGAGGCTGCGGGCAGCTTCGCAACCCAGCGCTCAACCGCTGCGCCACCAGGGAGGCCCAACTACTGTGATTTTTAACACAGTAATAAAAACAAAGTAACATACAGACATTTAATATAATTTTATCATATTTTTAATTGTATGTTACAGAACTAAGTCTTCAAATATTCTGGAAATGATTCATTCAAAAGACCCAGTTTATTTGATTTGGCTAAGTATTAGTTTAAAACATTTAAGATAGACCGCATATTACTAGTTGCATGCTTTAATGCCTTCAAAACTCTGTCCATTTATATAATCAAATGCATTTTAAATACCAGCCCTGTATTTTGACAGTTTTAAACTGTACTATTTCAAGGACTGCAGTTGAGGGAAAAAGTCACGACTCTTTCTGAGGACATGTTCGCTGCTGATTATTTTCTAATTCCTCCATGAGTGTGATCCTAAGTGATCCCACACGTCCATGTTTACACACATGCATGCAGTCACACACCACAGTCTTTCAAACGGTTTCAAGACTGATTCACTTCGTGCTGAGAGCTTTTGCTTCCTTCTGATGTGTCTGCCTACTTACTGCTTCCAGCTGCTCTGCCTTTAAAGTTTTGTAGAGAGCACATTTTCAAGTTATTTCAAAATTGTTTTTCCTCTGCTATGCAGATTAATGTGATGTGGGCAGCTAACCATTGAACTGTTTTTTGGATTAAAACATAAATCACAAACTTCCCTTTCAGATTGCTTTTCCATTTTTTTTTTTCTTCTCCAGAAAATCAAGAAGTAGAAATTCAGTTCCTTCTAAATTCATTAGAAGATCATTGTTTGCTGCCTTTCCTCTTCCTGACCTTCTCTTTTCATTGACTCTGAAAGGGAAGTGTGCACTGCACTCATTTCAAAGGAATGCTTGCAATTTGGCGGTAGATTATGCAAACTCCAATTAGTGATCCACAAGGTGCTGAAAAAAACAGGCTGATGTGTGGGAAATCCTGGGCGGCTTACTTCTAAGCAACTTGAAAAACACCTTCCTTGCTTAGATGTGAAGCCACATTTATAGCAAGATGAAATGCCAGTCAGTCACATCTACAATAGTTGAAATGGAAAACCAAATAAAATCAAAAGGAAAATACTTAATTCCATGTATGCTTTGTGTATAGAAGGCCATATGTATTGCTGAACTAGAACTTTAGGTTTAATAAACCCCAAAAAACTACTCATTTTTCATTCATTCACTGTAATATCACAACTATGTATTCCTGGCTTTGAATGTATAGCTCTCCATAGAGCATGCAGCCTGTGGGGGGGTGTCCCATCCCCCAGACTGAGAGAGAGCTGAGTGGAAGTAGACAGCAGAGAAGAACAAATGCAGATGGTTACAGTTGAGAAATACACAAATTTAATAAAGTCTCACTTAGAACTGGGATATTTCTCTCGAAGAAAAATGGAGAGATTGTTAATATGCAGATGCTTTAATTTGAAAAATATTATCTGCATACCCCAACTTATTATCTAGAGCATTTCTGTGAATGAGGGAAAAAGGCATATTATTTCCATGTCTGAAGGATTTCCTACAGAGATAAAAAGTATTTGTCCAAAGGAATATGCAAGGGCTCCATGACAAAGATGTTAAGGAGTTTTCACAGTTCTCTGGCCTCAGATTCCCCCCTTCTTTTCTGCTTCGGTTGCTAAGAGATGTGCAACTTTTAAAGAATAATATATATATGCTGATATTTTATGTAACCAGAATAAACTGCATACCTGACAGTTTGTGTTAAGATTCGCTTTTATGTTAGATATCTGTTCCCATAACTGGTTTGCATCTTCACGGTGAAAGAGCTGAGCAAGGCTTCCTGCAAACCAGAATTATTTAGATGCTTGCTCTAGTCTCTCTTCCCTCTCAGCCCACCAGAGAAACATCAACCACAGTAGGAACAATGGGTTTAGAAAGGAGTTCAATCAAGTCCCAGGTGTGTTTTGTTTTAAATTAGCATGATATGTATAAGCATTAGCTCCACTTCTTATATGAGGAAAAGGACAATTTCAGTTTTTTTCCTACCATTTACTCCTGTGACTTAGCTTCAAAGGTGGTTTTGTGAAGCAAATGTTTAATTGGATAGGCAAATCATAACTGTATAGGAGAAGTGGTTATCCATGCAGTTATGTGACATCTGCAAAGTCAACTGAGAAAATCCCACAAGCCCACATTTCCCAGCGTTCCCCGCGCAGGGCCTCCTGTGCCCAAATGTATCTGTCTGGGAACCTCCTTTGTTCATTCTTGGGCACATGGAAATTGTGCTGTGTGGCACTAGGTCTAAGGTTGTCTGTAAAGACTGACATAGATGTAGGTGCCATATGTACCTGTTACCCTGATAAACCTATAAACTGTCGGACACTCTGTAAGATGTTGATTCACTCAGTCACAACAAATAGCTACTGAACACATATCACGACATTCCAGTTTTACATTAGTAGGATCCTAAACCAGATATTATTCCACACATTTATTTAAAAAGAATGGTGTTCAAGGGGCCTCCCTGGTGGCGCAAGAGGTTAAGCACTGCACTATGAAGCAATCTACAGCCTCTGCAGCACAAGTTCGATCCCTGGCCAGCCAGAGAGCACACCACATGGCACAGCAGATCTCTCCTTGCCCGCTACTCCCCTCAGCAGTGTATTTCTGTCAGTCTGCCTGTTCTGTTTCCTACTCTGCCTCTGGTGAATCCTCTCACCCTCCACACCTCTGGACTACACCCCAGCTCTTGTATGCATAAATAAATCTTTAAAAAAATAATAAAAATAAAAAGGATGGTGTTCTTTACTCAAAATTAACTAATTAAGCAAACTTTACCTGTCTTGTTCTGGGAAGGTGAGTGCTTGAAAATAATTTAGTATGTAGCCAGGGAGATATGAACTATAAAATCATAACTATAGCATAGACTAGAAGTTAAAAAAAGGGAGATACTATGGATTACAGGTGTGGGATTTTATTACTGACTTATTTGGGTGTTACTGGGCTGGTTCTTGAAAGATAAAAGAATTTGGAAATCAGAAGTTTGGAGCTGAGACATGAAAGTCCAGAGGTGACAACTTTGAGTAAATGTTCAGAGGCAGGAAATGAGAGTAAGTGAAATACAATTAGTCATGTTTTGTGGATACACAGGGAAAGTGAGGTAGAAAAGTGGAAAGTAAGCAGTGAGGTCAGCTTATGGTTTGTCTCAGATGGCAGTTTAGTGGGGAGCCACTGAAGATTTTGAGGAGAATGGCATAAGCAGAGCTATGCCTTGGCAAAACTGTGTTTAGGATGGATTTGATTTTAGGATATGGTGAAAGCAGCGAGCTCAGTCAAGGGACTATGGCCAGAATCTAGGTAAGAAATAAGGAGGTCTTGATTTTTCAGGGTGGTAGCTGAAATGGACAGGCAGATATGAATGGGGAAGATAATCATGGGCATATATTGTTCCTTTGATTTTGTGAGATATTCATGCTTTAATTTTTAACCTCAAAATACCCAATTGTGATTTTAAGGAGAGCTTTATCAGCTACTGAGCTAGATTTTCAACGGGCCTAGATTAATCATGTGCTATTAATGCAAGTAAATTCTGCTTATTCTTCTAGGCCATTGGCTACCATTTTGCAAGTCTTGTATTATTTTTGCTTGTATTTACCTGAAATTCATTTTTGTATATTGTTCTTTCTAGAACCCTGATTTTTAAGGCAGGGTAATTAATGTTAGTCTTATTTTATAGAAAACCTGCCCAAGCTCATAACATACATTTGATTAAAGGTTCTTTTCAATCTCCCTCAATTTTTAGGTTCAAATCCCACTTAAGGTCTTGAGAATCTAGGAGAGCAGTAGGAAATGTCATCTAAACTTCCCAACCCACCCTGACTCACAGGACTAGGGATCAACCAGTAGATTCTGGTTCATACCTATGACAATATAAGACCAGTTCAATTTGTGGGCATGGAAATGGCTTCGTACCCACTTGCGAAGGATTTAGATTTAGATTGGGTCAGAACCTAACTGGGTATTGAAGGCAGATAGGATAGGATGACAGGAAGGGGATCTTTTAGAATCCCAGAGCTGCACTGCTTCTTCCATTTTTTCACTTGTGGTAACTCAAAAAACCTCCGTGGAAAGAGGCTGTGTGTCATCCTGGCAAATATTGTTGGTTCTGGAAACCCCAAATGTGAATTCAAATTCTGCCTCACTAGCTGTGTGGCTTTAGACAACTATCCTAACCTCTCAGTGCCATAGTTATCATATCTACAAAATAGGGTAGAAGGATTTACTTCATGTATGTGGTGTAAGGGTTACATTAGAACACAGATTAGCGCATAACCTTTACATCCCCTCAGATTTTGCTAGACCTTCACTTCTTCCTGTCCAATGAACGCATTAGCAAGCATTACACAGTTTTATTGTTTTCATTCCTGTCCTTTGACTAGACTGAGCTGCTTGAGGGTTGGTACAGTAATATTAATCTCCCCTGTTTGAGGAACTGTGCTGACAAATGAGAACACTCAGGTCTGAGAGGAGAAATGGTGTGCCAAGCATCACGGAAGTAGTAAACAGCAGACCAGGATTCGAAGCTGGGCATGATGATCTGCATTCTCAGTCACCTTCTGTAGTAGCTTAGTCTTAGTGGTCTTTGTGCCCCTTAGGACTCACGACAATGCCCAGATGGATTAGATGTTCATTAATGTTTTACAAATAGGTTTGATGGATTTTACCCTTTGGAAAGTTAAGTTTGAACACATATCATATGACCTGTGTGGAGTGGTGTTAAGTACTGGAAGCTTTAAGAGGCATTATTATTCCATTTTTCACATCTTTTTCACTTTCATATTTGGCACATAATGCTCTCCTTTTGTCTCATATGGAGGAGGGAGAGAGAAAAATAAGTTATTAAAGGTTAAGTTAATTACCCAAGAATTCGTGATCTCAGACTAGTTCTCAAAATAACTATACTTGAGATGGGGCAGAATGTCATATAATTTCTGATCAGGATCCCTGATCAGAGATTACTAACACTAATACGGATTCACTGAAATGAAACTGTTTGCTATGCTACTAGCTAACTGAATTTGTTTAAGAGAAAATAAAACTGGGTGGCAGTCAACTTCCTAACATTTATCTCATTCATTTACATCCACGCATTCAAGAAATTATTATTGAGGTTTTATTACTGAGCAACAGCCACTGTGTACAGCATACTGTTCTAGGAAATTCGAACCCCCCTGCTGGGATTTGCCCTGAAAGAGCAACCAAAACAATTCAAAGTACTCTTTAAAAAAAAAAAAGTGGGATGTATGAAAGGACATGTATAAAGTGAAAAGAGCCCTAGATTTAGAATGAAAAGCAGGTTAAAATCCCAGCTCTGTCACATGGTAAAATCTGGAGTTTACTGGGCATATACTCAGGGGAAGGTATTGTGTGAAGCTTTCTCATTTATTATTATTATTTTTAAATTTCTGAAACAGTTTTACAGAGATTTCATGGACATATAAAAGTTACATATGTTTAAGGTGTGCAACTTGATGCTTTGATTGATATATATATATATATATATATATATATATATATATGGACATGTGAAATGATCACCACCATCCAGTTAGTTCACATATTCTTTACAACTACACAGCTACTGTGTGTGAATCTGTGTGCACTTGTTGAGAAGATTAACTGGAGGGCCAACTTCTTAGTAAAGTACAACTATACAACAAAATAGTATCTTTATCTTTACCACACTGGCCATCAGATCTACCACACTGGCCATTTAATTTTAATCCAAAAATTTAGATCTCTAAATTTTTTTCATCATTCATAAAAGGCATATTTGTACCTCTTGAATGACACCAATTCATCCCCTTCTACTCTGGGCCCTGGCGCCACCATCCTACCCTCTGCCTTTAGAAGTAGGATTATTTAGATCTCTCATAGAAGTGAGATCACATAGTATTTCTCTTACTTTGCTTAGCACAGTGTCTTTCAGATTCGCCCATTTTGTTACAAATAGCAGGTTTTCTTATTTTTTTTTTAAAGGCTGAACAATTTCATCTTTCTCTTGCTCTCTTTCTCTCTCATCTTCTCTTACATCTCTATCACTCTCTCTCTAATCTCCTATGTTCTGTATCTATTTATCAGTGGATACACGGATGTTTATGTGTTTTTTAGGTTATTTCCATATCTAAAGTTTTGTCATCTATTCTTTTATTTCATTGGGTATGATTTGGGACATGTCCCTTACATAACCTGAGCCTCAGTTTCCAACTTGTGAAGTTGTGATGATTCTGTAAATACCTCAATGGGTTCTGAGGATGAGAGAAGGTAACATGAAATGTGAAAGCTGCATGCACACTCTAAACTACTATCTCACGGAAAATGTTATAATAAACTTGTTTTTATGACTACAATTTAGACTTTCTTACTGTTTACACTTTTTCTCTAAATTATTCATCTTATTCTGTGAATACAATAATTTTAGTTCTTGTTTATGTGCTTTAACTGAAAAGTCAATATCCATACTAGTTTGGATGTTTATAATATAAAATTTAAGATGTGAGGTTTTCTTTAAGTAGACAGTGAGGAAGAAATGACAGAGTAGATAGAACTGGAGGAGAAAACACAAAGAAGAAAAAGGACATAAATCAAAAGGAACTTAAAAGAATCAGCCTCTTTCTTCATCAAAGCCAAGGGCAGGGTAAAGTTCTAGAATTATGGCTCAGATTTAGAAATAAACCATATTCAGAAAAAAAAGTTCTGTCAAACAGTGATTTGTCAAGGAAGAAGGAGGAATACATTATTCATTTTTATCAGCTAGATTTGAAATAACTATCTGTTTTGATTTTGTCATATGTGTACGCTTCTGATTTTCAAACTTAAATTCTATATCAGAATAGAAGGACTTGAATTGTTACTTAGTGTTTCCAGCTTCATTCTTTATTCCATACTGGGCTGGAGGAGGAGATTGTAATTTCTATTTCTCCCTGTTCTTCTCTAATCTTAACAGTGGTCTGAATTCTGGTGATTGGAAATGATCCATTTGTGGCAAATACTTTCTGTAAGTGATGTTTAACATTCCCAATAAACGTTGCCACTATTTTCTTGTTAAAATGTAGGACAATTAGTCTTTCATTTATAGAAATATTTCATCTATTTCAACTCTGAGGAGATGAGAGCTAAAATCTTGAATGCAAAAAAGTCATGAAAACTGAAGGCCCTCATCTGGGGGTAGATTAATCAAGTATATTTTAGGGTAATATTCAAGTGGTCACTATGTTCTTGGAGTTTGCACAAATAAAATTTAGAAATCTATGCCTGGCTTTTAGGCTTTTCATGCTTAAATGCAGCAAAGTCACCTTTCTCCCTTGCCCTAGTTGTCATTCTGAGCTTGAATCAAACGTGGGCTCTGTTTCAACTTGCTGTGCCCTCCTGGCTGCATTCCACCATGGCTCAGATTGCCAGGGCTTACACTTTGGTTAGCTCCAGTGCAGAGAGGAACATTTACATCTGCATAGCAAGTAGGAAGGTGGCTTTTGATTCTATGTCCTGGGAGCTGATTAATTCTATATAATTGCATTGAGGAACTATTGAGAGATTGGAGCAGGGATGGAGTCTGCATTCATTCTTCTGCCTTCTATCTGCCTTAGAAACAAGTCATTTTAAACTCCTATCCTGTAACTCCTACCCTGTTAGACCACTTCTGGTCCAAAGCACAGGTCAACTTGACATGTCAACACTGTTCATGCTGAACAACGGTTCTGAGTGGCTCATTCATAATTCATGCATCTGAAAAGTAGATTGTGTGGATTTAGGTTGCCTATTTCCCAATTCTATTTCTCATATTTTCATAACTGAACTTAAAAGCCTTATGTTCTATTAAATTATTCCTTTATATAAGTCCCCCCTCTCCTTCCTTTCAAGCCAGTGTTCTCACTGGAATTCCTTTTGGTATAGGAGTTATTTAAAGTAAGTGGAAATGATATGTGATATAATTCCCCTGAATTCTATAAAATACCACTCATGAAAATACCTCTCTATCTTCCTCTTCCTTTCATCTTTCCAAAATTCACATTTTACGGCTTCAGCTATTACCCACGAACACTTGAGTTGATAAGAGGTACACACATCTACTGAATCTACCACTGCTTAAAATGTTGGAATATCACATATTAGTGCTGCTAATGAGTCATATATTATGAAATGGGAAATTTTCACTAGGTCTCTTTCTCTAAAAGTAATTAACCAGCTGTTCCTTCTCATGATTCTCCTTGATTGTTATTTCTACCTTGCTACTGAGTTCTTAGGAAATAAAGCTTGACGATGGGACAGAGGCATGGTCTTTGTTTAATGAACAAGCTGGTAGTTTAGAATTTTCAGAATATTTTCAAGTTTCTTTAGATATTTTGGGGTGAGCAGATATTATATTTTTTGGCTATCCGTTGTCTCCACTTGAAAGTCATCCTAACTGAATCTCATGAGGAAATATAATGGTTGTTCTTAGACAAGAGAACATAGTTCCCTGCCATTTTCATTAGGAAATAAACTATCAGGTTGATCTCCTTATACAACCCCTGGTTTCTGAGAACTTTCTCTCACTGGAAAGGTCTACTGCTTGTCGAGAGTAATCAATCTTGATTCCTGAAAAGCTGTGGCTCGAATTCTAATGACAACATCCTATGAATCGACTTTTTGGATTAATATGTCTTAAGCAAATATCGTCCCAGCAAAATGGTAATCAAGAGACTAGTTTCAGTAAAATATTCTTTATGAATAAATAGATTTTTGATGTTAAGCAGCCACTTATACCATGAATAATTGACCACTCAAGATGAGAATACAAAGCTCTCACATTTTAACTTATTTTGATTAAGGGTTTACTTGACAATCTTACATTGGAAAATTCAACATGCCTTTAGAAATTACTTTTGCATGTACTTTGACCCATCCAAAACTTAACCTGTAACTCCCACGTCAGTCAGTACATTCTGCTAATTGTCTGATTAAAGATATTAGGCTTTCACTGTACACATTGATGTACCATAGGGAAAAGTTTGATAAAAAATTAGAAGTAAAGGGAACTTTCAAAAATTAACACTGGAATTATAGAAACAAGCACATCTTCTCTTCTATGACTTTTCAAAGATAATATTTTATTGATGTAACATTGCATTGTAACATTTTATAAGTTTCAGGTATACATTGTTCTAAGTCAACATTTTCATCCCACATTATCTGTAACTCATAGTAATGAACCTCCAATGAAGCAATGTGAATTGACTTAAGTGCTTCCTGTTATTCAAAGATAAGCTAAAATGGTGGCTTAATATTTCTGGGTAATTATTAGAAATAAGAATCATTAGCACTTACAGAGTGCTTACTAGCAGTAATGAATGCTAGGTTCCTTAGCTGGATAATCCTCACAGCAGCAAAATAATGCAATTTCTATTGTTATTTTCATTCTGCAAGTGAGAAAGCTGAGGTCCAAAAAGTTTAGTACAGATGCAAAGCCATCTGGCTCCAGCCCCCATCTTTAACTGGGATAATGAATTAAAGAGAAATATTCCCAATGAGAAGGCTAAAAGGGGGTACAAAGAAGTACAAGGTTATTAATTTTTCTTAAGTTTAAAACAAAAGAACATACACTAGAACCACAAGCCCTATGAAAATTGAATCTATTTCCAAAGGAGTTGAGAATTGAAGACTCCCTTGTGAAGTGCAATTCTTTATACCCTCTAACTTCAGCTTTTCAGGGCAGCAACTATAGAAAGACTCAAACAGCCTTTAGGGTGGCCCATGAAATTTTTGAATCACATTAAACTGATTCAGTGTCATCTTACAGTAGTGACAATACAGCATACCTGAATTTGCATGCATCTTCGTTGGCCCTTAAGTCAAGCTAGATTTCCAATTGAAGGGCTAGGTTATTCAACTTGGTTAGTGTAGCAAAGACTAATGGTAAAAATGCAAGCAACTGTTGATCTTTAAGTGCTCAACTTGACCTTGGTGAGCCCATCAGGGATAAGAGCAGCTCAGCTCTAAGAAGTAAGAAGCTACAGCAAATACAATTCTTTCCAGAGCATTCAGACTCCTCCACCTTCTACTCTCTGAGCCACCTTTGACATTATCTAGTTTGAGCCTCCTTTATTCATTATAAACCCCATTGTTCCTTTTAGAAAGCAGGTGTTACTTCGCCAAATTATGCTCCTTCTCATCTTTAAGTCTCCCACTCTTTTTCTGACTTATTTTGCAAGATCATTCTCCAGTATATTATACTCACACAAAGCATGAACCTTGTTTTCTTTCTGCTGTTAACCTGCTTCCTTTAGGTTCTGTCCTAGCCTCCCTCCCTGCCACACTGGCAACCCTTCTCAGCAAGTTTATTTGGACTGCTGCTCTCAGGATGGAAGCAGGTAAACCAGTGTTTTGGTGGTGAATATAATGTCATATATACAAATCTTGACCTAGAATGCTGTACATTTGAAACCAATATATATAAAACAATGTTATTTTAGTAAAAAAATTTAAAAATACACTTAACACCCAACTATCTATTTATTTTAGGAATACATCCACTTGTTTCCATATTTACAGTTTTTCCTTGAATATAATGATTATCTTTTAATCTAGGCAAATACATTCTTTCCAATTTTCAGAATCCCTGGGAACTACGAAAAGGATTTTTCATTGAGCAGAATGTTAGGCAAAATATGGGAAATGGGTTAAAATAAAATGCAAAGCACACTCATATATTTATCTGAACTTTTATACAACATGTGTTTTTTCAGTATTTATAAGTGTTTGTTCATACACTGAAGAAACTCCTATGAAGTAAAGGGTTTAGTTAAGGCACTCACGGCAAGTGCATCAGGTGAAAGACCAGGTAAAGACTCAATACTTACCTATGAGTTGATTAGGACACCTTACCAATGTGTAATTAATCAGAGCCGAAGAAAGATCTGGCATGGACCAAAGGCAAATATAATACGATTCTACCAGCCAAGAGGAGGCATTTACTTCTTAATTTTTCTCTTGGCAAGGATGCTCGTGGTGGGATTATTGGAACTGTGTGAGGTCAACATTCCAGACTCCCAAATCTAACTTCATACATTTACAAAAGCTGAACTCCTGGCTGAGGCTTATACTTCCCTCCAAGGTCATACTCTTCTATCCTTACTCCCCAAAGTTATGTACATGACTTTTAAATTTTTTTTTAAATTTATTTTCGTTAGATGAACTAGGGTGCATGCCAGAGGTATAGTAGGTGAGAAGATTCACTAGAGACAGAGTGGGGAGCAGAACAGGCAGAATTTCTGGACACACTGCTAAGGGGAGTAGCAGGTGAGACAGGAGAGGTCTGCTGTGCTATATGTGGGTTAGCTCCCTGGAAGGGGATTGAACTCAGGCTGTAGAGGTGATAGCACTGAGACTTAACCCGGTTAACCCATAGGCCTATGGGAGGTCCCTGTACACACTTTTTTTTTTTTTAAAGATTTACTTATTTTTATATATAAGAACCGGGGCCCAGGCCAGATGCGCGGGAGGGTGAGAGGTTTCACCAGAGAGAGCAGGAACAGAATAGGCAGACTGACGAAATACACTGCTGAGGGAAGCAACAGGCACGACAGGAGAGGTCTGCTGTGCCATGTGGGACCCTCGCCAGCCAGGATCGAACCGGTGCTGTAGAGGCTGCAGACAGCTTCACAGTGGTGCGCTCAACTGTCTGCACCACCAGGGGAGGCCTCCTGTACACACTTTTGACCCCTTACTATGTCTCACTCCTTATCATGTTAGATCACCCAAAAGTCATAAAAGGGATCACCTCACGTTAGGGTCTTCAATGAATGGTTCTGTCTATAGTCATCTTTCACTGAGAGTCTGTAAACTCCCCCCAGGTGGCACATTACCTTGGCTTAGCTGTTTAAACTTTTCAGCGGATGTCCTCCATCACCAGACAGAGAGCCCTCATTAAAAATTGTTCCATACACCCTAAAAAAGGAAGAAATGTTTTCTTCCCAGTGAATATTCCTGGAGCTAATCAATGCTGTAACCATTTGTTCTATTACTTTGCATAATTGTTTTCCCTTCTTCCTTCACTCTGCAGTTTTTGTCTTTCATCTCTTGACTGAACAGTTTTATGTCTTTGTGTACTTATACTTTATTGTAACCTCATTATAAGTTTATATATCTTTTTGGAAATATTGTATAAATAAGTTCTCATCCCCAAGCTTGAAGAATTTTAAATTTACATGTAATGTAATCTTTTTTTTTTTTTTTTTTGTGGGACCCTCGCTGGTGGCCAGGGAATGAACCAGTGCTGCAGAGACTGCTGGCAGCCTTGCAGCCCAGCGCTCAACCGCTGCACCACCAGGGGAGGCCCTGTAATGTAATCTTGATTTAAACTCTTAGCTCATGTGCTGAGGAGCCCTTTCCTGTGTCTCTGTTTATTATAAATGGTCAGTCACTTTGGTTCTAAAGTTAAGAAACTCTCCAGAGGGGAGTGCATCCCCCATGTCATTTATATCGAAACAATCCATAAATATTTTGCTGTGTTGGGCAATGTTGGTGGCAGGGGAAAGGCGAGAATAATGACATTTGGGTATGTGGATGCACATCTTGGGTATGTGGATGTATCTCTTAGCATATTATTGAGGGCATTTCATAGTTACAGCTAAATGACAAAGATTGAAAAAATTAAACTTTAAGAAACAAACTCATTTACACACAAAACAGAGATAGTTTTCCTATGTCTTATTAACAGTTAACTTCATCCAGGGTTTATAATGCACCAAGCAAACTGAGTTAACTATAGGACCAGTTTAGAAGTTCTGTTTAATGTCTTTTAATACTTTAATGTTGCCAATCCATAATTCACAATTTCAGGATATGCTTTTTGGGGGGCAGATAGAAGGGTGGGGGCAAAACAACAATGTGAGAGTTCACAAGGGTTGAAGATGCACTTGGGGTGTTTGGATTGGCACCCTGAACTTGCGGGTGCTTGTGATTGCTTATCTGACCTATGTAAACGGCTGACGTCAAAGAATTAGGCTAGAAATCTTATGATTACAGCTTTTCTTGTGATCTTTTCTGGTATTTCCTGTTTCCTGTCAGGCCAAATATACTTAGAGAGAGGGTTATTTTATGGCATTGCACCGTTTCTGCCTCAGCCAGAGCCAGAGGTACAGGGAGCATGAAGTAAAAATAATTAAGAACAATATCTGAAAGTTCTGACTGCCCTCTGCCCCCGCCCCTCCCCAACACACGGTCACTGACAATTCTTTTTGAACATCAAAAAAAGTTTCTGCAATGGTTCAGAGTAGGGTCTTATTTTTAATGGAACAAGTTCTATTGTTCATTAAAAAGGAGAAGTCACAAATTATATTTTAACTATTACCTTATTTGGGTAGTAATAAGCAGGCAGGCTGTGGATGGCATAATTCGGGCAGCCAAGAAGACTTCTGAGAGGAGGGAGAGATAATTTTAGAGGAAAAATGGCCACCGGAGACTACATTTTCACTTTAGGGACACAAATACCTTACAGAAGTAGGACCAAAAAAAAAGTGGTTGGGGATGAAAGCAAAATCTGGCCTAAATGTTGCTAAATCTTCAACTTGCTTTCTGAGTAAGTGTTATGTTTGAAAAGAGAAGAGAAGGGACTGAAAGGTGAATCCTCCAAGGTTTGTGGACAAATACACTACAGCTTCCAACAGTCAAGTGCACTGGCCCTGCCTGGCCCCCCACGGGAAATTATGAAAGAAAGTGGCACAATTGTTGAATGGGATCACGATAATACTGCATTTGTGATGGTTATAACAACCAACAGTTACCACTTCTATTTATTTTACATACAAAATCCTTTAACCTCAGATTCTATTTAAATGCTCACCTCTGGGATTCTTTTCTGGTGAATTGACTACCCTTTTATTATATAGCAGGGACTCAAGCAGAGGAAATTCAAGAGGGTTTGGAATTTGCCCAGAACAATTTATAATTTGTTTGCAAACAACAAAAATACACATTTGCTGGTATATTTACATAAAATTTTCACTCAAGTAAGATGCATACCAGACACTTATGTAGTGCAATCACAGAGATGTTAATGCTTGGGAGTGAAAAGGATAGAAAATTAGATTTAGAGTGATTATCATGTAGAAAGGCACTTTTGGAGCACAGAAGCACATGGGTTTGACCATGATAGGGAGCATGGCTCAGTGAACAGTACAGTGGACCATCAAAGGACCTCAAATTGACCCCAAGTATGATGTATAACCTCCATGGGATTTCAGTTTGTCTTCTAAAATAATGCAATATTTTAACTAAATGATCTTAAAGGTAACTTTCCTTCAAGCAAAGACTTCTCTATTTTTCCACTTAAAATTTTTTCTTTTTTTCTTTATTTTTTATATCATTGTTCATTTTTAAACAATATTTGCTTGCCCCCCCCCCCCCAGGTGTCGTTCCCATTAAATTTCTTTCACCAATGCACCCGTGCACCATCTCCACAGTCCCTGGTGCTCCTTCCTCCCTCCCTCCCTCTGATCCCTCTCCCTCCTCCTCCCCTGCAGGATGTCTCTGATTTATAATTGTCTGGTTTTGTTTTGTTTCCACTTAAAATTTTTAAAGGTTCTACAAAAGCTAAGATTTCTTGTCTATGTACAACCTGGCCCCATTTTATCATTCTCTGTTTCCCATTCTACTTCACTATAAACTTTGTGCCAAGTTGACCTGACAAATTACCATTTCTTAAAAATTTCCTATGTTTTTCTGTTTTTGTGTTAATTCCTTTACTAAGTAATTAGTTGTGTTGATTTCTTTATTAAGAAGTCATCTTGTCAAATCTTTTTGAGATTGTCAGTATCTTGAAGATATAGATGTAAAGCTCAAAGTCTTGTGGGGTCATTCTAGAGAAGGGAAAGTTAATGCCAGTCCCCAGGAAGTACCAGTCACACTTGGTTTTTACTTGAGTGTGGGACTCTAACTCACTACATCGTATGCTACATAAAAAGCTATGTTTTTCTTCCACACTTTTGCACTCATCCTATGGCACCTTGCCTTGAAAGTACTGTTTGTTTAAAAAAAAAAAACAAACATGGCAACTTGAAGACAGGAAGAAACATGGATTGGCAGAGTAGGAGGGATGGATTGTTTTGAGATTATAAGGATAAATTGGGTCAGGTCTTGAATTTGGGGGAAGAGATGAGCATGGTGAGGCTGGGAAATCTGGATAGAACTTCAAGCATACAAATGCTTCAGGGTAGGGTGGTGTAAAGTGTTGAAGGGTTTCATTTTGATGATTTGTGTATTATTTTTGTGGTTTGTATAGAATACTTTAGCACTAGGGAAGTTGGTTTGTAAGTTAAGGGGAAAATATTTATCATGTCAAAATTGTCAACATCTCCTAAATATAATCGATCATCTCTAAAGTGATAGTTAGAAATCCATTAGTATTCTTATCCCAGTCTAACTCTCCACCAGCCTCTTTTGTTAGAGCGATCTTTCTAAAATGTAAAATTTATTAAGTTACTTCCCAGTGAATTATTTGAAGCTTTCTCCCAGCTTGGAGAATATACTCATTAGAAGCCCTTGGTCATTTGGTTTTCAGCCTACTTTTCTAATCTTATCTATAGACTTTCTCCTGATATATACCATAGATCATACTTGGCATCCCTCAGAACTTCTTGGATTTGGCCCTACCCTTTCTTCTTCCTGCAATGTTCTCTACCTTTTCTTCAGTAGGAGAATGAAATTTACCTTGACAAAACTATGTACTTTCTGAAAACTCCTTTAGCATCCATCATACAGTCAGAATTTAATCACTCTCATGTGTTTACTTCTCATACTCTCACTTTGTCTGTACACCTCTAATATAGCACATGTCACCTTCCTAGGCCTCTTTCTCGCTTTCTATCCACCTATATTAGCTTCATTGGCCCATGAAGTTTTATTTTCAAAGCAACCCATACAATGGCACATGATAGTCATTAAATTATGTTAGTTGCATCTTCAGTCTTGGCTTTCCTCAATGTTCCCACAGAGTATTATTTCTTTGCATTTTTAAATTATATATTACTCTGTTTTAACATCCATGAGTTGTTCATATATGTGTCTCTTCTACTAGGTTATAACCTTTCTTTCTTCACTTTTCCTCCCAGGTACATAACACAATGTGTGGACTAAGCAGACATTCAAAAGATAATTATCAATTGAAGTGCTTTGGAAAAGAAACCTAAAAATTTGGACTATTAATTTCCCCTTCAGAGTCTTGAAAAATAACCAGTGAATATAGGGCTTCATTTCTGTTAAGTTGGGAAAAAAATTCCTATTCAAATGATACTCTTTGTATAGTAGAATCTAAATATTTATATATAACATTAAAACATCATTTTCCAGTTTGTGGCCTCTAAGAGTGTTTCTAATTATCTTTGGAGTGTTTGAGACACTTTCCAAGAAAAATGTGTTTTAGTGCAATTTTATTCTATTCACGCTCCACCCTGCATTTATCACCAAATCAAAAAATAGGGCATTTAGGAATAAAGAGGGTAGAAATAATTTGCTTTGGAGTTTATAAATCTGATCAATTCACAATTCTTGATTTCATATACCAAGATAATTGACAGGATGACATTTTCTTTTGTTCTACTGTAGAATTAGAATTGTTCAAAAAGAAGCAATGTGGAACTCAACTAATATTTAAAAGGAATAATGAGGTCAAGAATATCAATGCATCTAATCTTTGATGAAGTTATAGAGAGAAGAAAGGGCGGGCGGCAGCAGTCTCTTGGTATCTGTCATCCAGGGACAGGCAATAATACTATACTGGATGAGTGTGCTCCCTGTTATAACACTGGGGCCTTACTGCTTTTATCTTCACTTCCACCAGAGTCACCCAACCCCATTTTCTTCTGTGGGGCCAAGGGCCAAAGAAAGGAGAACTCTCAGAAATTCCAATTAGCACATTCATGCTATGATAATGTATCAAACCATCAGAGTGCAATTCAGTAGTTGATTGTGATAACAATTCCAATTTGTATTAGATTAAAAGCCTCAGCTTTCAATATGGAAACTGACCAAAAAGGTCAGACTTTTACACATTCTGTTTTATGTACTACAGTCACTGAGTTTAATTTTTTAATACCAAAGTCTTAAGATGGTTACTGAAATGTGTGTGCATATTTTAAGAGAAAGAGAAGGGGTATTAGAAAAAGTAGAATGTTTAGATTGTGTGTGGGAATGTAACTAAAATAAATATTAAGCATGCAATATTCAATCACAGGGTAATGGCAGCTCAACCACAGTGTATGGAGATTATGTAGATAATGTTTCTTTTAAAAAATCTATCCAGTCCATATTCTTGTGTTTATCTTCCCCTTTGATCCAGCTGTCATTCACTGAGGATATTTAGGATGTTACAGCAAGACTCAAAAGAGAAAGAGGGAGTCAATATTCATTGGCTGATTCTCAGAGTAGGGACTGTGTTTTCTTCTTCAGTTTGTGAGTTTGAAACAGAGCAATAATTTTGAGAACTGGTCTGCATGGAAACAAAGGAACTAATCATTCTTTTATTAGATCCTATTAACATTGAGAGGCAGGCCTGTGGATATGTTTTTTGCCCCTTCCACAGTGAGACTTGCTTTTCCTGGGAAGAAGGCAGGTAAGCACAGGGGAAAACATCTACAGGTGACACCTTGTCAACTGGTGTCCAGAAGTCAAAGGCAGAGCCCAGTGGCCAGGTGCCATGCCCTGCTTCCTTATCCAGGTGGGTGCATTGCTTGTGTGTAGTAGAAATGTTCAGACAGGCATGTGCGAGTTAGAGACACACATTCACACAGATAACACCTTAGAAGAAGTTATAGAAAGCGAAGTATTTATCCAAAAGTAGTGATCTAGGAGAAACTGACCAAGTATGAATTTTTGCTCCCCCTTCCTTTATTAGGATGAGCTTAGGAAGAAGATTTGATTAGGAGGAAGTTGAAGAAGAGAAACAGATTACATTGTACGACACATTTGAGTGTAGAAATTTGAGGTCTCTGTCATAAATGTTTTTAGTACTCCCTTTTCTTCCTTGCACATGTAAGTGTTTGATTTCACTTCTTATACTTGAGTCTAGTTTCTTTGCAGTGACCTCTCCTCCCTTCCTTTTGGTGCTTGATGTCAATTCTGTCCCTTTCTCTTCTCTTTCTCAATCATTTCCTTTAGCAAATTCTAGCTACTTTGCTTGCATGAATTGTCAGAAACTCTTTAAATGAGCATCTCTTTGGGATTTCAGAAATCCTCAACAAGACTATAAATTTATGTTAGATTAGGGTGCCCTACAAAAAGAGCCAGAGAAGGAAACAAGTAGAATTGTGTGCTTTGACTTGAATTCCAGAGGTTGGGGAACACTTGGGGATTCACTGGGAAAGTCTAATCTTTGGATTATATTTGACTCATTATTTTCAGTTATTTAATTGTCCATTACAAAGCCTTGACTAATGATTCATATTCATTTTCATTTTATCTCACCTTGATTTTATTTACAATTTCCTGGCCTTTCTACTTTTCTTTTCTTTCTTTTTTTTTTAAAACATTTATTTATTTATGCATACAAGAACTGGGGTACAGGCCAGAGGTGTGAGGGGTGAGAGGATTCACCAGAGACAGAGTGGGGAACAGAACAGACAAATTGACTGAAATGCACTGCTAAGGAGAGTAGTAGGTGAGTGATTTGCATTTAAAATAAAAAGAAAGGAGAGGTCTACTGCACTGTGTGGGTTACTCCCTGGCAGGGGATCGAACTCCTGTGGGTAGCTTCATAGGTTGCATCTTAACCCCTTGTGCCACCAGGGAGGCCCTCTACTTTTCAATTAGGTCTAACATGGTCATATAACTGATTTCTCTTGATATTTAGCTTTCTTTTTTTTTCTCTGGGACTATCACTTTTCTGACACAAGCTTGTCCCCTTGGACTCATTTATAAGGCCATGCACAATTAAACCCCGCCCTGGTTTTGTCAACTCTGTCTTTCAGTTGCATAAGAGACTGACTTTGAGATTCTCTGTTTACTAACCATAAGGATTGTGACCTACAGATTCTTCTACGACTCCCTTGCTGATAAAGTAATAAGATTATGGCAGGGGCTTAGATAGAATGTATAAATTATCATGTGGATTTTTTAGGTGAGAAGTGTTTTGAAGGGTGGGATCTTGATAATTTTTCATTTGAGAAATTTAAGACAGTGCAAAGTAAAAACCTGATCTCTTGGAATGTTCTCTTAGCATTTTGGAGATTTTAGTTAATTGTAAAGAGAAATTTATGGAAAGGTGGAGAGAAAGAAAAAAGAAAAACAAAGCATTAAGTCTGCAATGTGTGTATCTAGGGTAGGACAATGCATTAAATCTCAAGTACTTTGAGCTTTAATATCTTTACTATGGTGATCTATACCTGCTATGTACTACTAGGTGTACTGGTAATTAATCAAAGAGTGAACAACATCAAATAAGAGAAAAGAGCACATACCTTTAATTATTTTTGTTTGTTAAAAAGTAACTTGGAGTTTTTTGCCTTTTTACACTAAAATTTGTAATGTTTTTCTTTTTGAAAACTCAGTGCTTTGTTGTCCGATTAAATCAGTCCTGTTAAGAAAAAAAGAACAACCTATTTCTAGGCAAAGAGCAGAAGACGTGGGAGTATCATCCTTCACTCAGCTCCATCCCTTCAAAAGCTCATTTATAGGTCCTGGTATACACACACACTGTCAGCATTGTAATTTTGAAATTAGAGAATTATGTAGACTTAGTTATCTGTGAAAAAAAGCAACTTTCAAAACTTTAATTGACAGAAAATATTCCAAGGTGGATGAACAAAATAATTATTTTGAAAAAAATATATATAGCTGGCATAATTTTAAATTATGATCTAAAATTTTATAATTATTAGTAAATTGCAGCTTCTCTATATGAACAGATAACTGTCTCATTAACTCTGGACATACTTTAGATCTTTGAATAGTTCTGAAATTTGCTGTTGTGTATTCTTTTATCTCATTTTAAAAACTATAGTAATTAATCCTGCTCTTCAGCCAGAATGTAAGTTTAAAAATAATTCCATTAAAAGGAAAAACTAGAATTTATATTTCTTGAGTAATCTTTGCTTGAAAAACAGTTCACTTGTGCATTTAACAGCAACTTGTGAGCTATTTTATTCCTTCTGATAATTTCCTTTTTTCACTTTTCAAAGTGTATTGGGCGACTGATATGTGAAAGATGCTGGGGTGAGCACAAAGAAACTATGATGTTCTCCAGATTTTCAAAAAAGCTGAATATCTAGGAGAGGGGAAGGAAATACTTATTAATTGTAATAAAATAAAGTGATTTGCTTGTAAAATAAAAAGAAAGTTCTGTGAGACTTCAGAAGAGAAAGACATATGTTTCCTCGGTAATCTAAGGAGGACTTTGCTTTGTATAGGGAGAGGCATATGAGCAGAGTCTTAAGGAATGGCAGAAGTTGGGGACATGGTGGAAGGCATTTTAGTTATTGGAAACAATGAGCAGAAAGCTGTGGAATTCTGGTAGCATTTGGGTGGAATATAAATGCTTAGCTAAGGGAAGTAATGACAATTAAGATGGAGACAGCAGAGAGCTGACAGCAGAGAGCTTTGAAAGCAGGATAAAAAGAATTTGGATTTTTTCTGCAGACAATGGAGAAATATTGAAAGATTTTGGAAGGGAGTGTGATAATTCTGACATTTCTTTAAAGTTATTGAGCCTCCCCACTGGCGCAGTGGGTTGAGCGCAGTGCTGTGAAGCAGTCCACAGCCTCTGCAGCACCGGTTCGATTCCCGGACGGCTAGGGAGTCCCACATGGCGTGGCAGACCTCTCCTGTCTTGCCCGCTGCTCCCTTAAGCAGTGCTTTTGGTCTGTCTGCTTGTTCTGCAACTCACTCTGTCTCTGGTGAATCCTCTCACCCTCCCGTGTCTCTGGCCTGTATCCCAGCTCTTGTATAAATAAATAAATCTTAAAAAAAAAGTTATTGCTCTAAGTCACAAAGTGCAAAGAAAGGTAGAAGGGGGAAGTTGGCAGCTTTTGAGAGACTTATTTTGTAAATAAAATAACATGAGGCTCAGCCAGTGGCTGGTCATATAACTGAATAAAAAGAAAGCAACGGGTGTGAGCTAAGATGTGAGAAAAGAGAGCCAACACCAAAAATTATGATAGTTGACATTTACTGTAGGAGGAGCATGGGTCTTTTTCTAGACACCTTTTTTCTTGTATTATTTCATTTATTCAACATCTTTTATAAAATGCTTTTTTCCCATTTTTATAATGGAGGAAACTGAGGCACAGAAAGGTCAAGTAATTGTCCCAGGTTTATAAGGCTCAGAAATAGAGAAACAGAATTTAAAAATTTCATATATGAAACCAAAACCAAGTGACCATTCACTGCCAACAAACCAACTGTACTATGGCCCTAGCTCTCCTCGAATGTAAAACTTAAAAATTTTTTTTTTTCAAATTTCAGCACTGCTACAACACACTGAGGCTTGATCCATTCTGTGGATTTAGAGCCATTTGGGATTGGAGAGCAATAGAAGGCAGTTTTGAACCTGGGTTTCTGCAGGAGTGATGTCATTTGTGAAAACAAGGATGTCAGGGGAAAGAATAGGCTTATTAGTTCAAGGTGAAATGATATATTTTGGTTTTGACTCAATTTTGCATTCACATTTAAAGGATGGATTAAATTGTCAATGATTATTACTCAATAGAGCTACAGATTTATAAACTACTTCTAATGTCTTCTAATGTCTACTAGAAGTAGTTTTAGAAAAATGTTATGAATTAATGTCAAGTTATCTACTGCTAAAACTGATAGCTTCTCTGAGCCAAGCAATTTGTCCTGCTTTGAATGAAATCACTAAAGCTGATGAGTATTTGAAAGTGTATTTGAATTTTTACAAGTGTTCTTGAATTTCACCAGTTTTATAGCCAATACTTTGAATCGACAGAGGTTTAAACTAATACTTATTTGCACACTGACAAATTGTATTTCACACAGATGTTTTAGACAGAATTCTGTAGACAAATCTGTAGACAGAGTTATAACTTCCTAATTGTTCTTTTATTTCATTAAACCCTTAACTCATCTCTGAGTTCCTGATAAACACTACACACTCAATAACTATTTCTTGAGTTGCAATGATAGAAATATTGAGTCTTGAATATATTTAATTTATATCATATTGAACAGTTGATATATTTTAAAATAACACTTTAAATGTCAATTTTAAAAGTAGAGTTATGGAATTGGAGAATTCTTTTGGAGATTTCACCAACTGAAGTTGTTTGGTTCTCAGGATTGAGTCTAAAGCAAATTTCTGATATTTCTTTTCTTGAAAGGTGGGATGAGTTACAGTGACTATGGGGGAATAATTGTGTTTTGTTTTTTTGTTTTGAGGGATTTGTACGTTTTTATATTTTTCTGGAACCAAAGGCTATTAAAATGGAAAAAAGCTTAATAAATGAAATAAAACACAAAATTTAGACCCAAGAACCAGAACTACAGGTAAGTTCCACAACTACAGAATTTGCAGTTATTTGGCTGAATTTTGAAATCAAATTATTTATGCAACTGACAAAAAGTTCTGCTGGAGTTGTCTAGTCTTAAGCAGATCATTGACTAGAATCACAAGTAGAATAATATTTGCCCTCAACAGCATTTATGAAACCGTATACTTATTTCCAGCCTTCCTATCTCTCCTCATTTACAGATGTGCTCCCACCATCATGCTTCCATGCTGACATTCTGTTGATAATACATGGAGATATTTCCTTGGATTTTCCCAGCACTTAAAGTTTGGATCTTAAAATTTAAAGCCACAAAATAAGTAGAAAAATGTAAAAGACGTACATTCCTTTGACTTTGCATAGCAGTATTATTTTCCTGGTTTGACTGGGGTTTATATTACATCATGAATTTATGATTGCCCATCTACATATAATCAGTAATCCATATGTTGCTTCAAATTTAAATTTCCCAGTGCAGGTTCTGATCATGTAAGCTTTTTGGAATAGAGTTGGCATTTTGTTTTTTTTTTTTTTTTTTTTTTTTTTTTTTTTTTTTTTAAAAATTAATTTTATTTTATTTATTTTTTTTTTAAAGATTTATTTTTTTATACAAGCACTGGGTACAGTCAGAAGCGCGGGAGGGTGAGAGAACCCAACAGAGCCAGAGCAGGGAGCAGAGCAGGCAGAAGGACCGAAGCACACTGCTGAGGGGAGCAGCGGGCGGCAGGAGAGGTCTGCGCGCCATGTGGGACCCTCCTCCAGCGGCTGGGGAGCAGCCGGGGATCGAACCGGCGCTGCAGAGGCTGCGGGCAGCTTCGCAACCCAGCGCTCAACCACTGCGCCACCAGGGAGGCCCCCAGAGTTGGCATTTTGACCTGGTCTGGTTCTCACAGTGTGAATGTGTTACCCTAGACTAGTTGCTTAGTCTCACTGAGCGATTTACTTCATCAATTGCTAATTCAGTCATTACACCTTCCTTCATGTGCTTCATAAAGGGAAAATGATATATTAGTAGAATTAAATCAATGGGTGCAATGCAATGAGCTGAGCTGATGCTTCAACTTAGGACATGCCAATCAACCACTTCCAGAACCCCTCTTCAGGGCAGACAATGCCCAGTCATGCCTCGCTCTGGAGACACTGCTGGCAGCCTGAACCCCAACATGTGAAGATGATTAGCTCTTTGAATATTCACTGTAGCGAATGTCCAGCTGAAGATGACAGCTTTCTAAGGACTTATTATTTACTAGAGATGTTCACATAAGTAACTCCTTCCTTAGCAGTTGCCCACTCTCTTTAGGGAACACTATTCCTCTTTGCCTTCAGCTGTATTCACCTTAGCATCTCTTATGGATATATACATTTACGAACCTATTTTTCCACAAAATTTTTGTTCTCTCCCTTTATTATTTATGCATAATCTCAGAAAATTTTTCTATTTCACTTGTGAGAAATAAAGTCCAGTCTGTCTAAAAATGATGATGCCCTTCATTAGAGAAGAGAAAACCTGTAACTTTTAAGGCTAAATTAAACTTATTAAGAAAGAGGGACACCCATCTCTGAAGTCCTCTAGGCTGTTGTTTCTATTCAGAATTTCTGCAATTTCATAGTTTTTAAAGATGTAAACCTCTCTATCTGCGATCACAGTCAACATATGTGTAGAATGTATAGTATTTAACTTTTAAATTTTTAGTTACTAGCATGGCAAAAACGTTGTGTGCTGGAAATGCAACCTGTTATCTTCTCGGGTGTTAAGAGGAGGAAATAAATGACTGTGGGGGAAGGTGGGGTCAGGGAGTGTGATTGGGAAAATCATTACAAAGGAAGGGATTCTTGATCTGGACTTTGCAGTTTGAAAATTTGCACTTGCTGTTGTAGTGAGAATGGCAACATAGAAGAGCATCTACTGCAAATAGGAAATGCTTCAGGACCACAGGGAGAGAGGGAGGCTGAGAGAGATGGGGAAATGAAATGACTTGTCTTTGCTAATTTGTCACCAGACCCCATGCTGCAGACATGGATCCTAAGTTATTTTTCCCCTCCGTGGCAGAAAGTGTGAACCCCTCGTTTCCCTGAGAATTTGGAGACGAACCAAAAAGGCTGCTGAGACATATTTCTTACTTGTAGTGAGGCAGTGGTCTAGGGGCTTATTAAGATTCAACTAACTCACCTTTATAAAGTCCAAAAAAAAAGTCCTTTTAAAGTGCTGAAAGTAACAGGAATTCTGTATGCTTTCTGTAGTATTGTTTTGCAGGAATTTATACCCACTTATTCATCATATAAGCAATAATACATGCCTATTCCCACAGATATGCTAATCTCTTGAATTAAGTTGTTTTATCAATGGTGTAACTGGGAATATGAAATTTAATCATTTAATATACTGAAACAAACCAAGAGTAGTAATAGTTGCAGTGTAATAGTTAAATTTTCTGTCCAGGTAGGTTTTTCCGCTTTTCTTGTACTCACATGGAATATGGGGTGCTTTAGCATGACCTCATTTTTTCTGACCAACCGATTTTCCTGCACATCCATCTCCAAATGCCACATAAACCTCACAGCCTCATTGGTTTCCTTCTTTTTCCAAAGTACTCATTGTTTACTAGAGACCAACACTGTTGTTGTTTTTCCTCCTTTCAAATCTTTTTTTTCCTTGCCCAGAGATTATTTTTCATAATATATTTTTTAGAGTATTTAGCAAATCCCAAAAACCTTGTGGCATAAATTACTAAAACAAAATGAGTAATTTTGACTTTCTAATCTTTTTGCATGCAGAAGAGAGGTAATTTTTGTTATTTCCAGAGTAGTCCTCCATCTCTCAGCACCCATGGTATGTCAGGATTTCATTGCAGAACATAAGCCAAGGCTTCAAATGTGTAACCATATGCTCACATTTGTTCTTCTACAATGAACCCACCACTTCCCAACGATTCTCCAACAACCCCCTCCCACAAAGGAAGCGAGTACCTGTAGTAAGTTACACATTCTTAGTTTAGGGTGTTTTTGGAACCCCATGGGATCCTTCACTGGGATCCTGATGGATGTGCAGTGGTGGTTCCGCTGTTAAACCCAGGGAAGTTCTCCACCACTGTCCCCAACAAGGCACATTCTTATAACATGACAAACTCATCATTCCCACATTTGTGAATGAGTTGGTTTTCCCCGCTATCAAGGGGAGAATTTGTATTATCCTCACTTGTCCAAAGGGGAAACCGAGGCAAAGAAGTTTCCCCAACTTTGCCAGGACTTCCAGACCAGACTCAGTCCTGAAAACATCACACAGGCTGTAGTTCAATAGTTGAAAATAGAAAGAATATATATATATATATATATATATTAGAAAGTACTACAAAAGCATCCCAAGAATATTCTCTCGGTGATAACTCTTTGACTGGTCAACAGGAAAATGAAGAGGTAGGATGAACATTAAGGAGCATCCAGTTCCTGCCCCCTGGTTTTGAGGACCCAAACTCAGGCATTTCACTTGCTTAATCCACAGGGCAAGTAAGTGGTGAGCTGAGCCCAGTACCTGTGTTTCTTGCTTGCCAGTGCCTAATGCTCCTCCCACCACCTCACTCTTAATTTTAAGACGCATTTGTAATAATCGAACAAACACTCATTAACCACAGTCCTCCAAATCTATACTGCACAATTTTTCCTATTTTTCACGGCTCGGACATTCCAAAGAAGGGGTCATCAGACTCGACCCTGATGCCCTTTACACCTCATGGCCACTTTACCTGGCAAGCTGTGGAGCGCATCTTCATTCTCCAGAATGCCTCTCTGTTTGGTCGCCTGCAGCTCACTTTTGGATTTCCAGACCAGCTTGACCATCCTGATCATCTCTGGCAAGTCCCAGGGCAGCGGCCCCTGCTGGCACCCCGGCCGGCTGCCCAGCGAGGAGGGCAGCACACCTTCTGGGGCCGGCCACCTTCTGCCTAGCTCTGCCGCGGGGAAGTAGCGCTCCAGCACAGGCATTCTGCCCTGGTCCCCAGAAGAGGAGGTCGGGCTGCTGCTGCTGCTGCTGCCGCGGCGGCTGCTGCTACCAGAGGGGAAATTCTTCCCGGGCAGGGGAAGGCAAACCCCCGTAAAATCCTCTCCAGCTTCGGAAAGGCAAGCCTGCTCCAGCCTGGCACAGCCTCCCTGTCCCTCCACAAACACTGCCGAGGAGAGCGATTCCCTTCCCAAGGTTTCTCGCTGGTGAGAACTGTTACTGTACTCCTTCCTTAGAGATAGAAAGCATTTTTCCCCTTCTCTCCCAGGCACTGACTTCACAGCACTTAATTAATCCCAGGCTACAGCTGGAACGACAGCAGGGGGGAAAAAGCCATTGAGGTTTTTTAGCATTTGCTTTTCCTCTTCTTCTGATTTATTTGTTCTCAAATCTCTTTGGGTGCTTGTCAAAGTTTGTCAAATGGCTTGTTTGATCGTCAAGGACTTCAGACAGAGGAGCGGGGTTCCCCTTTGCCAGTCTCTCAGAAGGGTCCCCCAGAGACCAGCTAATTGGAGGTGTCAGGTAAGGAGTCGCCCAGGTGCCGAACCAGCCCTGCGAGCTCCCAGGAGCTCTCAGAAGATAGGACCCTGGGCTCCCACAGAATCCATCTGCATTTGCTTCTTTCCGGAGGACCTGGCGCCCGGGTCCTCCTGTCCACTACCGTCTGCAGTGGGATGGTTATCAGCGGGCTTTGCTGGGGCTGATTCTCAGCCCCGCAGTTCACATACTCTCCTCCTCCACACCCCTCCCCCTTTGCTGTCATTTGGTTCTCAGCAAACCTAACTGGGTTTTGGCCTATTAGTCAAATCCCTTTGTAACCTCAGCTGCCCTTCAGCTGGAAGGGAAATAACATTGAATCACATTCCAAAGCTAACTCTGAAAGAAGTAAATTAGAGAAGCATCAAGATCCTCATGTATACGTGCAAAGGGGTTGCATGGTCTGGACACAAAGCTTGGGATTGTTAAAAACACATTTCCAAGGAGAATAGTAATAATTTTAAAGCACGCGGGAGTCTGGTGGGGGTGGGGTTAAGTGTCTGAAAAGAAGTGAACGAAAATGCTAAAGATTCATATTCAAGAGACAGAGCTCTGTGGCCTTAATATTTGGGCCACTAACTGTTGTGCCCCCCACCTAAGACTGGTTCAGTTGAGGATAAGCATGGGCCATGGGTGACCTGGTGTCCTGTGTCTCCGAGATAAGTCAGAACCAATACAACAAAAGGGGATGCCCCCCCCGGAGCTTATGTGAAAAGACTTGGACATAAACGAAAGCAAGGTAGTATTATTTGGCATTTCTGCCAGCAAATTGGGTTTGTAGGAACAATTTGAACTTGAACTGTCACATGGATTGCTCCTGTTTTCTTGGAGGTCATTATCACAATCCCATCTTTCTCTTCTCTTCACATCTCTACATTGCAAAGTACTTTATTTTTCTTGGCATTTTATTTTGCTGATGTACAATCTGTTGCCTCCTGCTCTACATTCCTTTTGGGGTTGGCTCATCACACAGACATCTGATGTTTCTTTAAGGGACAGGAGACTTGGGGCAGAGGAGAAGAAGCATTGTAGGATGTGTTTTACTATCATAGTCCTCGCCTCATATTTTAAAAGTTGAAGCCAGCAAAGACTACTGTAATTTTATTGTTATTATTATTCCTCCAAACCCATGGCTGATAGGTTTTGTTTTCCATGATGAATTAAGTGGCTTTTCTTTTTTTCTGGATGGAAAAGTACACTGGCAAGCCTACTCTGTTTCCTAATAGGTGAAGAAGGGTCAACATTCTTTGAGGATATAAAACAACAGTAAGAGACCTTGGAAACACTAATGCTTGTGAATTTCATTATTAAAATGTTGAACAAATAGCTCTTCCTATAACAAAGAGGTATTCACATAATTTAATTAGGGATCTACTTGTGAGAAAGATGTACTTTTTAAAAACTTCCCTCTTTTTTAAGAGATGGAAGGCTGTAAGAATCAATTTAACACTGTCATCATGTTTGACAGGCATTCCAGTTCTTATCTTACCTTTCCATCAGACCAGGGGCATTAAAGCTCTCTAGAATTGAAGCGATTTTATTATTTCATAAGCACATGGAGTCTGTTGTGCTCCATTAGCATATTTCCTGAATAACGTCTTAATCTCACTCCTCAGTCACAAACTTCCTTGACATAACAACTGAAGAGTTTCCTAAGTGTTTGACTATTTTTATTTTTGTGCAGTTATTTTGCAATAGCACTTAGCATCAGGATATCCTGACTCTTGGAACAAAGGGGTTAAGAACAAAGAAAACAAATATATGATATAATATGTCACATACACTAATGTATTAAGAATATAACTATTTATCACACATTTCTTCAAGAATGACTTTTTTTTTAATTCAAGGATGTGTTTCCATTGTAACTCTCTGTTTCTTTTTGCGTAGTTCCTTGTAAAAATATCTCAGAGGAGTTAAAAGATGTTGGGTCATCAAATGTGGTCCATGCTTACTTCCTAGAGGAGATGAGTTAGGGCCAAGCTAACACCAACTCAAATTTTCAATCTCTAAAAGAGATCTACTTCATTTGAAGACTTGAAAATTGAAAATGTTGCACAATTTTTAAATATTTCTCCAAATATTGGATTACCTTCAACACAGGGTAGAAGTGCAAAAATACAAGAAAGGTCATCCTCGTGGTATTTCTGGCTCACACTATAACAGGAAGTACAGGAAATCTTGCGAGAAAGCTTGGCTCAGGAGTCCTTTGGCTCAACTACAGGCTGGAGAGATTGGGACAAACTGATAGATGCTAGTGCTGGTGGGACTGAAATTCCTAATCCACATACATTCTCTAAAAGGTTATTTTATTGTATTTTGTACTAACATCTTGCCAGCTGTGATTTGTTTTGTCTTTCAGATAGTTACAGTAGAAGAGTATGCCCTGTCTAGTGAGCATCATTCGCTTTACGATAGTATCGGCAGTCAGAAGTTTGGATCATCAGGGATGGGAGAAGAGGTTAGTGGGGTAGGTTCTGTGCCCAGAGGAGCCATGGAGCAAGGAGGTCTCATTTACATGACTTGTAAGGATTCTAGCAAATCTTAATATTCATAATGAATGGGCGAAAGATAGGAAATTTTAAGACAGGCTTTCACAATAATCTCATTCCCCACCCCCCAGCATTGTGAGTCAACCTACCATTCCATTAAAAGGAAAATAGAATAGTTGTCCTCTTGTATGAAAGAAAAATAATGAGAACTGGCAAAGTAAAAAAAAAAACTTGTTCAATAGACAAGTGATTCTATCAAAAATGCTATGTTTTGCAGCTACAAAGGAAAGAATTGATAACCACAACACTGAGGTATATAGCCAAGAAGAGAGAGTCAAAGGCATAATTGACTTAGAACCTGGATTATTCTGAAGAATTCTTGGTGTCCTGGATGCCATGTAAAACATGACATACTTATGATTGTAGTCATTGGACTGATAATCCCTTAATATATATGATCTAAAAAAAATAAAATCTTAGTAGTATTAAGTATTTACATTTTTAAAAATTTACATTAAAAATGGAGACTTAGAGACATTCATTTCAATTTTCTATTATTTTGAGTCTATCAATGGTTTCTCACAAAGCTTCATATAATGAAAATTTTCAAATTTATTTTAAAAGTATCTTACAGTCTTATTAATCTCCATATCTCTTCTATCTTTACAGAAAAATTCCAAACTATTGAGGAAATTTATTCATTTTGCCCTAACCTTTCCTCATCATTTGTGTAAGGATGTGTACACACACACACACACACACACACTCTTATGACCAACTTGGTTTTACAAGAGATATTCCCATGAAATTAAAAATGAGCAAGGAAGGAAAAATAGGTCTTTCAACTTTGTTTAAAGTCAATGTTGAAGAAGCTCAAACAATTTACAGTGTCTATAAGGAGAAACAGAAGTGTAATAACTTTGGCCTTAACTCATCTCAAGGAACAATGCCAGCAAGTAGGAAAAGGGCTTGGTCTACAGACGGGCCATACAAGGCAGCACACATTTCCATTCCCACATGGAAAAGAAGAAGGGTGGTTGGGGGGCAAGATGAGGAGAGGGGGTGGGGGATGTGGAAGGGGTTGAGTTGACAGATTTGTAGTTTGCTTTCACAGTAGGTGTCTAAACTGTAACCAATCATTCTCTCATTCACTCTGCAAATGTGAATGAACAGCAAGAATAACAGCGGAAGGGAATGTCCTTTGTGCCAGTCCTTGAGTCTTTTTCCAGGACCTGTGGGCCTTCCTGACTTCGATTCTGGTTGTCACTGTGATCTACTCTTCTATTGCTTTCCTTTCTATATTTAAATAGAAAAACCAGGGTTTTAGCTGGCATGAGACCTCTATCCTGACTTTCAGATATCTTTTTTCAAAAAACATTTTATTAAAGTAGCATTGCATTATAACATTAAATAAATTTCAGCATTATTATAAACCAACTTCTATATATATATATATATATACTACATTAAAGTCACCATTCAACATCCAATTCTAGCTTTCCCCATGCAACTGACCACTTTTACCAATTGGCCCACCTCTTTCCCCTTCCTTTCTGGTAACCATTAATTTGGTCTTAGAGTCTAAAAGTTTATTTTTGTTTTATTTAGTTCAATCGTTTGCTTTGTTGTTGTATATACCACATATTATTGAAATCATACAATGTTGATGCTTCTCCATATGACTTATTTCACTAAGCATGATACCCACAAAGTCCATTTATGTTTTTGCAAATGGTAGGAATTTGCTTTTTTGTAATAGCATTCTGTTCTGCATCTTAATTAATGCTAAATTTGCTGTCTCTGAGAGTTAATCTATAATAAACGAGTTCAATAACACAGAGATTAAGAACAAAACACCAGAAAGGCTTGATTTTCTCCACTTCCTTTTTTCTTCTTCTGAGGACTGTGACTTGCTCTTTCCTCCCTCACGGAAGACCTTTGGTATATGATGATGCTTTCCTCTGGCTGAAGACTTTCTAGAATTTTGTAACTTATTTCTGATTCTGAAAGACTATAAATGATGGTAGGGTACACTTTTTACAATAGCATAACTGGGTGTGTCAATTTCTTTTTTTCTTTTATTATTTAAAAAAAATTTTGTGTAGAAGAATTGGGATGTAGGCCAGAGGAGTGTGTGTGGGGGGGCGGGGGTGAGAGGATTTGCCAGAGACAGAATGGGGAACAGAACAGGCAGATTTACTGAAATTCACTGCTAAGGGGAGCAGCGGGTGAGATAGGAGAGGTCTGCTGCATAAGATGTGGGTTATCTCCCTGGCCAGCAATTGAACACAGGCTGTAGGGGTAATAGCACTGAGACTTAACCCCTAGGCCACCAGGGAGGCTGCTGGGTGTGCCAATTTCTTAAAAAAGATCTGTGATAGTGATATCTCCAAACTAGCCCTTCAAGACTACTTAATCCTGGTGTTACAAAAACAGAGTTTCAATTTGAATTCACCATTAAGCCTTTACCTTAAATTTAACAATTTATTAAGTTGGTATGATGACAATAACCACCTTATCCATTATATTGAGGTTTTGCAAAATGAAATAAGACAAAAATGTGAGTTATTCGTAAATCATAACATGCTGTATAATTTAAAAATTATTATTTTTTAGCTATAAGAAACTGAATTTACCTAAACCCATATTTTGGCTCTTCATTCTTGGGAGTTATTTAAAAGTTGATATCCCAAACTCCCCACCCTTGAAATACAGCTCACCTTGAAAACCCATATTGCCCATGAAGATGCAGGAGTAGAGGAAATCGAAAGGATAATTATAGGGCCTCCCTGGTGGCTCCAGGGTAGTTAAGCAAAGCACTGTGAAGCAATCCGCAGCCTCTGCAGCACGAGTTCGATCCCCGGCTGTCCGGGGAGAATCCCACATGGCAAGGTAGACCTCTCCTCTCTTGCCCGCTGCTCCCCTCAGCAGTGTATTTCAGTCAATCTGCCTGTTCTGTTCCCTACTCTGTCTCTGGTGGATTCTCTCACCCCCCGCATCTCTGGCCTGTACCCCAGCTCTTGTATGCATAAATAAATAAATCTTTAAAAAAAAAAGGATAATTGGAGAGAGTGTTGGAGCGTGGCCCAATGGGAGACAGTGAGGGATTTAATGGCACAGAGAAGGGATAAAGTCAGCAAAATGAAGTGTGAATGAGAATAGATAAAGGACAAAATATGTGTTAAAAGAAGTGGTTCAATAGGATAAATATTATTGTAATTGCATTTTGGAATTGGGATAACCGCCATGAATCATGTCTAGGGTTTAAGCAGCATGCTCTTTACAATGGGTTATGAAACACTCTAGTTAATGCTACAGAGGTTCCCTTGATTAAAAATTTCAGTTTTAGTCCACATTGACTAATGTGTATCTTTGATTGCATGACTTGTGTAGCTCTGTGTCATAATCTCTGCTTGTGAACATGTGTCTTCAGCCCTTTTACTGGTCTCCCTTCCCTAGATAAACTTTTTTTAATTGTTACTGAAACATCATTGTTCCGCTTCCTTGCCAGAGTTTTGACAGTGTAGCATTTTCCCCCAGGGTGTAGTCACTGCTGTATTCCCACAATGCAGCACCCATAGTCCCACACTGAAGCCCATCATGATCTTCCCCCAATCTGCTTCCAATCCCCCATTCTTACCCCGTTTTCCCCCCTCTGAAATCCACAAATCTATAGCCAGTTTTCAAGGGTTGATTTTAAAGTTTTACCTAGACAAACTTATGTGAGCTTTCAATTTTCTTTTCTTTGCTTGGGACATGAGTGTACATGTGTGCGTGTGTTTAGTTTTAATTGCTGCCAGTTGATCTCTGTTTAATTGAGTGTTTTTAGAAGTGTAGTGTGTAAAACCAAATATAAAGTTAACAAGTGGCCCAAACAAAGTCTGAAATATATTTCCACTTTTTTTTGGTCTGCAAGTGAGATGCATGAATTCTGGAAACTCTCAAGAATCAGGCCTGGCTGAGAAGATCTCAAGGAGATTATCCAGACATCCTGAAAAAGGTACTGGGGAATGCCAAATGAGCTTTTCCACCTCTTAATATAATCAAAATAAATTAGACCCCTTAATAAAACATAGAAAGAAAATATAAACAAGATAAAAAGAAAATAAGAAGATGCTAAGGAATAAAACCATCTAATAGGACATAATTTTCCCCTTTGCATTCATTTATGTTTATGAAGTTCAAAGTTAATTTTGAAGAAAGAAATTTCAACTGCTACAGGTGTTGGGTATATAATTCTCCTTACTGCCTCTTCAAATTATCCGTTATTTTTCTCTCTGTTTAACTTATTACCTCCTGGCAATTATGAATTACATAAAATGTCTCTGCTAAAAATTGTTTCTCAGTTGCTATTCTAGAACAATAATTCTCAAGAATCAGTGTGCATACAAATCTCCTAGAATTCTCTTAAAAATGCAGATTCTGATTGGGTAGGTCAAGGTGGGGGTCAGTGGCTCTGCATTTCTATCAATCTCCCTGAAGGTGTGAGTCTGCTGGTGTGTGGATAGCACTTCCAGTAACAAGGGTAAGGACTACCCATGGCAGATACTTTATGCATTTATCATATTAATTATTTATGAAATACAATGCAGCAAAAGTCCAGATCTTTTTAGATATACATATTAAGACTATTGAAAACAATCAGTACTGGCTCAGGTCAAATAATCTACATTGGTGATAAGTAACCGAAACTGCAATATAAGGGCAGGAGCTGTGTCCAGGGACGTTCATGACATTTAACCACTGCTTGTCTTCTAAATTTTATTTCATTCACTTATTTTCCCTTATGAATTAATTTTGACGACAAGGTTGAAAATCAAGTGTAAGTCACTGTGGTAAATAATATATCTGATGAGTCTTAACTTAAAAACCAGACTATTTTTGTAAGTCTTTTCTCACCAAATGTCAAAAAAATTTACTTAGGCCAATTTTGCAGTCCCTACCCCTTACTGCCATTTATTTTCCTCATTACTATTTTCAAAATGAGTGACATAGAGGCAAACTCTTAGTCTTTGGTCTCTGTCATGAGGGATCACTCACCAAGACCTGCTCTTTTATTTGATGTATTAAAGATATATGTGTAGGGGTCTTTGGATGATGCCTGGCAGTCTTTTCCACTGTAATATTCCAGGCATGAATGAATGGTGACCAGATGATTCCACAAAACAAACATGGGGAATGAAGTAGACATCCATGGAGCCTCCAGTCAGCAAGCAGCCTGTGTCGCTGCTGACTCAGAGAAACGTATTGCAATGTTACAGTCTCAGCGAAACACAAAACAAAACACAACAGATCAGTGAAATAAACATTGCAACAAGCTGCACTTGTTATTAGGTGTCTCCTGGAATTCATGCAGACCCAGACATAGCATTCGTGGGAAAGTAATGCCAGAAGCAATAGGCATGTGAAATCAACTGGAAGATGAGGTTAATCAAGAGCATGAGGCTAGAACATGACCACATTTATATGATTAAAAATTTGTACAGTTAATGAAATAAGAACGCTTAGAATAAATGGAAGCATCTGCTGGTAATTGGAAGCACAGTTTGCTGCATTTTTTTTTCCATTGTCTTTCCTGGTTCCTTCCAAGGCTAAGTGCTTTGCTGTAGTTATGAACACCTATATTTCCTTTCATTCACAAGAGTAAGTAAAGAACAAGAGAAAGCTGGGAAATACTAGATTAAAGGCTAACATCCATCAAGGTTATTATTTTAGATAATTTTGTAAACTATTTGGCACTGTGAAAGGCAGGAGACTTAAGGGTAGGGAATAAAGGTGAGGCTACTTAATACAAAGAAAATATGCTACACTCTTTCTGTATAGTCCACTACAGTACATTTTTTTTAAACATGCAGTATTACTAGAAGAGTAATAGCAACATTACCAAGGAAAGAAAACCTAGCACTATGGAATATTTGACAACATATGTATGTAAGATCTTCATCATCAAAAACTTCTTTAAGAGTTTCCTTTTAGAGGAAACATTCTTTTTTTATCCCACATCCAAATTCTGACTAATTTTTGTTTCATAAATTATCTAAAATGATGGTCTATTTTTCTGTGTATGGAATATGGTTACCAACTGCTCCTGCTCTCTCTGGATATCCTTTTCTCTGACCTCCATGGCCTTTGTGCTGAATCCATTCTGCAATTTGATAATACTTCTTACATTCTCTGTCCTCTGATACATCTTTGCTTTTGACAATATTTCATTGTCTATTTAAACATAAGGTAAAATATACTTACATTTAACTTGCCTATGTCCATGTACCTTGCCATGCTCAGATCTGTGTATCTCTAATACAGCATCAGGAGTCAACTCCTTTAACCGTATATATGTAACTGGGCTTTTTAAAGCCTAGTTTCATTTATTTTTATCTTTTTCAGATTTTAGTAATCAGCTACCTTTATTCTTTTCTTTTCTTACATTATTATTTAATTTTGTATAATAATTGATTTCTCCACTCATGTTGTACGATAGTTGATTTCTCCCTCGTGTGCAGTACCCATAAATCTCCCACTACCACATCACCCGTGAACTGTCACCACAATCCCTTGTGTGCTTCCCTCCCCTATTTTGACCCATCTCCCTGCCCTGCTGTATGCTCAGATCAATAGTTTACCTGCAAGTTGTGTCCATCTTTTTTTTTTTGACCCTTTGTTCCAATTTCTTATATACCTCCTATAAGTGAAACCATCTGATATTTTTCTTTTTCCTGCTAGCTTATTTCACTGAACATAATCTCTTCTACTCCATCCATGTTGTTGTGAATGAAAGCCTAGTTTCAAATGTATCTATGCCTTTTTAATTCTGTATTTTTCTTTGAAACTTTGAGGGAGTAATTGCTTCAACTGCTATTAAAACATGTTTTTCAAGTCTCTCTTAACCATTAAAAAAAGTTCAGTGAAGGCTTATTTATATCTTTAAAGGTTGTGGTAATGTGAATTAGTCATACCTTATAATCATGTCATTTTCAAGTATGTAAATGAAAAGTGATGTCAAATGTTAATAATAGATTGACACAAAGAGAATTGTTACTTAGAAAAATAGTCCAAATCCCTGTGTTGGGCATTCAGAGCTTTCAAAAGTAGGCTCTCCCTCATCTAGTACTGTCAACTCATTCAAACTTACATTGAACACACAACATTTCTATTGAAATTGTATTGTTGTGTATAAGTTGGACACACTGATATTTTGTATGGGAGATCTCCAAAATGGCCTCCCAAAGATGTCCACATCCTAATGCTGAGAACCTGTGACTATGTTAGGTGTTACAGCTAAGAGGAATTAAAGTGACAGATGGAAAGATGGTGTTATGCAGTTGACATTCAAATGCTGAGACTCTCCTTGATTTATGTGTGGGTCCAAAGTGATCACAATGTTGAAAAGGAAGCAGGATAGCCCAGAGTGATGAGAGGCGCAAAAGACTCACTGAGCAACCTTACTTTGCAGAAAGGGGTCCTCAAACCACGGAATGAGGGCTGCCTCTATCAGCTAGAAAAGGCAAGACCCTGCTTCTCTCTTAGTGTCTCCAGAAAGGAATGCAAATCTGCACGTTCCATGATTTCACTCCATGGGATCCATTTCAGACTTCTGACCTTCAAATCTAAGATAATATACATGTATTGTTTAAGCCACTACGTCTGTGGTAATTTGTCATGGCAGTAATATGTTATTGTTCACATTGTCCCTTTTGTTGGGAAAGGTTTTCCCTCTTGTCTAAACCAGTAAGAGTGCCATTTCTTCAGGAAGTCTTTGTACTCATCTTCAAATTGCCTCCTATCCATTTTGTTGCAGTATAAGATTACTTCACTTGTATCACTATTTGCCTTTTACCTCTGCTTTGTCTTAGATAGCAGGCTACTGTTTCATAATTTGTCTTATAAAATCCTAGTTATGTACACTTCATTCATTCATTAATTCATGCAGCCCGCATTTATCTATTTATCTATCTATCTATTTATTTGCCAGTCTTATAAAAGGATAGTGTATTACTCCACTTGAAATTTCAGAGCTGAAAAAACTAATTTAAATTTTCTTTTAAAATTTTTTTTTATTTTAACATTTATCATTTTTTATATTTTTTAGGCAATATTTGCTTCCCCCACCCCCTCAAATTGAGTCCCCAGAGAATTTCCTTCCCCAAGGCACCCGTGCACCATCACCACAGTCCCCTGTGCTCCTCCCTCCTCCCTCTCACCCCCTCCCTCCTCCTCCTCCTGCAGTGTGTCTCTGGGTTATAATGATCTGTTTTTGATTTGTTGTGTTTTGTACTGTTATTATTTTTTTTAAACTGATGTCTTACTTGGTTCCCCTATATTCCTGCTATAAGCGAAACCATCCAATATTTTTCTTTTTCCTTCTGGCTTATTTCACTGAGCATAATTCCTTCTAGCTCCATCCATGTTGCTTGCAGCCTACGTTTATTGAGTAGTTAATAACTCATTTGAGGGCCCCGCGCTAGGTGGTTGATATACAAAAATATGGTCTCTCTCTTTAAAATTGTTTACAAATTTAGTGCAGAAATGGGCACAATTGACAGTGTTTTGTGTTCTATGATGAAAATATGGACACAAAAGGTCTCAGTTAGTGTGTGTCACTAATACAGATGACAACCAATATATTTCAAACATTTTTCCAAATCTTGACAATTAAGACAACGTCTAGAAATTTCCCCGCGAGGAAGAAACTTTCCTTCTAATCATCTTTTGTTAACTATCTTAATTAGATAGCTGTTATGTTTTAAAATATAAAGGAGCAAGACTAAAATTGTAAATACTGTGTAAATAATCATTTGTACTTGAATCGTAAGGTTTTAAAGGCACTCATAGCTTATCAAACAAAAGGTATAGTAAAATGACCCTTTAAAGGGGAAAAAATACCCTTGAAACAAAAAAAAATCATGAGCAATATTTTATATATATATATATATAGAACAATATTATGTAGAGTTTATAACTATCCAGGAAAACATGGATAGTTAATTACAATTTTCACTGATTATTTTTCATTTGCTAATAGAAGTTTTAAAAGTTCCATAGCAATAATTTTAAAACTTTAAGAATGTTTTTGCTATTGTCATTTCCTATGAAAGTACTTTGCTCAAGCTTCAGATACCATCAAGCTTTAGAAGGGGGATTTGAACCCTGGTAGGCTGACTTCAGAACACTGCTCTGCTACCTGTATGGTTAGGCAGCAGAAGTCCACCTGGTTTAAAGATTGTGACTTTATCTAACTCTATTATAACATTTAAGTGAGCCAGGTTTTAAGGAACTAATCAATAATTATGATGCCCAATACCTATTTTATAGTTGCTTTTTTTTCTGGTAGGATTACAATTTGCATTTTGTTTTTTGTTTTTTAAGATTTATTTATTTATACAAGAACCGGGGTACAGGCCAGATGAGTGGGAGGGTGAGAGGATTCACCAGAGACAGAGCGGGGAACAGAACAGGCAGACTGATGAAATACACTGCTGAGGGGAGCAGCTGGTGAGACAGGAGAGGTCTGCCACGCCTTGTGGGACCCTCGCCGGCCGGCCGGGATAGAACCCGCACTGCAGAGACTGCGGACAGCTTCATAGTGCAGCACTCAACCGCCTGTGCCACCAGGGAGGCCCACAATTTGTGTTTCTTAAGTCACATTTACTGCCACTGATTTTATGGCTGTGGCCACAGCCTTCCTTTAAGGGCTAAAGAGAGTCTTTCTCTCTCAGTATGACCAGAGAGAAAAAACATGGTACACACGGATGTTAAAAAAATTAAATTAACATCTGTCTGCTTTCAGTAGAGGAGAAGTTTCTTCCAATCAGAAATAACTATTCCTTGTTTGACCCATATCACCCCTTTGTGATTGCCATCACCACCCACTATTACTGCTTGGGGTAGTGCTGGATGATCACCACAGTAGTCTCTATGTCATTTCAACAGAAGTACAGCAGCAACCCTGCCCTCTCTATGTAGATTCTTAGATCTGAAGAATGAGAGAATAACAATTTGGATTGGTAAATGGCGTTGACTAATTTATTCAAGATATCGGACATATATTTTCTTTTTGCTGCCATTTAGCAATGCTGCTTACAATGTCACAGTCCTAGCTGCATCTGTGCTTTCTAAACAGTTTGGCTAGAAATGAAAAAAAAAATTAGTTTAAATGTTTCCTTAACAGGAAATGACTAGGGTCACGCTTTGCATGGACAACAGTACATGTACAAAATTAAAATCTGGCTCCCAGCTGATTTTTGTAAAAGTAAGGAAAAATAAATGGTGTGTATTTGGTGTATACTCAAGAAGAAGGGATTATAAATGGACAGAAGTGAAAAATAGAAACTAATGCCAAAAGGAAAAAAAAGTATGGATTTTTTACTAACAATGATCTCAGAGGTCAGTATAAAACCCTGGAGGTCATTGGCTACTGGGCCCTTCACTCAATATTAGTCTGCAGCTTTCTGTTTACTATAACTTCTAATACATGTTTCAGATCACCCCACACTTGTGGTAATGGTCTAAATTAAAAAGACTGAAAACAACAAGTGTTGATAAAGGTGTGGAGAAAAAGGAACTCTCATTCAATGTTAGTGGGAATGTAATTTGGTGCCATCTCTGTGGAAAGTGGTATGGAGATTCCTTAAAAAACTTAAAACTGGAAATGCCATATGATCCAGCAATGCCACTCTTATGTTTTTATCCAAAGAATATGAAAAAAAAAAACTAGCTTGAAAAGATGTATGTACCCCTCCGCCCATAGCAGCATTCATCAGAACAGCCAAGACGTAGAATTAACATAGTCACTAATGGAATGACTAGATAAAGAAGTTGTAGTATATAGACTCAATGGAATTAAGTCTGTTGACTTAATGGACCATTAAAAAATATTGAAATCTTGCCTTCTGTGACAGAATGAATGGAACTTGTGGTGATTATGCTAAGAGAAATAAGTCAGAAAGTGATCCTTCATATGTGGAAAATAAATAACCAAAGCAAGAAAACTGACAAAACACAACAAAAATAACTCTCAGATTCTGTGAAAAACATAGTGGCTACTAGAGGAGAAGGGGGAAGAAGATCACTCACTGGGTTGTGGGGGGGCAATTGGATAGTGTGATGCATTAGAACTTTGATGGTGGCTACGTGATGCATAAATACTATCAAGGTGTGAAGATGTACTCCCAATATTATATCACTTTGTAAATGAATGGCAGATCAATACAATTTGATTAAGAATTATTTTCTTTCTTGTATGATCTAGTCATTGAATACTAACCTAGTTTTTCCCTAAATCTATAGAAAATCATTTTAATATAATCATTCCTAGAGAGAACTTAAAGCAATATCATTCTTTCCTCCCTTTCGATCAAGAGATGTAGTTACTGAATTATCAAAGGCGTTCTTGAAAAGGCATTGTCACCTGTATCTCAATCCTGTAGGATATTACTAGAACCATGCTCCTGACTGATAAATAAAGCCCTGGGGAAGCTCCTTTACCTCTTCAAACCTTAGGAACATCATTTAGGACATGAAAGTAACAATTTTCTAAATGATATCCTTGTGGTCTGGAAAAAAAATGAAACGACATCCAAAAGCTTTCTGTTTTTTTCCCCCATGGATGGTTCCTATAATGTGAGAACTCTCAGGTTTCTTATGAGAGTACGAGAGAATATAAGTTATTTTTTTGCACCGGACAATATTGTAAAAGTTGACTATGCTAAAAGAAAGTGAGAAAATGACTTTCTTCCTCCACCAGGGGATCAGGAAGGGTGGAGGAGAGTTGTTCTGTTCAAGAGGCAGCTGGAGCTATTATTAGGAAGTCGCTCTGAACTATCCTTTCCAGTCCCTCTGAGAAGTGGAGAAAAGATAATGATGAGGTTGGTGTGGTGTGGGGCTGGGGAACAGTTCAGGATATTTGGCAGCCTCTATCTAATATCAAAGGTTTAGCCAGAGTGGTTCTAAGGATTAACTGTTCTTTCAGGTTCTGCTCAGTCCATATAGCAAGATGCCAGCTTGGAAGTTGTACAATGTATCTGAGCTTCTCAGGCTTGGCCAACAACTCCTCGTTTTGGTATCTTCTACTCTGAGAGGTGAGCCTAGCCTAAGAATGATGTTGCTGCCATTCATCAGAGCAAGCTGTTCATCAGGGGCAGTGGGTACCTCTTCAATGAGTGAGTGACAATTCGCCTCCTCCTCCCCGCACCCCTCATATGGCCTCATGGGCATATAAAAGCAACTTCACAATTTGGAAAACAGTAAGAGGTTTCAGAGTGTCCTGAAGGAAACTCAGCCAGTGTGGACCTATACTAGCAACTAGGTGCCAAGTCAATCCTATTTCTTTTGTTCTCACTTTTTCTCTCTTGGTGTCCATTTCTAGTCTCTGAAACAATTGAAATAGTGCTTTGCAGTTTCTTCCCACCCTCGTAGCCAATATTCTCTGGTGGGCCAAATAAATCTGATTCCAGAAGATGCTCAGTCACGACCCACCCAAGGCCTTAGGCCAACTCTGGGAGGAGGGATGCCATTTTGTGTGCAGCACACACAGGTCTGTGTGACATTCCCACCATACTGCTGGGGCAGGGCAGGCAGGTCACCCCTTCGGATACCTGAAGAGCGGTGGCTTCCACCTCCTGCACTGCGGGTATCACTGCACATGGTCAGGGCAATGGGACAAAAGGGATCACTCTGGCTCTTCAGACGCCAAGATGAGGAAAATCAACGTCAGGGCCCAAAGGATGGAACTGCTGGGGACAAAAGGTTACTACACATTAACAACCAGTCTTCATAGAAGCAATGAATAGGTGCTTGAGAAGGAAGAAGAGATGAGAACTTTTGACTCTAGGCAACAAATCTTTCTCAGGTAAACTGAGGCAGAGGGCTTGAGTCTCCTTGCACGCATCCGTAGCCAAGGCACAGAAATCAGCTTAATGGCACCGAGAAACAGACATTTACTGAGCACCACCCTCAACAGACCAAGCACTAGTTTAGGCACAAAACAAAATTGAAACAACGCAGACTTTACATTGCAGTGAGGAGAGCCACGGTAAACACATGAGTAAGAGACAAATACAATAAGAAATACTCAGTGGTTATAAATTATAACAAGCAAAAATATCTGCAAATTAAAGGGCAATTTTAATTGTATTGGCAGAGGAGGCCTCTTGAGCTAAGTCACGTTTGAGCTGACGATTAACAAGAAGCCAACCAGGCGGAGATCTGGGGAAGAGGATTTTAAGCAGAAGGAACAACAGAGGGGTGGTCCCTAAAGTAAAAACAAACATGCATGTCTCAGAGACCTGTCTTAGAATCCCTGTCATTAAGTAGCACAACAGGGAGTCAGTGAGTAAAGGAGAGGGAGGCAGCAATGTTGAGCCATGTAACTAGCAAATGATTTGGAATGTCATTCCGAGTGTGACTATAAACCGATAGGTTTTCGGAAGAATGACATGATCTCATGTAGTTTTCATGAGATCTTGCTGGTAGTTCTGCAGGGAAATGATTTTATAGGATCAAGAGCAGAAGCAGAAGTTAGAAGGTTGATAAAATTGAAAGAAAAGATTATTCTGTGGGTGTGGTGGTAGCAGTGTGACCAAAGGCAAAGCAGTTTCAGGAACTATTTCAAAGGTGGGGTCTCTGGAACATACCTGTGGTTTGTTGAGTGAGGAGGAGAGAGAAGCTGGGTTCTAGTGAGAGTTATTTGCTAGGATGGGAAGAAATATATTTATATGTGGTGCTTATCAGACATTCTGTTGGATATTGCCTTTGGAATGTCTTTTAGATACCCAAGTAGGTTCCAAGTAGGCAGTCTGCTATATCATATGGGGGGAAAGTCAGTTCTTAGATACCGCTTTGGGAATTATTAGCATATAGAAAATATTTAAATGAAAAAAAGCAAAATATTGCATCTAGTTAAGTTCAATTGCATCTGCACCAAATCAACACTTAGAGAACTATGTTTATTAAGTCCTAAGGATGAAGAAATCAGACAGCTATGATCCTGGGGGAAGAGACAGACCAAAATGCTATTTTTTTAAGATTTATTTATTAATGCATACAAGAACTGGCATACAGGCCAGAGGCGTGGGGGGTGAGAGGATTCACCAGAGACAGAGTGGGGAGCAGAACAGGTGGATTGAATGAAATACACTGCTGAGGTGAGCAGTAGGCAAGACAGGGGAGGCCTGCTGTGCCATGTGTGTCACCTCCCTGGCTGGGGATTGAACTTGTGCTGCAGTGGCTGCAGATAGCTTCACAGTGCTGAGGTGTAACCCCTTGTACCACCAGGGAAGCCCCATAATGCTATTGTTTTAATGCAGGTAGGGATTAATATAAAGGAAGCTATACTATGGAACAAGTAATTATGCCTGGAATAGCCATAGACAACAGTCATAAGAGATATGCTGAAAGATAATCATTTGATAGGAACAATTTCCTTGTGATCCCTTGCTCTTAATATGGCTGCTTACTTAGAGATCATAGTAAGGAGATGGGACTGGGTGCAGAGGTGTTATATCGAAAGAAAAATTCAATTTTCAAAGGCTATTTAATCTGGGAGAAGGCAGCCATCACTCTGGCCCCTAACATTCTCCTCCGTGAAAAGAGAAGATTGAATTTGATCAGTCGTTTCCTGCATCAGAGAGATGGTGAGATAGGGAATCTGGCCCATAAGTTTTATACACACACATACACACACACACACAAGATACACTGTGTAGTAATACTATTTCAATGCATTATGTGTTTAATTATATAATGGGAATAAAATAGTAGTGGAAATAAAATATTTAGCTTTAGTAAGATTATGCAGTTTGTCAAAAAGTTAAATTCTTTATTTTAACTTTAGTCATAGCAACTTAGTGAAATTATGTGTGTGTGTGTGTGTGTGTGTGTGTGTGTGTGTAGATCCATAGGCTCTAATTGACTATTTAATAAAGTAGAAACTAAACAAAATAATTATTGCCAAATTAATGCAGTTTCATAGGCAAAACATTTCAAACCATGGAGATGTTGGGAGTGGGGATGTGATTAAAAAGTATATATGTATATCTGTGACTGGATTAAAAATAGGGTCAGTGCCAGGCCTAATAGCTTCCCTTCTACAAGTTCATGGCTATTTCTTTCTCCTTACTCTCCTCCACATATTGATCTAATCTGCATGGAGCTACCATGAAATAGGAATCTGACTAAATAGGGTTTGTCTGGGAGTAATGGGGTATACAAAGAGATAGGCAGAAGAAAAATCATTCCATCTCTCAAGTACAGTTATATCTGGGCCTCCCAAAGTACAGTTTTATGGGCTTCCCAATGACTCTGGGGTTAGGGACATATCTCCATGACTTATATTGCTTTCTGCAATCTGTAATCTGGGACTGAATATAGTCTATCCTGCCCATTATTCTGAGATAAGGATTCCCGTGGGAGTCCTAATGACTTGTCTCAATAGCTTGAAAAGCTAGAGATAAAAGTTAGGAGATAACTTCATCTTTAAACTATCTAATCCACTGCCATTTTAGGCCTTAACTTCCCAGGGCTATGGGACTAATTTTGTAAAAATATGTTGAAATATGAAATGTTCAATGAAAGATGCTTAAGGTAAGACTGCTTAGGAGTTTTGTCATTGTGTGCTTCCAGAAAATGTGCTCATTTTCCTCATAACCATACTTGAAATTAAAATTTTAGTGGTAAGATTAAAGATTGCCAACTCCTTCTTAAGCCAAGCAAGAATCCATTTCCTGTGCTTTTCAGTGATATTTGAATATTACCTATCTTAAAACTTGCATTTGTACAATGAGGACCTTCCAATTCACAAAGATTTATATAATAGACAAAAACCCAGAAAAGTCAAAGATTCAAGTTTATGTGGTTAGGTTTTCAGGATTAATGGTGAAAATTTAATTTTATTATAACCCTTTAGCTAATACTACCAATAGAGTAGGTGTACTTAAGCAATTTTCTTTTTACTAATACTTCCTGTTTAAGTTCCTGAATTAAAAAAAGAGTATTTGAATGAAATTTGTTTTTTATATACAATGTGTAATATATTCCTGCTCTGTTTTAACAATTCAGCAATTTAAATGACATTATATTGAGTATCAGGTATATTCAAGACTATTTGAATATTTTCAGGGCTTCTGCTTCTGTACTAAATGACTGCAGTCTACTATGTATTTCTAAGTTTGGGGTCAGCATTTAGCAAGCTTTCAAGTCATTTTTGTTGTTTTTGGGGTAATTGGCTATAAATTAATTGTTTATAATATTAGCTAAATTAATATTAGCTAAAGAGAAACTTGGCCCTCCCATCAGCTCTACAGTTTCTGTAGAGACTCTTGTAGAGATTGTGAAACTGTATAACCAAGAAGTTTAACAGTGTCCTTGATGTATATCATTCTTGTAAATAAGTAGGCTTAGAGTTAGCTGCTGGTTATTTCCCCTAGAATGCACAGATGAGAATGCCAGCTATTTTTTAACTTTTATTTTCAAGAAGGCCTTTTGGTTTATTTCTGGTTTCCTTGTTCTATTCCAGATGAACGAATTTGACCCAAGACCTGCATGCCTGGTACCTGGGTAGGTGTGGCAGGGTGCAGTGATGGGGTCAGGAGCACTGGAGCAGATCATAGCTGAAATTCTGGCTCTTTGATCATTCTGATGTGTGACATTGGGCAAGTGACTTTACCTCCCAAAAAGTTTCATCAATTGGAAAATGAGAATGAAAATAAACATTCTCCAGAGTTATTGTGAGGATAAAATGAGGTGTGTGGTATGATAATAGCTAATATTTATAGAGTGTTTATTATGTGCCAGGCACACAGTTAATACTCATAAATGGTAGCTCCTTTAGACATACCTGGACTTGTGCCCTTGCAAGTTGGATTTTACACAATTAATCCACTGAGTCCTCACACACATTTTTTTTTCAAATGCCATAGAAAATAACAACAAGGTAAAAAGGAATAAATTAGGAAGAATCTACTATGTACAGACTCTGGGTTAGACATTCTGCTTATAAGTATCATCTAATCCTCTCAGCAACCCTTTGAAACAGGACCTATTTTCACATCGTGAAGATAAGAAAAATAAAGTCCCAGAAATGTTGTTTTATACTTTTTTTGCATAACAGAACAATCAACAATATAAATAGAACACTATGTAGATAGCTTTCTATAAACATAAATTATAGCATGGACATTAGTAATCTAGTTAATTCCTTTTTTTACTAGCAAATCAGCAATCATACTTTTCTAGTGTTAAAATAAAAACATGTAAGGATCTTTTCCCCCCCACATATTAAAAAACAAGATGTCAAATTCATCATATTCTGCCTAACATAGATGTTCTCATAGATCCTTGCATGAGTAAAAGGCCAAATTACTTTATTTCAATCATGATACATACTGAGGCTTATTTTTGCTGCCAACACTGTTCTTTGGTTTAGAAAATTTCCCCTTGATCATTTAGAAGTATTCCCAGAAAAGATGAAAATGCCAAAAACCTGGTCAATTTTTTTTTCAAGTATTGCACCAAGAATGGAAGGAATCCGGGAATCTAGAACGTATATTTATTTGGTTACAAGAAGAATAGGGGTTATCCGGATGCCAGAGAGGCAGCCTTTGTTGCTGGCTCTCATAGTTGAAAACCTCTCTCATTCTCTTGCTAATGGCATGTATTGTACATGTAACTGTGTACCCCGCACAGTTGTCTGGTCAATCATGCTACCTTTCTCTTATTTTTAATTTTATTACTTATTTCAGGAGGAAAAGACACTTGAGAAAAAAATAGTGGGGGAGGGAAACGCCACCTTTTCAAATGAAGGTTTAATTAGATGCAGAAAGTTTGTAATTCTATTTTTATCTTTATAAAGAAATATTATTCAGGCATTCTTGTGCTCTGTCACCTTGAATTAGAAAGTGCTCCATCTGGTTTATTTCGTTTTAAATAGCTCAAACTTCAAAGAAAGGCAAGGGTTATATCCACTGACAATTGCGCAAGCAAAATAAAAGTCTTCCTTGACCCCTGCAGTGATCAGTACGTATATCCTGATGCCCCAGAGACGTGATGACGTCTGCCGTGGTTTGCTGATTCCCAACGGGCTTGATTCTGCAGGCTTGACTCAGGAAAAAGAATCCCCCTAACTTCAAGCACAATTGTGCCCGAGTACAATTACTAATAAAAATATCACAAAACTGAATCTTTTGCTACTTCTGCTCTTAAAATTCTGTGTGTCTCTGTGTTTTCATACGTATCTCTCTGTGTACTTTAACTTCAACATCCATATTCAGCATAATATTTTAGAATCCTTTAAAACCCAAATATAGCATTTAAGCTTTGAGGAGAAATTCTGGCAGCAATTCCTCAAAGGCTTAATTTCCCGTTGATATCCATGTGGACTCTTGAAGTTCAGCTCAGTTTCTGAATTCATGGAAAAATAACAAGAGAACCTGTATGTTTTTTGCATTATCATTTCAGATAGACTAGGCTTTTGAGTAGCAATACAAATCACCAATATTTAATTTTATCTGTAATTTGACTCTTCCTATTTTCAAATAGTCCCAGTTTATTTCTAGCCCGGCCTGGTTATGCAGCTGCTGTCTGATTTGGACGCCACATCTGCAATGTGGTGATAAGAATACTTCCCACCTACGTCATTTCACAGTGGTGTTTTCAAATGAATGGAGGACTGCCTAAGCCCCAAGTCTTTGAGACACAATAGCTTTATAGTTTACAAATTTTTCACACAGGGTTAAAAGTTACACGCTAGCTGTCATTTTATAAAAACTTGCAAAAGAAGAATCTGTTTGTAAATCAATAATTAAAATTAATTTAAAAGGACTGGAATCTATATGGAATATGTATGTGTATTTGTATATATGTATGTCTGTATGTATGTGGAACCAAAAGGAAGGAATACATACAAATTGTTAAAAATTTGTTATGAAATATTTCTATAGTAAAGCTCAGAAAAGAATATATAAGTGAATATTCTATACAAGTTGATATGAATAATAGTTATCAACGTTGGTATTGCCGGCGATTTTCTTTTCTTTTATATAGCTTTCTTATATAGTTAAATTTCCTGAAATGAATATTCAGTTCTTCCAAAAATCAGAGAAGAAATATCAATAAATATCTATAAAAACTAATTGTACAAGGTGGAAATACTCAGTAGAATGTCAGTGTCAACTCTGAAGAAGAAATTCCTATGAACTCTTAAAGAGTGAGTTTGGATTCAGATGCAAATGAACAAAGAAGTTGGTGAAATTTATGCCAGTCCTACAGTACTTGGGTTTAAACCCAGTTTAAAATAAAAAGAACAGCTCAGGGCCTCCCTGGTGGTGCAAGGGGTTAAGACGCAGCATTATGAAGCTATCCACAGCCATTGTAGTACAAGTTCGATCCTCTGCCAGGGAGGTGACCCACATGGCGCAGCAGACTTCTCCTGTCTCACTGGCTGCTCCCCTCAGCAGTGTATTTCAGTCAGTCTGCCTGTTCTGTTCCCCACTCTGTCTCTGGTGAATCCTCTCACCCCACATCTCTGGGGGGTGTGGGCACCCCAGCTCTTATATGCATAAATAAATAAATCTTAAAAAAAAAAAAAAGACGACCAGCTCAGGAAAAAACAAAACAAAACTGTCATTTAAGGAAAATATTCAAACTCTTTGTCCATATCCAGAGTCTTTGTGTTTATTCCAAATTGGCATGTCAATTGTTAGAGCTAGTCTGATCTATTCAACCTGACAATCAATTGAGTCCATCACTTTAACATATTCAAAAGGTACAAAAGGGAGGTTCTAACAGGTCAGTTATTCCTACTTTCCATCACTCTTGCCACCCCTGGATTTCTTTGGGTCCTAATATGCTGCAAGCTCTCTCACTTTTAGGTCTTCTCATATCCTGTTCCATGTTTTTGAAAAATTACCTGTATTCCTCCATCACATCAATTCCTATACATATTTTAGGTACTGGTTAGGCATGCATCTTTTCTTACATATCATAGCCTGGTTCCCAGACCCAGTTTGATGGCTTCTCAATATGCTCCTGTGGTCAACCATGCTCATTATTAAGAGCACATTTGTCTTATCTGGTGTGAAAGGCACCGAAAGGCAGAAACCCATGTGCGTGGCACACACGAAGTGTCACTCCCTAGAGAGGAACTGCTGTGACTCCCCCAGTTCAATAACTATTCCACTTTACTGGATTTGGGAAGAAAGAGGATGACTTTAGTCTTGATGATTGTCATCATGCTTGAGGTTTTCTCCCATAAAAAAAACAACCTAGTAAAAAGAGGAGGAAATTTTCAAGTTGTGTTACTAGGAGATTTTAATTTAACTTGTTGCATAATTTAGTTCATGAAATTTGTTATTCATAAAAAAACACCTTGGCTTGGCTTATAGAAGTGACCACATATACAGAAGAATTTTAAGATAAAAAAGTTGAAAAATACTTTTTTTTCCCTTCTGACTATTGTAAGTCTCAAAGGCAAACATTTGTGTTGGTTCTGCACATGTTACATCAAAGATAACATGATTTGTGCTTCTTCTTTGAAAAATTTCCTACATCTGTAAGTCGTTAGCTTTTGTCTGATTTTTTTGTCATGTTGGATGAGATCCTAGAATGCTGTGTCTCCATTTTTCTAACTGTAGAATGGGGCTATTTTTATTTTTCATAATGAAAGATAATGTCAAAAAACCCTCATGCTAGAATATAGATGTTAACTTGCTATTAATTAAGATGGAGAAAATTAGTTTCATATTACAGTCTATTGTCAGAATATTCTCACCGCAGGAATTATGTCTTTCCATTTTCTTATACAACTACTTCTTTTTAAATATAAACTTTCATACTTCCTTTATTTAATTCCAGCTAAAATGATTGAATTGCTGAAAACTATGGGATTGTGAAAGGTATCTCCATAAGCAAAAGAAAAAGGAAAAGACACAAATACACATTTCTTATTCCCTAACTTTCCATGCCACAATTCAGAAACTGTTCATGAATGGACAAATTTATAAAATGAATAAGTTAGCAACAAGTAAGCAGTTACTAAATCAGTCTGGTCCCTTCATTATAGGCTAAGGTTGCATGTCAGTCCTTAGAAGTACCTTGACTGCTCCCATATTCTAGACGGTGCTGGCAATGAGAACAAGCTGTAATCCACAGTGTGGAGACCAAACTTGGTCAAGAGAGGGCAGAGTCTAAGGAAACAGTGAGTCCCAACAACCTCATTTTGCTGATGGTGATTCCTCCTGAGCAATCAGAAGGTGTAAAGTTGGCTGTGGCGAGTGGGCTGGGAAGGGATTGGGCTCCATGGGGCTTAGGGGAGTAGAGAGAGAGATGGGACACGGTATGTTTTATTTTATTTTAATTTTCCAGATTTATTGAGATATAATTGACATACAACATTGTGTAAGTTTAGGGAATGCAAGCTAATGATTCAATATATCAACATAGTGTGGTAAGTTTAGTTAACATCCATCAACTCACGTAGGTTGACTTCCAGTTAAAAGAGAACTAAGTTCTGGGAATGTAAGATGCCACAAGGAAGTGGCATATTTTAAGTCAAGACTGGAAAAACAGGAAGTCAATTGAGTTGCTCAAGTGCTTTTTTAAATTGTCACAAGTGTCTTACTGGCTGGGAATTGGATCTCCTACCTCATGAGACAGGCATATACAAGACCAAGAACCTAAAGGCTCATCCAAGGAAAAACATAAACCATCTTCTAAATCATGATAATTTTCCAAGAACACCAATTTCTTCAATCTAATAAAATCTACTCTCTTAACCTTTTTTTAAATTTAAGTAAAAATCTGACAACAGATACCAGCACATCTTATGATTCCAAGCCCAACCACGCTGGATAATGGCAGAGATGAGGCTCTAATTGAAGTTATTTCATCAAGTTAGCCACTATCCATAGTGCCTGCCCCATGTTAGTTCAGGCACTTAGAAATATATACACACGTTAATGCTTCCCTGCTCAGAGTGGCCCACAGTGAGCCTCTCGTTAGCCAAGACAGACAAGTTCGGTAAAAAAGAGAATATTATTCAAAAGGCCAAGATCCACATTTGGATACAGGGATACAGCAATCATGCAAAAGAGTGATTCCAAGGTCAGGCAGTACAAGCAACTGTTAATAATGAAGGCTCTATTATGAAACGAAAATTATTTTTTCCATTACTTTGGTTATATAGCTCAGATCCCGTAATATTTCAAATAAATAGTGACAAATGGGCCCATGGTGACCTACAGTCAGTGTTACTCTGAGAAGAAAGATGCTCCACATTTAATATTCGCTTGAGAAGGGAGGTGACTGAGTACTGTGAACCCCTGAGTATTGCCATCTGTTTTACAGAACAGACAGATACTCCAGGAAAAATTATATATGCATGTCTGCTTTAAAGAAAGGAAAAGGAATTTTTTAAAAATTATTTTTGGTTTAGAAGTGAAAAATCGCTATCAAGATGAATCTTCAATATCCATCTGAGAAAGAGAAGCAGACAAATCCCAGTTTGTGATTAAGTCTGAGATGTGAGTAAAGTATAAGTCTCTAAGGCTAAGAGCCTTTGCAGTGTTACCATTTGGCTGGAATGTGAGAACATGGCATGGACTAGAAAATTCTGGGTGAAAGAATCTCTCTGGCAGGAAATGTGGGAGCTCCATGTACAACCTCTTCAGACCATCGGGGCTCATCTCGCAGACTTCTTTCTCTGGTCTGCCCTTGTCTGAGACCTGGGACGAACATTGAAGTGATTTTCCTTTAACATTCTGATTCCAATCTCGTATGTTTTTGTGTTCCAGTTAAGGGATCCAAATCTCATTCCTGTGTTTCTGAACTTATTTTCCATTTACAGCTTCTTACTCTCTTTAATTTGACTTACAAGCTAGACATGGACCTCAGATCTAATTAACTTTAGTAAAGTATCCGCTAAGCCCAAAGTATTTCTTCTAGGTGACATGAAAAATTTAGGATGGGAGTTGAAAGGACGGGGTCTAAAAGATTAATAAGTCACATACCTAACCATGTCCCTATGGGTTAGAAGTCCTTATGGCAGGCTGTTTAAAAAAGTGTTGGCTTCACAAGACAATGATTCTATACTTTATGAACCCCGTTATTTTAAAAATATCACCTGAGGGTTTGTGAGTCTTTAGAAAAATCTTTCAGGATATATAATAGCTACACCCTTCCTAAATTGGTTGAACCACAGGTGATATGTTGGCCAAAGTTCTCTGCTTCTTCCTCTGGGTTTGAGGAGTCTCTACTACACTCTTCACAAAGGACTCAGAGAGAAAAGGCAAGATTTTCAGTATTGCTTCCTCTTCTCTAGCAGATAGAAAAACTGTATTTCTCAAACACCCTTGCTTTAAATTTGGAAGCTATCTTTCTGATTTCTTTTTTCTTTCCCTTTCTTCTTTCCTCCCTCCCTCCCTACCTTCTTTGCTCCTTCCTCTCCCTTCCTTTCCCCCCTCCTTTCTATTATTATGATCAGTGATAGAAAAGGAAAGAGAATTCAAAGTTCTACCATCACTTGATATAATTTTAAAATTATGGCTCTCAATTTCAAGGCAAGGTTGAAATGTAATGCAAAAAATCACATTATTTTAAAAAGCTAAAACATGTATTTAAACAAATACTTTGCATTACATGTTTATTTACTTAGTCTACGGGAACCAGGTTTTGCCACATTCCATGCAGTTTTCTTCATGGTTGTCAGAACTCCAGCCGGTTGCAGAAGGAAGGGTGGCAGAACTGTCTCCTGGAGGCTGACCTGGAAAAGCTACGAGAATTCCCTCCCTCCATCTCTGAGAAATATTGCTGTGTTATATGGGAGAAGTTCCATATAACTTTTCTAATGTAACAAGTGTAAGGTTGCTGTTAATTAAAAAGTGGTATTCAAATAGATAAGTTAACTATAACACCCTCATGAGGTAAAATTGTCATGGTCTATGAATAAAATATAGATTTGTGATTTGCCTAATTCAGGCGATTTACATTGGTAGATTAGTTTTGAAAATACATTCTATAACTCCACTTTCATTATTTTTTGTATTAATATTTTTTTTACAAAATATGATTAAGTGTTTCTTGAAGTAAATGGGGGAATAAAAGGACATATTAAGGAGGAGATAAATCATGTATAATTTCCAACGACTAACAATTGTTACAATTTCCTGCTATCCTTCCTGTCTTATCTTGATGCCTATACCATATCTATATTTTGCAGGCAAAATAGTTGACATTGTGTCATTTGTATAATTTTGTGTTCTTTTATCATATTGTAAGAAAAACACTTCTTGTCTTTAAAAGTTTTTACAAATACAATGTTTGAATGACTATATGATAGGTTTGGCATATACTTCTATGATAACTCAATTTATCTCTTACCTATTCTCAGACATGCAGATTATTAATTTTTTAGTTCTTAAAAATAATGCTGTAGTAACATCTCTGCACCAAAGCTTTTCTTCTGTACTTTAGACTATCTTTGTAGGAAAGTTTCTTAGTCATGGAATTACAGAAAAAGAGCAAATGTACACATGTTATCTTTACCATATGAACTACTTCCTCTGCTTCTTAAAATTATCAGAGGTTAGTAAACAACAAACAGCAACACAATAGCAATAGCAACAAAGCTTGGAAATAAAATCCTCCCAGGACAGGCTGTTAAGGTATCTATCCTTTGTGATAGTTGACCACAGTATCAAATTACTAAAGAACTGCAACTAGAATGTATTTATTTATTTTTGCGTAGAAAAACTGGGGTGTAGAAAAACTGGGGTGTAGGACAGAGCATTCACCAGAGACGGTGTGGCTCAGAATAAGCTTATCTACTGATATACACTGCTGAGGGGGAGCAGCCGGAGAGACAGGAGAGGTCTGCTGTGCCATGTGGGTCAGCTCCCTGGCCAGGGATGGAACAGGCCGTAGTGGTGATAATGCTGAGACTTAACCTGTAGGCCACCAGGAAGGCCCTAAAACTGGAATTTAAAGTGACTTTACAGAGGCCTGCCCTCTAAGTGAGGACTGTTGTTTCTCAGAGAGGGAAAATTCCAAACGATATATTTACTGTGATATTTACTGGATCCTTCAGATTTGCTCACATAAGCTCTGAGCACACTGGAGAAGAATTAGGGTAACCAGATAGATGTTCCTTTTCAGTACTGAATCAAAACAACCAGGCTGAGACTGTGTTTTGGGTCAAATGGGTACATTTCTCCTGTTTAACATTTCACAATGGGACAGAGAATGTGTTAATAGCAGGAACAACACTGCTCCTCCAAGCAACAAAGCTGAAGTTGTTGAAATGGGTTAAATTGAGAGAAAACAAAGTGAGAAAACTACTCCTCCTTGTCCTATATTGATACAAATCTGCACTTTTGTCCCACTCATTTTTCTCCCCTTTGTAGTGGTGGAAAGTTAATATGATATTGCTTTCTTTGTTTTTTTTTTTTCATCTGAACTTCCATCCACACTTTGACATTTATTTATTAAATATTTATTTATTTATTAAATATTTATTAAATATTTATTTATTTATTCATTCATTCATTCATTCATTCATTCATTTATTTATATAAGCTCTGGGTACAGTCAGAAGTGCGGGAGGCTGAGAGAATTCACCAGAGAAAGAGCAGGGACCAGAACAGGCAGAGTGATGAAGTACACTCCTGAGGGGAGCAGCAGGCACAGCAGGAGAGGTCTGCGTGCCATGTAGGACTCTCCCCTGCAGCTGGGGATCCAACCAGCGCTGCAGAGGCTGCGGGCAGCTTCACAGCCCAGCTCTCAACCGCTTCGCCACCAGGGGAGGCCCTGCTTTCTTAGTTTTTGAGAGTCCAGAAAATATTTAATTTATAGGAAATTCAAATATAACATAAAATAGCTGGTAGCTGGATCATTTGGTAAATTAATGGGTTTCTGAGTGAGGTTAATTTTTTATTAAAAAATACTTAAGACTTACATAAAAGTGAGTATCATTTCTTGATTTATTTGAATAACCCAGAAATATCAAAGAAACAGTTTGAAAGACATGCTTGTTTATAAATTAGCCAATGATTGTGTCAAGATATAAAGTCATGGTTTTGAAATTAGAAAATTAGAAATTCTGTGCTATAATTCTCAATATATTTATTTAGAGTTATATATTTGATACTAAAGAATCTGTTTTCTTGGGAAGTTTCCTGTAGCTAAACATATATCACTATCAAGTAGAGGTGATTTTCTCCATTAATGGTGAACTTTCAAATGAGATTTGTTAATGTGGTTGAAGATTTTATAATAACCTGTCACTCTCTCATGCTCTCTCTTTATGTATATGTATATATGTGTTTATATATCCCTTTATTTAAATTAAGCTGAGAAATTGTGTTAAATATTAAAAATAATTTCTATATATCTATTTAATGGGTTCTTAAAGGGTACCTATTCTTTTACTTTATTTTCATTCCATTTTTTATGAATTCTTATTTATTTTCATGTATTCCCAGTTATCATTGCTCTGACAGTCATGTTCATAAGACTATTTCCTTACAACTCACTGAAATTGTTTCATACTGCAATGTTTCCACACATGGTGGTCATGACTTTGAACTGGTGCTCCTGGAGCAGTAAGATAAGTTTGAAGATAAGCTTCTCAGAAGCAGTAAGACCACTCAGCTGTGTAGGACTGAAGGTCCCTGGTTCTACACATAGTAGAGATTATGGGAATCTTAACTACCTTGAGGATCTTATTGTGACTGTTGTTTCCTAACAACTGAGAATACTTTTCTGTTCTCCTCAGAAAATATCAACTTTCCACTTGTGCAGAATGACTTTTCTTTTCCACTATCACCTCTGAACTTATTCCTAAGCAGTATCCTTACTGACTAAGCAAGAGTTGGAGATTAGTTCTGACAAAAAATGCTATTTGTGTATCTTTCAGAAGAGAACATTTTGAAAACTATCTTTTTAAGAATCTTTGATGTTTGTAAGATACCAGCATTCAGACATAATACAGTCATCTCATTTTTTTTATGAAATGTCTGATTGTTGCCTCAATCATCTCTCCCTTTCTCTCAGACACACAGACAGACACACACAGACAGTCACACACACAGAGAATGGGATAGGGAGAGGAATCTTTAGCTACTGATGTAATTTCTAGAGGTTTTCTCATGCAGAAAATTATTACAGAAAGAGGTAGTTTAAGGACAGACCCCAGGTCCCTCTTAGATTTCTAGAAGTTGTTTTTCAGCCTGCTGTTTATTACCTTGCTTATTCAACTTAATTATAGCTCTCTTCCCATGTCTATCTGGATATACCCACGTTTTTACAAGGGCTGGTCCATGCACAGTTGGCTGGTAAAGGAAAGAAAGCATCCTTTTTATTACCACCACTGCTTGTCTTGTGAAAGATACGAAACTCAAAGCTCAAGTTGAAATCTGTAACTCTACATTGGTCACTTTGTTAATCTGCCCAAATTTTGAGGTTCAATCTGACTTAATGCTCACCATTAATTTAGCCCATCAGTTAGCCATGAGCCCTTTAATAATAGGCCACAGGAATTCCTGGTAGACACAACTCTCTGGCTTGTTTGGAAATTATACAAGGCCTCCACATAGAAATGGTTGGGACTGTCAACAGTTATGCTCTTTTTGCCTGGCTTAAGGAGGAAAAAGGGCTGCTTCTGTGCCAGTTTATAACAGCATTGCTTCCATTTCAACTCTATCAGTGGATCTGAATTCTGGCTGCACATTAAATGCCTGGGGAGCTTTCAAGATGGTCAGTGCTTCGGCTCCACTCTAAATCAATGGGAGGTGATGCTGGAGCATGTACATTTTTAAATCTCTTCCCAGGAGATTTTAAGAGTTGTCAGGATTGAATTTAGGCCCAAGAAGATAAGCTTCTCAGAAGGAGGACACAATTGATACTTTTAACTTTACTGTGGTGGGCAAGCTGAGACGTTGACTAAGACTAGACTGAGGTCCACTTTTATCATCAGATACAGTATAGCCTCCAACTCCCACCAACCAAGAGTCTATTTATCAAAGCTCTCTCTCTTTTCCTTTTATGCCAATTACTGAAATGTGGCCTGGCACAATGTAGTAAGGATTGATCGGATTCAGGAGGTGAGAGTAGCTCAGCATATGATGATAGAATGAAGAGGTAACTGGACATGAGTGATAAGAGCATCTGGAGCAATAATTGATCTCACAACTCATTCTATGACTTTGGGAAAATCATTGAATCTTACTAAATCTTTTTTATTTTTTCGCTAGAAGAGAAAATAACCCCTTGCCTGCCTCACAAGTCTATTAAGAGTGACACATGAAATAGGGGACTTGAAAGCACTTTATATATTTTAAAATTTCACATTTCACAGAAGTGATTACTCCCACATGCCTAACAGTGTTGTTCTGACCAGTTAATTTTTTCCCTCTGGCTTTCTTTCATCCTCTAATGTAAAATATAGTGCTTAGTTAGATACGATAGCATATCTTAAGATTTTGTGTAATTCACAAATATGATGAACATGTGTTACAGAGTGATGGTTTGGGTTCCTTCCCCCATATTCATATGTTGAAGCCCTACTTTCCCAATCTGATATTTGGGGATGGCACTTTTGGGAGGGAACCTGGTTAGATGAGGCCATGAGGATGGGTCGGGTCTTTCATAATGGGCTGAGTGTCCTTATGCACAGACATACCAGAGAGTTGGCTCATTATGCCCTTCCTCCATGTGAAATCACAGAAAGAAAGTGAACTTCCATAACCAAGAGAACCAACTGCAAACAGTCCTCATCACCCCCCAACTCTGCTAACACCTTGATCCTGGATTTCTAGACTCCAGAACTATGTATGAGAAAATAAATTTCTGTTCTTTGAAGTCACACAGTCTATGGCATTTTGTTATGGCAACTCACACTAAGCATGTCTTCTAAATGCAGTTAAATAAAAGGGAAAAAGATACTTTGGAATATTCGATAAAATTATTATTTGAATTTGAAAAATGTACAAATACTTGGAAAATCAACTTCGTTATGATGTAATTTTTACTTTTTAAATTGTAAGATTTAAAATTGGAACTTCATATAAAAATCTATAATGAAGCAAAGCAAGAAGTCTATGACTGTGAAAGTAGGGAGTTTTGACACATAGTATTTTCTTCCTCTTTTATCATTTATATCACAAATTTAATATACTTATATTAATATGCATTTATACACACATACACACATGTGCATATATATACATGTATATCTTTATTTGTTTCTTGTTTAGCAAATACCCACTTTCTTTGTGAATCAAAGCAAAAAGATGAACTACACTTTTTGAGAAATATAAAAGCCCTGTCTAGGAAAACTCTCTTATTTTAAAGAAGAGAGGAGGGAGTAGCCTTTGCAGTCAGGGTACTAATTCTCTTCAGCATGATCATGAACACATTCTGTCTCTGGAGCAGACAAACACCTCCAGTAAAAGTGGGATCTGTCTTAGACAAGTTAACTCAATTACCACTATTTGAGGGATGATCAAGAAAAGAAAAAAGGCTCTGGCCTGGTGATCTCCAATCTCTTCTCCAAACAAGGCATGATCAACCTCATCAGATTTTTGGTCTGGAATAGATTGAAGCTTTGGGAGGAGAAAAACAGACCATCCTAATCATTAGAACGTTGGTGAATAACACAAAACATACTTATTGACTATCAACACTCAAGCATTGTTTTTTTTTTTATTATTACCCTTTCTACACTTGATCTTAGCCAAAAGGCTGAGAAGCGATTATTATTACCCTTTCTGACAAAAGCTTCTAGAAGAAAGTGGCACAAATATACATTAATTATATAAAGGAGATTCAGAAAAAAACTGAGCAGGTCAAGGATTGTGATGGTTTCTCTTTTCTCATTCCTGTGTTTTTCAGACCCAGAAGATGGAACAGCCCAGGACACAATTAGCTTCAAAGTCCAGACAAAGTACCTGTGTCTCCCTGCTGTAAGCCATCAAGTTAGGAAGCCCACACTGAAAAAACACAATATTTAACTTCCTAGCCACCAATCTGTTCTGTCCTGTAAGCAATACCTGATTGAGTTTCTCTAGATTCCAGTTCACATGAAAAATTAACTTAATGAGGTGACTATTACATTTTTCTAAATGTTTTTTTTAAATGAACAATATTAATAAGTTGTTCTAACACCCACTATTTTGTAACATTCAGGAAGAACATTTTTGTTCGTTTAGAACTTTCTACAATGCACTTGGAGGAGAGAGCTAAAAGCAAAATGTCATCACCTCAGTTACTGAAATTACTCTCATTTCAGAGATATTTTGGTAAACAAGCCAAACCAGCTCACTTCTGTTATCCTACCTATACTTTTAAAAAAAGGCTAGTTTTGTGTTCTATGTGCATTCTGTAACACAAAAGCTCCAGTGATTCCAAACAGATGCTGGGCTTGATTCTTGGGTATCTGGTGAGCAGTGTGGATAATTTTATAAAATGCAGAGCTGAAACCTCTGTTAGAGAAGTAACTGCATTATAATTGGATCCCAAGAGTTTTATTAGCAGTGGGATGGAGGGGAGTTGAGAATATCATCTTGGTGCTGGAGCAACGAGTCTCATAAACACTGCTGTAGGAGATCTGGAGATGGAAAAACAGCTCTCAAGAGCTCCATGGCCCTTGTCTGCCAACCATCCTGGTCAGGATGATCAAAACTAGTGCTTCTCTCAACTGTAAACTTGCTAGTGCACCAAGGAAGTTTCCAGTTGCTCTGAATATGAAATGCTTGGAATCAAGCCAGGCTTGAACTAGCTGATAGATAACTGGCTCTGTTTTCTCTATATCCAAACCCTTCCAAGGGGTAGAAATACTAGTGGGTATTCCAAACTGTGTTTATCTTTCTTATCATTTATGTGTATGCAAGAAATGTGGTTGGATGAACTGAATTTGCCCGCAACACCTTTAGTCTTGATTTTCATGCAGTAACCTTGCCAAAGAGGCATGTGTGTCCAAAGAAATTGCTCCCTTTTAAGATGATAAAGATAATCTTTGAACTAATCTTCCTGCTCCTTCTCAGCAACACCCCCTCCCCATTCATTTTCATTTTCCCACCTATCCTGAAAAAGAGTGGAAGAAAAGTTTGGACCTCCAGTGAAGTGACATTTCTGGAATGGTCCAGAGACCATTAGTCATGCCATACTATCCAACCTGAGAACGCAGCAGCCCAAGGGTCCTTGGGGCAACAGCTCAGTAAATGTGGGCAGATGACTCATCAGGACAGGGTGGCTAAATAGAGGGATCTGAGCTATAGACGGAACCAGTCTCTTTGGAGAGTTTGTTTTCTTCCCAGTATTGTGTGTGTGTGTGTGTGTGTGTGTGTAAAATACAGGTACACTGTCTTTTCTTTTGAGAACATCCTTCTTTTGAGAGGGAAATGCAGGTAAAGTGAAAAGCCTGGGTCTGAAACAGGGTGAACTGGCAGCAAAAGAGCTGTTGAAATGGGAGATGGTGTCTACTTTGCTTCCATAAGTCTTTAATTTCATCCCATTACTTCTAAGAGGATGGCAACTGCTTCTTTTTTTAAAAATACTATTTGTTTGGTTCATTTGTTTGCTTGTTTATTATTTTGAGCAGGTTTTATTGCAGGGGTTCTTCTGAACTCCTAAACAGGGGGGAGGAAAATAGCCTCATGCAGAGAGCATTCCATCAGGAGTGGTTCTCATCTATTTTTATCACTCTGCACTTTGGAATCTGTTTCCAAAAAAAAAGTCCATAACCATGGACACCTTCACCCTTGTTCTCATCCCTTCTCCCTTTCCTTTTTTCTTTCTGATAACCTTAGGGGTTCAGGAAAGTTTGGCAATGATTCTAGAAAGTTCTTTAAACTCCTTCCATTTCCCTTCCCTGCAACCTTTGCATTTTTATTTGTTTGCTTCTTTTTTCCTCAGGGTTGATTCCAATTGGGTGGAGTTAGGTGGATGGGAGAAACCAGAGGTGTATAGTGTAACAGGCGTCTCGCTCTCCCTAAGTGCAGGCTCCCCCAATACAGAACACATGTGATTTCTGTCTACCCCTGCAGCAATAATTTCCATATTGCAGGTTGAAGAACCCAGCATGCTACATGTGAGGAAGTTATGTCATCTGAATTTAAGTTTGTGCCTGGTTACAGAATCCTTGCTTGTAACCATCATAAAAGGAATCATCTTTGCTCTTTTCATTTTTCTCATATTAAATCCCACTTTCTATATGAAAATTTTATTCTCTATATGAAACTTCATTTTCTATATGAAAATTCACTATATTTTTTTATCTTGGAATAGTCCCTTTACAAAAATTATCACGTGTCATATGGGACAAAGCTGGTCATCCCACTGATTTCTTTAATTGGAAAATTAATAATACAAGGTTTTTTTTTCAGATAATTTCTGTAAGTATGGAAATTAACTGCTAAAATTGAAAATATGTTTATTCCAGAATAGAGGAAAATATTTACAAAGATTAACAGAAATATGGTCTGGGAGGTTGTAAGTTAGCAGTAGCCAGGAGCTATCATTTTTGAATGTGTGATAACATCTGAATGATATTAGTTTTTTTTTTTTTTTAATCGGGAAACTACAATTTACTTCCAGGTCCTCTGATAAATAACCTTGAAGTCTTAGGCAGGGACTCCAATATGCGTCACTCCTTACCTCAAGCTGACTGTTTTATCAACAACACTGGCTGATGAAAAATCTTCCTGCAATTGTTGTATTCTTACTCAAAGCATGCCTCTTTCCCCCATTCCAGCTGCTCTAATAAGTGGATGAAAGAATTGCCAAAAACACACGGCAGGGGTAGCTTGTTCTAAAGAAAAACACACCAAGCTTATTTGTTTCATTCCTAATTCCTTCAGAATTTGAAGTATATGGAGGAAGTCCAGTTTGCAAGAGGTTGCTAATGATAGGCGTAAATGCTCCTGGCTTGGCCTGCCAGCACATACGTATGGGAAATGAAGAAACCTGAGTAAACAGAGAGCTTCACTGGCAGCAACTAACATCTTCCAAGATGTTCAGGTCCCTGGGTACAGGAGGCAACAAACTCCAGTAGCATTTTGCAATAGATTCCTGGTGTTCATATAGATAAATACATTTTTTATTTTTAGGAATCAATGAAATCTTACATAGTCTGCAAAGAATTTCTCACCTGGGAAGGTTTATTGAAGCATCTGTACATTTTTGGGGGAGTGTTTTTATTAAAATGCTCAGATCTAAGACAGGAAAAAAGAAAGAAGTTCCTATTTAGAAAAATTTAGGGTCATGAACAGCTCATTTAAATTGGATTAATAAAAAACCTTACACGAGCTTTAAGACAGATTTAATAATTAGAACACTGCCTAAAACAGGATGATCATGTGATTATTAAACACATAAAGTTTGAGAAGCAAAGATCTCTGAGACTGGATTCCCATAAGTTAAAGTGTAATGCAAAGAACTGCCTCTTAGCGGCTCCTGATTGGACAGGAGATGTACCCTCAATCCAAGTTAGGCCAATCAGATTCCCTCTCTGTAAATGTAAGTTGAAATAGAAGAGTAAATTAGAGACAGGTAGAGAGAGGTTGAGAGAAGAGGGCAAGGCGAACAGAGTCAGAGTCAGAGAAAGCCTGTTTGTAGGGAGAAAAATGTGAAATATACTTCTAGTTGATTCCTAAGTCTGGTCAAGACATTCACTAAACCGTAGTTCTAGCGCCTCTGGGTCTCTACAAAGACCTCCCAGCCACCCTCTCCCCTGCCTCGATTCTTCCTATATTTTGGAGTGTCCTTTCATGCTAGACTCATGAGATCCCACTCTCAATTGGGAGCACTTGAGAGATGGTGGTCAGAGTTGGCCAATGTCTTATACCACTCTTCTCCCTTCTCCTCTCCTTTGCTACTCCCTCCTCTCCGTTGCTCCTGTTCCAGGCCTGACCAACTCTTAGTCATAATAAATCGGTCTCTGTTCCCCCTTTGACCTAAGTCAAATGAGAGCTAAGTCTCTCAGAGTAGAACACCCATGTCCACCTTTTACTAGGGCCTGGAAGCTACTCCACTGCTAATCTCTTTTGGTAAACTAAGAGAGATTATAACCTTCAGGGTCTGGATGCATGGGAGATGGTGTCCTTAATGCCAAGAGAAGCCAGCCTACTTGACTAGCTTTTTGCTTCACTTTTTGGGCACCTAAGTCTATTCAAACTTTCTTCATGGAGTGGGAACCTAATCTGAATCTCAACAGTTGGCAGAATGATTCTGATTCCTTATCAAAGTCCTTGATGCCCATTTCTTTGGAGTTGGGTCATACGTCTACACATCTTCTTATGAACAGGGCTAGATTCCTAGATCTATGATTTCAGAGACATCACGGATGCTATGACTCTCTCAGAAGGTCTTCCATATTCGTCTGCTCATCTGTTCCAGTGGACTGAATATTGTCATTGGATTAAAGAAGCAAAATGACACTATCTCTTTGTACCAGATGATGTAAACTGTTGAGTTCTTGTTCTAAAGAACCTGTCCTTTTAATTCCATCTGGTTCTGGCTCACTTTTTGCCCCATATCAATGGTAATATTGATAGTTATGCCAAGTGAATCTAAATCTCTCTTAGACAAGAACTGTCCCCCAAACTCATACCCTTCCGAGTAAAGGAAAGGAGGTGCTGTGTCACCCTCTGGGTATGATAGGGCAGAAAAGAGGAGCTACTGAGAGGACCATTTTGGAAAATTTCTTTTTATCACTGTGAATCTCTAATGTGGAGGTTGCAAAATCTCTCTTCCCCTATATCTGGACATACTCAAAGAGGGCCAATCCTAGGTAAAATCACCAATGGCCATTCCCTAGTGCTTACAGATTGAGAATGAGTATAAAGTGTGTGATTGGCAGACTTGAAATAGTGTGGGCGATCAGCAAGAAGTCCAAACCAATGGAATTATGGAATGTCAAGGTAGATATCTTTAAAGTCATTACCATATTATTTGGAGATTATTATAGAGTATTTGGGAATCATGAGGAATTTGACTGCAAAATCAAAAAACAAATTAAGGGAAATAACCCTAGGATGAAACTCTAATAAAAGAAATCACACAGGACCTCTCAAGCATTTTCAGGCACTTGCTACAGTTTAAAAAAATGAATGAAGACATCTTTACCATTTCACTTTTTAAGCTCTTTAGAAGCCTTTGAAATAGAGTGATACAGAGAAAGGTGTAACAAATGAATTTTAGAAACCTGAAAAAAAAAAAGGAATGAAAACTTGTCCTGTTGTACTTGCTTCTTCTTTGGTTTCTAACTGGTATCTTACACTCTGTGGGGGATCCCCTGTGAGAGGTATGGAACAGAGTTCCCAGGAGCTGTCATTGGGGAAACAGTAAAATTGGCCCCTGAGGAGCATTATGAGAGCTGAGAGCCTACTGTGACGCCTGGTGACCCTCCCCTGCTGGAACTCTGCAGCTCCCTCTGCTCTCCTTTCTCTCCTAAGTGACTCAGGAAAGCAGAAGTGAAGTTGTGGAGAATACTAGCTGAAGAACAAAGAGTAAAAGTTCAAAAGGAATTATTTTAAGTTTAATCATTTGTGATAAAAATCATTCTAAGGAATGACGGATGTAGTTGCCCGCCTTCTACAAGTATGCAAAGATTGTTTTTTAACTAGTTGGATTATATGAGACCTAAATGGATTTTTCTGGTGTCTGCTGCAGGTCTGGATACTAGAACACCATCATTTCTGTTTTCCTTTAACTTTTATTTTCTGTAAGGAATCTTCTTATAGGAGTTGCCAAGATTACCAATTCCTGCTTTCTGTTGCTTGGTTGGAGACATCCTCTGTAGCTCAATGTAATTTCTCACTAATGTAGGTGGGCCTTGTTCAGGCTCATTTTTTAACCCTCCTAGTTCTGGCCTTGCCATCAAATATGGCACCTAATATTTGCCCATTGAGAATTATACCCATTACCATGATTTAATTGTTCTCTTTATTTTTTTAACTCCCAAATCTATAATTTTTAGTTTTGCACATCATTTAAAATTTACTCTAAATCTCTAAAGCTAATTTGTTTTTTTCCCCAAGTTTGAACTTGGAAAATTGACATTGGAAATAGAGGCTTTTTCACTCCTCTGATTTCCTTATGTCAATCGGAAGTCCCAAAATTAGCTATAAGGGTATGTAATCACTACAATCACTACATAACGGTATGTAATCGCATGCATTCTTGCTTTACCCAAAGGCAGGAGAGAAGGAGTTGTGTTTGGAAGAACAAGATTTTCTTTGAAATACCTACTTTTCACTGTCCCCGAAACTCATACCCTTCCTAGTGGAGGGAGCGGCAGTGATAGGGCAGAAAAGAAAAGCATATCTCTCTTTGCTACAACAAATCTCTAACGTGGAGGTTGCAAAATGGTGGCCTCATGAACTGGGACGAACTTTTCAAAAGAGAGGAAATTGCATTTTCTGCCAACATTTGCAAATCAGGATATTTCTACAGATATCTTAACTTTCATATTTTCTTGGAAAAAATGGTGGAATTGATCACATGGAGGCTGCTTCCTTCATGGCATCATGTGCCAGGAGCTGTGTAGCAGCTGCATACTTTGCGGGGAGTGGAGGTACTCTTAGGGTGGTCGCAGGACCACCTGTGTTTTAAACTGAAGCCAATAGGAATCTTGTATATCATCCACCTGGCTCCTGGAGCCATCTGCATGTACGTCTTTGGGAGAATTCCTGGAAAGGGACGTTTGGAGATTTGCAAATCTACATATAAAATCACCCACACCATATCTTGGAAACAGCAAGAACTTGACACATGCTTCCTGAATTGATATGAATTTAAATCTTTGGACCAGAAAAGGTTACAACAGGAGATTCTAGAATCACTTGATAACAGTGATTATATAGCCGTAGTTAAAAGATTATACAAGAAATGCCTGTCATGTTTTTCTGACACGCTGAGAATATGCTTTCTGGGATTTAAGGGCCTAATTATTTTAACAGACATGCAGCTAAGAAATGACTCATAATTCACACAATCACCCAACCTGTAAATGAGAGCCTACTGTGATGCCCAGTGACCTTCCCAGAGAATTGCATATGCAATGTTGACTATTACCCAGTTTGTTCAATATGAACCATTGGTGGAGAAAAACTATTTTCTCTTCTTTCACCTTAACTTGCCATATATAATAACATTTCAATCACTGAAATTTTCCACTATAATTGCCTGCTATATGAAGATCAATGCCTTAGTGAATGTCCCTAAAATATAAGTAAGAAAAGTCTGGTATTTTGAAGACGAAGAGGATGAAAATGTACCTATATTTACATATGCACATTTGGTTATATGTGAATGAAAGGAAGTAGATAGTATTTAAATATTACAAGATTGGGGCCTCCCCGGTGGCGCAGCGGTTGAGCGCTGGGTTGCGAAACTGCGCGCGGCCTCTGCGGCGCCGGTTCGATCCCCGGCTGCTCCCCGGCCACCAGAGGAGGGTCCCACATGGCGTGCAGACCTCTCCTGCCGCCCGCTGCTCCCCTCAGCAGTGTACTTCGGTCCTTCTGCCTGCTCTGCTCCCCGCTCTGGCTCTGGTGGATTCTCTCACCCTCCCACGCTTCTGACTGTACCCAGTGCATGTATAAACAAAACAAACAAACAAACCAGCAAACAAATAAATAAAGCATGCCTCTATAAAAAAAAAAATAAAAAAAAAAAAATAAATATTACAAGATTGTTTTGAAGGTTAATAAAATAATGCATGAAAAGCACAGAACAATCTGGCAACTAAATATGTCCAGTAAACTTTTGTTATTGTTATGATAGATAATTAATTAATAGCTAGTGTATAGCAGGAGACTTAGCCTTGCTCTAGGCATATGAAAAGAACCTATTTTAAACACTGTGTCACCAAGTTTGTAGAGGTGATTTAGTTTAATTCATTGATTAGTGTTACTCTCCACTTTATAATCTTCTCTCAGCCTAGGGGCTGAGGACCCCTTGGACATGGAGACTGAATCAACTTCCTGCTCCTATGAACAGGGCACAAATAGTCAGGACATAAGTAGCTGGCACCAGTAGCTGGCAGTGCCCTGGCAGGGCAGGCCTGGCTTTAAGCCAGACATAAGGAGCTCCAGTTTGGTAATTGCTATCCACTGGGTAACTCAACTGTCAGAATTCTAATAGGTGTCTTCCAACAAAACATAGTCTATTACAGAAAATAAAGGACAATATCCAATGGAATACAATAAACCCAGGACTTTGGGGGAGTGGAAAATAGTTTTAAAGTCAATCTTGACACCTTCATGTCCCTGTAACCACCCATTCCACCATAACTGTAACAAGACTGTTATCTCTCTACCTTGGGTTTGCTTTGATTAAATGTAATCTATCACCAATGCTCTGGAAAACCTCTGAGTTTATTTCAGTAAGCTGCACAATTTGTTGCAACATTGGTAGAAGATGGTTCACTTTCAACCAACTAAGTGCTGATTTATAGCTCAGACACTGAATTTATATATTTTTAAATAAACATTCCTTCCTTTTCAATAAAAACAATTCCCATCCAAACAATTCTGAGAAACATAATGTGATTTTTTTGTTGTTTGGAAGAATGGATTAGCAAATAAACATGCTAACTTCAAAGAATTTCATCTTGTTTTCATATAACCTAAATGAGATTAGATGGCTTGTGATTTACGCTACCACAGTCTTCTATTGCTTCCCACTTTAAATAAAAATAGGGTTATAATTAAAATCACATGGACTTGGATTTTTCAGCTTCTAAAAAATACGATGGATGGCCGAGGGAAAAACCTGATGATGGCCAAGGGAACTCTGCAGCATGCTTACAACTTTAAGGCACTTGGCCCTTTAGTTTCATATCAGGGTGTGCTTTTGTCCACTCACTACAGTATTAGGCACCTTCTGTATTAGGACTGAAACAATAACAACAGCAGCAGCAACAACAAAACAACCACCCTAACTAACACTTACATAACAGTTTTGTACTTTGTGAAGTACTTTCAGTTGGAATTTTATTTTACTTGGACCTCCCTGCAGCCTGGCGGGGTAAGTGTTGTGGGTGTTGTTATTTCCATTTATGATGAAAATTCTAAGGCTCAGAGTTAAAGGGACACGCTGAACACCGGGCGTATCCTGCAACTAATGGCAGAGTTACCGTTACAGCAGTGCCTTCGGAAGTCTAATTCAATGATCTTTTGACTGTAACATTTCCATTTAATGTCAGTACTCTTTGGGGTTCAAAAAAAAATTTTGATTACAACTCTATCTGTTCCTATATCAGGGTTTTTTCCCCACATGCTCATGAGTTGTTTTCTTTTCTGGAATGCTCTTTTTCCCTTATCATACTAATTGACTCTTCCTTTGAAAGGGTCATCTAAAAGAATCCCAGCCCATGGTAATAGTTTGCTAGGGCTGCTGTAACAAAATACCACAAACTGGGAGATTTAAACAACAGGGATTTATTGCTTCACATTTCTGGAGGCTAAAACTCAAGGAGTTGGTTTGACTGGTTCCTTTAAGAGCTGTGTGGGAAGAATCTGTTCTGGGTGTCTCTTTTTGGTTTGTAAATGGCCATGCTCATGTTCATGTGGCATTCCCTCTATGTGTCCAAATTTCCATATTCTAAAATAAGAACATGAAATTCAAATTAAATTAGGGCCTACTCTAATGATTTCACCTTTACTTGATTTCCTCTATAAAGACCTTATCTCCAAATAAACTCACATTCTGAGGTACTGGGGGTTAAAGCTTTGACATATGAATTTGGAGGGGGGACAGAAATACATCCTCAATGCCATGTCACCTGTAACCCTTATCTACCTGCTCCCCAACTTAGTCCATGGTGAAAATCATTATCCAGTTACTTAGGCTGACTGTTTGTGATTCTCTCTTTTCTTCTGCTTACTGCAGCTTGTCATTAAGTTTTATCAGTCATTCCCTCAAAATATTGCCGGAATCCAAATTTCTCACTCCCCTCCTCACTATATTCTCCGGGTCCAAACCACTCATCCCCTATGTGAACTGCTGTCGTTATTCATTCCCTGTATCCATACAAGATCTGCTTTTCTCACAGCAGCAAGCATGAGCTCTTGAAGACATAAATTACATCATGTGACTCCTTGTTCAAAGCATTGCATTTAGAACAACTATCTGAATTTTTTATCATGGATAAGGTGCTTGATATTTCCAATGTGTTCTGAGGATCAGCTGTATCAGTCTCATATGGGAGCTTAATAGATAAAAAGAATCTTTATAAAGATCCCATTTCAAACTTACTGAATCAAATCATCATTTTAACAATATTCCCAGGTCACTTCTATGCATTTTGAATGATCGAGAAACTCTGGCCTAGAGATCCACCATCAAGTCACTCTCTCTCTTCTTATTTATTTTATTCACTGCTATTTTCTCCTGAAGAATGACTGGCACATTGTGGGTTTGCTAAATGAAGCATACCAGACCCCACAAGACTCCTTTCAAGTTAAACAAGGGGAGGACACTTGATCGCCCTGGGGCAATGGGTAGATATCATGAGGTATGACTCAGAAGGCAGGGGGTGGGGTGGGGTGGGGTGGGGTGGGGGTGGGGGGTGGGGCATTGACTGATGTACTTTTCGTCCCAGAGGCTGATCAACGGAAGGCCTTGTTAATAAGATTGGAACCATGGGTGGGGGTTGGGAGTATGATTTCCCTGATCAGCGAACTGACCCTTCCCAAAGCCCTAAATAACATAATCATATTTCCAGTTTGATCTTTTCTCTGTTTTCCTATCAATAAAAAGGCCAGGATCTAGCTCTTCTAGCAGCATCCTGCATTGTACAGCCTGCTTCACAGCTGCTGTTTCTTTTCTCATGTAGTAGGTATTCAATAAATATTTGACAGAACAATAAATATGTAGAATTTTGGCATAAAATGGACCATTTTTTTATTGCTCATTCAATTAATTATTTTTTCTAGCAAAACTCTTTTAGACTACGGTTGACCATAGCATGGCATTTTATTTTTTTATTTTAAATTTTTAAAAAAGATTTATTTATTTATTTATTTATACAAACACTGGGTACAGTCAGAAGCGCAGAAGGGTGAGAGAATTCAACAGAGCCACAGCGGGGAACAGAACAGACAGACCGATGAAATACACTGCTGAGGGGAGCAGCGGGGGTGGCAGGAGAGGTCTGTGCGCCATGGGGAACCCTCACCCGGTGGCTTGAACCGGCAGCGCATGAGGCTGCTGGCAGCTTTGCAACCCAGCGCTCAACCGCTGTGCCACCGGGGAGGCCCCATAGCATGGCATTTTAACAAATCACCACTTTTCATAGTTTTCCCTGTTTGGGTTATTTTTCCTTTCCTTCTCATCCCATTTCTCTCTGTCCTCACTGGAACAGCTATGGGGTTCTGTTCCATGATTTAGTACATCAAGAATGGCTGTAAGTGATGTAACAGGCAACTATTAAACTTTTCAAGGCAACGTGAAATAATACAAGTTTCATAATAATTTTATAGTATGAAAGGTGCTGGCTGGAACTTCTGGATTTGAAACTTCTGAAATCAAAGAAAAGTTAAAAACTCTTGCATTACTATAATCTTGACAGAAAAGTCAAAACAGTAGGCAGCAATATTTCAAGCTTTGCTGACAAGCCAGTGACCTTATCTCTTGATCTGAGACTCCTGTGCTCTCTAATGAACCAAAGAAGATTCTGAAATATGATACATACCAATGAACTCTGATTAGCTCTTTATTACAGAGAAGATAACTTTTCTAAGTTGTCCCTTGACAAAGACACACACACACACACACACACACACACACGATGTATATTAAGAAATTATTTAAAATTGAGATTCTTTGGTCATTAGTTTCAATATGGGTTTCAATCTGTTTCAGTGTAGTAAAACGCAGGACTTTCTTCAAAAGTTACAGCACATTTGCCAAGTCACTGAAGAGAATACTTCCTCAGGAGTAACCAACTTTCCCTTTTCTCAGCTACCTTAGTTGGGAATGTGGGTCCCAATGGACCCTAATGGCCACTGTTCCCTTTTAGTTTTCATGTCTGTTCTTTCTCTCATGACCTCTCATCCCTTCTTTATCCCTTTATCAGTGTTCGTTCTGCCAAAAAACTTTCCTACAGTGTCAGAACATCTTTTAAGGAATAAGATAATTCAAACCATTCTATCTAATATAAAATTAAGCATTACTGACATTTTAAAAAGACAAATATGGACATAGATGCCAATAACATGTTAATCAGGACATTTATTCCAGGATTATTTCTGGGTACATCTGCTGGTGGTGCTTGACAGAGGGCAGGATATTTTATCTGGTCAGGGGCTCTTTATATATATATATATATATATATATATATATATATATATATATATATCTTCTGCATATTTTATCTGTCATTTTTCTGTATCTAGAAGAATTAGCAGTGAATAAAGTAAACAAGATCTCTGGTGTCATGAAATTATATCTTATTAGTGAAATAAATAAAAATTAGGTAAGCACATACATATACAATTTCAGGTAGGGGTAGATGACTCAGCAAAACGAAGCAGGGCAACCAGGTCGCAGTCTTCAGGACTATCTCCTTCAGAGTAATATCTTAGTTTTTTGAAAGTTACAATTCTGGTGATGCCAATTCTATTGAACTAATCACTCTTCATGGAAGGCAAACCAAAGTCAAAGCTAGCTGAGTCAATTATCATGGTTTCCAGATAAAAGCCACCCTGCTCTTCATTCACTTTACAACTACAAAGAATGAAGTTATACCACTATCTTATACCACATACACATGTGAACTCAAAATAGATTAAAGACTTGAATGGAACATCTAAAACCATATAAGTTCTAGAATAAAATATAGATGATAAGCTCCTTGATACTAGTGTGGGTGATGATTTTTTGGACCTGACTCCAAAAGCAAAGGGAAAACAAAAACCAAAAAAAAAGGAAATAGAAGAAGAAGACTATATCAAATTAAAAAGCTTCTGCACAGCAAAGGAAAACAATAAAATATAAAGGCAACACACTAAATAGAAGAAAATATTTGCAAGTTATATATTTGATAAGGGGTTAAAATAAAAAATAGAACTCATATAACTCTATAGCCCAAACCCACAAATAATCTGATTTAAAAAATGAACAGAAGCTCTGAATAGACATTTTTTTTTTTCCCAAAGAAGACATGTGGATGGCCGTCAGGTACATGACAAGATGCTAAACATTACTATTCATCAGGGAAACGCAAATCAAATCTACAGTGAGGGGTCATTCATGTCCACTAAAATGGCTATTATCAAAGAAGGCAAGAAATAACAAATGCTGGTGAGGATGTGCAAAAAAGTGAATTCTTGTGTGCTGTAGGTAGAAATGTACATTGGTGCAAACTATTTAGAAAACAGCATGGAGATTTCCCAGAAAATTAAAAATGAAACTATAGGATGGTCCAGGAATTCAACTTCTGGGTATTTACCCAAAGGAAACAAAAACATTAATTGGAAAAAATAAGTTCACTGTCATGTTTATGATGACATTTACAAGAGCCAAGATATGGAAACACCTAGGAATGAGTGAATGACAGTGGGTGGTTGCCAGAGGTGGGGAGAGGAAGTGGGTGAAGTAGGCGAAGTAGGTGATAAGTATGAATTTCCAGTTATAAAATAAATTAGTCATGGGAATTTAATGTACAGCATGGTGACTGTACTTAATAATGCTGTACTGTATATTTTAAAATTGCTTTTTCTTTGTAGCAGTTTTAGGTTCACAACAAAATTGAAAAGAACGTACAAATATATATACCCCTGCAGAGACAGGTGCACAGCTCCTGCCCTCATAGCGTCCTGCACTAGAGTGGGTCAGGAGTTATAATAGATGCGCCTACACTGATAAAACATTAAATCCAAAATTCCAAGTTCACATTGGGGTTCACTCTTAGGGTTGTTCATCCTATGGGTTTGAATAAATGTACAGACACATATTCACCTGTCCTAAGTTCATTTCTTTTTTATGTTTATTTTTTTGGTTATAAAAATTATTCATCATGATGGTAGGAAAGTTATACACTGAAGAAAAAAATACAAATCAAATAAAGTTAAAAATTTCCCCATAATTTCTATGTAAGAAATTATATACATACATACACATATGTGGCATATAAATTTGGCATATAAATATATAGACTATATACATGCTTCTTTATATAGTTTTATAATAGCAGAATATTCCTGTATTTGAGAGACTTTAAGTCATGCAGAGACATTAAACATTCCTCTTATGTCTTCTCTGAATACTGAATGTAAATTAACTGCAAATATACCTTTATTCCCTTACACAAAAACCCTGTGCTTTTTGGATCTCCTTTGAGAAGAATGAATAGAGTTCTTGAGCTAAGAAATGAGCACTTGTCTTATATTTGTTTGCTAATCTAATGAAAACAGCAAATTCTCCTGCCATAATTGATAAAATTATCATTAACACCCTGGGGAGTTCTCTGAGGCTGAGGTAGACCATATGTATGTGTGTTTATGTGCATGTATTTATGTCTTGATGTGTCAGTGTGTGACAATTTTTAGACCCTGTGGACCTGTGGACGTTCCACAATGATTTGTACCATATTGTTTCATGACATTCGTGTGGTGAGCCTTCATCCATCGCAGGAGCAACAGACTCTGTGTGTTTGTTCTGGAAGGATTTTATTTGCCACAGAACCACAAACCTCAGTTACTTGACTTTTGAATTGTTTTGCAACTTCTGCGCTCTTTCATGGGTTGTGTGTCAATGGGTGGCATTTTTAATTATGACACAAGGCACAGGATTGATGGAATTCCAGGCACCCTGCAAGGGGAACAGCTCATCTCAGAAAGCCCATTTGGGGGAAAGTGACTTTGTGAGAGATAGTTCAATAAAAAGCCATCACTAATTTCTGAGATGTAGCAACTGGAGCAGTGGTTACCTCAAGGCACAGTTCCTATTACAAATACCTCTCCATGTATGATTAGTTCATCATTGGAATAAACTATCAATGTTTTGATATTATTTTTTGTAGGTTCTAGTAAAGAAAGCAAACAAGAAACAATCTTTGTATCCTTAGAAATCAGAACAACTTAAAATGTCTCATGTTTACAAAACTAATAATTACTTTTTGATGAACACTTGGAAAATATAAAGAGACAAAAGAGTAAAAGAAAATCATATGTGATTCGACCATGTAGGAAGCCAAAACCACTCTTTGAGTATTGGGAAATCATAATTCTCCAATTCTTATTTTGGCTAAAGGTGACCTTTCTATTTCTATTTGTACATACCCCAGAGAAACTGATGAAAAAGCAAAATGAAAATACTTCACTGCTTCATTTCCATAGCAAGTGTGAATATTCCAGGAAAACAACACGTGAAGGTTAGGTTTAGAATCACCATGCCATGTGATTTCATGGTAAGTGAACAGATTGTTGACTTTTCAGAATTAGATGTCTTAAGCTATAATTTTCATATTGTTACTTCATGCAGATACTTACAGATCTGTGAGAATAATTGATTGCATATTTTCTAGTAAGAAAAAAAAAGTGGAAATTATCTCAACACAAGAGTTTTTATTTATGAACTAGGATTTGTTTATACTTCCACTGTGAGTGGGGAAGCATTTACCAGAATCATTTATGGTACATTTATTTCCAAGTATTCAACAAAGAATAACTATTAGTTTGGTTTTTGTAACAAATTCTAATTTTTTAATTTTCATTGATAAATCAACAAGTGAAATACCTGCTTTATTTGATTTGATGTCAATTTGATGATGTATTTACATAGGTGATAATCATAATCTTTATTAGAGACTATTACATAAAATGCTATTCACTTGAATAATGAATTATGCATTCCAACTTTTATTTAAGGGTAATTATTGGGTTTTAAAATATTTATGGGGATTTCATACACAGCGACTAAGATGGTAAATTGGTAAACCACTTTTGGAAAATTACAGGCAAGATTAGTTAAAACTGAACCTATGTCCTATGACCCTACAGTTGTAATTTTAAATAAACACTTCAGAGAAAATGTGTGGTTTTGTGCACAAAGAAGATATATGTGGACATGCATTGTTGTATTATTTGTAACAATTCACAAATAATAGAGATTATTTGTAACAGTTCAAAACTAGGTAAATATTCATTGCTATTAGACTAAACAAAGAAACAAATAAATACTTCCCCATCCTCCCCCTACCCCCACTGGAAACACTGGAATATTCTGTACCCATAGTCAGCAATCTCTTTTGCATATTGTAGGTTTGGGGTCCATATGCTTTCTATGGTGACTATTCAGCTCTGTCAGTGTGGTGTGAAAACTCTCACATACATACATGAATGCTCTTAGGTGTGTTTCACAGGGCAGTTTGCTGTTTCTCTTTCACTCTGAACTCATAACTTCTCTTGCTCAGGCTTTCCTGACACCACTCCACCCTTATTCTACCCCTAGCTTCCTGACCCACCCTTGCTAAGGTTCATCATGCTATGTTTGGGTAGGTATCCACCCTCTCTGAACCCTATCTAATTAGATTGGGAGCTTCCGGAGGCAGGAGCCAGAACACTGAAATCCTTGCATCCCTCCTCTGACACACAATATGGACTGATTAATGTTTGTTGATTGCCACATTTTTTTTAAAGTTTAGCTTTTTATTTTCGCTACCATTAGATGGAAAACAAAGCTCAGAGAAGATTGACATTTCTATCACTTCTGGGTGTGACAATTTCAGTTCTGATAGTTTGGCTTTTGTTTGTCTGGTTATCTGCTGCTATCTCTTATCTGAGCCCTGGTTCTCAGCTACACTCAAATACAGTGTTTTGTTGAGGAAATGCTGAAAGAGTCCATGGACAGCAATCATGACACCGGAAACCTTATTTTCCTTATGTAAAGCAATTTTAACATCCCCAAAATAGTTTTTTAATAGCCAGTAGGATAATGCAGAAAGCCTTTAAAACCATAAACCTTGGGGTGATATAATTTTCTGTATAGTCCTATAAACATAGAGAAGGCAAAATAATGGGCCTCCTCTGTTTTCTCTACATCATGTTGCATCTGCAGGAGAATAAACTCTGGGGTGATAGGAATTTTACTTTGCTCATTATATCAACTTTCAGAGGGTTGAGCAAAGAGTGTTCAACAAATATTTGTTAATTGCATGACACTTAGGATATGTTCTATTTGCCTCTTTGTAAAGAACTACATATTTTTGATCCTGTAACCGAGAGTAACATGCTTGGGAACCTGTCAATTAGTTCATGTGGGAGTTGACCCATCTCTTGACTTAGTTGGCAGAGGGTTTAAATGCTGCACCAACCAGTCTGATACACCTGGTCCAGGTCCTGCAGATTATTATGCTGTTCTTCGTGTGTCTATCAGCAACGTTGGCTTCCTCTTATGGGCTGGGTGGCCACATGGTTACTAACTGGCTCCAGGGCTTTCAATGTTCTGTCTTTTGACTACACCCCAGCAGCCTTTTTTAATGCCAGATATAATTTTGCCTTAAAACAGATTGTGTACTGTTTTTTCTTAAAAAAATATATAGACCTCAAAATTGTCTACATATAAAATTCACATGTCTACATATAAAATTTGCTGTGATAACACAAAATATTAATAAAAAATTCTTAATTTTGTAGCTGAGAAAGCTCCAAAAAGTGGAAAAAATTATATTCTCCAGTTAAAAGATGACAATACTATTTTCTTAAAAATAATACCATGAGGGGCCTCCCTGGTGGCGCATCAGTTGAGCACTGGGTTGCGAAGATGCCCCCAGCCTCTGCAGTGCCGGTTCGATCCCCGGCTGCTCCCCGGCCACCGGAGGAGGGTCCCACATGGTGCGCAGACCTCTCCTGCTGCCCACTGCTCAGCAGTGTACCTCAGTCCTTCTGCCTGCTCTGCTCCCTGCTCTGACTCTGGTGAATTCTCTCACCCTCCCACGCTTCTGACTGTACCCAGTGCTTGCATAAATAAATAAATGAATGAATGAATGAATGAATGAATGAATGAATGAATGAATATATAAATAAATAAATTTTAAAAAAAACAATACCATGATATCTGATGTCAAGGGGAAAAGACAGAATTAACACGCATATTTTTAAATCAAACCTAGAATTCAAGCTATCAGGTGCAAATATACATTGGGTTAAAATTATTTAATTTCACAAGTAACCAGTGAATGCTTGTACTGCATGCGTACTGCCCAGATAGAAACTAGTTTGTAGAGTATTGCATAATCCCTAACTAAATAAATACAACTTTGTCTTTGAAAAGGACTAGAATTAATTCTCTTTTATCTGATACTTCTATTTTGAAGTTGATGGTAACAGTCTATATAGAGTATGGCCTCAAATTCCTTTCCCATTTATCCCTCCATTGTCCTTGAAGTCGGAAACACTTTTTTGCTCCTTCCACTCCCCTCCTTTCTTGTATGGGGACTTTTGAATATGGTTTTGCATCCACCAGAAATGTTGCCACTTTCTTGCCCTCTGTGTCCAAATGCACCACATGTCTTTGTATCCCAACTGTGTGTACTCTCTTTATCTTTTGTAGTTCCAATACATTTTATTTCTCTGATATCATTTTTCACTTTCTGCAGACTTTGAGGGATAGGGCATAAATCTCTTCCTGGCCTCTGAGGGCAGAACATGTGCCCCATTGGTCTTTGCATTCCCAGTGCTGGCACCGTGCCTTGCATAGAGCCGGTGTTCAGTGTATGGCTATTGAATGAATGTTGGATGAATGTCCTTGTGGCACATACAACAAGGATGTTTTCAATAATTTTAAAAATTGTTTTCACATTTATATAATGTTTCATCTTTTCAGTTACTCTTCTACACTGCTGATGACATTAACAAATAATCTATTACTTAACAGTTTTGTTTTTGTTGCTCATTATCAATTTGGGTCTTTGCAATTATTTATTATTTATTCATCAGTTTATTGATGCAAGAACAATATTTAAGGAATCAGAGCAGCAGCATTTCTTCACACAACAGTCTATACTATCACCAGAATAACCCCTGGGCTAAAAAGACAGATATATTTATTTCTACTTTGCAGAAAAACTATAAATGGAAACTTAAAAGATGAAGCAAATTCATGAATATGTAGCTAATTTTTCAGAGCAAAGAGTAGAAAACAAGTCTCTCTATGCTTATGTTGAATTTTTTTTTTTAAGATTTATTTATTCGTACAAGAACCGGGGTACAGGCCAGATACCCGGGAGGGTGAGAGGATTCACCAGAGACAGAGCGGGGAACAGGACAGGCAGACTGATGAAAACACTGCTGAGGGGAGCAGTGGGTGAGACAGGAGAGGGGGTCTGCTGCACCCTATGGGATTCTTGCCAGCCGGCTGGAATCGAACCCACGCTGCAGAGGCTGCGGACAGTTTCACAGTGCGGCGCTCAACCACCTGCGCCACCAGGGAGGCTCTGCTTATGTTGAATGTTAGTAAAATAATGATATAATGGTATTTTTGCTTTGAAAACTGGCACTGCCTTTAAATGATTTAAACTTCAACCAGAAACCTGATAACATGAGCACCACTTTCTAAGCTTGGCAGGTAAGAAAGTGCTTAGTTTTTATTAAAATGATATGACAGCATGAAAGGAATCATGCATGAAACAGAGGTAGAGAATTTCAAATTTGTAAATTTCAAATAGGAAAAAATTAAAACGATAAAGAAGAGGGAGAAATTGAGCCGACAGAATATCATAAATTATAAATTAAAGTTCACTATTTAAAAGAACCTTACTCTAAGAATAAAGGGAAGGAATATAGAGGCATTGAGTTGGCTCTGGAATTCTTTTTCGAAAGCTTTTCCCCCCCAGGATTTGTCTTTTCACAGAGTGAGGTTAGCAAATGAACTAAGACATAAATCAACACTGATCATTTCACGCAATTTCTCTAAATACTCTTGGCTCTTTGTACCCAATAGCTTCATTATACTTAGAAAGCAAAATTCTTTTAACAACTCATCATACTTCATGCATTATTGTGCAATAGAGATAATTTTTCTTCTACTTCTTTTTTCTTTGGTATCAGTTCATTACACCTCATTAAGGTGCAAGTCTTGTTATCCAGTTATTTACATTTTGATATAGTTATATAAACTTCTAGGTCAATTTGAGTTTGAGAGAAATCTCATGGCTAAATTTTCAAAAAAGGAGGGAGATAAGGGTTTTGAACATATTCCCTAAAATGAGGGAGAAGAGAAATTTTTATTACAATTTGGTACTTGAAATGATTGCCCATATTTGACCTCTCTGTTGGAATTCTGAGAATAAATATTTAATATTCACTGCAGCCAGCAACGTGGCACATCTTTACTTACCTTTGTATCCAACACAAACTATTCCCTTGAATCCAGAATCAATTCCCCGTAAGACATGACAGTCGCTTGTTCCCCTAAAAAACTGCATTGAATTCAGTGCTTCATAATAACTCAAGATAAATTTTACACTTACGTCTTATTTAATGTGAAAAACCTGACAATTCAAAGCCATGACTGTCTCAGTTTGACCTCACCCAGAGAGCATAATTATTGGAGGTGAAGTTCTGGAAACTACTTCATATATTTAGCTTTCTTATTTGGAAATTTTGATGTATTCACAAAAATTTTGTAGCACTTCTTGCAAAAATATGAACTACATTCATGATTGACAAGATTTAATAAACTTAGTATTTCCTTCAGATATCAGGGTGATTCCTTATCCTTTACTGTTGGAGATAGTAATGTTTTCTCAAGAACGTTTCAGGAAGTCATAGGGCATGATTCCTCTTAAGGGAAGCAACAAGCTAATACCTTAGTCCATGTGAAGCAGCGCTTTTCTTGTGTTTCTATAGATCCTTTCTGATGAAACACAAAATGTGGTCTCAGTTTGGTAAGTTCCACATTTGTAACTTGATTTTCTCTTGTTATAAGAGAATAAATCATTCAACTTCACTTTTTTCCTTATTACCTGGCATAGTATTGCTGTGGAATGGCAGCCCTTGGACGTCAGGTGGGACCCAAGTCAAGGGCAGGTCCATCATCTGTGCTGACTTGCATAATCATTCACTTTGGATTCTCTTTCATTTAAGATTTCATAGGACTTTATATTTTAATTAAAAATTATAGCAATCCTCTTAAAAAATAAGTAGGAAGAAGTATAAACTTCTTAAATGTGAGTTCCTCGAGGGCACAATTTTCACTGGACACAAGCTCACTAGACACCATAAATATTTATCATCTGATTTAAAGATGAAATGTACAATAGTTCTTATGGAATATTTATATTTTGTGTGGCCTCAAACTAATAAAAACATTCATTCTCATGGTTCCTTTGTATTGTTTGGTTCATATTACTAAAGATAGAGATATTTTATAAAGTAGCAAAACCTGCAAGCTTAATAATATATTGCCATTGCAAGGATAGCTATATTTTCAAATACCTTAATTTACTTAGAATATGATGTAAGAGGTTCAGGGTGGACTACATCTATTACATATTTAAGTATTCAGGTAATTGTGACTATTATGAGAGTAGTAGTTACACAAAAGTGATTTATATGAAGTTTTAATTTTGGAATGTTTGGCAATCTGCTCGATTTATTGGGGGAAGGAGAATTTGGTAGCCTGAAATAAATTCTGGCAGCTATGTAAATCATTCCATATAATATAGAAGAGATGGAAAGATGAATGAGCTTATTTTATGTGAGTCAATACTGCAGGCAGTAGTAGATCCTTTATTGTGGTCCTTATCCTAATTATAAATGAATTAAACAATGCAAATGGGAGCCAGGACAAGGAAAAAAAAGTCAAAATGCATGATGTGTTTATGTACTTAAAGTCATCATGAGTTAAACATTGATTTAAATTACTTGATCAGGTAGAAATTATAATCAAATAATATTGTAATGTTATTTAGTTACCCATAGTATCTGTCCATTTGCCTTACTTTTCTTACCTATAAAATGAACTTAACTATGGCCCAAACTCATCTTGTGAAAATTAAATAAGTTAGCTAATGAATAGATCAGATGTGACTTGAGATGGTTTCAAAATTCTAAGGCTGGGACATAGGTTCAACAAGGGCATTCTTTTATGTCTATTGATCGATCAGTTTGTCTGTCTATCTATCCATCCATCCATCCACCTATCATCCTTATTTAATATATTTATAATCTACCTAGTTTATACCCTAAATTATTACCATTCTGGAGGCATTCTCATTGTTAAGAGAAAAGAACACTGGAGAGAGCACTTTTCTATATAGCTATTATCTTAATAAAGATAAAAACATGTAAGAACTGCAACAGAGAGGTTTAAAACACTAGTGCAAAGAATTGAGAAAGATTAGAAAACTAGAAAAAGATGGTGTCTATTTTTATTTACTTATTTTTTTCTGGTTTGTTTTTAAGTTATGAGCAACCTTCAATTATTTATTACCTGAACATCTTGAATTATAAATGACCAAGGCATCTATTTATTTTTCTCACTATTTTTGAACCATCTCATTGATCACATAGGTCACCAACATATGTGACAGAGAAAATAGAATATGCTAAAACAAATCATTTGTTCTTTATGAGTATAGTTAGGGATTGGAATGGATAAGAATAAAATTATGGTGAAAATCAAATTTAAGTGTTATTTGAATTGATTCATTTTATTATTTATTCGATTTATTGTTTATTCAATTAGTTAATTGAAAGTTCATTGGACAAGGGAAATTATAGTTCAGTGGTTTAAATAAGAACTAGACACTAGACCTAAAATTTTAGTTTAGAAATTTGGATGGAACATTTCTCACTTATATTTTTTGTACTAATTTTCTAACCTATCAAAATAAGGAAAATAATGTCAACTTCATTCTTATTATTACATATTAAAGTTTGTGAAAGGCATTGATGATATATTATCCCAGGAGAACAAATGATTATTATTACAGTGTTGCAGTATTATATCAAATGCAGTGTGGGTAATTGTCTTGCCGACAAGATTAGTTCAAATACATGTTTCTTCCGGGCATTGTGAGTAAGGGTTTTCTGCTGTGATGTAAATATTTAATAGTTTACTTAGCTTATCACCTCTAGTTTAGGAATTATAATGTGATACTCTTATTACTTTTTCATTACCATTGCCTGAATACAAAGCTTCCATATCCATGGTTTGATGATAATCCAAGAAAAATTTTGAAAGCCCCGGAAGTATAGTTCCTGACTTCTTGACAGTTATTAAAATCAAAACCTTTTTTCATCATCATGTTCCACGAATAAATGGGCTATAGCTGTCTACAAACCTATAAAAGTGCACAAGCCTCTGCAATATGGAACAAGAGACAAGTAATGCAACAGAACAACCATAAATCACATGACAACATGCTTAATATATCTAAAATGAAACGCCTTCTTACCTAGCATGCAAACACATTTGACATTCTGGTCAGGGTTTTCAAACAAGATTTCGCCACACCTCTGAAAGAGAAAGAAAGCCATAGTTATTTTAAGATTTTCTATCAGGATTCCCAAGCAACAAGTCTATTCAAACTGACATCACCATGACATTATCCTACTCTTCATGATTTCCTTGGTTACCCGAGTCTAGGGATTATATCACAAGTGGAGATTTTTCTGGTAGTAAAATATTTGAGAAGTAAATTGGGACAGATTATTCCTACATGCCTCATATCACTGCCTCCAGCTGATTTTGTGTACAAGTAGCCAGGGCCAGAGATGCGCTAGGGCTCTAACAGCCCTTATTAGACATATGCATAATGGGTATGCAAATTATGACATCTAGTAATCCGAGTTTAATCACCCTCAAAATTGGTTCTCATTCAGCACTCAAATTGTTCTAAACCACCTACTCATCAATCAAGCACATGTATTTTCAAGCACAAAGCTAGGTGTCCCACACTTAACTCTGAACTTGGGGGGCGGGCAGGGAACAGAGAAATAATTAAAAAAAAAATGGCTCTCAGTACTTTTCCTGAACTCACGCTCATGGAAATAACATTTCTTTCTTTTCTATATTTCAGGTTTTTTTTTTTTTAAAGATTTATTTATTTATACAAGAACCAGGGTACAGGCCAGATGCGTGGGAGGATGAGAGGATTCACCAGAGACAGAGTGGGGAACGGAACAGGCAGACTGATGAAATGCACAGCTGAGGGGAGCAGCGGGCGAGACAGGAGAGGTCTGCTGCGCCCATGTGGGTTTCTCCTCGCCTGGCCGGGATCAAACCAGCGCTGCAAAGGCTGCGGACAGCTTCATAGCGTGGCACTCAACTGCTGCAGGGAGGCCCTATATTTCAGTTTTAACTTGTTTGTTAAAACTTTTATGCAAAACAAACTGCAGAAATAGGATAAGCTTTTTAAGAACAGACTATATTTAGATAAATGGTTGAAAATGGTTAATACCTATAAATAAATCCTCCAAGTCATTTTTTTAAGATTTATTTATTTATGCATACAAGACCTGGGGTACAGGCCAGAGCTGTGTGTGGGGGGTGGTGAGAGGATTCACCAGAGACAGAGCGGGGAACAGAACAGGCAGACTGACTGAAATACACTGCTGAGTGGAGCAGCTAGTGAGACAGGAGAGGTCTGCTGTGCCATGTGGGTCACCTCGCTGGCCAGGGATCAAACTGGTGCTGCAGTGGCTACAGATAGCTTCATAGTACTATGTCTCAAACCCTTGCACCACCAGGGAGCCCCTCCAAATCATTTTGAAAGTGATAATCCGATAGAAAATGAATAAAGAACATGAAGAAGCAATTGATGAAAGAGGAAATCTGAATGGAAGGAAACACAGAAAATAGATTCAAACATACTAGTAATCAGGAACCAGCAAACTGAAACTAAAATAAGGTTTATTTTGAATTCAGCAGTGTAGCAAATCTAGAAGTCTGGCAATAAAAAAAAATCTTAGGAGGAATGTAAATGAATGGAATCTTTCTATAGGCTGGAGCACAAAATGAAAGAACCGCTTTGGAGAAAAATTGACAAAACTAGCAAATTTGGAATATATATATATTCTATAATATAGGCATTCATCTAGACTTACAGAGAAATGTGCATATACAACCTTAATGTCTAGTTACAAAACAGATATAGGCATGCATTGGAACACTACAGAACAATTAAAATGAATGAAATTGGGCTACATATACTGTAAAAACACTATATATAGCTTGCACATATAAATATATGGTATTGAGATTATATAATGTTCAAATCATAAATAAATGTTAAATCACATAATGGTTAATTCCACTCCCATCAATCTTTATTTTTATCTATACTTAATCATTATAAGACAAAATAAATTTCTGGGGAAAAAAATCCCTGGACATGATGAAATCCTTTGGTACAAAAAGGGGCAGGTTGAGAGGTGAAAGTAGGACTCAGTTGCATTCAAATCAACCCCTTTTCTGGCATGACCTACATCATGAACAAAGAGATGGACAATTGGCTCCTGGACATCAAAAGCAATCAAGCTTCTTTGGTGAGTCAATAGAATGGACTGCAAAGGAGGAAGGTTGGGTGTGACCACAGGTCGCAAGGGGTATTTAATACTAGGTGGAGAGTCCTTTTTTGTGAGCTTTTATCCTGGCTACTCTGATGATCATGTGATACTTATCATGCTATTTAATCTTCACGCTTCATTTCTTTGTAAGCAGCGTGGGGATGTGAATGTATAAAGTTAGATCAGAGAACAAATGTGAGGCCTAATGGCCCGTGGAGTTGGTACTACTGTCTGTCCCTATTTCATTTGTGTGTTGGCGGAAGTGAAACCCTTTCAAATTGCTAAGGTCCATTTCCTGCATTACTTGCTTTTGAAAATGCATATTTATGAACTGAAAGAGTTAATAATTATTTTTAAATGAAAGATCAGAGACTTCTAAAATGTTTTCAATTTTTTGGCAGAACAAAGTGCTAAGAAGTTCTATCAGGCTATATTGTGGGTCCTGCAAACAATTCCAAATGGGTCCAAATGACTTGGAATGTTCCCTTACGCAGTAAACAACCAAGCCCACACCTGTGCTGGGACAGAAATGCCCTTACTCTCTTTGCAGGGGTTTCCAATGGATGAGGGTTTGGGGTAGAGGCTGCAGAGCTTCCCATGGCTACTCAAAGTCCAATGACAGTCTCATAAATGCCTCTCAATATGCAGGTAAATGTGTGTGTGTGTATGGGGCTCGGGAGTCTTGCTCTCTTTCCTGGACATGAATAAAATCCAGAAGTTTCTGAAATTTCCATGAAACATGAATTCCTTAAGAGCCATGACCTTCCTGGGTTCACTGAGCACACAAGCTAATGTTAGTGAGCAGCCAAAGTGGGAGCTGTGTGGCCCTGCTGATGACCATGAGGCTGTCCACTTGTCTTCATCTCCCAGGCCATCTGGCAAATGGCTAAGACAACTCTAACTAGTTCTTTAATTGTCTTGCTTTTGTAAAGATACTAAAGTTACCTGATAATGGTAATGGATTTTAAAGCAATGCCCAGAAGGGAATCTGATTGTTCTCAGGATTTGAAACAAACTAGATTCTTTCCAGTGCTTTTTTGCATTGATGACAGTGTTTATGGGGGCTTGGCTGCCAGGCTGCTGCTTGCTGTGCAACCCAGGGTGATGACCCAGTTTAGGAGATTAATTTGGCTCAACCATAGGGTGCATGTCTCAGAAAACTGCAGGATCTGCTGTAAGGGAAAGTCTGCACCCTGATGGGTTCTCAGGTGCTTCAGCTCTCCACCGGTGCTTCTCATGACGGGACTCCCCCTCTCTGCACCTTGCTGCTGGACTACCCTGACTCTGACTCAATTCTGATCACTTGGCTTCTAACTCTCAAGATCCATCTCTCCATAATATCACCATCTTTGTTTTGTCTTCTGTGCTGGAAGTACTGAGAACAAATTACGTTGTTTATATCCATCTTTCCCAGTCAACACAAATAATCTCTTCAGTTTCTCAGGATCTAGAGCCCTGGTCATGCTCTCTTTTCATAACACATAGGATTGCTGACATGAACTCATGTGTGTCACGTCCACTACCCCTACAAACCATGGAGAACCGAACCACTTTCATTGTTAGTCTACCTAACATGCCTCATTACTATAGCCTGATCCCAGGTCCTTACTAAACACTTGTGGATTAGCTAACATTTATGGAGCTCATGCTACGGTCTAAATATTGCTCTAAGTGCTATACATCACCCATCTTACACATTCATGTGCACGTTTTATTTATTTAATTTTAAAAAAGATTTATTTATTTATTTTATACAAGAACTGGGTTACAGGTCAGAAGCACGGGAGGGTGAGAGAATTCACCAGAGCCAGATCAGGGAGCAGAACAGGCAGACGGAGCGAAGACACTGCTGAGGGGAGCAGTGGGCGAGGCAGGAGAGGTCTGCTGCTCCATGTGGGCTTCTCCCTGGCTGGTGGGAAATCGAACTGGCGCTGCAGAGGCTGTGGACAGCTTGGGAGTGCGGTGCTCAACTGCTGAGCCACCAGAGAGGCCCTCATGCACGCGTTTTAGCATATAGAAAATACTAGGCTATATCTTCTTGAACTCCCTTCTCTTACTCATTAGCCTCCTACAAGAGTTGACACCAATTAGAGCATAAGCTTTGGATCAGACTGGCCTGAGTTTAAATGATTTTACTATACCCACTTACATACTATACTATCATGGACAATTTTTATTTAATTTTGCCAAACTTGCTTTCTCATCTGTAAAACAGGTTAATATTTTCAAGAGAGTATCATTCCTAGTTTAGTTTTTAATTAATTATGAATAAAAAAGTACTGACTTAAATTATTGTAGATAAGGCTATAATGCAAAATATGAATTAATAGAGCAAAGTCATCCATTAGAATTCTATTTTAACACCTATATTATTATTTTGGATTAAAAATGAAGAAATGTTTTTAAATTAGAAAGTCAGAATATTCCACAAGTTTGTTGTTAATTCTTAATTTAAAATTTCTATATTAGGGCCTCCCTGGTGGCGCAGCGGTTGAGCGCTGGGTTGCGAAGCTGCCCGAGGCCTCTGCAGTACCAGTTCGATCCCCGGCTGCTCCCCGGACACCGGAGGAGGATCCCACATGGTGCGCAGACCTCTCCTGCCGCCCGCTGCTCCCCTCAGCAGTGTACTTCGGTCCTTCTGCCTGCTCTGCTCCCCACTCTGGCTCTGGTGAATTCTCTCACCCTCCCGCGCTTCTGACTGTACCCAGTGCATGTATAAACAAAACAAACAAATAAAATAAATAAATAAATAAATAAATAAATAAAAAACATGCCTCTATAAAAAAAAAATAAAATTTCTATGTTAAATCTAAAATTGCCTTTTACTCTGGAAGAAGATGGATGCTATAAAATACTGCCTATATCTTAGTACATTTAAAATTTTTATGCTAAAATATTTAATTGCCATTCGTTAAATCATGTTCCACAAATATGTTCAATATAATATGCTTCTCTTAAGTGAAATGTATTCTTTTCATTATTTTATTATAAAATTAGTTGTGAAAATTGATATTAGATGTAATATTTAAATATCATACTTACATATCGAGCAAAACTCTTTTTAAGGGAAAATTACTATTGAAATGAAAATTATATTCAAATATTAATATTACCACATTATAGTCAAAAGAAGTAAAAAAAAATTAAGGACATGAAAAGCTCACACATTGTTCCATTGGCAGCTCTTCTAGCTTTCTTAAGCCAGTTAATATTTTTCCTGCTTCACTAAGCTTTCATACTCTTTTATTTCTGAATATTTGCTATCACTAGAATGCATTAGTCTCTCAGCAGACTTGCAGCAACTAATCTTTTCAGGCCAAGTGTCTTGATATCTTTGGATGAGTGGAAACATTAGCAAACAAATAAAATTCAAACAGAATCCTGTTCCTTGGAGATTTGCCCCAGAATCAGTTGAGGCAATACTGTTTAATGCAAGTAGGCAGTGTTAAATGTCATCAGCAAATAATAAACAGACTATAAGTCTTTGATTATTTCCTTCCTACCTTTATAACTTTTTCTTTTAAGCAAAAAGGAAATTGGGTGCTGGAAGAGCAGCCAACAGACTGGGCTTCCAGGAGTGATTCTCTGACACAATTGCAAAATTATCTTATAAGGGGAGCTTGATGATGGGCCACAACTGGGAAGGTGGCAACTCCAGAGCCATCCCTGGAATTGTTCACTTCAAGAATACACTGCCAAGGCAGGGATCCAGAGATTAGAAAACTGTTGGCAAGACTACCTCTCGACAGCCATGGAGCTGGTGATTGAATGTTGGATGTTGCTGCAGAAATGTGGAAAAGCCCAACATTTCCATGACTGCGTTTGACAGCTCACTAAAACAAAACAAAACAAACATAAAGAACCCCTGACATATGATTAGACTTATTTTGAGAAAAAAGTCAGAATGGCATTTTCTGAGTTGAAGAAGTACTAACCATAGTCACTGATGGAAAATGAAGTACATTTCATCCTTGCCAGGAGCATCAAAGACAACGTGAGTATTCAGGGTCTTAGCACAGGCGACCTCACCCCTACCCTTATCCCACCTCTAGGGACTCAGATTCAACAGTACAAGAAGTTCCTCAGTGAGGTCTTAGTAAACAAGACAAATGCTAGTACGCTCATGCAGTCATTTTACTTGATTGCCCTTGAACCCCTTAGCATGACAACTAAACTACAATGTTAATTAAATGAACTAATGAGTAATTATCTTACTGCACATATGAGGGATATATTTGAATTTAAGATTATCTGGGGGTGGAATAATCAGAGATTTTTTTTCTGGGACATTAAAATATACTCATCAGATCCAGATGCATGATATGTTGCTACAATGGGGTGATGAAGGGGAAACCTGACATTGAAAAGATATTTCAGGGCCTCTCTGGTGTCACAGGCTGTTGAGCACAATGCTGTGTAGCTGTCCACAGCCTCCACATGCCAGTTCGATTCCCGGCCAGCCAGGGAGAGGCCAGGGAGAATCCCACATGGCGAGGCAGACCTCCCCTGTCTCGCCCACTGCTTTGGTCCGTCTGCCTGTTCTGCTCCCCGCTCTGTCTCTGGTGAATCCTCTCACCCTCCCACGACTCTGGCCTGTATACCAGCTCTTGTATAAATAAAAATAAATCTTTAAAAAATTAAGAAAAAAAGAGAAAAGATATTTCAAAACATCTGCATCATTTCCAATATCATAGTTCCCCTCAACAAAGAGCCAAATGGCACTAATCAAAGCCAGACTCCCAGAAGATAGGCCTGGGGGGGGGGGAATGGCTTAGATCTATAGATCATACAAAAATAGATTCCATTATCCAAGGACTAACAGGATCTGAAAACTTGTACCTCCATTAATGTTTATCAAATGAGTGAAAGTATAAATGAAGCTTCAAAAAGAGATCATTAAATGATTGCTCTGTTCAGGCACTCGGTATACATTGAGTGTGGATACAAAGTCAGGTAAGGCAGGTTCTGTATCAGGAAGTTTATAGCCTAGTGTGAAGTCAGAACATAGAAGGCAGTGGGTACCCTCAATGGTGGGCAAACAATGCTGCCTGCGATATCAGAGAAGGCTTCCTTCCAAGACGGGGTGATCTTAGGCTTGAGTCTGCTTTGACGGGAGGAGTTGACTGCAAAAGAGTGGACCTCCCTGGGTAGAGATGGCTGTCTGTCTGAAGCCCAGAAACTTTAGGATCTTTTAAGTAGCTGCCCTGGATGGGTCAGGGTAGAGACCTTAATCAAAGTGGTAGACACAGGTGAGACCAGAGGCAAGTAGGGGCTAATGGTGATTAATAAAACTTTTTTGGCTGGGATAGAGAAGAAGGATTTACCTTTGAAGAGTTGCATTGCTTAATGAATTCTTTCAGCATTGTAACAAATAATCACAACAGAATGGTACTAGATCGCTCTCAGCAGCATAGGTTGCAGTCTTTTTGTCCATTTCTATCTTGAAGAGGGTACCAAGTTCATTCATCTTCTTCTCTCTCTCTCTCTCTCTCTCTCTCTTTTTTTTTTTTTTTGGATTTGTACAGAATGGCTAGGGTCAGAAGAACTTCCCCTAATCACTCACTTGAAACTTACAAATTACTTAATGCCCAAGTCATTAGCACACAGTATGGAGACATCACAATTTCCCCAGCTCCCAAAGAAGGTGTGTTTTCAGGGTCTCTACAGTACAGTGCCCTGTGTCCTGTCTGCCTTATGGGTGGCAGAGCCAGGCCTTCATCTCTATACACTGAGGCAGCCCTTGGCACACTGGTGCCAGAGGATGCCGATTTGGAACTGGGGCTGATTTCAACTCGAGCTCATGTTTTCCTTTCTAAGTTTTTCCAGTGAAAGAGCAGATTTCCATCCCATTGCAGGCTGTTAAAACGTCAGACTAATAAGTTTTCAACAATCTGTCAGTGCAGATCTCCTGCAACAACCTGGCACTGTCTTTGAGTCGGGGCCTCATCGCGCAGTCCAGCCTCTGCCAGTCAAAATAAGAGACGCACCAGCAAAAGGAAAAAAAAAAGATAATCACCTCAAACTGAGCAGAAATTCTTAACAAACCCATTATTGCCAACAGTCAACAACAAATCTGTGGGCTACATAACCTGAGGTGACCCTTCTGGAACCTCACAAACCTCTAATTAGTTATGGTTAGGAGTGACTTGAAAGATGTTAACGCTATTGCTGTTGGAAAACAAACCTACTAGCTTTTAACAGCTTTGTTTTCTTCTTTAGTCAAAGAACAAAATGTTAGCTCAATGGCGTAGGCTTTGTGTTAGAGACGTGCCAGCAGCAGCAATCTCCAGAGAGTCTCTCAGCATTTTATTACATACCCCTATTTTTAAATGTTTAAAAACTACTTATTATGAACCCAAACTTGGAAAACCTGGTCTCAACCCAAGAGTAATTTTTAAAAAATTATTAAGCAAACAGCCACAAGGCAGAACTGGTTTTCTGTCATTTTAGCCCTGGACAGTAGAGGGCACTAGAAAGGTTGGCTCTCTAAGGTCTGATGGATGCCCCCAGAGAGATTTGGGGAGCAGACAGTGCACAGGTTCTGAGGCCCTGTGTTTTGTTATGCTCTCTCTGGTTCACGTGGACTTTTCCCATGTTCTACTTTTCATTTGGGTGGCTTCTGCACACAGTGGAAAACACATCAAAAACCACATTTTTCACTGTGCAAAGACTGTGGCCCCCAGGCAAACACAGTTTTAACAGAATCCGCATCTGTGATGGCTGATATTTACTAGGATATCTAAAGCACCCAGTTATGGGAACTGAGTAGGTTTCTTAGTCCAAGGCACTTTGCAAATAATTCTGATATGGTCTTTCAGAATTTTCCTATATCAGATACAAATAATACCTATGCTACAAATCTCCATAAACAAAACAAACATTTGGTCTGAAATTTACAGTACAATTTCACCTGTTACTTATCTTCTCAGAGAACTAATTGTTGATAATCAGTTACAGCTGGGTTTCAGAGAGAACGATAAACACTTTGCCAAAGTCAACAACTAAAGCCATAAGCATTTAACATCATATACATGTTGAGTTTTTAAAAGTGAAGTTCATAGACTCTTTGTGATATGGAAAACAGGCTTCAGCACAGAAAGAACAGACTGGTTCATATAATAGAAAGAACACAAAATATCTGGGTTCAAATCTCAAATCTACCCTTCTGTAGTTGTGTGATCATGGGCATAATATTACTCAATTTTTGAAACTCTATGTAGAGCAGAGCGCGTAGCTTTGCTCACCCCTCTAGTGAAATAATGTAATATATGCAAAAGCATCTTGTGTACTCTGAAACCCACCGTGGAGCCTGGTGTGCATATTGATCTGTGGAAGGAAGGAGGGAAGAAGGTAGAAATAGGAGAGGATCACTTGGCAGCCCTGTGTATAACTTCCAAAACACAGCTCTACTGTGTAAGCCATGGGATTATATAAGGGGAAATCTTTGCTCTTTCCACAATGGAGAACTCTGGTCTCTGACAGCCGAAGGTCTAAAGAACAGAGGTCGGTAGGGCAGGATTGAAGCACTGAGCTCGGAGCTGGGGAGAGGAGTAGCCTTCAAGAGGAGGGGAAGCAGAGAGCTGTCCAACCTTATGGTGCAGACCCAAAGGAATGCAAGAAAAGGAAGAGGGACAGTGTGAGGATTTGCCGTTTGCACAGGGCAGCTCCAGTACCAGAAATACACACTATTAACATGGAAGGGACTTTGGAAACCAGTGTGGATCATCAAATTACTTCATAGATGTAGCAAACAAGTCTCTGGGGTGTAAGTTTTTTTTTTTTTCCTAAAGTTTTATGATGATTACATATGTACACTCGAGTTCAAATCAAAACTTAATATTTACTATGTGTCACTTTAGACAAGTTTCTCAACAGTCCTTTGCCTCAATTTTCTCATATGTAAAATGGAAATTCTACTACTGCCGGCATCATGGTTTCATATGAGGATTAAATGCAGATTAATAGATGTAAATTACCTAGAAAAGTGACTGGTGCTAATCAAGAAGGATTAAGCAGATTTTTTGTGCAGTGGAAACAATGAATCTAGCTGGTTCCTATAGATGAGTTACTTAACTGATGCCCAGAGACTGTCTAACCCTGCCAGAGGCAATCTTATTCTTGGCAATGAGGAAAAGGAGAGATCCTAAAGGCGTTTGGGAAAAAGGAGATTTTCTGTAGGGTATCAGACACACTGACCCACATCTTGGTATCCAATAAGTTATCATTTTTCAAGAACATATAATTACTTGGAAGCAGAGAAACCTTGAAAATCTTTTTTTTCAACTATAATGGGTTACAGTGTTACACCATGCTAACTTCATAGTCAGTGTGTTGAGCTGTTGGTCTGGGCCTTTTAGATCTCCCCGAATCATGCACAGGGCACAGAAATCTACAGTATCTGTGAAATAGGAGTACCCTATAACTACTTGTTAATGAATGATTTCCCAATCATAGGACAAAGAGCAGTTTGAAAACTAGACCAGTCTCTACAAGGGATGGGCTGGAAGATCTAAAATCAAGTTTTACTTTTACAGAATATTTAATATTTCATCCAAATACTCATTCAACTAACATTCATTCATTGGAGTCTTTCCAATGCAGCAAAAGTACTGACATACCCATAATTAGCTGTTTATGTTGAATTCACTTACTAAATTCAGTGGGACTTCTCTCTATTTTGATGACTTTGTTCTCAAATAATTCCCATGCATTTGCAGTTCTAATTAAGAGGGATTAGGTACACTTTTTGTGCAGTGGAACACTGAATCTAGCTGGTTCCTATAGATCTAGTTACTTGATTGATGCCCAAGGACTGTCTAACTCTGCCAGAAACACCCTTATTCTTGGCAATGAGGAAAAGGAGAGAACCCAATATGGTGTTTGGGAAAGAGGAAGTTTCTTGTAGAGGGTCAGGCACACAGACCCACATCCTGGGGTTTTGGAAGAATTCCTGAGTAGGGAATCCTCATTGAATACGGGGAGAGGAATTAATATTAAACATGACCTCAGTGGAAGTTGAAGACATGAGGTAATCTTGAAGGGTATTTGTTCTAGGGATAATAAAATGCAGTTGCAAAAGCCTAAAGGTGCTTAGGAAATGAAGGACATTAAGAATAGCTTGAGGGCCTCCCTGGTGGCGCAGTGGTTAAGCACTGGGCTGCAAAGCTGCCTGCAGACTCTGCAGCACCGGTTCGATCCCCGGCCGCCAGCGAGGGTCCCGCATGGCACGCAGACCTCTCCTGCCGTGCCCGCTGCTCCCCTCAGCAGTGTACTTTGTCAGTCTGCCTGTTCTGTTCCCTGCTCTGGCTCTGGTGAATTCTCTCACCCTCCCATGCTTCTGACTGTATCCAGTGCTTGTATAAATAAATAAATAGATCTTTAAAAAAAAAAACAAAACAAAGAATTGCTTGAAGGGAATGGGGCTCAGGTAATCAGGAGAACTGACCATGTGGAGAGATATAGAGGCCGGGAAAGCCGGCAGAGACCAGGTCACATGTGGCACCGCAACACTCCATTTAGTGATTGGACACAGACCAGGATTCTATAGATCATGGATCTGTTTGAAGTCACTGCAGGACACAGGTCATCTGTTGGAGGCAGCAGGGAGAAAGCTTTTCTAATTGTAATACTACACAGCTGCCACACTTGCTGACTGATGTTGCTCCTCCCCACTCTTCACAGGATCCTCAGGTGGGAAAAGGGTTCTGCTAAGTGAGGCACTATCTTATAGTTGAGTGTTCAATGGTATCATCCATAATATTCATAGATTTGACAATCAGTGAGGTTAGGGAATACCACCAAAAATAATCTCCCTTGTGATTCTTGAGTATTACCTCACACAGGGTGTTCAAAACCAGATGGATTCTAGTGTCATCCAAATGGTCTTTATGAAGGGGAGATCGTAGGAATGAGGATGTGGCTTGCAAAATTGCAAAGACTAGCATGAATATACTATATAGACCAGGGTCTTTCAAATCATGCATAGGGTGAAGGCTGAGAATGACCCAAAAGAAGTGATCAGCTGTCTTATCACTGGGTCCCAGAAGATGGAGAACACCTAAGTTCTCCCTGATACTTGAAAAGGAATCTCCTCCCAGAAAGTAGTGGAAAGCATACTGTACTTCAAGAAAACCATTCTTTTATTTGACCATCATCCTCAGAGGGACTAGAACAGAACTCTGGGTTCCTGCCCTTTAGGCTGACATAATGTTCAGCAATGCTTTAGTCTGCCCCCCACTCCCAGTCCCCTGGAAGACTGACACTGAGGGCTTGGAACAATGGCCTTTTTTCCTGACCTGTGTGTTGCCAACAATATTACTCACAATTGCTAAACTCCAGCCATCTGTTCAAAGCGTCCAAACATTAGACATTGGTTTTATTGATGTACACTGCAATTTTCAAGTTACTTTTTATGACTCTATAGACAGTAAAACCTTAATAGATACTATCAGCAATATCACCAAATGATTGTACAGATGTCATGATTCAGAGATTTGTGGGTCCTCATCCAGCCTGTAACTGAATGAATTTACTCAGGTCAGAAGAGTTCTTATCCTGTATTCTTTGTAGCCTAGTGCAGTAATGCTCCTGTACATAAACTAACAATTAAATGTAATCCTATACACTTATAGTTTTAAAGGAAATTCAAACCAGTCCTTGGAACTAAATAACCCTAGTGCTAGAGAAAATGATTTCCAGAACATCAAGCCTAACATGCAAACACAGGGCCTCTGAGCCACAAAGGAAGAAACACTTTTCCACAGGGATAGGAGCTTATTGTGAAACAACTTGTGAGGTCAAAGATCCAGATGTTCCCATACACAATCAAAAAAACACAATTACTTGTCAAATTGTATTTACCATTTCCATATGGATAGCTCTGAGACACGGATTTGGCTTAAAAAATGAGATATCTGTAAATTCTACAGGAAATCAATGGCAACCCCAGCCTCAAACTGGGAAAGTCTAAGCAGCAAGTGAAAGTTAAAACAAGTGTATATTTTGCTAGTAGTTATATTTTTCTTTGGTCTAGCTTACTAACTCTGGCAGCATACACTGATAGGAGCCATGTTTGAAAGTCACCTCTTCTTGGGTCTTGCTAAGTTTGTGAAGGTATGGACTTTTTAATTCACTGCTATTTCCAGCACCTGGATTGAAATCTGTCACATTGATTAATCTTGCTTGAAACAAAAAACAAATAAATGATTTGGGACAAAAATATACCCAATCCGTTCATGACTGTATGATAGTCAAGCTGAAAAAATCCTTGAGACAATGAAAACTGAAATTAAAGAGAGGAATGGGTGAATGAAATTATACTTAAAATTTTAATAAGCTCAAATGCAAGTTTCAATGCCATTACTCCATTACACCACATGGTGAGAGAAAATGACTAGTCATTTTCTAGCATTTGCATGTTAGTCATTTTTTTCCATTAAAAAGTTGATATTTGGGTTGTGCAGTGAATCTATCATGAATGCTTTCCATGTAATCCAATTCAAAGGGAAAGATTCTCCTAGCATTGTATTTTTGAATTTTTCCTGGAAAGCAAAAATCATAATTTTTTTTTTCAACTAGAAGCTCTTTCTACAGACTACCATTACTAAATTAAAGAAAGACACAAAATATTTTAAATCTTGATCAGAATATTAGTCCAGAAAACAGAGGTAATACTTATATTCTATCTCATTAGTGTATGTTTAAGGGGTTAGGCAGCAGTAATTCAAGTGCCTGAGAAGGAAATTGCATAAAGGTCACTTGGGAATACTAACTGCCACGTTGCTGGTGGTTTATAATTCCCATTCTAATCCCTTTATTGCCTCAAGATCCTCTACAGTCTTCTTAAAGTAGAGATGATCATTGATTTGAGATTTAATTTTTTAAAGATTTATTTATTTATACATACAAGAATTGGGTATAGGTCAGAGGTGAGGGAGGTAAGAGGATTCATCAAGACAGAGTGGGGAACAGAACAGGCAGATTGACCAAAGTACACTGCTGAGGGGAGCAGCAGGTAAGTTAGGAGAGGTCTGCTCCACCATGTGGGTAACTCCCTGGCCGGGGATCAAACTTGTGCTGCAGTAGCTGTGGATAGCGTCATAGGTTGTGTCTTAACCCCTTGCAACACCAGGGAGGCCCTGAGATTTAATTTTAGTAGTGTTCACTGAACTTGAGGAATCCTGATGTTCATGATTCATTAGCTTCCCAGTAAATTTGCCTGTGAATTTGACATTGTTTATGACATATATTCAACTAATCATGCCCATTAACTAATGCTTAGCAAGCTAGCAGATTTTTGCCTTACTGTCATAAAATTATTTCTGTATGTATTTTTAGCAAGGCAGAAAAAAAATTGAACACAATCATAGCACATAAATTTAGAAGTGAAGTTAAGCATATATATCCACCATTTTTTAAATTTACCAGCCTTAAATATCAAGAGGTTAAGCTATTTAGGGTAGGAGCTATGTCCTAACTTTGAATTCTGGTGTTTAGTAATGGTTGTGGAATGTTTGGTATAAGGTGGGTGGCTTTTAATGCTTGGTTGAATAAGGAAAATATCACATACCAAGGAATGTGATTACCAGTTAGACAAATTCTTTTAAACTCAGATATGTCAGCATGAACATTTGTGGAGATCACTGATAGGTATGAAAGATATTTGTGTGTGTGTATACGAATATACACATACACATATTCATGTAGATCAGATCCACACACATAATATCTATATTAGATAACTGCTTTCTAGAGCACCGTTGTGTAGGGGTTAAGAATACAGGCTCTTGGGCCTCCCCGGTGGTGCAGCAGGTTGAGCGCAGCGCTGTGGAGCAGTATGCAGCCTCTGCAGTGTGGGTTCAATTCCTGGCCGGCCAGGGAGCAACCCACATGGTGAGGCAGACCTCTCCTGTCTCGCCTGCTGCTCCCCTCAGCAGTGTTTTTGGTTTCTCTGCCTGTTCTGCTCCCTGCTCTGTCTCCGGTGAATTCTCTCAACCTCCCGTGCTTCTGGCCTGTACCCCAGCTGTTGTATGAATAAACAAATAAATTTTTTTTTAAATTTTTTTTATAGAGACATGTTTTATTTATTTATTTATTTTATTTGTTTGTTTGTTTGTTTATACAAGCACTGGGTACAGTCAGAAGCGCGGGAGGGTGAGAGAATTCACCAGAGCCAGAGCGGGGAGCAGAGTAGGCAAAGGACCGAAGTACACTGCTGAGGGGAGCAGCGGGCGGCAGGAGAGGTCTGCGCGCCATGTGGGACCCTCCTCCGGTGGCTGGGGAGCAGCCGGGGATTGAACCGGCGCCGCAGAGGCCGCGGGCAGCTTCGCAACCCAGTGCTCAACCGCTGTGCCACCGGGGAGGCCCTAAACAAATAAATTTTTAAGAAAAATAGTGAGGGCCTCCCTTGGTGGCACAGCGGTTGAGCGCTGGGTTGCGAGGCTGCCTGCAGTCTCTGCAGCGCCAGTTCAATCCCTGGCCACCGGCAAGGGTCCCACCTAAAAAAAAAAAAGTAGTGAATTTTAGTTTCAGCGCCACCATCTTCCAGCTTTTTAACTTTGAAAATTGTCTTATTCTATCTCTCAAAGCCTCTGTTTCCTCCCCTAAAAAGACAAGACATACAGAACTGTCATGAGATTAAATGAGATGACACAGAAGGGTCTTAGTACACCTCCTGGTACGTAGGAAGTGGAAAATAGAAGCCACCTGCAACTTTTATACCTTATACTGTGTGCTTCCTCTGGTTAAATAAATAAGGAAGGAAAACCCTTACTTTTCACTCTGCAGATAGAATTTGCTGTTCAATCCAAGTGAACCTTTGCTGTCGCCTTTGTCCCACAATTCATGTCTCCAAATCTTTGAAGAAGTAAAAGGAGGTGGCACCAGAGACTTAGACTTTTGGAGTCCAGCAGGTCATGAAGCACATTTACCAACCATGCGACCTCAGGAAACCTTCTGAACTGGCTTCATCCCCTCTATGATGAGGGGATCAAAGCTTTCGATCTCACAGGGCTGTCTTGAGGGGTAGCTGTTACCAATAAGGTTTCTGACTCAATATATTTTATATTTGTGTGCATCTATGTGTGTTTCTATCTCCTGCACTGTTTTTTTTTTTTCAACTTCAAAATCTATTTTTCCTTCTCTGTGTTCAGATTATTTCTATTATTCAAGGCTTAGATAAAACAGTGATCCTTTATGAAGATTTCTTGATAATGTCAGCCTATTTACCTTTATTTCTGAATTTTCTGTAATTATTGTGGTTACTTTTCACTTTCTACTTGACATCTTCATTACTTTATTAGACCACGAGGTCCTTAAGGACTGAACCCAGATCTACTTATGTATCTATCATACACACACCACACACACACACACACACGTATACGCAATTCAGCTTCTGGAACAGTATGTGTGTGTAATATATGGTAATGAAAAATATTTGACAAACACCTATATTTAAAATCTTGTTACCACTCTACCTTATCTACAAAGATGTTGAGGTAGATGTAGGTTTCTTTTGGTGCCCACAGGGGCATGTTTAGACATATCATCATCTTTATACATACATCTACACACGTGTATATTGTAAAGGGTAATAAAGCTTATTCTTTAATTAGAATATCAAAATGTTTCACAAAATGATATGTGACAGAAAGTGCTAAACTCATTGTGGGGTTATGGTCTTCATTTCAAGTCTCCTGCTTATATTGATTTTGCTAAGAGGAGACATTCTCTCATAATATTTCCTGTAATATATTTTGTTTTTATTCCAGGAAAAGATTCTGATCACTGCTACTCATTTATTACAAATGAAAATATTAAATTTTTGGAATCAAGGAAGTAATATTCAGTTGTTTTTTGGCCTGCCACCATTCATACTTTTCACTTTTTCCATTGCCAACATTCTTTTAATGCCCTCTGTTAGTAAAATATTTCTTCATCTAAACCCAAAATAATTCCTTTTGTGTTTTCAAAACGAATGATCTTAACATTGGGTAATAATGTCCACAAACAGGTCATCAGTACCTCATATGCTATTAACTCATATTAAGTCAAGGAATATTTTTTAAAGAGAGCACTTGTTGAAACTGATGAATAAACAGGTAAAATGATGGAATTTGGTTCAAAGTATTAAAATTAAGGTCAGATCTTTATCTTTATACTAATTATGTGTGAGTTATGTGAAATAATTGCTAGTCTATCTTATTTTCAAAGGTTAGATCTGTATGTGGCTTTTACATCCCTAAAAGGAATATTAATATCTTTCCTGACCTTTAATATACAAAACCTTTAATGTAAGGCAAAGTTTAAGGAAGATAAACTATCTGCTAACTTATTAACAACTGATGTTTCAAATATGTGGTTAGGTGAGTTGGCAAGAGTACCTCCTCATAAGGAAATTATTTTGATGGTCAGAATAATAAAGTTAAAGAGCTCTGGCAAAGGATACTTTTAAAAAAAATGAAACAGTGCAAACATTCAATTGCACATATAACTCCAAATAGCTTCGAAATCTTGCAGTGAACAATGAGGTATTAAATACATATCAAGGCCTTTGGTCACATGCACAGCACTAAAATCTCTGGAAATTGAATATTGTGAATATAATTTTTATGATATTTTAAAACTCTCTCCCTTATTTTCTAGCTTAGTGACACAAGCTGGAATTTAGGCATCTTACTTGATGTCAACCTTTCTCTCTCCGCCTCCCATTCTTACCTTCTTCAGCCTCAAAATAATTGAATGAATTTTCAAATCTCTTTACTTCTACTGCTTAAATCTAGTCCCTTTTCTTACCCCCGCTGCCAGTACTGAGGTTCTCATAGCACCCACTTCCTGGCGCCGGTTTCTGCATAGCTGTCCAGTAGCCTGTTTTCCGGACGCTGCTCCACTCCATTCTAATTATCCTGTGGCAGCTAACATGATTTACTGCCATCAAGTTGGTCATTTCCTGATCAAAGCTTTCAGTGGCTGTCTTTTCTCCCAGAATACACCAGAATTCTTAGTCCAGCACAGAAGACCCCTCATCCCCTAGAGCTTGCATCCCAGTTGTGCACAGTTTTAGGATAACAGCTGCCTTTCTTCATCAAGGAGCTCCTTCCTATCTATCTTTTAGATTATACTATTGACATCACCTGCTTTTCCTGGAAACCTTCCACCCCCAAATTGCTGTCAAGTGTCTCCTCAGTGTGCTGTGGATAGACATCTGTGGAAGCATTAATCATGCTGATTTCCTAGAGTAGCCAGTAACATTCCCAATTGACTTTGTTATTTTCCTCATGTCTCATACTTAACTGGTGCTTAATCAATATTTGTTAAATGAAGGAATGAAGGAAAGAGAGGCAGAAGGACAACTGATACTAACAGAACAAATGTTTACCTTGCAATTTCAAGAGTAGTCAAAACAGAGCTGTGTGTCCAAGCAGGACTATACCTGGACTCAAAACAACAACCAAACAAGCAATACAAAGCCTTGTCACACTTCTGATCCCAGAATTCTTGACTTGCTGCAGAACAAATACTTTTTTGGTTTTTTAAGTAAAGTCAGCCTGACAATCTCATACTTACTGTTTATTATTAGAATCAAAAAGTATCAATGGGAGAAAGCAGAATATAGGATTGGTTTTAATCCTGGACCTCTGCTTGTCATGCAAATGCAAACATATGGCTTATATGGTCTGTTGACATCATGAACATCCGATTTATTTAAAAAAAGTTTCAATCATAAGTATCAAGACTGAATACCTTATTTTTCTTATCCATACACACTAATGCATTCTACATATACATATACTATTACATATACTAGTAAGCATACAGCTAAACATTATATAAGCTACTGATATTTTGAGGCAAATATCTAATAACCTATTTTTTAATATTTAGAATTACCATATTAATTTTATGTTTTACTACTTTTAGCTTTTAAACTACACTCTATTTTCTTGTTTTCTCCCAATCCAAAAAATGATAAGGAAATTTTGTTTTTATTTTAAAGAGTTATTTATTTATACATACAAGTACTGGGTATAGTCAGAAGCACGGGAGGGTGAGAGAATTCACCAGAGAATTCGCCAGAGCAGAGAGCAGAACAGGCAGACTGACTAAGTACACTCTGAGGGGAGCAACGAGTGGCAGGAGAGACCCTCACCCGGCACGCCATGTGGGACCATCAATTGCTGCACCACTGGGAAGGCCCAGGGAAATTTCGTTTTTAAAAAAATAAATGCAATTAGCAATAAGATACCCTTTCTATTTGAGAAATCATTTAAAATGGCTGAAATTTTAAACTCTAATTCAGTTTTCAGCAGAGACAGGGTCTCTTTTGATGACTGTAGATGACAAAGCCTTATATTATGACTTGTGAGTAAATCCACCTACCCGTAGTCCCTGCCCCTATCCAGCTTAAAGGCAACCTTCCCTGCCTAATATCCCACTCCTTATTTTACCTTGCTGTACTCCATCTTTCTATTGTCTGTATTATCTGACTTACAGAAGTATTTTTATGTGAGGATTATGCTAGGATTCATTACTTTTATTTCATTTTAAACTCTTTTAAGGTTGGACCTATTTCTCCTCTTTGGGTCCTCAACATGACTTAGATAACCAATTATTGGATTAATGCTCTGAGAAATAGAAAGAGCAAGCAAGTTTTCCTTTCTGCTATTATATTTTTCATTTTGTTACTAATAACACTTGTAAAATTCTAAGGTTTCTACATAGAATGAAAACTTGACAGTGACATGGTAATATTTATTCCATGAGAGTCCCTTTCCATTCAATATTATGTTTTCCTCACTTCCCAGATGATTCCTAGATACCACCAATATAATATACTACATACCTATAATATGCTTTTACATATAAACATTTAAACATGAAATTTAAATTCATCTATGTGACTTATTCATTTCTACCATGTGCATTCATTCAAGATAAATTCTTATTTCACCTAACCTCTGTAATAAAAGATGATTGCATACTTCACTGGCTCATCCACCTTCTTCCCAGAAGGCCCTTAATTTGAATCAATTTTTAATTGCTTGTCTCAACATACATTTCATATTTTTTTCTATATAAATATAATAGGTTTCATTTTTAAAAAAAATATCTAATATATAAGAGGCAGTGTTTCTGATACTCTAATTGACCTGAAAGTTATCAGGTATGTTTATTTTTTAAAATGGGTATCCCAGGGGGCCTCCCCTGGTGGCGCAGCGGTTGAACGCTGGACTGCGAAGCTGCCCGCAACCTCTGCAGTGCCGGTTCTATCCCCGGCCGCAGGCAAGTGTCCCACATGGCGTGACAGACCTCTCCTGTCCTGGCTCGCCCGCTGCTCCCCTCAGCAGTATATTTCGTTAGTCTGTCTGTTCTGTTCCCCCCTCTGGCTCTGGTGAATTCTCTCACCCTCCCGAGCTTCTGACTGTACCCAGTGCTTGAATAAACAAATAAATAAATAAATAAATCTTAAAAAAAAAAAAAATATATATATATATATATATATATAATGGGTATCCCAGGGCTCTACAATGAGAGAGGAAAAGAACGGGATCCAGAAACTTAAACAAAAGAAGACGGGGGTTGCTGATACTGGTATCCTTTGATGTTACTTTCGGAAATGCTGACAGAGGGGTGGAGAGCACTATTCTCCGAGTCTCAGTTTCCTCATTGAGAAAACAAGAGTTGGACTAGATATTTCTTGGCTTCCTTTGGTTCATTTTTTTTTTCCCTGTGTTAATCATCCATGCACAGTCTAGTGACAAATAAAGAATAGAACTTTAAACAGTTCCAAGACCGAGCAATAGAGGAAATCAGAGTAGTTGTGACCTTAGGCAGGTTTTGCACTACTTTTGTCCTTCACTCTTGGAAATGATTAAATAATTTGTTCTTGTTCATCACATTTTATTGACTTGGCAAAAGAAAGGTAAATCAAGTATACCTTAAAGGCTGTCAGACTAGAAGGATAATATTTTCTGAGAAGTAAGCCCTTAAGTGATTACATATTCTGATTTTTTCCCCAAAAGAATAGCTATTTATTTAAGAAAAATGATTGAAATTAGTTAGGAAAATGAATTTGAGTATTATACCGCAGTGATCAGATTAATAAGCTGCATTGTTCACACGTCTTTGACAAAAAGGGAATTTACAGAAATTCTGTAAAACATTACTTATCTCACCAATTTTTGCACTATAGAAAAATAGTCACAATATCCTATCAACTAAATTTTTTCCTCCACAGATCAGCATAAGCAAACATTATTAATACTAGGGACCACAGAAATTACTGTACTTTTATAAATGTCCTGAAAAGCACTGCTTAAAAATATCATGTAACTCACAATGGTACTCTGTGTTGTAGGTTGTAGTCTAGAGAAATTATCAAGAACTAAAACCTCATTCCACCTTAGCAAGATGTAACTTTTCAAAATCATACTCTATTTAAAATTGATGCATTCACAAACCACTGAAGTCAGGGGAAAGCTAAGTAAATCCATGGTTTCCATCTGGATGCAATATAATCCAGTGGCATGATAACAAAATATTGGTTTTAGTTTGTGCTTTATGTGATATTTTACTGTCCTATGGGGATTCTTCTGTTTGTCTATTAAGAAATACACAGAGCTGACATTCAATTCACAATTTTGGAAAACGTCTTACTTTTTGCAAAAGGAAGTTTGTTTCTTTTGATAATTCAGTTTTTAGTTATAAACAAAAGTTAAATGGCAAGTAGCAGTAAGTAGGATTTGGAAACCCCATGAAGGCATAAAGACTATTTTGATATTCAAATTTAAATAGTTATTATAACCTGTGGGCCTGATTAAATAGTTTCCTAGTTTTATACGTATGTGCTAGAACAGCACTATTCACAAAGAATTTATGATTTGCTTATACAATTACAAAAATTCACAAGTAAATCACAAAATCTACAAAATTTACTTTGAAGAGTAGCAAATGAAATGTCAGTTGCTATTTCTGTAAGAATCACTGGTCATCATTTCTTCATGTTTGCAAGTCTATCTCAGGATCCAGCTTAATGACCTCAAAGGCAGCATTTCAAAAGACACATGAGATGAACAGGACTTTGACCTCAGTGAAGGCTGGTGAAACTGGGTAAAGCAAAAGGCAGAGAGGCTCACTCATTGTGTCCACAGGAGAGCTTATTAACACTTCAGATTCCTTTCCTCATCACCTCCCCTCACCACAGAGCTGCTGGGTAAGTCACTGCATTTTGACAAGTACCCAAGTCACGGCCGTGCACATAGTGTTTGAGAAACACTAAGAGAGAACAGGACAAAGCTAAAGTCAAATTGATACATGTAACTGATTAATAAGCCAAACCATACATGAAGACTATTCTAATATTCTAAAAGCAGCAATTTTCGAACAGATTTTGTAGACGCATGTAGACTTTCAGATGAAGGCTTTCAGGGAGGCTATGACTTGATGAAAATGTTAATTAAATATTTTCAGTGCTTAAAAATGTAACAAAATTATCATGTAGTATTAAATGGGTTCTTTAACATTTTGATTAAACAGACTAATGTGGAAGTACTTAGAAAGTAAGGAATAGGAGTGTCTTTAGCACATCTGGTCTTGTATTTGAACTTCTCATGAAGGTGCTACTACTGCAACAATTATAAATCTTCTGTCCTGTGTGTCTACTCATCTGAAATTAATCCAGCAGATATATTACTATAGCTTCTGGGTATTTCATTTTAAAAAATGCCATATTCGGGGCCTCCCTGGTGGCTCAAGGGGTTGAAACACGGCACTGGGTGAAGCTAGTGGCAGCCACTGCAGCTTGAGTTAGATCCCCAACCAGGGAACTGACCCACATGGCACAGCAGACCTCTCTTGTCTCACCCACTGCTCCTCTCAGCAGTGTATTTCAGTACATCTGCCTGTTTTGCTCCCCACTCTGACTCTGGTGAATCCTCTCACCCCCCCATATTTCTTCTGGCCTGCACCCCCATTCTTTTATGCATAAATAAAAAATATCTAAAAAAAAGCCAGATTAATTCAGTCATATAAGCTCAGGCATATTAGCTCAACATATATGCTCTTGACATACAGAGTGATTGAAATTATTAATACTTGACATACCAGGGTGATTGAAATTATTAATACAATATTTACTAGTGCTGCCCACTACAAATATAATTCAAGCCACATATATAATTTAAATTTTTTAGTACTACTGTATAAAAATGAAAAGGAATCAAGAAAAAGTAAAGGGAAAAGGAATGAATGAAATTTATTAATGTATTTCAGTTAAGCCAATGTATCTAAAATACCATTTGGTATTAAAGTCACAAAGAATATTTTACATTTTTTTGTACTAAAGTTTCAAAATCCAGTGTGTATTTTACACTTATAGCAAATCTTAGTTTAGTTTTCCTACATTTCAAGAGCTCAACAGTCATATGTGGGCAGCAGTTATAGATAAAACTCTTACATAGACTCCTAGATGCTTTTTTGTCTTAATTTGAATTTCTCATAACTGTATTCAAAATTTTCAATTTTCTTTAATTAACTTTTGGATTTATAATTTTTTAAAAAATATGGTTAAAGAACTTTAAAATTAGCAGTGTGTCACCTTTTAAAACCAGAAATTTGGAAAGAAAATGATAATGGATTATGTATGCACATAGATATAAAATAATAATATCTTGATATACCAGCATTAGTGGATTTATTTCTTGCTGTTCACTATGCTGTGAGCAGAATGAAAGCAATGTGCTGAAGATTCTCTCTGAGAAGCAAGAAAATTGCATTGAGTATTATTAGTTATAAGATTACTTTTTATGGTGATAAAATCATCCAAATCCTCATAGTATTTTAGGCTATGAAATTTTGCACAGTAGTTCTATACTTTCTGCCAAATTATGATGTTATTTTATAACAAAATAGCATGAGCATAAAAATCAGATTCTCAGGTTAATTTAGCATAAATGTTATAGAAAACAAATTAGAATAAAGATTAAAAAGTATTAATTTGTGAGGGAGAAACATTTTTCTTCAGAAAAAACTCATTAAACTGTGTGCTAACAAGTACATTAGATGAGTAGGCTGCTGTGGAAAAACAATTAGAACTTAATGTTTTCACCGAAGAATAAGCTAAGAACATGAAATCAATAGAGGTGACAAATGTATTCAAAGACTAATATTATGCATAATCTTTATAAATTCAACATTTTGAGAGTGTCATTATAGCAGATTTTTCTTTTTCTTTTGTTCAGTGTGTTTATGCAGAAAAAAATTTTAATATTATCCTAGACATGTGTCACACAGTAGAAATGTCTAGTTTGAATGGATGGGCATTTAAAAAAACATACTAACAAATAAAATGACCAATTTAAATTAGTATAATTAACACCATGTATATTATATGTAATATTATGAAAAAATAAAATAATAAAACATTTAAAAATATGCAAGTGGCACTAAATGAGTATCACAGAAAAGTTAGCTATAACATCTTGTATGAAGTTATTTCTAAAAAAAACTATGATAAGATCTTTCAAGGCAATGTTTTAAGATCATGTTGGCTGATAAAGTTATTAAAACATTGTCTTTAATAACACATTGCAGGGTTTTTTGGGTTGTTGTTTGTTGTTTTAGGGTCAATATGTGCAGTGTTAATTGTAGAATAGATTTTTTTTCATCCTGAAGTTCCTTGGGTGTTTTGGGGGCAATATGTTAGTAAGAGTTCATTTAAAAAAACTTTCCAAAATAAGGGGATTGCAATTGTATGGGGAATATAAAAATAAAATTTATTTAAAATAAATAAATAAATAATAATAAAAAAAAAGAAAATGTAAGCCCAATTCAGTTTCTTCTTAAAAAAAAAAAAAAGGGTGTTGGATTTTGACAAATGCTTTCTGTTGAGAAAGATGCATCTGTTGAGAAAATCATGAAAAAAAAATATTTTCCTCTAGTGAAATATCTCTCAAACAAATGGTTTAATAGATGTGCATAACTTATTGCTTTTTTTTTTACAGTAAATAGGACAAACTTAACTTGCCAATGCAAGATCATGTCTAAAACCACAGATAACATGTCAGCAAAAATGAAATTAACTTGACTAAAAGTGCAAAGTAAGTATCTAGATTAGGTGTATTATAAAGTAGTCCCTTATGGATAATCTAAGGGGTTTTGAATTAACATATTGAATAACTCATAATGTTATATGATAACTGTGGCTGTAGGCTGAATATTTGTACCCCGTGTTCAAGGATATAAGGCAGGTTAAAAATATGTATATTAATCAATGTAATATAGCGACAAAAGTAAAGATAAAATTCACAAGGTAACATCAATAGATGCAGAGAAAGCTTTTCTTAAGAGTCAGCATTCATTTATGATAAATCTCTAAACAGTAAGGGAATTGAAGGAACCTCCCTTAATATAATAAAGGTCATATATCACAAACCAGCAGCCAGCATAATACTTAATGGTGAAAAACTGAAAGCTTTCCCCTTAAGATTAGGAATAGACAAGGATGCCCACTGTCACCACATCTGCTTAACTAAGATTAGACGTTTTGGCCAAAGCTGTCAGACAATAACAAATATTACCAGAAATCCAAGTCTGAAAAGAAGAGGTGAAACTATTATATTCATAGATGATATGATATTATATAAAGAGAACCTTAAAGATTCCACCAAAAAAAACTATTAGAAACAATGGATGATTACAGCAAACTGGCTGGTTACAAAATCAACATTCAAAAATTTGTAGCTTTTTTATTTACAAAAAAAGATGAAAAAAAATCAAGAAAATAAGTTCATTAATAATTGCTTCAAAAAGTATTAAATACCTCAGAATTAACCTAATTAAGGAGCTAAATTACCTATATAGCAAAAACTACAAAACTTTATTAAAGGAATTAGAAAGTGATATAAGGAGATGGGAGGAGGCTTATGGGTGGGGAGAACTGGTATAATCAAAATGACTATCTTGCATGAAATGATGTACAAATTTAGATGATCCCTATCAAAATATCAACAATATTTTTCAAAGAAATTGAAAAAAATATTGAAATTTATATGGAACCACAAAAGACCTCAAATAGCAATGCAGTCCTAAGGGGGGCAAAATGAGAGAAATGGAGGTATCACTCTTCCTGACTTCAAACTTTCTTGTAAAACAATGGTACTGAAAACAATATGGTATTGGCACAAAAACAGATACATGGATCTGTAACAGAATTGAAATCCCAGAAATAAATCCATGTGCATGTGAGTATCTAGTCTATAATAAAGCAGCTATGACCAAACAATGGGGAAAATTCTCTTTAATAAATGGTGCTGGGAATACTGGAAAGCTACACATAAGAGAATGAAGTTGGATCACTCTCTAACTCCACACACAAAAATAAATTCCAAGTGAATTAAAAATTTAGATATAAGATTTTCAATTATAAAATATATAGAAGAAAACTTTGGCAGCATGTTCCATGACATGAATCATAAAGATGTTTTTGGAGACTTGACATTTATGGCTAGGGAAATAGAAGCAAAAATAAACAATTGGGATTATCTCAAGTTAAAAAGCTTTTATAATGTTAAAGAAAACGTGACATTAAAAACACATATTATTGAATTGCAGGAAATATTCACAAAATATGTAACTAATAAGAGGTTAATATCCAAGATATATAAAAATGAACACAATTCAACAGTAGGAAAGCAAGCAGGTAATGTAATAAATGGGCTGCAGATAAAATATAATTTACTAAAGAAGATATTCATAAGACCAACAGAATTATGAAACAATATCATAATTTCAAATAAGAGAGATAAAGGGTCAAATCACAATGGGATGCCCTCTGACAACTATGGAGAAGGGCACATATTTTAAAAGACCCCCAATAACAACTGCTGAAGAAGATGCAAGGAGGAATCCTACTGCACTGTTGGTGGGAATATGAACTGGTATAGTCATTATGAAAGTGATTTGGATTTACCTTAAAAAAACTAAAAAATGGCAAAACTGTACATCCCAGCAATTTCACTCTTGGGCATTCATCCAAAGACCATGGAATCACCAGTGCCAAAAAAAAAAAAATGCTCTACAATGTTTACTGCAGCACTGTTGATAAGAGCTAGGACATAGAAGCAGCCTAAATGACCATCAGTGGACTGTGGATTGAGAAGATTTGGCCTGTCCACACTCTGGAATCCTATTCAAGCATAAGGAAAGATATAATGCAGCTTGAAGGCATTATGCGTAGTAAAGGTCATCAGAATCACAATGACAACAAATATTGGATATTTATATAACAGATGATTTGATAAAGCAAAATACTTACAAAAACAAGTGGTCCTTAACAACAACATGGGTACTCCAGGATAAGAGGGAGTGGGGAGGGAGAAAGGGACAAGGGTATTTAAGGGATGGTGGTGGTGGGGGAATGGGATTAGTGACCTTACAAAAGAGACCTCAGAGTTCTCTTACCCCTTCTACTATTGAGGACACAGAGAGAAATGGTTGTCTATGAATGAGGAAGGGGGCCCACACCAGTCACTGAATCTGTGGGTGCCTCTATCTTAAATTTCCCAGATTCTTGAGCTGTGAAAAATAAATTTCTGTTGTCATGTCACCCAGTCTATGACACTTAGTGATTGCAGACCACACACACTAAAATGGCATTCATCAGCATTCACTGAATGCATGAACTGGCTTAGAAATCTGTCATTGACTGTCTCTAAATTGAACACTTGAAAATTAATGAATATAATATTTGTTATATTTTTGATGATTTATTTTTAAAAATAGAAGATTTTATAATTTCAGCTTCTGATTCAATTATTGAAACACTCCTAAGATTGCCTTATAAACTATTAAAACTGTTACCATTTGCAGCTACTGATTCAATTGGAATAGGATTTTTCTTATATAATAGAAAACATAAAATACAAAAATGCAATAGATGCTGCTTGATATAACAGTGCAAATACCATGCAACCTCCAGACTTCAAATTTTTGTATTACTAAAATAGCCTCATTTTTCTCCCGAAGCAAAAGTACTTCTATTTCAATACTTTGAAATTAAAAACAAATTTATAATATTAAAATGTTTTAATCTTTAATTTATTGGAAATTTTACATTGCAGTTTTCCACTTAAAATTTGAAAAACCACTATACTCTGCAAACATAATGCAGCAGAAGAATACCTGGTCCTGGGACAAGTCACCTTGCTTCTGAAACTCTGACAGCTCACCTGCAACCAGGACATTGTGGGACCAAATGCCAGAGCTCTGAATGTTTTCTCTCTTGTTCTTTCTCTTCTCTTATATAGTTCCCCTGTATACCAGAAGGTTTTCACACCTATTTGTTCACCATGGGATTGTCTTCTTTTATCTTTTTACTTAATTTTTTTCTTGCTTCAGTTATCTGCTCAATTTATATCCCCTGACATAAACACATTCCTTCATCTCTTAGACTAAGTCAGTTCCTCTAGAAGGGACCTATCTATACTCTATGGGTCATTATCACTGCTCTACTTTTACATTTATTTTGTATAATTAAATAGTTCTTTGCTAATAGCCTTCTGTGTTTGAATTATAAACTGTATGAGATTAAGGACCTTGTTTGTTTCAAAAGTGATGATCTTAGGGAAGTTTTTAAGCAGAGGGGCCTCAGTTTTTCCCCTTTAAAATGGGGGTATAAGCAGTACCTACCTCATATGATTTTTGATGTGTTTTATAAATTGTATTTTTTTATTGAGGTAATGTTGATATTTAACACCAGATATGATTCAGAGATACAGGTTCACATCTACCCAGATGGATGCCACCATGCCAAATTCACCCTGAAAGTCTTGATTTTTGGTGGGTTTTAAAAAGAGAAAAAGTGCACAAAACCTTCAGGATATTGGCTGTCACATAATAAATGTTTATTTTTAATTGCTGAGAGCTACAGCAATTAGTTGTAGCTGAGTGCTACATTTTAAAGTTCTTAATTTAGTGTATTTAATATCTCAAGAGCTTTCCCTCCTGTCATGAAATTATTTTGCAGAAAAGATTTCTATCTTTTGAATTGACCACAGTATGTTTATTTCTCTATAGCAGAACAATTAGATTGTTTCCAATTTGTAAATAATAAGGAGCACTATGATGAATGTATATTTACATGATTGTTTTATTATTAGTTTAGTATACTTTTCTAGAACTGGCATTATTGGATCAAAGAATAATCACTTGAATTTCTCCTTAATAGTTACTGTCACAGATTTCCAGAAAATGCATTCTAGTATCAACCCGAATTGAATGAAATTGCCTGTGCCTGCTTTGTAGCATTAACCGTTATTATATTAAAATTACTTCTCAACTTGGTAGGTACAGAATGTATTATTATTGTTTTGATTAGATTTCTTTGGTTACTAATGAAGTTCAATAGCTGTTCACATCTATCACTTTGAGTTTCCTTCATTGTGTATTTCAACCACTCACTAGTTACTTCCTATTGTAGGATTACTGAAGTTAGCCAATTTGTAATAGTTTTTGATTATTAAGGGTTTTGATTTGTGGTCACATTTCACACATACTTTGTTCATTTATAGTCTGTTTCAATTTTGTAACATTTCCATACATAACATCTACATTGACCCTTATTATCTTCTCCAGGACTTTGATACCCATACAATCTTTCCCTGCTCTAAGACCATTATACACATGCAACATATCCTTCTACCTTATATGGTTTTTAATACAATTAACAATTAACCTACTTATTTTTAGTGTTCTCTTTGGGTTTGGTATGACATATATTTTTTTAAATAGCCAGTCCTCCCTACACCAGTTCTTGACTGATCTACCATATTTCCCTGTTTGTGAAGTTTTGCTTATCATATATTATTTCATATATAGTAGAGTTACCTAGAACAATTTTATATATTTTAAAATATTCTACCAATAAGACATTTATATAAATGTTTCCACACTTCTTACAGATTAATTTTAATTATTTGATTCCGCTTTTCCTGATGTGATATTGCACTGTGCATCTCCTCCAGGACAGGTCATGCATCTTTTTGGTCTCCACCAGCCTTAGTGCATTTTAATGCAGTGTAGACACTCAATATGCAGTTGTAGAACATAGCAGGCTATGTGGACTGTGTTGGTTACTTTAGTTTCATTTTTTAAAATAAGCACCATTAAAACAGGATAGCTATCCCTTGAAAGTTTTAGCAAAGCAAGGAGATTTTCCAGAAGGTGGTTGCATCCCTTTATTAAAAGCATCTGTGTCATAGCCACTGGCAGAGACCCAAACACCCTGAAGTAGTTGGCTCTGGGAAATCACAGAGAGAATACAGCCAAATTCTGTGATGGAATGATGTGCAAAATCATACTGCATCTTAATTTGATGATCAACAAGGAAGATCTTTCTGCTTTATCAAATCTTATAAAAAAACAGGATTTATGATGTTATTGTGATCCCAGCAGGCAACAGGAGAAATACATCATAATGTTATAGCACAGTCTTGACCTATGACTTTTAAGATATTTTGTAATTAATTTTGTTACATTCGTTTTCTCATAATGTGATTAATTTTGCATACAATGTTTTATAATAAATATCCATCATCAGTGAAACTTCCCTCAAACAGAAAGAGAAATCCCCTGGAAGTATTATCTTAGTGAGTGCTCACAGAAATGAAGTTACTATTGTGAAAGTATAAAATGCCACATACTTTCTCTCCAAAACTGTAATCACTGAGTCAGCTCTCGATTATCTTCCTAGAGGGCTGATAAAGGGCTTTTAAAATCACCGGTAAACTCTGATTTTTGTTGTGGATAGGCTCCTGTACTTACATATGAATAAGAGAGTGACTTGCCTCCCTTGGGAATTCACAGTACATCAAACCAAATTAGGAAGTTAAGCAGCTGTGACCTGGTTTTATAAGGGCCAAGAAAGCTATAGTGTTTCACTATTGAGACTTGTAACTCAGAATGATTCCCAGGTTCCCATGCCATCTGGGACACAGTAGCACCTTACTAACGCATATCAAATACTACTCTGGGCTTGTGTTTTCGCTTCCAGAATTGTGTATGAGGAAATACAACCCCAACCACCCACCTCTGGATTAAAGACTTGGTCTAAGAGATCTTGAGAGGGGCAATCTGCAAAAGTGTAAAATCAAGTAAGAATAGAACGTTAGTAAAAGTCTGGATGCAAGATTTTTCTTATATAAAACAACCCTTATGATTTGAGTTCTAATGCTAATGCTCATTTCATGAACGTTGGATTGTAAGAAGGAAAAAGCTATGATCTGGTTATTCTTAGTCTGGTTCAGTGAATTTTTATTGTTCATTGTTTTGGGGGAGGGATCAATATTGAAATGAGAGATTGGGATGACAGGGAATTAAAGTTTTTTGTTTTGTTTGTAGTAGGAAGGGACATAGAGAGTGGGTTCAGACAAGGCTTTAGTTGTTCTTATTTGGGGTTCAGTAGTTTTCCTCCAAGTTCTGTAACCCTCATAGCCTACAAACAAGCGTAGCTTTTGGAACCTATTTTAACATTCTCTGAGGGTATTAGAGTAAGATTGTGAGGTATATTTTATTTATTTTTATAGGCATGTCATCCTTGTTTCTTGAAGAAAGTGAAAATCCCTTTCTATGAACAACTGCTTAGTATGGGGACCATAACCAAGACGAAAATGCATACATTGTAAAAAATGAAAAAATGATCTAAAATTTATAAAACAAAAAAGAATATCATATATATGACATTTTTAGTTTATAAAATAAAAATTTATACATTAAAAAATAAAAATAAAATAAAAAATAAAGACCTCAGAGTGTCCAGTTGATAAGATATATTCTGCCGTGAATATTTTAATTAAAGGGAATGGATCATAATGGAAACTTAACAAGCAGGGAATTTTCATGTGCTCATTTTTGGAAAAACTCTAGTATTATTTTTATTCCTAGTTTGGTGACAAGCAATATGTTTTCTTGGCTTTAGTTCAGGGGTAAAGCTTGCAAAACCGCTTGTTAGGTTCTTTCATTGTTATTGTTGCCACTGGAGGAGCTTTCAACACCCCTATGTCACTCTACCAGCCTCCTGAATACATCCATTCATCTAAGAGAAACATTAATTCCAAGATAACCTTTGCCATCTGGTTTCTACCACAGACTGTTAGAATGGAGATTGAAACAGGAGATGAGTGGTGGTTAGTTGGAAATAGCTTGTTTTTCAAGAAACTTTATTTATTTATGCTGTTCAAAGAGAAGTGGAACTAAACCAAGATATTGTGCTCACCACTCACTGATTTTAATAGGTGGTACTCCTTGGCACTTGACCACTCCCAAGCTCTTTCTGTCTTGCTTTCTGTTGCGCTTTAAACAAAGCTTAAAAATGAATAAAGAAGTTTGCTGGTTCCTCCCAAGAGAAAAAGAATTCACCAGTGGGAACTACCAGCACCACATTGTTTTTCAGAACATAAAGTTCACTAAAAATCCCACAGTGACGTCATCCCTCCATGCTTGCTGATGAAGCTGGAGAGATTTCCAAGACATTTGCAATTGGATTGGACACTTTGCAGGAAATGGTCAACCAGCTCTCACTTCAAAGACTTTCCCTTTAGTAGGTGGTGTTTAGCTCTTAAAAGAAGTGGAAAGTAACCTAAATCACAGACTTGGGCTAAATCATACTTAAAAGAATTCCAAAAGAGCTTTATATGCTGTTATTATTTTTCTATGGGTTGATAAGTTTACTTAGGTGAATCTCTGTCTGAAGTCTCATTAGACTAGTGGAGCCTTGCTATGGAATAGAATAGAGTTTGAGGAGCTGATTTTATGGATATTACATAAAAATAAACCTACAGACAGACTAATCTTTTAGGTGCTCAAGCTGTGAATGGTTTGAAGAGCAAGCTGTCCACATTGGAGGAGATTGTGGTACCTGGGAGTTGAAAATAGGATTGAAGAAACAACTTCTCAAAAGATTAAGAGATCACAAATATAGGATACATTTATTTAGAAGAAAAAAAGAGTATGGTGAGAAATTGACATGGTATATGACAAGGTCCTTAATAATCCTTAACCTATTTCTTATTATAGGTAACAGTTCTGTATTTCAATTGTAAATTATATTATAGAAGACTAAACAAATATTGCTGCATTCTGTATTAGTAGAAATATATCATAATCTTGAAATTTTTTTTGTCAAGCTAACTTTTGGACTACACTAAAAATAGCCTTATGAAAGGATTATTTATCAGATGATCACACTAAGTTTAACATAGGCTTATCATCAACACTTAAAAAGAGAAGCAATATACGATTTCACTTATGTAGTCTGCAGAAAAAATAAACAGATGAACTAAATAAAATAAAAAATAAATAAATAAAACATCTGAATATTGTAGTTGTTTAGGAAAATTGAGACAAAAATACATTTAAACTTTGGAGACCTATGTGTAAGTTTAGTTTTCTTATTATAAAATGGGAATAACAATATTATTTTAAAGATCTGTTGTGAAGTCTAAATGAGCTAACTAATTTTAAAGCAATGTATAAACAGTAATAATAATGATGATGATAATAACAGGTAAGGTTTATTGAGTGCTTACAATGTGCTAGATAGTATTCTAACTTGTATTAACTCCTGATGAATCCAGAGAGATTCCCAAAGCATTTGCAACTAGATGGACACTTTGCAGGAAACGGTCCACCAGCTCTCACTTCAAAGACTTTTTCATTATTTCTTAAAAGTTTAGCACTTAAAAGAAATAGAATGTCTTAAATGCCATAGTAATGTACTTTTATCTTAAATACATATACTTTTGTGTCCTTGCCATAAATCACACACAGGAACTATCTATGACAAAAAAAGTAAGTTTGCTTTAAATAAAATGAATCTCCAAATATTTTACAAAGTTTCTCTATAATACATATTCTGTGTAACTTCAGTAGAACATACATTGTCCTTTTCAGTAAAGAAACAAAATTGGAATTCTCGTTTAATTGATTACATAGAATGTGAAATATGAAGAAAGTGTCTGAGACTAATATTTAATGTACTTTTTTCATATTCATAAAAAAATGACATGATAGCTTCCATTCTTAGCAACAATGAAGTAACTGGTAATGATGAGCTCATCTGGCCAGGAACAATGGAAAAGCTGGGCAAAATATTTAAAACAACTGCTTTTAGATATTGGAAGATGGCACAGAACTATGATTCCAAAAAGAGAGGACTCATAGTTATCCCAGATAACTGTCTAGACACAGGGAACTGGAGTCAAAGCAATGCACAGTGGACTAGCTGCACTAAGGAAATGGATACTTGGGTTTGGGGCTACTGGAGTGGCTAGAATTTTGGTGTGTTGCCCTAGAGAGATTCAGAGAACTGGGAAATGTGAAGAAATTCCAAAAATTTGCATAAAATTTCCTTTAAAACTTTGATCCAATACTAACCTGTTTAAGCTAGGGACATGGGAATTGAGTGAAAATACCAGGGTGGGGAGATGTAGGAGTTTTGCTCAGTCTGAGTAGAGAGGCTAGATTGGCATTCTAGGTGTGCAATTGAGTCTGAAATTCACCACACTCTAGGAAGAGGGCCACTCTAGTCCAGAAGTAAGGGCGACACCAAACCTCCATTAACAAGTTTGATAATAAACCTTGAAAGAGTTAACTGATTCTTAAGTAAATTGACTTCCTGACAGAATAAAGTCCAACAGTTGTTAAAGGAACAGTACAAAATCCAGACTTGCTACAAGTTAGGATTCAAAATATCCAGCACACCAAAGAGATTTACTAGATAAGCAATGATGTAGAAAGTTTTAACACACAACCAGAAAAAGAAGTCAATAAAGATAGACTTGAAATGGAACATACCTCAACATCATAAAGGCCATTTATGACAAGCCAACAGCCAGTATCATTCTCAATGGTGAAAAGCTGAAAGCAATTCCATTAAGATCTGGAACAAGACAAGGATGTCCACTTTCACCACTGCTTTTCAATATAATACTGGAAGTCCTAGCCAGAGCAATAAGATAAGAGAAAGACATCCAAGGAATCCAAATAGGAAAAGAAGAAGTCAAACTATCACTATTTGCAGATGATATGATAATATACATAGAGAACCCCAAAAACTCCACAGAAAAACTAATTCAACTCATCAATCAGTTCAGTAAAGTGGCAGGATACAAAATCAACATGCAAAAGTCAGTAGCCTTCCTATACACAAACAATAAATCTGAAGAAGAAGAAATAAAAAAAAACCATCCCTTTTATTATTGAAACAAAAAAAAATCAAATATTTGGGAATAAATCTAACAAAAAAGGTAAAGGACCTATACAAAGAAAACTATAAAACACTGTTAAAAGAAATAGAAGAAGACACAAAGAAATGGAAAGACATCCCCTGCTCATGGATTGGGAGAATAAACATTATTAAAATGGCCATCCTACCAAAAGCAATATACAGATTCAATGCTATTCCAATCAAAATTTCAATGTCATTCTTCAAAGAAATAGAACAATTATTGATGAAATTCATATGGAATCACAAAAAACCCCGAATAGCCAAAGATCTCCTGAAAAAAAAGAAGGGAATGGAGGCATCACACTCCCAGACTTCAAACTATACTACAAAGCCATAATCATCAAAACTGCATGGTATTGGAACAAGAACAGACATACAGACCAATGGAATAGAATAGAAAATCCAGAAATAAACCCACAGATTTATGGTCAACTAATATTTGACAAAGGAGCAAAGACTATGCATTGGAGCAAATAAACTTTGTTCAATAAATGGTGCTGGGAAAACTGGGTCGCTACATGCAAAAGAATGAAGCTTGACCACTACCTCACACCATACACAAAAATCAACTCAAAATGGATTAAAGAACTAGACATAAGACCTGAAACCATAAAATACATAGAAGGAAATATAGGCGAAACACTACGTGATTTGCACATCAAAGACATCTTTACAGACACATCACCCAAAGCAGTGATAGTGAAGGCAAAGATAAACAGCTGGGACTACATCAAATTAAAGAGCTTCTGCACAGCAAAAGAGACAATAACAAAAACAAAGAGAAACCCCACCAACTGGGAGAACATTTTTGCACACAACACTAATGATAAAGTACTGATCACAAAAATCTGCAAAGAGCTGATGAGACTCAACAACAACAAAGAAAATAATCCAGTCAAAAAATTGGCAGAAGAACTAAAAAGAAACTTCTCTGAAGAGGAAATGCGAATGGCCAACAGGCATATGAAAAAATGTTCAACATCACTTGTAATCAGGGAAATGCAAATCAAAACTACCATGAGATACCATCTCACACCAGTGAGAATGGCACATATTAAAAAAACTAGCAACAACAAATGTTGGCGAGGGTGTGGAGAAAAAGGAACTCTTCTACACTCTTGGTGGGAGTGCAAACTGGTCCAACCACTATGGAGAGCTGTGTGGAGATTTCTGGACCTACTAAACATAGAGCTTCCATATGATCCAGCAATTCCACTCCTAGGTATTTACCCAAAGGACACAGAAACATCAATTCCAAAGAGCATCTGCACCCCTATGTTTATAGCAGCACTATTTACAATAGCTAAGCTTTGGAAACAGCCCAAATGCCCAAAAATAGATGACTGGATCAAGAAGATGTGGTACATATATACCATGGAATATTACTCAGCATTCAAAAAAGATAAACACATGCAATTTGCAGCAACATGGATGGCGCTGGAAGGGATCATGCTCAGCGAAATAAGCCAAAAAGAAAAAGAAAAATACCGGATAGTCTCACTCATAGCAGGAATCTAAAAAACTTAAATAAGGGACCAGGAAAATGAATAACTATAAGAAAGTGAAAATCAAAATCAACAAAAACTATGAACCAGAGACACTTTTTGGTGGGTGGGGGGCGGGAGGGGAGGGATTGGGGTCAGAATGGGGGGGTTGCAATTGTATGGGGAATATAAAAATAAAATTTATTATTTAAAAAAATAAAAAAAAGATAGACTTGAAATGATAAAGGTGCTGGAATGATTAGACAAGCTTTAAAAATTTAAATTATTAAATTTAAATTATTAAATTTCTGGAAGAAAACGGTATCTTTGTAACTTTGAGATAGGCAAATATTCCTTATAAGATTAAAGAAAGAACTAAATTGAAAAACATTTTTGGTAGATTTTATCACATTAAAACATTTGTTTTTTAAACATATATTAGTATTTTGTAAAATATTATTTATTACATTAAATGAATATCATAAATTGCATAAATATATCTTTTAAATGCATAATGAATATATTGTAATATATACTATGTATTTTATTATATTTCCTTCAATTAACAGAGAAACAGACCTGATAAAGGAATTATATGCAAACTATATAAAAAACTACAAACCAATTGACTACAAGTCAACAATAAACAAAAAAACTAATAAAAAAGGGCAAAAGGATTTGAGGATATTTCACAAGGAAGATATACAACTGAGCAAGAGCACAAAATTGGCTATCAGGGAAATGTAATATCAAAATTAGGTATCACCAAACAGCCGTTAGACTTAAATAAAACTGAAACAATTTTGGCAAAAATGTGGAACAAGTGAAACTCATATTGTGAGTAGAAATGCAAAGTAGGAAAACTACTTTGGAAACCAGCTTGGCAAATTCTCATAAAGTCAAAAACATACCTATGACGCAGCAACTCCACCCCTAAATAACCACTCAAGGGAAACAAAGATGTGTCTTCACAAGAACATTTGTACAAAAATATTAATAGGAGCTTTATTTATGGTAGAAAAACTGAGAACAACTAAAAGGTCTGTCAACAGTAATATGGATAAACAAATTGTGGCTTGTCCATACTGTGGAATGCTACTAGGCAACAAAAAGAATTGCACAACAGAACCACACTGCAACTAGGATGACCTTCAAAACAAATCTGGCTGGGTGAACAAAACCAGCCACAACAAAAGTACATTCTGTATGATTTCATATATACGAAGTTAGACAACATGCAAAAGTAAACTATGGTGGAAAAACATAGTGGTGGTTGCTTGAAGAGGGAAGAGATTGACTGGACAGGGCACAAGGGATTTCTGGGGGACTGGCAATGGGCTTCACCTTGATCTGGTGTGGGTTACCTAAAGGGTGTGCATTTGTCAAAACGCAACCAGTTCTCAGACATAAGATCATTGTACTGTACACAAACATAACAAAAAAGGAGATCTATTAGTGGCATTTCTAGGAAAATGCAAATTCAAATCACAGTGAGATATGTCTACTAGACACACATACAGGAATGTCTAAAATTAAAAGGACTAATGATACGAAGTATTGGCAAGGATGTGAAACATCTGGAACTCTCATATTTGTTGATGGGAATACAAAGTGTTATAATGACTGGAAAACAGTTTGGCAGTTTCCTATAAAGGTAAATATACATCCTCCCTAGGTATTTATCCAAGAGAAATGAAAACATACATTTATATCAAGACCTGAGCACTGTTTATAGCAGCTTTATTTGTAACAGACAAAGCTCCAAATATCTGTCAGTTAGGTAATGGATAATTAAATGTTGGTATATCCATACATTCAAATAATCAGCAATAAAAAGAAACAAATGCTGATGTATACAATCACAGATCTGAATCTTAAAAATGCTATATGTGGGACAGCGGTTGAGCGCTGGGTTGCAAAGCTGCCCGCGGCCTCTGCAGCGCTGGTTCGATCCCCGGCTGCTCCCCGGCCACCAGAGGAGGGTCCCGCATGGCGCGCAGACCTCTCCTGCCGCCCGCTACTCCCCTCAGCAGTGTACTTCGGTCCTTCTGCCTGCTCTGCTCCCCACTCTGGCTCTGGTGAATTCTCTCACCCTCCCGTGCTTCTGACTGTACCCAGTGCATGTATAAACAAAAAACAAACAAACAAATAAAATAAATAAATAAAACATGCCTCTATTAAAAAAAAAAAAGTCTTAAAAAAAAAAAAAACAAAACGCTATATGAAGTGAAATAAACCAATCCCAAAGGATACAGGTTTTCAAGTCTCAGAAAAGCAGATCTAATGGGACAGAAAGGGGAAGGGCCTTAGAATGGGAACTTACAGCAAAGGAACATGGAGAACATTTTGGAGCGGTGGACACATTCTCTCTTCTGATTAAACACTATATGCAGTTTTCAAAACTCAGTGAATTAAAAATGATAGATTTTGATATATGTGGATTATACTCCAATAAAAGGTAAATAATTCAAATATCCAACACCAGGATTTCCTTTTGAAGGGGCAACTATATACTAACGCTGCTTAAAATGCATCCTATGGAAAGTTGAGTTGTGAGGAGTAAGAAGGAACAAGACTTAAAGCCACAGAGAATACAAATACATTCTCCGACCTCAGCCAGCAAGATCTCTGGATAACACTATATTCCATTCAAGCCTACATTTCTGGAAACTTTCTTTGTATTAATCACTATAGCAATGATGTGTGTGTCACGGAGAAAAGAAAGTTATATGGCCAGTGCTGTCTTGATGTTTACAGTTTTGTAAAGTTGACTGCCACATACTGAGAACAGGACCATGAAGTAAAGATGCATATATGTTGCCAAGAAGTTCTGCTTTATATACAATAATTAATATTTTTTTCAAAGAGCATTTGCCCTTTCTTTTAAAAGAGCATTCTACATCAGAAATGATGATGACAATAGAATGTTTGTTATATTTTAAGAACAAATTGGCTGGCAATTTTTATTGGTGCATGTTAAATGAAAAAGATTTTTGTTTACTTCTTTTATCTTCTAAGACTTTTCTTGAATCAGGATACCCAGTAGAAGGTGAGACAGACATTGGTAGGATTTTAATGAGAGGCTATTTCAACTGTAGACTGACAGAATGCAAGTAAGGAGGAATGTTTTATGTAATAGAGAGAGAGATGCGGTAGAAACTGGGGGCTGGAGATAAAAATATAGATTCCAGTTAAGTTACATTTCCATTCCTGCATCACCAAAGGATAAATTATTGCACATAGGCCCAACAGGGGCCATTGTCCTAAGCAACTGTGTGAAATGGCAGTTTGGAGCTGTGTAGCTTGATGGTGATTAACAGCATAGACCTCAACTATGATGTGTTTGAATCCAGACGCTGGTTAACTTTGGGTAAGTTACCAAAGATCTGGGAGACTTACACTTTTTTCAATCTGGATTATATGAAGAAAAAAATCAACTTAACTCACGGAATTCTTCTGCAGATTTTAAAGATAATTATGTGAAGACCTCATTATATTGTGCCTGGCACTTAGGAAGTTTTCAATAAATGCTTATCATTATCATTAATACAAAATGGGATTTCTATTTAGAAGACATAGTTTCAAAGGCAGGGAACCTATCAGTCTAGTTTGCCTGGGACATTCCTGCTTTTAGCATTGAAAGTTGTGGTCTACAGTTTAACTCAGTACTTTCACCACTATGGCCTAAGTTCAAGGTAGATCCCCAGCCAGGGAGCTAACCCATATGGTGTACAGACCTCTTCTGTCTCACCTCCTACTCCCCTTAGCAGTGTATTTCAGTGGATCTGCCTGTTCTACTCCCCACTCTGTCTCTGGTGAATCCTCAGAACCTCTGGCCTACACCCCAATTCTTCTACCAAAAAAAAAAAATTAAAAAATTAAAAAAAAACTTCTTTGTTAAAAAAAAGTCTGGTGTTCTAGAAAACCTCAATTCCTGGGCAAACTGGACTCTTGTTTCCTAAGTTCTTCTCTGGCCCCATTGTCAACTATCTGTGATCTTGGATAAGTTTCTTAAATTTCGACCTCAACTTTTTATCTGTAAAATGGGAATGATAAAAACAGATTTCTATGATGTTGGAATAAAACAGTGCAGAAAGAAATTTTTGTAAACTAAAGTTATTTTGAGACATTAATTATTATTATTAATAGCACATTTGTTGCTATTCTATTAGAGTGTTATATTTTAATTTCAGATTTCACTCATTTTGTTTTACTTTTCTGGAGTGTCCATATACTTTTCCATCCATCCTCCATCTGTTTGTTTATGGTCTTCCTATAAGTCCTCATTGTACATGCTAAAAGCACACTTAGAATATTAGATAGAAGAGTCTTCCGATGATCTCAAACTTTTTTATCACAACTTTTCACTTAATACTGATCACAGCTTTAGGTGCATGAAAATTTGTGTGTCTGTTGGGACCATCTAAACACTTTTACATCATTCGCTTTTGAAGGTCTCTTTTAACTGGGAATTTCTACAGCCCTAGAACCCTCTGAGTTCTTTTCAGAAATATTCCCACATGTGTTTTCAGCCCACCAATCCAAAAGACAATCCATTATAAATATATGCAAGCTACAAATATGACCCACTTATAAAATTTTAAATTTTCTAGTACAAATATTTCTGGTAGTCAAAATTATTATTTCAGCCTATGGTTGATTATAAAATTATTCACAAAATATTTTATTTTTTTAAAAACACCAACTCTTGATATATGGGAGCTATGGTGGACAAGACCATCCTGTCAGTCACTGGTCACTGGAGAAAATGTGCCATCCCGCTGGAATGGATCATGCTCAGCGAAATAAGCCAGAAAGAAAAAGAAAAATACCGGATGGTCTCACTCATAGCAGGAATCTAGAAAACTTAAATAAGGGACTAGGAAAATGAATAACTATAAGAAAGTGAAAAATCAAAATCAACAAAAAACTATGAACCAGAGACACTCTATGGGGGGTAGAGGGTAGGAGGGGAGGGATTAGGGTCAAAATAAGGGGGTTGCAATTGTATGGGGATTATAAAAATAAAATTTATTATAAAAAAAAAAAAAGAAAATGTGCCATCCATCCAAAGTCAGGGCACATGTTGGTTTTGCTTATTTTTTCCCTCAATAGCTGTGGGTATGAAGAATTTCCCTGCCACAGTTAACTACTCACAGGGACTGCTTATGACTTAATTAGAGTTCTCCAGCTTTCTTACAAATAAAGACTATGGTTAATGAGATATTCACTGTAATTACTGAACCTTTTTTCATAGTAAAATGTTGCCATTTTTTTCCTTTTATTTTAACATTTCAAATATTTTCCTTCCTGTAAAACATTTATATATACAAGGTAAAGCTTTGTGCTTTTAGCTGTATAATTACTATTTTCTAATTATGTAATATCCTATTAATTAATAACCAATTTTTTAAACTCTTTCTTAGTAAAACTTCTGACACCAGGATGTAGGTTAATTATATAATGACCTGATATATTCTAAGAATATGGAGTCACTCTCAGAAAATTTTTTTCATTGGATCAAATAATCTTGTCTATTGAAATTCAGGTAATCAGATGTATCTCTCAGTAGTACCTATGTTTCTAAAGTAGTGATTATAATCTTCCTATGAACAGGGGGACCTGTGGATTCCAAGACTGCCCAAATGTCATCACAGCACAAGGTATTTACTGATGAGAAATTCAGTCCTGAATGGCTGTTGTAGTGGATCCTCACTGGGGTGTATGCATTCCATCCTCCCTGGTGAAATCATCTGTAGATACAGCTTGACTGTGTATTGGCAATATATCAAGTGTATATAACATTCTTAAATTCCAAACTCATATTTCTAATGGCCTCACTGAACAATTGTTAATACTATCTTATTAATTATAGTAATTTGGGAGTTCCCAAGCTGATTATGAGAGAAATTTCTGTTGGACTAACTTTCCTTCTGATAAACAACTAGTGAAGCTAGATAAAACATAAACATTTTGGGGCCTCCCCTGGTGGCACAGAGGTTGAGTGCTGGGCTGCGAAGCTGCCTGCAGCCTCTGCAGTGCAGATTCAACCCCTGGCCACCGGCGAGGGTCCCACATGGCGCGCAGACTTCTCCTGCCCCGCCCGCTGCTCCCCTCAGCAGTGTATTTTCGTCGGTCTGCCTGTTCTGTTTCCCGCTCTGGCTCTGGTGAATTGTCTCACCCTCCCTCGCTTCTGACTGTACCCAGTGCTTGCATAAATAAATAAATCAATCTACAAAAGAAAAACATAAACATTTTGACTGAAGGCACTGTATGGCAACCAAAACAAACAAATTTGAAGGAGAATGGTCCATGAAAGAAGGGTGAGCTCTGTATTTCTTTGGGGTGCCAGGGAAGAGGGCTCAAGTAGAAAGGTACAATTTTACTGACTGAGGTAACAGAGGTAAGAATTTAGGGTTGCTAGAAATGCTGGAAATAAAAGGTTACCCCAAAGAGGCAAAGCTTATGGAGGAACACTAATAATCTCTATACAAATTTCAGTTATATTGTTGACTGACTTATAAACCACGCAAGTTAAGGGAGGGTCTCCAAGAATCCTACAGAAACCAGCATAAAGCTGTAGGTAGGAGACTTGGCTAGAACTGAGCAGAGATCACAGCTGGGATTTCCTGGTATAGGGAGGCAGAGTTTATAGTTCCCAAGTACCAGGCCACATCAGTTACTTTCTTCTTGTCTTACCAAGTTATTCCAGAGCTTTGTCATGAACTCAGAAGAATGGGGGGAGAGGGTAGGCAATTAGGAATCAATTTTGCTGGTTCAGTTCATTTACCCTACCAACTCTAAAATGGAAATTGAAAATGCATATGGACTTCAGTGAAATCTTAATCACATTTTCAAAATGACATCCTGGGAAAAGCCTAGAATATTAAGAAAATCTAAGTCAAAATAAGAAATGTATTAAACACATCAGTGCAATTTGCTCTCTTTATGTGAGGACACCATGTATATTTACACTATTTATTCCTGTATATACTTGCAGAGAAAATGACACATAATCCACTTCAGCTCTCTCTTATTTTAAGGTGAAGGATAAAAATCTAATACAAATAGAAGAATAGGAAAGACATTTGGAACGTCTTCCTCTTATAAGATTTCTAAGGGCAGGATTTCTATGATCTGAGCAGACGGGGTAAAGGAGAGTCCTGGAGCCCTCAGTGGCTTTCTCAGGCTATTATTGAGCTTTTACATGTAGTGCAGCAACAAGGTACGTGGCAGGCAGGGGTGCCGGGGGGCCTGGGGGGCCAGTCTTCACTCTGGGCTTCTCTGGCCTTCTTTTTCCCCTTCTCTCTCCTGCTTTTGCCTCTCTCCATGAATATCTCATACTGAGACACGGCCCACAGAAGTAAACAACACAGCTTACAACAATCTAACAACTGCAGGTGCCCCATCAGGCAGGGCAATCCTAATGGTGGGAAGGCAGAAAAGCCTGAAAACCATTTACCCTACAAGATTTTATATATACTGTCTCTTCTCAGTGGATGCGATTGGTGGGCAGAAATGGTAAGTTTTGATGTGCAAAAATTGCATTAGCATGATGCATTTTCAGAGGACTGACACCCAGACTGACAAAGTGATAGTAAATATCAAACACCAAGTCAAAAGCTGAATTTGTGTTTTTTTCAATTTTGCACAATTTTTTTTTACAATTTTTGCAAAGTTGTAGTCAATAACTAGTTCAATAGGTAAAGATTTTAGTTATTGTTTTGTGAAGAATTTTGAAAATTGTTTTGATAAAATTAAACATCTTGAAAAAAATTCTGAAGTTCTCTAAAAATTCTTTTGATTAAATGCTTTTTAAAGTGCCACATCAGGCCTTATCTATGAACCTTGACTAAAATGTCCTCTGAGTCTCCAGGGTAGCCCTGGTCTTCCAGGTTCCCTAATGCATGTCATCCAGGCACACTCACTGAACAGTCTGCTTCCACACAGATAGAAAGGCAACCGCAGCATCCAATTGAGAAAACAGTGTTGCAGAGTTCTGAATGTATCGGATTCTTCTTTATAATTTGAACAAAGAAGAGGAGGAAAATTATAGGGTCACAGAAGTACAGAGAAGGAGCCTTGCCGTCTGTCCTTGTTCTGCCACTCTTAGAACAATCCAGCAAAATGATGCCTGTTAACACCACTCCAAAAGGGACCAGCGTGCATTCCAGCTGCTCTCCACACAATCAGTCCTTTCTGTTCACAAAAAGGCCTGGGATTCATGCTGGTTTTGCATAGTGCATTTAGCGTCATGTTGGCCCACACCCCACGCCCTTGCACCCACACAGCGAAAGAAGAACAGACATGTAAGACTGGTGGTGCCCCCTGACTGTTACAAAGGCATTCAGGCCCAGGCTTCCAAGCTGTTTCTTTGGTCACCTTCAAGCTCAACATTTGTGACATTTTACACATCTGCAATATTTTTATAAACAACAGTACTCTAAAAATAAATGAGGGATCATTATGAGTTCTCTGAAAGAGAAGACAGTGTAAAGATTATAGTAAAAGAAGACACCACTAAAGATTTTAAGCATTTAGAACAACTAAATTAAAGGATTTTAGATTTTGGTTGATCATCTTTTCTCATTTCCCTACCACTCAATTTATTTATCAGCTACTTTTAAGAAAGAATTCATCATCCAAAGCCTACATATACATACATAGATATATACTGGTGCATGTATTGTATAACCCATGAAAGAATTGGATTGTTAAAAATATATGATTATTTTACCAGAACAAACTATCCAGATATATCGGTTAAAGGGATCATCTTACTTGGAAAAAATTCTCAAATATGTTAGTAGCCCTGTGGTCAGATTTTCACTTTAGTTCTTATACTTTAAATCAACTTTTTGTATTGTTACATTAATATTACAACATGGCTAAGACTGGAGACATAATTTGTAGATCCTAGTATAAAATGAAAATGCAGACTCCTGTGGGCAAAAATTAGTAAGGATTTCAAGATGGTGACAGCAGCATGTTAGACCAGCCATGGGTCCTTCTGTGTGGGGCCCTATTTAACTTCACATGTCATGTGTTCATGAACCAACTCCAAATGTGACTTTTGGAAAACAAAGACCTCTGGAACCCAGATTGATAAAGGACAAAGAAGCTGCATGCATAGATGGTAATGAACTCTTTGAGGCTAATGCTCTGCAGTGAGTTGTATCTTGTGTTACTCATATAGGATGGCTAGGAGTGGCCAGTCTGACCTTAGGTATATACACAGATCTCCTCAAAGATCCCTGAATATCCCAAAGACAAAGAAATTTAAAAAGTGCATGAAAGTTGTGTTGATGTTGCAATTGAAATTAATACTAGGGCCCTACACAGGTCTAAGTTACTTACATCATGCTATTTATATGATAGTCTAGCACAGCTAATATCACATGACTGGCAGAACAGTCCATTGAGAATCATGCTCTCAATGTGTATAATCAAGCTAAGACACCAAGAAACTAAGAGCTCTCACTAGACTAATGGGTGGTGGTCTGGGGTCTTGGGAGCACTTGTTTCTGCTTCCAGGTGGAGATATTTACTTATTTTAACCCACCACAAGATCAGGTGCTTACTCCACTTTGCAGTAATTTGGCCTTTGGCAAAGCAAATATTCTGGCCTTAAAAGCCTTGAAAAAGTCCAGTTTAAACACACAATTTCTTGCCCATTCCCTGTGGTATTTAAATATAAATAAGACATTTGGTGTGATGTGAACACATTTCTCAGAGGAGGACAATTTAAACCCAAACTGTCTCATATTTAACTGGCAATATTTTTGAGGAAAAGTGTCCTATTCAAATAAAAAAGGAATAATAATAATGCTTTAAATTTACATTATATTTTTAATTTAAAAATTTAAAGTATTTTAACAAGTATTTCTCATCTGATTCACCTTTCAGTATTTACAGAATGGTCCTTCTAGTACATCATGTGCAGCATACAAATTTTCATATATGTACAGACTCATAAAATATTCTGCAATTTCACTGAAGTTTCTTCTACTAATCCCTCTAAAAGTACCAGAGTTTATACATAAAACATTGGATTCACTTTTAATTGCTTTAAAAAGTAACTTAATTTTTTGATGCTGTTTTAGGTCAGGCATGTATTATTAATAAGAATTATGTTCCAATTTGCAGGGAGCTTATTATGTTCAGATTTGGCATTCAATGTTATTTGGGCCATGCAGACTACAGTGCAATATATCAATAGAATTTATCATCCCTAAAATTTTCTATTGGTCATCATCACTGAGTTTCCCAAATATTTGGGACACTTTGCTTGCCCCTGTCCTGCTTAAAACACTAAAGTGTAAAACTTTTTTTCTTTTTTTTTAACCAGCACTCAAGTAGAAAGCATGCTGTTGTAAAGAAATTGAAGGTGGTGGAAACACACAAACTTGGGTTAGAATTCAAGCTTTCACTAGCTGTGTGATTTTGGCAATTGATACCTCCCTAAAACTGAATTTACTTATCAATCAAATGTCACTAATTCAACTTTGTTCATACTGCTTTTGCAAAAATTAGGTAGATTTTTGTTTTGTACAGTGTCTGGTGCAGTATTGGGGTAAAAGAAATTTGAATTCCCTCCCTGATCTATTCACTTTGCTTCTATGTTATTAGTCCACGTTATCTCGTAATTGATTATATTCACAATCTAGAATAGTTGGGCACCATTAAATGCTTTTTAAGTGGGAAAATTAAATGATTATTGCCTGGATAGTGTAGCAGTTAGATTTTGATGCTAGAAGCCTGAATATTATTAGTTCAGTTGTGTGACTTTGAGCAAATTATTTACTTTCTCTGAGTCTCAGTTTCCTAATCAGTAAAGACTGGTGCATAGCAATACCAGCTTTATGGGGTTGTTATGAGGACTGAGTCAGGTTGTGTCTATCACATGTTAAGAATTATATAATGACTAGCTACTCTTTTCATATAGTCATATTTATGTTAAATATAATACAATCACCATTTGATTTTATCCTGAGGACAAAATAAATTATATTTTCTCATCAGGAGAGTCCTTTAAAATATACTGACAGACATAAACCCAAGATGTACCACACTAATAGCAGGATTAGGGATACAATCTAGAATCAAAATAAGAATAATTAAATTTGTTTTCCTGTTCATCTAATGATCATTTATCAGCCTTCTACATTGAAATTAAGAGAAGGACATGGCAAAAGGAATATTGCTTAGAGAATGTTCTAGAATCTCAAATATCCCATGTTTCACATAACTCTGTACTGTTTTATTTGATGCACAAAAAGATCTTGCTTTATTTTCCACATTTTGTCTATTGCTGACTCAGGGCACAAAGAAGAACAAATTGTGTAATTTGAGTTGAGAGAAATCATTTTTGCAGTTGTTCTTTAAAAAAAGAAAAAAAAAAAAAAAAACCCTCACATAATGAGCCAAAACTTGCCTAGAGATCTGTGTGCTCTGCTTCCATTGACGTCACTTGGAAGTTGTGTGGGCAGAAATTGGCTGACTTCCTCCAGCATGTCTTTTGAAAACTGAATATATTGAAAAAAAATGCACCCTTTTAATCTCCAACTACAGTAGGGAGAGGCGCATCATAAGCAATTTTTCTATTTTAATCTGAACAAGCACCTATAGAGCTCTAAGCGTCACCTTTGTGGAATAAATCTTAGTGTCCAATAAAAGGAGCAGTGTTTAATCTGAAAAAGGAATTGTAGACTGTGATATCCCAAAGTGCCTTTAGACATATCTTGTTATATTCCTTCATTTTTCAGGTAGGAGAGCTGAAACTAAGAGAGATTCACAAAGGGTCTCGTGATCAGGCAGGGTCCAAGGAATGATTAGAACTTGGGCATTCTGCTATCTACTTTCTTGCTTAGTCAGGACAATTGAATACGTAATCAATGTTTCCCTGCCCCTATGGCATCTTAAATAAACCCCAAGCACTGAAGTGACTGTTCTTGAAAACTAGGGGTTGTGTTCTATGGAAGTTAGCAGTTGCTGAGAAACAATAAACTGAACATTGGAATTGAATAGATTGAGGAGACAACTGGACACTCATAAAATGCTGCAGGCACAGCTGCTCCCAGGACGGGCTGCTGGGTGTCGGCTTGGAGCAAGAACCTTCCAGGGAGCTGTCACAGCTCTTCGTGCCCCTCTTGCCATAGCTGAGAGCCTACCAAATGGGAATAAGAATGAAAGAGAAGGCTCAAACCTTCTCAGGTTTGTTCTTCTAAAGCTATGGTCTTTACTCATTCATTTATTCTTCAAAAAATGTTAACCATTTAGTATGAGCCAGGCTATGACCTTTTAGCTATTGAAAATATTTTCAAATTCACATGTTAAAGAATCACTTAATGAAGGTGTATAGTTGCCATTTCTCCTACCAAATAAAAATCTTAGATAAACCATGACAACTTTCAGCAGCCATCCTTCTCACACAACTCACACACACTATGTTGTCCCTGAGTACTGATAGGTACCCATTATTTCACTAAATTTAAATTCATTGAATTGCTATATGAATGTAGAGCTTTTCCATTTCTGTCATGCTTTATTCTGTTTCTTTTTAAAGAAACATTCCTCATTGTCAGTAGGTACCCTCCTCTGTGGCCATCCAGACTGAATATCCTAGCAGTGGAGGCCTCTTTAGTTTCTTTGATAAATGTCTATGATGACCAAGTTCCAAGCGACAGTCTGAGGTCTATGTTTCTCACTCTAGCCATTGGAGCTGCATGCATGTCGCATCCAAAAATATTTGGAGGAAAAAAGGCATGGAATAGCTTTTAGAGAGGTCAAGGTATTCAGATTTATGGTGTCAATAACCAGATATTGACGATAGTGGATAGAGCATCATTCTAACTAAACACTATTTGAATATTACTTGATACTGGAAATGGAACTCAGAGAATCTGCCATTCTGATCAACACTGAAATAACTGTGAGAAGATGTGAGGTCAATCAAATATCCTATCAATCAAAATACTGAATATGGAAGTTTATTCTATATATAAGAATTTTGAAAAAAGAGGCATAGAATAAGAAAGTCATCCTAAGATAAATAGGAAAAATAATTGTTGTTACAGCTAAAATAAAACACTTAAGAGTTTGGCTCTTGAATCAGGCAGCAAGTAGACATACCTTCCATGAAATAGGAGCAGAAAGACACAAGGCAAAAAACACCAGGATGAAAACCAAAGACAACAAACTGAACTAAAGATAACTGGATGAAATGGGGTAGAATTGAAAGGATATTATAAACACAATAGAAATATCTGAATTCTCATTGGAAAGAATAAAGGTCAGAATTAATATTGTAGAAAACTGAGACAGAAAAAACATAAGAAACAAAGACTGTAGCTAGAAAAACAACTCAGAGTTGAGAACAAAGGACGTCAATATGATAGATATGGAGGACAATATATTAAAAATCTAACTTAAAGTTTACTGATGCACCTGAAGAAGTAAAAAGTACTCATGATCAAGGTATAGTTAAAGTAGTATTTTTGTGCTAAAAATAATCTGTATACACAAATTTCTTAGCTATGCCCTAGGAAAGAAAACAAATTTAAAACAAATTTAAAAAATGAAGAGAAGCATTCATGCTAACAAGCTATTTGGCAGGGATTTTTACTTGTTAAAAGATTATGTTTTTATAAAAACAAGGATTCATGGGGGGAAGTTAGCTAGAGAAGAACAATCTTAGAGTAACTTTAGATGGTTGTGTGAACCACTGTAAATTCTCTAAGTCAAACAGGGAGGCAGCTAGAATTGGAGGTTTAAGAGGGAGTTAACAAAGAATTGTTTATAACATTACATTCCAGAAGTCATGTAAAGAAACTACTAGAGTTTTGAGATGGAGAGAATGTTAACAAAGAATCAAAGACTAGCTGGTTGTCATCCATGGGCAAATGTGAAAACAACAGAAGGACTTTGTGTATGTGCAATGGTTTTGAAAATATGTTACCCATGGATATTTCCTGAAAATCTGGAAAAAGGCTTTTATTTAAAATAAAAGGAGGAACTAAAGATCACTTACTACAAACAAAATTGAAAGTCCAGAATAATTAATTCTTGTTCTCACTTCATAAGTTTTGTTATCTAATAAAAATTAATATAAAATTATAATCTAGAGAGAGCTTATATAAATATATACGAAAGTATAAATATCCCAGTGGAAAATGGACAATAGATATAAAAAGATAATAGAGAAAAAAAGACATATTTGCAATGTCAGTTTAGAATATGCATACTCATACAAATAACCAAAGAAAACTAATAGAAACAAAAGTATTACATACCAATTTTAAATTTATTGAACTGCAAGGTAGATTGCATACCTTGAAAATGGCAACAACATTGGCCACCAGAGTTTTCCTTCTAGCATTTTTTTCTCTAGGAAAGAATAATATTTACTCCCAAATATATCTATAATAATATTCTAAATAACAGAATAATATATGCAATTATTTAAAATGGAAACAAACATAAGTGTCCAATAATAAGACATTAATTAAATAAATTTTGTACACAAATTTCTGGACATGACTAATGATGTTTTGTAGGAAATTTTACTCAAGATAATGATTATTTTTTTTAGAAAAGGAAGTAAAGTATGACCTCAATTTGTGAAGCAGTTATTCTCTTTTTCTCATCCAAATGAGATAATAATTTTCTAGGGAGATAAAATTATAGGAGTTATTATCTATATGCTCTGTGCTAAGTAATTTCTAAGTATTCTATAATAATATGTATAACTATATTCTTTAAGATTAGGAAAACAGCATTTTAAATAAAATATTCTATTGCTGGGGGATATAATTATAGGTCACTCTTACATTTTAAAATTTCATTTTTTCCAATATTTTCTGTTACTTTTATAAGCAGAAAATTTAGTTTTGTGGTTTTCTACCTTAAAGAGTTCAGGTAGGCACCAAATGTGTGTTTTCCTATTCATCCATTATTGAAGTAAATTATAGACAAATAAATAAATAAATAAACAAATAGAAATAATATTCTCCTGGAATTCATGTAACATTCATTAATAAGCAACGGAACTACAATCTACAACCAGAATGAGTTGTCTATCCAAAACATACTGTTTTTTCTTCCTTAAAGACAGAATGCCAGTTTTGAGATGGGTAGCAGTGTGTCTTGCTCCAGTAGGACACATGGTTTTAAAAATCTCTTCTGGGGGACCTCTCCCGTGGCCTAGAGGTTAAGCCACTGTGAAGGCCTGAGTTCGATCCAGGCCAAGGAGCTGACCCACATGGCACAACAGACCTCTCCTGTCTCGCTCACTGCTCCCCTCAGTAGAGTATTTCAGTAGATCTGCCTGTTCTGCTTCCCACTCTGTCTCTGGGGAGTGCTCTCACCCCCACATCTCTGGCCTGCACCCCAGTTCTTCTATGCAAAAATAAATAAATAAAATCTTTCCAAAAAAAAAAAAAACAAACAAAACTCTCTTCTGACTATAAGTGACCATTTGACACAGGTCTGATCAATAAAAAGCAAAGGCTTTTGTTTTTCCTGATATAAGCAACAAGTGTGACTTGATAAGTTCCCTTCCCTTCCTCCTGCCTTAAGCCTGGATGTGAAGTCTGGAACAGCAGCAGCAATCTTGTAATAATTATAGGTGAGAAACTTAAAGATCAAGAGGCTCACAGAGAAGCTGGCCTTGACTTAATCCAGCTATTGAATCAAGGCTGGCAGCCACTTCAGACCTCCGTGAGAGGAATAAACTTTTATGTTTAAACCACTGGAAGCCAGGTTTTCTATTGTTTGTAGCCAAATGAATACTGATAAGTCATGGTTCTGAATGGTTTCTGATTTTGTTTTAGTTGCCAAGAAACACTGCTAAGTTTACTGCCCAAGTTGAAGTAAGTAGTTCAAGTGTCACTTTTCTCTTCCTTTTATATTGTTTCAGTTCAAAATTTTTTTTTAATAATCTAGTGTTTTATTGTTCAGCGTTGTTAGATTCTTAATTTGTTTAGCAAGTTTGTAGGATCCACTGCCTAAGTAGATAGCAGTTTTTTCTGTTGCCATCTTTCCTCCTCATTGTGTATTCCTTCTGTAGAGTTCACCTTTTGGGGCACATGTAACACTGACATGAAAATAAGAGCAGTCGTTCTGTTGTGTTCAGAGGTCAAGGGGCTTTCAAACAATAATAAGAATAAAAGTAGGGCCTCCCTGGTGGCATTAAGGGGTTAAGGGGTTAAAGAGTTAAGACACAACCTATGAAGCTATCCACAGCCACTGCAGCATGAGTTTGATCCCAGACAGGAAGCTAACCACATGGCACAGCAGACCTTTCCTGACGTGCCTGCTGCTCCCCTCAGCGTGTATTTCAGTCAGTCTGCCTGTTCTGTTCCCCACTGTGTCTCTGGTGAATCCTCTCACTCCCCACATTTCTGGCCTGTAGCCTAGTTCTTGTATGCATAAATAAATAAATCTTTAAAGCATAAGTGGCACTAAATTTTAAAACCAATCCCATAGGAATATATCAGTTGCAGAGAAAGATGTGGGGAAACGTGTGAGATATTTTTCACAGGATATAAGAAAATTGGCACAATTGAAGAAGTAGAAACTATTGGGACCAACTCAGAAGACGTAGTCGTGGTGAAGGGTTTGAGATATAGAAGGTGATGGAACAAGTGATACTTGAAGAGAGTAGCTGAGGAAAAGCATAAGATACAAGACTGTGTCTTTTCTGTGAAAACCCCCTTCTGTTCTTTTTGCTTTCTACCTTTTTTCCCTTGGTGCCTCCAAGAACACTAAAGCTAATGGCTTAGCAAGCCCTGTCAGTGAGCAACGGAAGCCTTTAGTTACAAGTAAAGAGCTCTGCCTTCTTCTGAGGCTTTAAGTGTTTTCATGAGACCATTTTTTCCATTCCCAGGCTACAATGAATTTACTTTTTTAGCCAATATTTCCAAACTGTTCTTGCCCATAACAGCCCTGGAGGAGGCTGCAATCACATTTAATTCTAATCTTTGTTAAAACTTTTACAGTCAGACCAGCATTAAAATTAAGGTACACTGGATAAGGTATTTTTTTTTTCTTTCTGGTCAAGAAGGGCTTACTAGTGTACAGTGTTTCCTGCAGGTCCAGCAGCCCTGGCAGCTTTCAGACCATGGTCATAGGACACCAGGCCTCTTTCAAAACCACAAGCAGGTCTTTCTCTCCCCGTTCCAAGTTACCATGACATCTCATTTTAAACAAGGACTTCTTCTGGTGTGTTAGAAATTAACCTGAGTTTTTTTTTTTACAGGGCCTGGTTAGACAGTATTGCACTCAGACACGAGATCCTTAGCTTTTACTACTCATTATTATTCATGGATTTGCCAGCACTTATTGTTTTCCTGATGGATAGAGTTTTTTTTAAATTGCATATGTGAGTTCTGAGAACTGAGGAGCTGCCTTCATGTATCTAAAAGAAAAATAAACTTTAGCTAAAGCTTTTGTATTTATTTTATCACATGATCATGTTTATGGGATAAAAAGATTTGTCTGCTTTGTCTGATTTGATTGTTTACTTATCATTTTAATGAAAATGCATTAATAAATTTTATTTTTGCCCCATTTCAAACTTTTCAGCTCCTTAAATGGAAATACACTAAATCAATTTATCCAATATTTAAAATTGAACTGCTAGTCTGTTTCTGAGAAAACTTTCCTTAAGGAAATACTAGCATCAATTTTTAATTTTTCAAGCTATTGAAATTTTATTTCAGATTAGAAATTGTAATTGAACCCACCTGGGAAAACATGTTTCCCTATTTGTACTGATTTGCCCAAATGTTTCATTTTCAATTGAAATGTTCAAGTTGTGGCATATATTTCAAGAAAGCTGGGTGAAAAATTAACTGTCTACCACACAGCCCCTTTGGACAGGTGAATTGTGCCGAGCTCAGTGGGGTCTCCTCCTCATTTCTTTCCATTTATCTCCTGTTTAGAATTCCTTAGAACTCCCTTGTTGCCTTAGAGTCCTCACATCAAATTACCTTTTAAGGAAAATGGGAACAGGTTATAATTATTGCTATCTTGACTTTGCTGAGAACTTAAAGGGCGTAGCTTTCAACTCCTTGGAATTCTCCATAATTATACTACAACTGAAGTCAAGCGTTAAGGTATTTTTCATATCTATCTATCTATATACATACACATACATTTGAATTCATTCTAATGTTTATATTATCTAAAATAGGGTAAATTAATGGTTCAGGTTTAAAGAAAAATAATATAAAATGCCATATTTAAAATAGAATAATATGATAAAATAGAGGTCTGTTTAAAATATTTAACAAATAAATCTCCCCCAATTCCATTTGTTATAGAACTAATGCATATGGGCATGTTTAGTGTTTTGACCTATAAACACTTAAAAATGCCAAGATTAGTTTGAGAATAAAACTTTTTATGATTGGTTTTGTTACTAATATTTTAGTAATTTCCATAATTGGCATCATCATAATGGCTCCTTAAATTAAGTTTTGGAAGTAGGTGGGATATAAATTATGCATGAATATATAAATGGATCAGCTTTTTAACTAGAATAAAGGCCTTTGGTGACAGCTTAACAGATTCACTTTAAATCAAGGTTATAACACCTATTTTTAAAGGAATTCAAAATTTGAAGTTAAGTGTTCTTTTTACTTCAACGACAATGGTGTAATTATTCTTGGGCTTAAGAAGATAATGTCATTAATTTCTATATAACAGATGATCAATTCAAAGAGCCTATAATTGTGTGCCTGCTATGTGCTTGTCAGAGCAGGAGACACAGGATGAGTAAGAGTGACTTCTATCCCTACAGGTGTTTATAAGTTGTTAGAAAGTCTGGACGAAGATGGGACAAGGTGAGTGTGTAAGTGAGCTACGAAATCACTGTACCCAAGTTCAAAAAGAAGCAAAAACATTGTTGGGGGAAATGGAAAGACTTTGTGGGACATAAGTTCAATATGAAGATGGAAACAAAGTATACATTCCTCTTATGCATCTTCAGCTTGGTTCGTTACAAATATGTTATACCAACAGCACAGAAATCCTCAGTGAAGGTATTGAGAAATATACAGCTTATTATAACCAATGTAAAGGTGGCTATCTCATCATGCATTCTTTATAAGGTAGGATGATGGCCTAGGAAAACAACCTATGTTTGATGACTATCAATCTTATCATTACTGGCTATTCTTAGTTATCAGCAAATGATATTTTGATTAACATGGAAGATTTGGGCTACTACAACATATTTCCTTACCTGTTACTTTACAGTATTGAATATAGTAATATTTAATGACAAGAACCAATTTTATTTCCTTTCATGTACTTCACTGCAGCATGTAAGAAATATCTCTTCACAATAGAATTGGGATTATAAGACCTTAGAAATCTTGTAAGTCTTAAGATCTTAAAAGTCTTAAAAAGTCACATCACTTTTTGATGTTTCAGTTGTGAAACTAAAGTATTATGCTAGTCTCATGAGGCAAGACTCATTGGTAAAGCCATTTGGGAAATACTTGAAATAATAGTATAACAGTGTCTGCTTGTTTAACTACTTCAGATTAGTTATTTGATTTCCGGGTTTTGGAAAGCAGGCACAGTGGAACTATTCTCATCAAATCTGCTATAAACCAAAGATATATTTTGTAGGAGCTCAAGAAAACAACATGAATATAAAGTAAAAAAAGATCCATTTCTACTAATACTACTCAAAGGCCCCTTAAAATAATTTAACCTTGTAGGTAATTAAATTCCTAGTATTCATTCTTTTATAACTGACTTTTAAAAAATTTTTTGAGTTAACATTGGTTTACAACTCTGCATATGATTAAAAAAATATAGGCTCCCACCTCCTCAGGTGTATGTTACCATCAAGGAACCCATGTGCTCTTCTAGTTGGGAGTGGGGGTCATTCCCAAACAAAACTAGCATCCACTCTTCCCTTCCACGGTTTATGGTCTAGATGAGGTGAGGATAGCAAAAGTCACAAGGTAAATGTGGTAGATTCTATTAAAAGGAATTTGCAATCTAGTGTGAAAGGTGACAGAAAATTATAAGGTAGAAAATGCTTTCTTAACCAGGGTTATCATAAAAGTTAATTGGGAAGAGTTTTTCAGAATTGCTTTGCCTAAATTCCAGACCTAGCTGAATAAAAATGATTGGCAGTGAAATCTGGGAATGAGCATGTTGAAAAGTCCCTTCCAGGTGATTTTAGTAGGGACCCCTATTTAAGAACTCTTTGCCTAGAAGTCTTTTAAATGCCTTGCCTCAGTTTTGCTTTCTTACAAAGCATTCAAAATTTTCACAGTGTTCTGAAGGTGCCTTGTTTGTTTTACCCAGCATTACAGATTTGACACATAGCAGAGTTCTTAACCCATGGTGAGAAAAGATATAACTGGCCATTTCGAGGTCTGGCAAAAACATCTTTCCTTGGCTTCTAATGATCTATGACTCTCACTCCGACTCTTTTCATGGACCATTTTTAAGAATTCTTTGGGTTCTCATCTTGAAATTGTAAGTATCGCTTCTGCTTTGAAATCTTGTTTTCTTAATACAGGATCATATTGTAGCTTAGGTATCATCATACAGACTGGGAATGTTTGGATCTTGGCTTGGGCTGGGAGAGAATATTTGGGGCTCCTGTAAATACAGCATTCCCAGCAAACTGTGCCTCAGAAAAAACAAGATGCATGAAGACATGCATCGCATGCTTATTCACAGCAGAAATCATGTGAATCTTGGGAACAGGTAAAATTGAGCATTGAAGGCATATATTGTTGCAGTCAAGTAAAACAAGTCTTTTATAGTACTGACTTTTAAAAATAACATATAAGTATTTCAACTCTTAGCAGTTTCTTGGAGAATAAGCTGCTCATGGTAGAGAAGCTATGAGTAAGTCAGAGTCTCCCAAATATCACAGTATTGAGTTGACCAGGATCCTGTCCCTTCAGCAATTTTTGCATTTTCCATTTATATTTGCTTTCCTGGATGTAGCTTCACATGTTTTGTGCTCACAACAACAGAAAATAAGATTGCTGTCATTGCCTCTTTTGATCTTTCGACACATTCTCCTCCTTATAATTTTTGTAGGTCTGTAATAATCTCACAGAAGATGGTGCTGAGTTTTTGGAGAGTTTATGATATGTACTTTAAAAATGTCAGTTATCCTTAATGCCTGCTGGGTGACCTGTCGAGCCAAGTTGTATCTTTGAAGCTGTACATGTTTTCTTCCTTCATTTTATCTCTGGTAGGACAAGTTTGGAAGAACATAAATCATTTACACTCAACAGAGTAAAAAAAATCAATATCAGTGCTCTGATCTGTTACTGTGGCCCTTTTGAATGCACAAGATATCTGCAGTTCCAAATACCACAGGGAATGCCTAGAACTCGCCTAATAAACTATGTTTATTAAATTAGCAGAAAGAACCGTTTTCTAAGGAAATTCTTGACTATTCACCATATTCAGTGTTAGGTTTCCTTAGAAATCACAGATGATAGAATTTCATTTTTTTAAAATGCTACTGTTTTATGAAATCAAGTTAGTAAATTTTTGTGAACCATGTATAATTTTTTTTAAAAGAATATATTAACCAAATAACTGGTGCCCTCATGTCTCTGTCCTGATCAACTCTGAGATTGGTATGAAAGAAAGCAAGATATTGCAGCTGGAGTCAGCCAGCCAGGGACCTCCTGGGCCGGATTGGTATTGATTCAGCAAGAACTTTACTCCTTTGGATATGATTCTCTGATATAGGCCCAGGGCATCCGTTGGTGAATCATTTTATCCAAACCTCAAGACTCTTTTAGAATGTACTGGTTTCATTAGAGACAACTGAAAGCTGTTCTCAAGGATCTATACATAGGCATGATTTGTGGAAGATCAAACTGCTGAGTGAAGAGGTTCCATTTATGTTCTCAGGCAAACTCTGGAAAGAAAGTTTGACTCCATGTGGAAGGTAGGCATAGGAATAGAATAGAACATATTGTTAGCTTAAGAAAAGACTAGGAAAAATAGTGGATTGAAAGGAAGATTAGTCTACTTTATTCTAGGTTAGTCAAAGGAGCACTATCTCCTCTTTTTCAAAAGTTTTTTGAGGTGTAATTTATATTTTGTCCATTGTGAGTTCAAAGCTCTACGATTTTTAGTTCATTTGTTCAGTAGCACAATCTTTCACACAATCCAACTTTAGAGCAATTCCATCATCCCTCAAAGTTTTCATTGTCCAGTTTGCAGTGAGTCTCCACATCTACCTCTGGCCTCAGCAGTCACTCTTTTGCACTGTTTCTGAAAGTTTGCCTTTTACAAATATCATATAAATGGAATCATGCAATATAAGGCATTTTGTCTGGTTTATTTCTCTTGTCCCGAAGCTTTGGAGGTTCGGCCACTGATGAATATCATTTTGTTGTATGGATATTCCTCATTTTATTAAATTACTTACTCACTAGTTAATAAACATTTGAATTGTTTCTAGTTATTGGCTATGAAAATAAAGCTTATATGAACACTCATATACACGTCTTTGTGAGGACATACTTTAATTTTTCTTTTTTTCTTTAAATATTTTATTTTATATAATTCTTATAACTTTTTTCATCTTTGCACAATGTATGCATCTTCATTTTGGTTATATTCCCCATAAAATTGCACCCTCCCCTTATTTTGACTCTAGTCTTTCCTTTCCCTGCCCCTCCCACCACCCCTCCCCCCACAGTGTGTCTCTGGTTTATAGTTGCTTGTTGATTTTGATTTTTACTTTGTATTTATTAGTCTTTTTCTTGGTCTCTCATTTAGGTTTTCTAAATTCCTGCTATGAGTGAGACCATCCGGTATTTTTCTTTTTCTTTCTGACTTATTTCGCTGAGCATGATCCCTTCCAGCTCCATCCATGTTGCTGCAAATTGCATGAGTTTATCTTTTTTGATTGCTGAGTAATATTCCATGGTGTATATGTACCACATCTTCTTGATCCAGTCATCTATTTTTGAGCATTTGGATTGTTTCCATATCTTAGCTATTGTAAACAGTGCTGCTATAAACATAGGGGTGCAGGTGCCCTTTGGAATTAATTTTTTTTGTGTGGATAACAGGAAGTGGAATTGCTAGCCACTGTGATAAACAAACATGATTTATCTTTTCAAAACACTATCAAACTGTTTTCCAAAGTGGTTATACCTATATTCCCATCGGAAATATAAAACTTTTGGTTTCCCTATATATTCACTTACAAGATACTGTCCTATATTCAGAATAGAGTTTTTCTAGTGGGTACATATTGGTAGTTCATTGTAGCTTTAATATTCAGTTCTCTAATGATTAATCATGAGCATCTTTTCATGTGCTTATTAGCTATTTGTAATCTAGACTCATGCAGAAAAATGTATCCACCCTCATGTCGCTTTAACAGGAAATCCCACCCATCTCCTCCTTTTATTTTTCATTTTATATTTTTTTTACTTCATTTTTCATTTTTGTACAATGTATGCATTTTCATCTTGGTTATAGTCCCCATACATTTCCTATCCCCCTTGTCTTGATCCTATTCCCTCCTCCACCCCCACTGTAGTATGTCTCTGGTTTATAGTTGCTTGTTGATTTTGCTTTTTACTTTATTATAATTAGTCTTTTTCCTGGTCCCTTATTTAGGTTTTCTAAATAAGTGAGTGAGACCATCTGGTATTTTGTCTTTTTATTTCTGGTTTATTTCGCTGAGCATGAGCAGCTCCATCCATGTTGCTGCAAATTGCATGAGTTTATCTTTTTTGATTGCCGAGTAATATTCCATGGTGTATATGTACCACATCTTCTTGATCCAGTCATATATTTTTGAGCATTTGGGTTTTTTCCCTAGCTTAGCTATTGTAAATAGTGCTGCTATAAACATAGGGGTGCAGGTGCCCTTTTGAATTAATGTTTCTGTGTCCTTTGGATAAATACCTAGGAGTGGAATTGCTGGGTCAATATGGTAGCTTCATTTTAGTAGACTGAGGAACCTCCAGACAGCCCTCCATAGTGGTTGGACCAGTTTGCACTCCCACCAGCAGTGCAGAAGAGTTCCTTTTTCTCTATATCCTCGCCAACATTTGTTGTTACTATTTTTTTTTTAATATGTGCCATTCTCACTGGTGTAAGATGGTATCTCATTGTAGTTTTGATTTGCATTTCCCTGATTACAAGTGATTTGAACATTTTTCATATGCCTGTTGGCCATTTGCATTTCCTCTTTGGAGAAGTTTCTTTTTAGCTCTTCTGCCCATTTTTTGACTGGATTATTTACTTTGTTTTTGTTGAGTCTCATCAGCTCTTTGTAGATAGTTTTAATCTTATTGACATCATAGGCTGTCATAAGAATCATATAAGATAAAACAGATAAAAACACTCAGTGCAGGATCAACATATACAAGAATTCAATAAGGGCCAAAAGTACAACAAATGTAGAGAATTAAGAGATGACATTCCAAAAGAAGAAATGAAACAAACACAATTATATATCCAAGGAAATAGTAAGCATATTGAAATATAAATATTTGGAGAGCAGTATGAGGTAAATTGTCAAAAGTCAGGTCATGATCAGATAATGGAGAATACAAACATCAGAGTGAAAGATTAAATTTGGTGTTAAAAACAATGAACTCCATTGAGGAAGGAGTATGCAGCATTTTTTGTTTGTTTATAGGTTTAAATTTCACTATATAAGATAATTGCCATAGGTTATGCTTATTTAGAGCAACTAACTAATCTTTACTCAAATGTGGAAAATTGAGAGGGCTTAGATTAGAGTAACTTATTTATAAGCCTTTAGAAGAAAAGTAAGCCCTTAAATAAAATATTCTCTATAAATTCTGGCTAATTACCAAGTATAAATCTCTGTTAGTAATTTTGAAAACAGAACATCGTCAAACTTTTAAATAAATACCAGCAAGTAAGTGTATACTTAATAATCTTTCTTTGTCAATACTGTGTTAGTCATCATTACTTAATCTTACTGGTAATGTCTTTTTTCTGATATAAATAAATCCTTTCATGTTATCTTTTTTTTTTTTTTTCTGGTGGGATCGCAGTTTAGGGAATCATTTTTTTCTCTTAGGTGTAAGTAATTAACTGCAGAGAAATTATGCTCACATCTCTTTGCTTCAAATTTCTTTGTCACAGTGTGGTAACTCATAATATTTCAAACCTTTTCATTATTATAATATTTGTTATGGTGATCTGTGATCAGTGGACATTAATGATATCATTGTAGGACCTCCCCGGTGGCGCAGCGGTTGAGCGCTGGGTTGCGAAGCTGCCCGCAGCCTCTGCAGTGCCGGTTCGATCCCCGGCTGCTCCCTGGCCACCGGAGGAGGGTCCCATATGGCGCGCAGACCTCTCCTGCTGCCCGCTGCTCCCCTCAGCAGTGTACCTCGGTCCTTCTGCCTGCTCTGCTCCCCGCTCTGGTGAATTCTCTCATCCTCCCACGTTTCTGACTATACCCAGTGCTTGTATAAACAAACAAACAAACAAACAAACAAACAAATAAATAAATAAATAAATAAATAAATAAATCTTTAAAAAAAATGATATCACTGTAATTGTTTGCAGGCATCATAAACTATGCCCATGGAAGATGACAACCTTCATTGATAAATATGTGTGTTCCTGTTACTCCATGGACCAGCCTCCCATTCCCTGAGTCAAAACAATATTGAAATGAGGTCAGTTAAACCTTACATTGTCCTCCAAGTGTTCAAGATCTCTAACTTTGGTCAAAAGCTAGAAGATACTAAGCTTAGTAAGAAAGACTTGTCAAAAACCAAGACAGACCAAAAGCAAGTTCTCTTGCACCAAACAACTAATCAACTTGTGAATGCAAAGGAAAACCACTGAAAGAAATTAAAGGTGCTACTCCAGTGAACCCGCACAAGATAAGAAAGTGAAATAACCTTCTTATGGTATGGAGAAAGTTGTATTGGTCTGGATATATCAAACCAGTCACAATGTTTGCTTAAACCAAACTCTATTTCAGAATAAAGTCCTAACTCTCTTCAATTCTGTGAAGGCTGAGAATGGTGAGGAAGTTGAACAAAAGCTGGAAGCTAGCAGAGGTTGGTTCATGAGATTTAAGGTAAAAAACCATGTCATAATATACAATTGCAAGGTGAAGTGGCAAGTGTGATGTAGAAGCTGCAGCAAGTTATCTAGAAGATCTAGCTAAGATAAATGATGTCTATGTCTACATGATATGACACATTTAAGTATAGATTACATAAAACAATTTTATGTTAGAAGAATGCCATCTAGGACTTTGATAGCTAGAGAATTTAGTGCCCTTCTTCAAAGCTTCAAGGGACAGGAAGCCTCTCTTGTTCAGGGTTATTGTAGTTGGTGACGTTAAGTCAATGCTCATTTACCATTCTGAAAACTCTAGGGCCTTTAAGAATAATGATAAATCCACTCTGTCCATGCTCTATGATGGAGCAACAGAGCCTAATGATAGCACATCTATTTACAATGTGGTATATTGAATATTCTGAGCTCACTATTGAGACTTACTGCTTAGGAAAAAAAGATTCCTTTTAAAATACTACTGCTTATGGGTCAATGCACTTGGTAACCTAAAAATTCTGATGGAGATGTATAAGGATTAATGTTATTTTCATGCCTGTTAACATAACATCCATTCTGCAGCCCATGGATCAAGTCATTTTGACTCTCAAGTCTTAATGTTTCAGAAATACATTTCATAAGGCTGTAGCTGTTCATAGTTATTCCTTTGATGGATCTTGGCATAGTAAATTAAAATCTTCTGGAAAGGATTCACTTTCTAGATGCCACTAAGAATATTTGTGATTCACACAAAGAGGTCAAAATATCAATATTAATTTACTGGGATAATCTCTTCATCTAGTGAAGTATTGAAGTCTCCATCACTGGACATTTCAAATAGGTTACATGACAATCCTCATTCTCTCTATAGGACAGATCCAGTTAACAAAATATAAATTACAAAAAAACATTGGTAATGAAGTTTCTTTTCAGAGAAATTTTTTTGCATAGACTATTGTGTTTTTGTAAAGTAAAATTCCATTTAACATAAAGAATGAGAGGAAAGAAGTCCATGAAGACTCATGGCCCACCCAGTGGAAAACCTGCTTTTAAAACCTGCATAGACACTCTGCAAGGACTGCATACTTCATCATCGTCACCATCATCACCATCATCCTCATCATCAACATTATTTTTTGAAAAATAAAAATTGCTGTGCATGGGAATCTCAAGGGGAAAGCTCTGCACTATTCAGTGGTGAAGTGTATCTATTATTGAATAAGGTTTAAAGATTTATTTTATTTAATTATGCATATAAGAGCTTAAGTGTTTCAGTTTAAAACCTTATTCAATTTAACAGACCATCCAAAGTCTGCTAAGTATAAGATTTATGGCTAATTCTCCTATTGGATATGCACAGCATTCAATTGAATAAGGTTTAAACCAAGGAAACACTTTAGGGAAAGAAGCAGAAGGATTGATGAATGGAAAGGGAGTAACTGAGAATGTTCAAACAGAAAGCAACAATACAGAATATTATTTGATATTGGGGGGAAACAGGCAAAAAGGAGGACAGGAATCTGGAGGAGGGAAATTTGAAGGGAGATAATTCTCAGTTGATGTCTATTCTTTTTTAACATTAACTTCATTAAACATTAGTCAACCACGACAGTTCAGGGAAGCAGGAGATGATTTAACAAATTCTTTTATCCCAGGTGCTCATATTGCATGTTAATAAACAAGAACTTGCTATGCTGTGCATATCCAATAGGAGAATTAGCCATAAATCTTATACTTAGCAGACTTTGAATGGTTCCCCTAGACAAATCAGGCCAGCTGCTCCTGCTGACCTTCTCATCCCAAATTGAATTCATTCTTGCAAATTTAAATATGATTTGAGGATTGGTTCCAAGACATATTATTAAAACTATGGCATAAGAATTTCACCACTATATAATAAAAAGTGCCCTTATTCTAAACCTGGTTCACAAATTATAGCATGTAGGAGGACAGGGGAAGTTAAGATAGATAAGCCTTCCCTCAAGTGTCTTTTATACAAATTTAAAAAAAATTTTAACAATGTGTTAAAAAAAAAAGAATTGTGCAATTATTTCAATTGCACAATATAATGGTTTCAATGCATTCTTCTAGAATATTTTGAGATCCTCTAAAGTAAAATTCCATTTTATACAGAGAAAATGAAGAAAAAAATCCAGAGATGTTAATGATTTACAAAGGGATTTGATTCTACTGTCTGTGAGTTGCCTTATTTACGGTAAACTTTGGTTTTATTAGCTCACAGACCCTTAAGGTCTATGATTGCACTAGACTAACAGGTCACTGCAGTAGGTTTTTGTTACCACAAACATGTTGCAGAACCTGGATATTGGCACAAATATTAGCATCACTTTACTCATTTTTTTGCACAACACTGGGATTCCAACATGGACTCTTTGAACATAAATAATCCCCCTAGCCAACCCCTCCCTCTCTCATCCATGGGGCTGATAAAACAGCACAGGCCACTTGCATATTCCAAAATTTAAATACAATAGAAGCAAATCATGCCTATCCTCCTTTCGAGGTTTCTCTACTACCATGACTGAAAATGCATTGAGGAAATTGTACAAACACCAGACTTGGTCTGAAAATTACCTGGACTTGATTCTTTACTAGAAAGAAAAAAAAATTGCTCCTCAATGTCTCCGGGGTTGGGACTAACAGCAAACTCATAATTTTGTTCATTCATTTGCTGAGTGCTAGTATTCTCTAGATTGCAAAGCAAACCTCCAAACAACTGCCTCCTTCCTGCCTGTGTCACTGCTTGAATGCAACTCTCCCCCTCTCTTTACTAGCCACAAATGGAAATTACTAAACTCTGAAACTTCTTGGCTGAAGGATTTTTTTTTTTTTTTAACTTTTGCCTTCCTCAATTTTGGGGCCCATTAAAAGACTGGCTCTGAATTCTTTTTTTTTTTTTTAAATATGTTCCAGCATAAGGAAATAAAGCTAAATATTCTTCATACTCTTGAGGGTGTTCCCAAGCTTTGCTTTCAATCCTGTTTTACTTTCAGTTTTCCTACTTCCAATTTGAAGCCTCCTCTTAGCCAGCAGACTTCTGTATGTTTATGTTACATATACACAGAAAGCAACACTTGTGTTTTGCACATACAAGACTTGTGTTTCGCACATACAACTCACCATTCTAACTCATCATACCTCTGCCTCAGATTTTCCTTCTTTAACTGGTTAAAAATTGACCTTTGAATCCACAAAAATCTGCAAAGAGCTGATGAGACTCAGCAACAACAAAGAAAATAATCCAGTCAAAAAATGGGCAGAAGAGCTAAAAAGAAACTTCTCTGAAGAGGAAATGCAAATGGCCAACAGGCATATGAAAAAATGTTCAACATCACTTGTCATCAGGGAAATGCAAATCAAAACTACCATGAGATACCATCTCACACCAGTGAGAATGGCACATATTAAAAAAACTAGCAACAACAAATGTTGGCGAGGGTGTGGAGAAAAAGGAACTCTTCTGCACTGTTGGTGGGAGTGCAAACTGGTCCAACCACTATGGAGAGCTGTGTGGAGATTTCTGGACCTACTAAACATAGAGCTTCCATATGATCCAGCAATTCCACTCCTAGGTATTTACCCAAAGGACACAGAAACATCAATTCCAAAGAGCACCTGCACCCCTATGTTTATAGCAGCACTGTTTACAATAGCTAAGCTTAGGAAACAACCCAAATGTCCAAAAATAGATGACTGGATCAAGAAGATGTGGTACATATATACCATGGAATATTACTCAGCATTCAAAAAAGATAAACACATGCAATTTGCAGCAACATGGATGGCGCTGGAAGGGATCATGCTCAGCGAAATAAGCCAAAAAGAAAAAGAAAAATACCGGATGGTCTCACTCATAGCAGGAATCTAGAAAACTTAAATAAGGGACCAGGAAAATGAATATAAGAAAGTGAAAATCAAAATCAACAAAAAACAATGAACCAGAGACACTTTTTGGGGGGTGGGGGGCGGGAGGGGAAGGATTGGGGTCAGAATGGGGCGTTTGCAATTGTATGGGGGAATATAAAAATAAAATTTATTATTTAAAAAAAAAATAAAAATAAAAATAAAAATTGACCTTTGATTTCATCCATCTAAATATATGGTACTTGGCACCTAGTTGCACAGATCATTATTTGTTAGATAAATAAACTCATAAGAGTTTAAATTATACACTACTATTATTGCTTTCAAAGTAGGTAGACCAGAGCAGACATTTCCCCAAGTAGATTTTCAGTTTGCTACATCATCTATAGGCCAAGTTATCTTGCGTTTGATCTTCCATCTGAACCCTGTTTCACTGACAGGCAACTCAGGTCAAAGAGGGTTAAGCCAGGCATGGATAGGAGGTATGAGTGTCAGTAATTTTAAATATCTGTAGGGATGTGAAGTTTTACTTTGTAAATGGAAAAAAATGATGTGATTTTTCTAGAGTATTTACCTTCGTGATTTACTCACTCTTCTGTTCCACTCTATTAATATTTTAAAAATCAGGACTTTTGAATTGTCTTTATGTCTTTAATATCTTGGTAGAAATTTATATTTTTGCATAGTATTATACATTATTTTATTTATATTTCTATCTTTCTCAGTGTCAAAAATCTTTGTCAATTAATGGAGCTTATAAGATTGCAATTTAAGGAATCTATATCAATCTATATGAACACTTGTTGATTGCTACAGGGCCACTGAGTACTTTCCTTAAGCTGTCAGTTTGTGTATGTGCACAGCATCTGCCCACACTATTTGCCTTCAAAGTATGCTTTCCTTTAATTATGCATATTCACCATTCCAACTGTATTTCCATGAGTTCAGGAATTATGTATTATGTAATTGATGCTCGTGCATCAATATTTAGCAAAATCTGGTCATCATAGCAGCTGTCTAAAAATCCCAATGAGATGAGTTGTGTAAACATTTTAAAAAGTACATTAAAAAAACCTCTTTTTGTAGGTCCTACAGAATTTGCTTTCACTAACAGAGAAGTAGTACTGTTTCACAGTCTTAGAATATCAGTCTGTAAACAGACCTTGAGTTCTAGGACTTGTTTTCTTGCTGATCAGTTCTAAATATTATTATTTACTATACATGTTGATATTTTGACTGGTTTAAGTTTTTCTTTTAAAAAAGATACACAAGTTTAGAGAATTGTTATCTGTTCCCTTGTTTGTTTGTAGAGGAGGAAAGGTCTATTTACCCCATTCCTTCCACAGAACAAAATATTTTATATTTAATATGATACTTTTTGAAGCAATAAAAGGCTTCTTATTCATCTTTGTTCCCTTTCCCTCATGCCATGGTATACCCACTTCATAGTAAGTATTCAATAACTGTTTAAATTCTTTTTATAATTAATAATTATAGAAGGCTTTTAAAATAGTATGATATGAAAATTAGAAACCACAAGGTCAAAAATGGATGAAATTGGTTACATAAAATTTTACATGGGTAATAAAACACAATAAACAAATCCAAAAGATGAAATATAAACACAAAATATATTCAAGATATATGACAAAGGGCTAGTGTTCCTAATATAAAAAAGCTCTTATGAATCCAATTTTTAAAATGAACAGGCCAATAAAAATATGAGCAAAAGTCAAATAAGTGAATGCTAGTGATCATAAACATACAAAATTGTTTTCACTAATAATTAAAATAAGACAAATTAACCAATCACTTTTAACTCATAATATTATCAAGGAATCAAATGAGTGATATTATACATTTTTGATAAGTATATAGAAAAACATAACTTCATTTGCTGTGGGTAAGAATGAAAATGGTTTAAAAAAGTAGGTGGATTTGATAATAACTCTTAAAATGTAAATGTGCTAAAAACCATAAATTCAAATACTAGGAATTATCCAGTGATGAACTGGTATAAATATGAAAGAATATAGGTGAAATAATGTTGTTATATTCTTTGTAATAGTGACATCCTACAATCAAATATGTCTCAATGAAAGTTTGGAGAAATAAATTTAAAAAAATAAGGTAGACCATCATGAGTGGCTGTAGAAAAAGTGTCAAAGTTATTTTAAACATAAAAGCAAGTGATGGTCATATATAGTAGGATCTTAATTTATAAAATTAAAATGTGCATTAAAATATATTGGGATATTGGTTTCAGAAACATGGACACTGATCTAGGTAGTCATTTTTTCAACGACAAACACCCTTTGAAATTTAGAGATTGGTAAAATATTAGCGACAGTTGTAAATATCTTGTTAAACATAAAACAAAGAAAAGAAAGTTGCTAAGAACCAGAGTGAAGAACTTAAATCCAGGTGTTCTGGGTATAACAGAGTTGTGGCAACCAATAGGATGCTGTAGCAGTTGCTGAAGAGTCCCTGTCCACACCCGTTGGATTTTAGGGTACTGCTGTTTGATTTTCAACAGCTAGGATCCCATCTCTATAACTTAAAGCTTTCTCTTCCCCAAACTCTGGAAATTTGCTGATCATGTATGGCATGTTGAAAATGTCAAAGAATAATAACTTTTCCTCCCCCTGCCCTAGTAATCCTAAACCAGTGACTCCCAGATACAGTGTATAACTATACCACCTCCATTACCCCTTGTGGTGGGTTAACTATAAGGCATGTGCTTTCTACCATTTTCTAGTTTCCACTTTAATTAACCACTGATGTATTGGCTTAAAGACACATTAGTATCCTTCATCTCCCTTTTTTGCTCAATATCCTTTTGTTTCTTTAGGATTCTGTGTCCTCCTCCTTGCCCCCCAACACACACTCCAAGAATTTATAAGCCTCGAGTTCTTATCTCAGGATTTACCTCTGGGACAAGCAAAACTAAGAAAGATGTTAGTGGTTTATAAGATCTAGGGTAAAAGGTTGACATTTTCTTGTCCATTCACATGTCAAAGTGAAGGAAAACTGGAACCAACCAAGAGCCTTGCATTAACAGGACCCTGGGCTGCCCCACAGGGAAACAAGGACTAAAGGTCTTTGCTCATCATTGCAGGGAAATGACAAGCCAGTTTCAATATCTGTTATATTGGGAAGAAATAAATCTCACTTGAGAAACTGAAAACTAAGACCTGAGCCTGGCATCTGAATTGTATAGGACTCCAATGTGAATAAAGTGAAGGTGTGAACTGATTTTAGAATAACGAAATTGTTAAGGGCACTATTTGGAAGAATATACAAAACCTGCAAGACATGAAAAAAGCAAATCTCTTTTGGATATAAAGTAAACAATTTAAATAATACAATAAGAAAAAAAGCAAACTTTATCAAGAGTCAGAAAACAGGAGAATTAAAACATAAGGAATCCACAAATAAAGTGACTAAACATCGTTGATAAATGCTTTCATGCTTTAAACCCAAAATTAAAGGGAAAGAATGGGGGCAACTGACATAGGAATGAGAAAAAGTTTTAAATAATAAATGTATCTTCTAGAAATGAGAAATAAGTTCATTGCAGGTGAAAACTCAAATGTGGATCAAAAGTTGTTTGGGTTTCCTTCCAAAGATTACTGAACCAGAAAAGAACTCTAAGAGAAATGTTTTAAATGAAATACAGTAATATAAATATATAACAAATATGAAAGGGCTTTTGACAAAAATGGACAATAGCATGAGAATGCCGAACATATATACACAACAGAAGTTCAGAAAAGGGAGAAAGGGTAATAGATGCAATTTTCAAAGAAAATGTAGCTGAAACTTGACCAGATTTGAAGAAATATGTGAAGCATAGAAGAAATATGAGATTCTAAAGCAGAGTAAATAAAAGTAAATCTATATATTTGAGGAACCTGCAGTACATGAAAGACGGAGTGTGGCAGCCCTCTGCTCTTCTGCAGAGGACGTGCTGCGGGGAGCAGTCAGGGCTTCCAGTAGCTTCCAGCTGTGGCAGCTTCAGGATCTGCCACAGTGTTTCCATAGAGGCCACTCGCCCTAGATTGCTCCCAGTCAATGTCCAGCATGATGGGACACAATAATTTCGTCCTTCTGGCCCAGTGCCAAACTCTCTAACAAGCATTGACTTAAGAGATCTTGTAAACTTGGCTGAAGCGCTGGGAGCTGCACTGCAGGCTGAGCCTTTTCCTGCACCAAACTCCTTTCCTCTGCCTCGCCTTTCAGAGTCAGACCTGTACCGAGGTCTGATGGCCCTATGGGCACTCCAGTTCCCCCTTCCCCTTGATCCTTCACAGGTCATTTCTCCTAAGAATTTCTTTGTATTTCTGACTTGGCTTGGAGAATGCTTTGCAGAGGATCTGAACAGACACAGGAAGAGAAAACCTTAAATGCAACCCCAACAGAAAGATCACCACAAAGTATTCGATTCACAGGAAAATGTCATAGCAATAATGGAGTAAATATAAGTGAGTATCATCAATGAAGTGTTGAGAGAAAATATAGAGAACACTGTGTCTTATTAAATCATCATTCAAGAGTGAGCTTTAAAAAGAGCTTTTTCAATCTAAACATTGAACGTGTTTACTAATTAAAGACCAGCAAAAAAAGAATTTGAACCTAGAAGGAAAGGAGATGTCAGAAGAAATGCAGAGAAAATGCTGGAAACTATAGATAATATTACACCAGCATTTGTTATAAAAAATTTAAAAAGATAGTTACTCAGTTATAAAAATAAGATAGAGCTCAAGGATAGACAAAAATAACAGCTTTGTGGGGGAGAACATGATCTAAGAGTTTCTTATATTATTGTCCAGTGTGATGGAAACATTGAACAAATGCAAAGTTATTTACATTTTAACTCCAGTATGAATATTAAAAATGTAAGGGCCTGATACCATAAAAAATAAAATATCTAATACCCAAAATAATAGAGAGAAAATGAATTTAAAAAATTGATCCATCCAGCAGAATGCAGAAAAAAGTAAATAAGAACAAAAAAAGCACAATGAACAGAAAGCCAGGGTTAAAATTTAATAAATCAGAATATATATATATGTGAATTTGACTTGACAGTTAAGAGTCTCCAATTGAATTAAAAAATGAAACTGAGCTGTATGTTATCTTAAAAAAGATAGACCAACCCAATCTGCATTTGCAGAAATGTTGAAAAGAAGAGGATAAAAAATACTTACAAGGAAAATAATAGCCAAAAGAGAACTGGAATAGCAGCCTTTAATGTTAGAATATTACTAAATGGAACAGACTTCTCATAAAAATAAAAGTAACAAGGTAATCATTCTGAAGTTGCATTCACTTTACCAGGCAAGTCTCAAAGTGTATATTGGCAAAAAGTGACAGAATTACAAAGAGAAATTTACAGTCTATAATTACAGCAGGAGACTTTAACATACTCATTGCAGTCATTGATTCAGCAATGAAAAAACTAGTAAGGGAATCCTTGTAAAACAATTTAAACGACACAGCAAACTTGATCTGTTCATTCTCTGTAAACAATTACAGAAAATATATTCTTTTCTTTCACACACATGGACTTTCTTTTTAAATGTATTTATTTTTAATTGAGGGAATATTGGGATACCCCCAGAAGGTATTACCACCATAGTGCACCCATCACCCACTCACCCATATTCTACCACTATAGACTATTGTCTACCTCCTCCCCCTGTACCCCCAGGTTCAGTTCTGTGATCAGCTATCAAGTGTTAGTTTTTAAACTTGTCTTTATCTGACTATTAATTTAGTTACTTTATATTCCACATATTAGTGATGGATTTTTTTTTACAAAAATTATAATTATACAGTGAGTCTTAAAAATATTAAGAATCATTTTCCATAAGCAACAGTCACTGAACACAAAGCAACAAATATGGCATTCAATCATTCAATAGTAAAAGAGAACAATCCAGTTCCCACACTAAGAAGTTTTAAATAACCATCGTGAAATGATTATTGAATAGAACAAAATCATGGAAATAAATATTTACAAATAAATATTACAAATTTACAACTATGCCATATTTCAAAAATTATGATGTGATGTTTAAAGTTATTTGGAGGAATAGAGTTTGGAATGTATAAATTAAGAAGGAAGAAAGATTAAAATTCATCATTTGAGTAAATGAAAAATCAGTAGAAATATAAAACCATTGGATTAAAGATAGAAATTAATGAGGTAGAAAAAAAATAATAGAGCCTCCACTCAGCAGGCATACTCCTCCATCTCCCACCTCTGCCTACTTGCACTAGCTGTGCCCTCTGACTAGGAAGTTCTTTGCCCACCTACATGGTTAACCCTCAGCCCTTTCTGGTCTCCTGCTGTGGGTGCCTTAGTGGTGGGTGTGGTGGATGTTGCAGCTTTGTGTCACATATGTGTTGTGAGTCAATGTCACCTTAATAAAAAATTTATAATAAAAATAAATAAAATAATAAAATAATATAAAAAAGTTACCAGTTCGGCAAGGTCTCCCAAGCATCTTATTTAAATTTCAAGCCCAGTCCACAGGATATTATTTAATCATCTTCCCTGCTATGCTTTCATATATAGCAATAATCACTATCTTTTACACAAGAATTTAACTTATGACATGCTTTTCCCCTTTATTTTACTCACTGCTGAATCTGCGGGAGCCTAAAACTGTGTCTAGCTTAGCGGTTTCCACAAATATTTGTTGAATGAATGAATGTCATATGGATCGGGTGCATACATTAGTCAACCATATCTTGTTTTATTGTTTCTCTGAATTTGAAATATTTGCAATTAAAAATAAAAAAATTAATGAAAGAAAATATCTATTCCTATGAATATAAACCAAATTATTAACAATGATCATCAATATTGTAGTTTCATATTTTCTTAATTCTTGCAACATGCTTCTATTGCTTGATAATCACAGCAAAGATAAAAAGTAAAGTAAATCACATATGCCTAGCCCATATACTCAGAAAATTAAGTTATTGTTTTAAGGTATTTACTCTTTTCCAGAATTAGTGAAATTCCAAGAACTATATCAAACTATATTAAAGAACTATGTAAAAGGTGCCTCAAGAATCCTTCAAACAATTTAGGCAAATAAACAAACAAAATGACATGATTAAAAACTCCATAATAAAAATAATCCACAGAACATGGTATTATTTCATTGGAAAAAATATTCTTGGACTCACATGTTGAGTTTTTAGAAGCAAAGAGTATTCTTGAAGGTACTGGGATGACACCTTTACACCCATTCTTAGATATGTCATCTGTGGTATCATTTTGTGTTCATGGGTGGTTTCCAAAATAAGATGTGTTTTCTGACCAAAAATTTAGAAATTTGCAGTACAGAACAATGAAGGAAGGGAAACAGTAATTGCCACTTTTTGTTACATTGATTTTGCTGTCAGCTCTCTCCCTTCATCTTCAGTATAAATATAGTAACCAGATACTTTCCTTTTAAGAAGTGATTGTTTACATGACCTATACCATAATACATTTTTATACTTGTAAAATTAATTCATTGATGCAACAGCAATTATAGGAAATTAATTGAAATCGTATTACCAAAGCACTAGTGAATTAAACAACACACCAACACACAAAAAATATTGTTTCATAGACCCCTTCCTAGTTATGAATAAAATATAAACCCAAGATAATTGTGATCTATTGACTATGAAGTTATGAAAAGCAGAATTTAACTATAAGATTTAGATATAAAGAGATGAGAAATATGGCACATTTTCTCAATAGTAATATGTAAACGTGTAGTATCAACTCAGGTTTTTCAAAGTTCACTAGCAAGCTGAGTGTAATTAATTATGTACTAGCTAATCAAAAAGGTGATTCAGTGGGTAGAAAACTGATATTCCAGGTGAAACTACTCTGGTAGACTTCAATTAAGGTGTTTATACAGTTCTTGGTCATCTTTATGTAACAGATCCATTTCAAACAGAATAAATTTGCCTTGTGAGATTCATTAGCTAAGGAGGAGCTACAAAGTTGGATTTCCTTCCTTCTGTTATCTTGAAGCCAAGAGCATTAACCAAACAAATTAAAAAGGAAACCTCTGATTTCTAACTTTTTAAAGATATTCTATGAACACTTGGACTTGACAAATTGCATTAGTTAGAAAAGTCATACAAATTGTATGACATAAATTTTTTTCCTGTATGATTTTTGCTTTGCAATATCTTATGTGAAATCGAAAGTACACTTAAAAAACAATAGCAGTGTGGATCTGATCTGATGATCCTGCACAAGAAAGTTTAAGCTATGTCATTGTTGAGAAGTCATAAAGTTATGAAATCTTAGAATACTTCCTGACTGAGCACAAAAAGCATGCTAAAATAGTAAAAAATGATTTGTAATGAAATTCTAGATTATTTTCTGGAAGTAAATTATAACGATACATTTATACAAGATAAAATTTGCTTAGGCAACCAAATTCTGCTCTGTAAGTGCTCAAGTCCTTAAGAACGTTGGAATTCTATCATTTTTGACAATTCATTGTGGCATTCTGCTAGGAAGAATTGGAAGAGCTAATGAGGTGACCAAATCATAATATTATTGTGACTAAAACTTATTCTGAATGGTTTGAATTAGTTGGTTTTCTTTCAAATTTCATTTCATGCTTGTTTCACATTACTAAAATCCTGCCATTCATCTTTTTCTAAATCATTAATTAAAATGTAAACCAAAGAGATGGTATGAGACCGCAAAACACGATAATGATGAACAGTAGTAGTCAGTAGTACTTAGAGCTTTCCACTATACACACTGCCACATATAAGTATATATTTAACTTATATACATATATATATAAAAGTTTCACCTTGAACAACATGGGTGTGAACTGAGTGGATCCACTACATATAGAGTATCTTGTAAATAGACAATGAAAACTTAATGACATTGATAAATGCAGTAACAGTAAGTGCTTAAAAGCATTTTCCTTATGAATTTCATAATAAAATTTTCCCTTCTCTAGCTTACTTTATTGTAAGACTACAATATATAATAATATCACATACAAAGTATGTGTTAATGGACTGTTTATGTGATCAGTAAAACTTTTGATAATCTACCGGTTAACAGTAGGCTGAGAGCAATTTATTTTGGGTAGTTAAAAGTGATATGAGGATTTTCTACTGCACTGGGGAATTGGAACCCCTAAACTCCACATTATTTGAGTCAACTGTGTATCACCATATATACATATAAACATTATATTAGTGTCTATATATATAAAATCAACCTATTCTTACAACAAAGAATTGAGGGATTATTATAGCCAAAAAAAAAAAAAAAAGGGAAACTGAGCCAGAGATTGGTTAGTAATTTCCTCTTATTCACAGCACAGGTGAATGTCGAAGCCAGGACTAGATTTTGAGTTTCCCATCTTTCCCCAGGATTCTTTCCCTCAATTCCTGTAAGTATGCTTTCTATAACCACTAACAGCCTTATATATAAGTGACTATGGTCTTATGGACCCTTTCTCTGGCCCCTCTCATCCCTATCCAACAATTCTCCAATCTTGCTTTGCTAAAACAAAATAAGAAGAGAAGAAAATACGTTCCTAGTAGCTTAAGAAGTCACAGCAAAACTTTCCATAAATCCTGTGTCTAGTATTGCTTAGGGTCCATGTATTCTTTCCACATGGATTCACATCTTCTTGGGTTATATATGCTTTGGTGGACTGGCTGGATATCAAACTATCTTAAATAGTATAGCATCTATGAAACCATTCTTTTCCAGAGCTAGACTTTCGTAATAAAACAGAAGTCTGTAAATTGTGTGTGTGTATAAATTGGAGATGCTCATACTTTCTTTGAAGGAAAATATACAATAATGGCACACTTTTAAGCCACTGAATTCTTGTTAGGGCTATATATAACTATGATTGTGCTAAAACCCTCTGAGAATAAAGATGGAAGGGCATATTCGTATCACAGTGTCTTTGTGTTGCTCTCAAGTATGTATGGAAAATTACTGTCATCAGGGTCCAAGCCGGAAGCCTAAGCCACTCACCACTAGGAATGTATAAAGCGGCTTTCATGTCCATAGAGTCTTCTGAAGAATAAGCTCTGGCAAGGCTCCAGTGATATAGGGAGTACCATGTAAAAAGCAGATGCATATGCCTTTGAATCATTTCCTGGCTCCTCCTCTCCTGAATCTGGATGCTGGTGGAAGATTTAGTCTTACACCCTCTTCCTATTTACATCATCTTTCTAGGTGAATTCATGTTATGCCAAAGCTCTAAATAGCACGTGTATTGATAAAACTAAATTCAGGTCTGATTTCTCCCCTGAACACTGGTCTTCATCTCTGTTTCACTAATAAGCACGTCAAACTCAGTGTGACCTAAAGAAAACTATCTTCTTCCTGCATTGTCTTCTTCAACCTCATACTCTCTCAGTCTTCCCTGTTTATAATAAATGGTGCCCAAAATCCAGAAATCATTAATTTTTCTCAAATTTATTTTAAGGACATACACACAATATATGAAAACTAACATACTATCAGACTTCCACACATATACATACATCACATACATAATCATTTATCTTTGTAATAATCTTACAAGGTAGGCACAAATTAGTATTCTCCAATTTTACAAGTGAAACTAAAAATAAATTACATATAATAGGTTACACAGCAGGTAAGAAGTTGAACCCAGCAGTACAGCTCTAGGATCTGGGATCATAAGCATATATATTGCTATCCCTTCTTGATACTCAATCTATCATCCAATCCCATCTGCTATACTACCAAATATTCACAGTTAAACATTGTCTACTACTCTTCTGTCTTAGCCTCAGATGGAATTATTTATCCTAACCTCTCCTCTGGCTTGCAATAGTCAACAACTACCACAGCAACTTCCACACCCTAGGCTAGACTATCCATTTACACAAGAGGCAGAGCATACATTTAATATATGTCAGTTGGTTACCCTTCCTTGGGGTTCTAGATTCTATTAATTAAAATACTGGTACTATATACTGATAATCTAACTACATATGCCAATATGTATACATGTATAGACACATGTGTCTTATATACACATATGTATAGATGGTGAAGCCATGAAATTATTGATTTTGACTATGGAAATCAATGATGTTTGATTATTTAGGGTCTAAAATGCTCATTTCAGTGGCTTCAACTTATATCTATATCCACATATAATATCTATATAGAAGGGCATATAGATATTATATTTATTTGCATACACATATATGTATATACCTTGATTAGCAGGAAAAATAGAAGCATCTAATTATTTATCTGAGGCTCTTATAGTAAAAAAAAAATTGAGCCAGTATAGTTAAAGCACCTAGTTCAAACCAAATAAAAGTACAAAATATTTAGTCTAAGATTCAGTTTCATTTAATCATACATAATGTTTGCTTGGATTTAACACTGACCACAGTGCAGGTGTTGCGTGGGCACTATGGAGGAAGACATACACAATTCTAGGTGCTTCTCCAACCAACTTGCTTTTTAAATTACCTTTGTATGTTGATGCAACAGTCCATTCTCCTATAAAATACAGCCACCAGAGGGATGATAATCAAGCACTAACATGACCAGAATCAAATGTCTGGAATCACCATCCAAGCATCAAGCAGTGGAATGATGACCCAGGAAAGGGCATCCTTAACTATGGGCTATTTGAAACTCATCTGGGATAGACCAAAAAAATTCCTCCAGCCTGAAACCCTAATTGGAAAAGCAAACCCTCTATGATATTAGAGATAGATGACATAATTTTAGGTCTATTTTGCAGCTAGAGAATAATTAAAGTCGCCATACTTAATAACATGAATAATCTAAATGCCAGTCAAAATTATGACATTTGTAAATTTTCATGTAAATTAGACACACTAAATTAGCTTAAAAACCCAAATGTATTTCAGTGTGCATTTCTTTAAGGAATGAACACTAAATACCTGTTATGTTAAAAACAGAACTAACAACTCATTTAACTTTCTGTAAGAATTTGAAGAAGTGGCAATTAAATACTGCGCATTACTACTATTTACTCAATAATTTGTAAAAACTGTTATTTATAATATAATAAAGCTAAAAATCTCTTCTCAGTCAAAAATTCATGGAGTAACAAATAAATTACTTAGTCTTTGGTTTAAATATTATGTTAATTTTATACTTATCTTCTACTATCTGTAAGGTAAATTATCAAGTTCAATGTTAACATTCTACAAAACAACACCTATTAATATGTGTTTAATTTGTTTTAGTATGTATTCAATAATATATTTGATAATTATTAATCACTGATTCTTTCTAAAATCCAATGTTCTATTTTGAAAATGAAAAACTCACAATGTATGAAAATTAGAAATATACATCTGTTTAAAAAGAAAAGCTATAAAGCAAAATACATCAACTACATTTTCCCTATTTCATATTTCTTCTCTAAACATAAGCATTTCAACTTACTTCAAAAATTGCTCATAAGTTTAGTGACTGGACTTTAGTTAAGTGCTTAGTACATTATAGAATAATAATTATCCCTATTCTATAATTACACTAATGAGATTGCAATTTTTTAAAAGGTTGCATAACGATTAAAATGGCCTCAGTGAAATATGGGAGATGAACATGTAGTTTTTGATAAATACAACTTTTCATTTTAAAAATTTATTTCAGATACAGGAGAAAGGACAAGAAAATAAACAAAAATATAATTCAGGATTTACTTCTGGTACGTACTGGAGTCATTTAGTGATATGTATTATCCTCAATAATCTCTTCTCTTTCTACATGATTTAAAAAAATATATTAAAAGGGGAAATTGGATAGCTCGCACAGTATTTATACACCAGCTACTGTTTTAAGCATCCCATATATATTTGTTCAACACAAAATCAAATGAAGATAATTAGGATTATTAATGCCACTTATAATTTACCAGAAACAAATGTAAATTCTATCTGGAGAAAGATATCGTTATTTCTGATTTCAAGTTATCTCCATATTTGTATACACACTGTTCAGTACGCCATCAAAATTAATGACACATATGAAAGACAAGACCATTTTATCCAACCAAGATCACTGAAAGATAATAGATATAAAAGAGATATAAATAAAACTGCTGCAAATATTTAAATATATGTAATGTAACCAAGGAGAGTGAGACAAGATTGAAAGTTTTGACACTTAGAAATTACAAAAAGAAATTCTAAAAGTTCTAGAGCTAAAAAATATCAGAATATAATAGAATGTTCATAGGAAGTTCATAGGAAGACTTTAAAACATATTTAAAGTCAAATATATTACTATTACATTAAATTAAAAGGACTAAAAATTCCACTGAAGAAGAAACAAATATAATAGGGTTACATTCAAGCAAAAAACAAAGCATATACTGCTTGCAGAACACATATAAAACATAATCATATAAAAATTTAAAAACTATAAGAATGGAAAATGATAAAACATGAAAAAAACAATAGAAAATTGGACCGATTTTAGTATACGCCAAGGATTTATTTTCAATCGTGGAAGTTTCAATTCACCAGAAAGATATCATTGTAAATTTGTATCTAAGTATTTTTCATTATACTTTTTTGCATTATCATTCCACCCCTTTAAGGAAACTTTTTAGATGCTGTTTCTTGTTTAATCACTTCCCCTCAAAGAATTTTAATTCCATATATACTGTCTATTCACGTACTGAGTTTGTCATGGAGGTCCATAGACCACTATGTCCAGATTTTTTTTTGCTCCTCTGGAACCAGTTATTACTCACATTATGGGAACATGTTCTAACAGTACAGCATCAAAATGTTATTTTAAGTTATATAAAGATGTTGATATTCAACAATTTTGACCTATAAAAATTGCAATTCCACATTGTCAATACAATATATGAATTAAAAGGTAGAACTAACAGGAAAAATAAATTCATAACTATGTGAATAATATGATTAACAAATATCCTGACATATACAGAGTAATGTACCCAACTACAGAAGACATTCATTCAAGTGCAAGTGAAACATTTATAAAAGATGATTATATATCAAGTCATACATATAAGTTTCAAAAACTATGAATGATTTAAATTATATATAACATGAGCCACAAGCACTGTAAAATTATACTAGGGAAGAAAGGCAGAAAAAAAAAAGAAAGAAAATCCCAGTATTTTTGAAATTTAAGAATTGCACTCTGTGTGTGTGTGTCAAAAAATTATTATAATTCAAATTATTTTGAATTAGCTGATAATATAAACACTAAATCTTAAAATTCATGGGCTGCAGCTTTATTTGCTTAGGAAAATTTATGACTTTAAATGTCTATGTTCAAAGAGAAGAAAGAAAAGTAATGAACAAAAAAATTCTTAAAAGAATAGGAAAAAAACCCTTCAACAAATAAGCATAAAGAAAGAAGGAAATAATAAAGGACTGAAATTAATAAGAATAGACAACAGCTATACATAAATATAGAAGATATAAAATGTCAAAGGATATTTACTTGAAATGTCTAATAAAATTGATAACCTCCTCCCAGGCTACACTTTTGGTGAATAAAAGAAAATCAGAAAAGGCAAATAAACTAATAAAGTATAAAAGGTGAGATTAATACTAAAACAAGATATTTTAAACAACTTTATGCTAATTATAAAACATATGTAAACTAAATTAGACCTAGATATACACAACTTACCAAAAATGGCATAAAAATAGAAAATCACAAGAGCCCAAAAACATTAGTGAAAGTAAAACAGTAACTAAAAATTTGCTCACAAAATATTCCAGGCCCAGATGGATTTATTGACTAAGTCTAACAAATACTTAAGGAAAAAAATAACAGGAATTTATATAAATTCCTCCAGAAAATTTTTAAAAAAGTAATATTTTATAACTCATTTTATGAGGTCAGTGGAATCTGCTTAAGTTCATTACCAGAAAAGGATAGATTTTAGGCTAATTTTTTCATCAATGTAGTTTTCAAAATCCTAAAAATTATTCACAATCCAGAAATAAGGTGACATGGGAATTTTTTAAAAAGCACGCAACATATCATGAGTAAATTGGGATTGTCCCAGGACTTTAAGTTCGATCTGACATTATAAAACCAGTCTCCACCAAGATAGAATGATAGGGAAAAATCATAAGACACATATCAATCAGAAAGAACATTTGATATATCAGATATTTACTCATGATAAAAACTCTTTGCAAACTAGGTATAGAAGGGAACTTCCAAATAATACACTACCATGCTGAACAGTAGAATATTGAAAGCTTTCTTTCTGAAATTGAAAATACAATGTTAACCACTGTTACCTCTTCAACCATTTACTGAAAATCCTAGCCAGGACAGTAAGGCAAGTAGTCAGTATTGAAATGGAAGAGAGATAATTGTAATTTTTTTTTTGGATAGTATGATTACCTACATAGAAAATCCAAAGAATCTACAGATAAAGTTTTAGAATTCATAAGTGAGCTTATTAACAAGGTGATTGATAGCAATTGTTATTAAATGTCAATTTTTCCCTATGCATCACTAACCAAAAGTTGAAGTTAAAGATGTATTATTTATAATAGCATCTAAATATTAAGTAATCAGTAATACATCTTATTAAGTAATCAGTAATACATCTAGCAAGTAATGTGTAAAATAACCATAAAGCAAGCTGTAAGTTATTATTGAGAGAATTAACAATGCCACAATAAATGGAGGGATACATTATGTTCATGAATTAGAGCTCCAGAAAGATATATATCTTCCCTGTGATATGTCTATACAATGGAATATTACTCAGCGATCAAAAAAGATAAACTCATGCCATTCACAGCAACATGGATGCAGCTGGAAGGGATCGTGTTCAGTGAAATAAGGCAGAAAGAAAAAGAAAAATATGGATGGTTTCACTTATAGTAGGAATGTAGAGGATCCAAAAAGTAGTTATAATAAAGTGAAAATCAAAATCAACAAGCAACTATAAACCAGAGACACTCTGCAGGGGAGGAAAGGGAGTAGGATCAAAACAGTGATGGGAAGAGCACAAGGGACTAAGGCGATGGTACACCAGTGAATTGGTGGTGGGAATTTTACAGGGACTATAAGCAAGATGAGAAAGCATACATTGTACAAAAATGAAGAATGATGTAAAAAGTATATAAAATACAATTTAAAAATGTATCTTCCCAAATTGATCCAAATATCAACAGGATCTTGATTTTTTTAAGAGGAATCTTAAGTTAATTCTAAAATTTATTTGAAAATGAAGAGAACCAAGCACGATCAAAACAATTTTAAAGAAAAGAACAAGATTTTACCAAAAGAAGCAAATATTTCTAGCATAAAACAATCAAGGGTGTCAAAAATATATAAAGAATTTCTGTAAATAAATATATGTTCCACTTGATTAATCACTAGACAGAAAAGATATTTTTATGGCCAATATACATGAGAAAGGGTATGCAAACTCATTAATGATCAGGAAAATTAAATTAAAACCAAGATAAGCTATTACTACACATCTACCAGAAATACTAATATGTACGGTTAGTAAAGAAGTGACCTATCACATTGTTGGTTGGAGTGTAGTTTATTTTAACTATTTTCAGTAATTTTGAGTAATCTACTAAAGCTAGAACACAGCTTCTAACTATACTCATAAAAAAACATAAATATTCCCTGTGACGTAGCAACTTTATTCCTAGATATATGATCAACAAAAATATACATACATATATGTCATAAGACAAATGCAAGAACACTTGGGCCAGTATTATTCATGATATATCAATAAAAGCTAGAAAACTTGCAAATGTTTTTTCTACAATAGAAGGGATGAATACAATGTTGCATTTTCAGATTAGTAGACACTATGCAACCATGGAAATTAAAGAAGCAATTTTATGCAGCATCCTGGTAAGTTTCAAGATATAAAACTGAAGGAAAGAAAAAGGAGGCATGAAAGGATGTATGAGGTGGCAATAATGTTCTATTTCTTGGCTTGGGTAATGATTTCATTTATAATAAATGATCATTCAGTACATTTATTATTTGAGGTATTTTTATCTATATGTGCTATAGTTTAATATAGAAAATGAAATAGCTAAATTTCCCTTAAATTTTTAAAATCCCCAACATCACTATACACAAAATAGTTAGCTATTAGAATTTATAAGCAAATAGTACTAGTTGACACACACGCATGATGCTTACTGTCTTTCATACACTCTTCTAAGTACTTGACAAATAAAACTCATTCAATATTCTCAACAATCTTATGAGGCAGATACTATAAATACCATCTTATAAACAAGCAGAATGAGACACAGATTAAGTACCTTGTTCAGGATCATAGAACTAACAAGTGACCAGAAATGAATGGCTCTAATTCTGTACTGTTTACCATTACACTGTACTGCCTCTCAGAGCAAATCTTTTGAATTTAAAGTGTCAGATTCATCCTGGTGAATGCACTTAAAATGAAATAATGTGTTCCTCTCTGTATTGGAGCCTCCTATAAGTATATATCAAGTACTTTCTTTTAACCTTTTGAAACAGATATTTTCATGTTTTGTATAAACATAATTTTTTATAACTTATGTTTAGCATCCATAAAGATGAGTTTAAAATGTATAAAATCAATTAAAATTGTCATTAAAAATATGGGGTTGAATACAAACACTCTTAGCTGTAACTTCTCTGTACCCTTATTTCCTTGTCTTTAAAATGGGCATAACCAACCCTTTCATAACAGAAAAGTCCTGAGAATAGTCACTTGACATTTGCTTTGAATTAAGTGACTATTCCATACATATGAAAGCCAGCCCCGTTAACTAAATCTTAGAAATTTGAGAATCCCAACATGCCTCACTTTAAATTTACATTTGGAGACTGGAAAGTCAAAAGTGCTGAATAACTTGCCAAAAGTATTAATTTAGAAATATTAGTATGTGGAACTTGAACTTGGGCCTTTAATGTGCTTTGAAAAAAAAGTTTGAGTCTCAATTTATTCTTCCTGTTTTCCTTTCTCTCCCTCCATATAAAATATACAAACTGAATTTTATTTTATTTATTTTTTTTTTTAAAGACCTCTTTATCCATGCATACAAGACTGGGGCACAGGCCAGAGGTCGGAGTGGTGGTGGTGAGAGGATTCACTAGAGACAGAGCGGGAAACAGAACAGGCAGATCGACTGAAATACACTGCTGAGGGGAGCAGCAGGCGGGCCAGGAGAGGTCTGCTGTACCATGTGGGTAGCTCCCTGGCTGGGGAGCGAACCCGTGCTGCAGTGGCTGCAAACAGCTTCAATAGGTTGCGTCTCAGCTCCCGATGCCACCAGGGAGGCCCTACAAACTGAATTTTTTTTTTTAAAGATTTATTTATTTATCCATACAAGAACCAGGGTACAGGCCAGATTTGCAGGAGGGTGAGAGGATTCACCAGAGACAGAGCAGGCAACAGGAAGACTGACAAAATACACTGCTGAGGGGAGCAGTGGCAAGACAGGAAAGGTCGGCCACACCAAGTGGGACCCTCCCCGCCTGGCTGGGATCGAACCGGCGCTGCAGTCTGCGGACAGTTTACAGGGCTGCGCTCAACCGCCTGTGCCACCAGGGGAGGCCCTAAACAATTATATATTTTTGCCATTTAATTTATTTTGTTTTTAAAGATTTACATTAAAGGACACAATATATTTTAAATAGGTAATAATCTCCAAATCAATTTTTTTACATGAATACCACATAAAAAGTTTTTATAAACATTTATCTTCAAGCTTGAGAAGGGCCTTGCCCTTGGTTGCTCTTCTGCACCCACACACATGGGCACTTGGGGCAATACATTCAATGAGAAAGTGGGCAACATTTCTCAATTTTTAAATTTATAAGTCATTTAATTGTTTTTAATGATTAATGATTTTTAAATAAATAAATTTAATAAGGAAGTTTAGAATGTTGGTACTGGTCATTCAAAAACGCTGTCACACAAATTCCTACTGTTTTAACTTATCCCTTTTGTTTAATTTTAACTTAATGATTATTCTTTATAGCAAACACAATCATAAAATTCTAGAAAAACAGAGAATAAAAATTGCTAAATGACTAATACATCTTCCAAACCAAACTAAAAACCAAGTTGAGACATATCAAGCAAGGACACTACTGTTAGAGACACAGAAATATACTATATTTCTATTATAAGGAAAAAAACTTTTTTCTTAAATTTCATGACCTTTTATAAATCAAGGCATTTTTAGACCTCTGTATTAATGCAGCCTCTCCTTTTATGAGAATGCTTCTCTACTTTTGTGAATGACTAAGTCCTTTCATCTGACTGGACACAGCTGGCAAGTGACATAATGAAAAAGGGAAATGAAAGTCTTTTTTTTCCTCCTGGAAAACCAAGAAATGTATAAATCATATTCAAGCTGAAGTATTAGTTGCTTGTATTACTGTACAAACTACACATGTTAATATGAATAGTGTTTTCTACTGTTTTGTGAATAAATGTTACGATAGTAGATTTTTATTTTAAGTCTATACACATGTTGGTATTTAATGATGCACACCTGAAACTTATATAATGCTAAAATGCAGTATTCCTTTAAATGAAAATGTTATAAAAATATAAAATATCTCTGATGTGTGGTTTTCCTAAACACTCTTTGAATAAATATAAATTTTGCATATTTAATTAATTTGAAATATAAGTCACACTGACCAATTTTCAAACAGGGAATTTAGCTAAAATATTCAAATATACACTATGTACAATAAAATGTGCATTCAACTTATGGAGAAAGATTTCAAAGATTTGGGCAGGCAATGGACCAAAAAGTTTTCTTAGACACATATGAGAGCTGGAAGGAATTTTGAGCTTAACTAAACCCTTGGTTTGGTACATGAGGGAACTGGTACCTAGTGTGATGATTGGCCCAAAGTTACTCAAGTGGGTGGGGTGGGCTGTCTCTCTTCTCACCTGCAGGATTTTTTTTTAAAGGTTTATTTATTTATGCACACAAGAACTGGGGTACAGGCCAGAGGTGTGGAGGAGTAAGAGGATTCACCAGAGACAGAGTGGGGAACAGAATCACCTGCAGGGTTTACTTCAAGTTCACATTAGCAATGTCAAGGGTACATGGAAGAAATTCAGTAGGGTTCAAGGAAGAAGATAAAGAAGCAACTTTTGAACAAAATAGAACTCCTTGTTTTTTTTTAATTTTCTAACTTTTCTCTCTATCATACAATAATAAATAAATGTCACTAATTTTCTTTCATTATTGCAATACACTTGTGAGAGATAAAGTTAAACTATTCTCAAGCCTATTCATGAGAAGTAAGTCTTGTCTCCAACCCAAACTCAAAGTTCCCCTCCAAGAGATATCTATTGTTACATTTTGTATGTGACTGTTCAGAAATTTTCTGTAAATGTGTGTGAATGTGTGTATGAATTTATATAAATCCCAATGTATCTCTTTTTTCTCTACTTAATACATCTTTAAAAGTATCCCAGATTTGTGCATGTAGAGCTATTTCATTTTTCAAATAACCATATGTATTCTATCACATGGATTTAAAATAATAAAGAACTCACTTATTAGGGTTTGAGGCAGTTGCTGAAATTTTATGTTACAGCAATTTAAAAACAAAAAATAATATGTTCTCAGACTAGACTTGCTAGGGTCAAAGAATATATAAAAGCTGATCATTTGGTATCTTTAACTGTCAAATTTAGATCAATTCAGGAGTATGTTAAGCTTCTCAAGTTTACACCTGCACCCATGAAAACATGCTTCATGTGAAACTAGCCTGATACCCCTCTCTCTTCCCAGAGGAAAACAAAGAGTATTCTTAGAACTCAAAAACTCTTAAATATCCATCAGTATATTTAAATAACGTATAAAGTCCTGTTTTGAACATGATCCCTTTTGCATGTGTTTGAAGAAGTGGGCAGATAATGATGATTTTTGTCATGTTGAAATGATATTTTATGCATTTTTTATCTATTCATTTATGTTAATTGTAACAGTGTAAAACACAACAGGTCTTAGTAAGAAAACAATCTGAGCAGGAATTTTAATGAAGTATTTCATGGAAATTCACCAACCACTAGAAAGGAAAAAACTAAAGCAAACATTACTCCAAATTTTACACACAGAACTCCATCAAAATCTCACTACCAATCTTAATTTTCAATTAAGAAGGAAGAGAAAGGAAGAAAGGAAGGAAAGAAGAGGGAAGGAAGGAAGTTTACTTATGTGACATAAACTTTCTTTACCAGTATATTGGTTAAAGCTATTAATTTCATACTTCTATGTGGTATATGAATAAATGTATAAAGCATTCATGCTAGGATTTTGATTTTTTGAATATGGTATTTATATGGTAGTGTACTAAGAATTATATATTGCTTAATAGATTTCTGTGTATTTTGTATGGTGGTGTGTTTAGATTTATCTAAATTATAAATGCAACTTCCTAATCTCCATGCTTGAGCTAATCGTTATAAACCTTCCTTCAGAGGGGATTCAGCTCTGAAACAAGTAGGATCCCACCAGTGCCTGGATTAGGGTAACTAAATTGCCTAGGATGAGGCAGTGGCCCTGTATAATTCTGGGCAAAGTCAGATATATTCAATGGACAACCACTTCATGTTCAAATTTGTTTTTTCTAAGGATTCCTCCAACTTAGTTACCAATATGTTTTCAGTTATTCTCTAAGGAAAACGAATTGAGGAGAAATAAGTGAAATACTACAGAAAATCTAAGGTAGTGAATGGCACTTAGGAAAAAAGACACTTGTTATGTAACAGTAAAGTCCCCCAAAATAACTGTCACAAAGGATGTCCCTTTGCAGTTTGTGGAAGTGCTGTGGCCATGGAGTAGCCCATTGGTCTGACAGGAGACATGGGTCAAGGCTATGTGACCTTCCAGGAGAATGATGGTCCTCCTGGGGAGAGAGTCTCCAAAACCCAGGTCCTTGTTTTACTTTTATTTTTCTTTGGCAATGAGAGTATTTTGGAGGTAAAATTATGTAAATCTTAATAACTCAATAAAGCAAACTAAAAAGGGAAGTGACAGAAGAAAAGGATGGGAGGGGTGGAAGAATAAAAGAAAATTAATGAGAATGAGTCAATGTTAGCCTTGTCAGAGTAAATCACAGAATTTGGAAGGGTTATATAAAGGCATCCTAGAAGTATTTCTCCAACACTCTCTTTTTAAAGATGAGGAAATAAAATTCTTGAAGTTGAGGAAATCTGCTTGCATTCACACAGGTCAACTCTAGAAGTTCTGAGCCACTTTTTCAAAGTTTCCTGACATCAAGGACCTTTCTTACAATACCACATAGCATCAGCGTTCAAGGTCATCATAGCTTGTGCCCCTTCCTTGCTTCTATGAGATAACTGCTGGCATCTGGGGTTGCTGTCAGAGTTCTCAAAAGACTCCTACTTTCTATAGTTCTAGTGGTTCCAAGTTCAAGTGATGATGGAGAAGATTCCCATGCACACATTTAATCCACCAACTCAGACCTGTGCAACCAACTAATACAAAAACTTAAATAACACCATTAACAAATGTGTTATTTCAATTTGTCAATAAGCAATGTGGCAATGCTTTTAATGGATCATTTAAAGATCACAATAATAAAATGAAATATCTATAATATGTTAAAAGCACCCATAAGTGTTTTTAATAATGTTTTAACATTTTCACATTTATACATAAATGGAATTTTTAAAATTCAGAATAAGAACATTATGAAAGTTGGAAAGGATTATTTATCTGAATTAACCCAATACAACAGTTTCTTATATAAATGATGAAACTGAGCTCAATAGTAAGCAAGTGGTTCAGAGTCACCCAACTAGTTAGACCCTAAATGAGGATGTCCACCCAGGTCCCCTGTTTGCCCTTTTAGTATGCTCCATGCAGCCACTCTCAAAGTACAAATTAAATCACTTGGATTAGCTAAATGATTCTTGGGAAAGTATAACTGCCTGATTATACACTGAACTTTGACACATTTCACTCTGTTTTCAATTCTTTAAAACTGCCTGGCACATAATAGATATTGAGTCAGTTTGGGTTTCTCTATTCCTTATCCCTTCTCACCACCAAATTTCCATATCAACCACTTTAAAGATTGCTAATACACAAAATACATATCATCTCATGAGTCAAGTGGGCATGTTGACAGAGCTACCCAAAGGACACTGGTGGAAGCCAGGGTCTTGACTCCAAGTATGAGAATTGGAAGTGTACCCCAAGGTACCCTTTTAAGGGAAGTGGGAATGCCCATGTGGAGGCTGTGAGAAAAAATGGAGGTGTCATCATGGAAAAACACTGATAGAGAGGGTTTCATTGATGCTTGAGGGTATATTTCCAAATGTCAAAGTCCTTCTTCCTCAGTTAGATGTGCCTCCTAACAGAAGCTTCCTACTTGTCTGTAGACTTCTTTTGGGATATATGAGCTTAATTAGGATAGAGTTTTTGGATAAGAATGTCAGTAGTTTAAGGGACCCCCAATAAGTTACCTACCTCCCCTGTAAATTATCTTCCAAAAATAAATCTAAGCTAAACCACTTATAATGTCTATTAGCCTTTACATTTAGATGTAACTTGAATCTTAATTTTGACAGGTCTCTTTATTTTTTTTTAGAGGCATATTTTATTTATTTGTTTGTTTGTTTGTTTTGTTTATACATGCACTGGGTACAGTCAAAAGCACGGGAGGGTGAGAGAATTCACCAGAGCCAGAGCGGGGAGCAGAGCAGGCAGAAGGACCGAAGTACACTGCTGAGGGGAGCAGCGGGCGGCAGGAGAGGTCTGTGCGCCATGTGGGACCCTCCTCAGGTGGCCGGGGAGCAGCCGGGGATTGAACCGGCGCTGCAGAGGCTGCGGGCAGCTTCGCAACCCAGCGCTCAACCGCTGCGCCACCGGGGAGGCCCTTGACAGGTCTCTTTAATATAATGAAGCCCTTTTAGTCTTGCTTGGGATTAGTTTACCCCCTAATACATTCCTTCCAACACTATGTTCTGCAAGTCAACAAACAGCTTCCCCTGTGATTTGAGCCTGGCTAACAACAAATTAGACTTGGGAAGATTAATTACTAGGCAGAGGCATTTTCCAGGTGGTACATTCCCACTTTGAGGAAACTTGGTAATTTTGGTCATTTTACTTTTACATCTGTTTGAAGTAAGAAGTCCTTCGATTGAAAATAACACAAGTCTCCGGAATAGCTTCCCCTGTAGCATTGATGTGTGGATCTCTAGACAATATTTTAAGCTGAACTAACACCAAAAACATTTTCAAATGCCATACTTGAAAATCATTTATAAAATTGACAACATATAGAGGGTAGTAAATTATCAGTAAACATTTTTACTAGGTGTTTGTTGAGAACCAACAATGGGTAGCTTTGTGTTATGTGTAAGCCTGTGTAAATCATTAAGAGATGCACTGGGGCAATTATTTTCCCTAAATTCTTGTCTGTCTCTGACACATCTTGGATTTTTCTATCCTTGTCCTAAGAAACTTGGTTTAAGTTAGCGTCCTCTAATTTGCTGACTTATATCACCACTGACTTTTTCTCCCCTTGTTCAAATAAGTCAGTACACTCAGAAATAGGACAACTTACAGTGTCAGGTAAAATCCTTCTGAAGCGGATACACGCTTTGGAGTTACAACTAGTTAACTTTGGGCTTCTACTTGAGACAAAAAGCGACTTCATCTTATTAGAGAAAAGGTCCATCAAGACTTAACTACTGACACTCTGTCTTTGTTTCACCAACCAGGAATAAGATAAAGCAGAGGAAATGGAGGAGCTGCAGTTAGGCATTTGCAACACACAAAGTCCTTGTTTTCTGACTAGGCGCTGCAGAAAAGCAATTGTCCATTCACAGCACATCCTCTGCATTTCAGAACTAATATTTTTGCAGTTCCTTACTTGGCACATTACGGTCTTAGGCAGTTAATTTTGTTAACCCTTTGAAACGTGCTATGTGTTTAATATCTTGCTTAAAATTACTGCTAACATGACCCAGTTTTTAAAATCTCTGGTCCTCAATGTTAAGTAAAAAAACCTTAAAAAAATCAAGAAATTTTTGGCAACAGAGTAATGGTTTCAAATAAAACTTGCTATTGCATAACAAGGAAATCCATGTTAATCATATGGTACTTTAATTGCTTTTGCAAATTTGACTCATTAGACTAGAATGATTTTTAGCAGTGGTCCTTCTCAACACATCATAATAATTACCATTGAAAACAGCACTGTCCTGTCTTTAATTGCCCTCCTTCCTGAAGCAGTGAGTGTGTTTACTGTATAGGAATGCATATGCCCATCTTTCAGGGCAAAGTGGTTGAACCTAGCAATTTAATAGTTACTCTGCCGAGAGCACGCTAAGAACAGAATCTAAGGATGATTAATTAGTCTCCAGGCTCAATCACTTCAGCGTCTAATTAAATTTCTCACTCTACTTTCAACTACTATAGGAAATAATAATTAGCAAATTTGGAAGGATAATAAAATAAGTTTTTATTTTCCTTTGTAAATAACAGTTAAATCATTGATCATACAACTGAGTGCCTGCATCTCCCTCCCCTGCTGATGTCTAAATCCAGACCATTTTTTTAAAACAAGCAACAAGGCAACAAAGTACATTTTCCTCGAGTATTCATTTTCTGAAACACCTTCTGTCAGTTTTTCTGCCATCAATTTTAATACCAGCTTTTTGCTCTCTTCTTATTAATTTCATCTTGGAATCTACTATTAGCCAACACCACAAACTCTAGAAAACAACTAAATTTCTTTTTCCCTCTTCCACAACCTACACCAATCTTTACCAATATTTTCCTATCCTCTCCACCAAAACCAAAAATGCCCCAACTCCAAGATTTACATTGGAGAGAAAATATTGCATTCATTAAAAAAAAAAAAAAAAGCAGTCAGTTAAGTGGGGGCTCAGAGTGTAATGGAAATGCCTAAGTGTCCCATGCAGCAGGGAATGAAGAAGCCCTGCTGCCTTCAAACAGTTAATTCAGGGTAAGTGATCATGTTTAGTCAGTTCGCCCAGAAAAAGGAAGGAAATTCAAAAGCTGGTTGCTGTAGTAACAATCACAGACCCAAAAAAATATAAATGCACAGGTTCATTTTAAATAAAACTCCTGCCCTATCTCTGTGAGTCTGCTCTCTCAAGAAAAATGAGCTTGCCGCTGAAATTGGTTGTACCTACCTCAACCATTAAACAAGACATTTAACCATAGTGGCAGTTCTGTGACCTTTGAATGCCGTGAAATCTCTGAGCGGTGCTGCTCGTTCATGAAGACGTGTGCTGCGGAATCCAGCAACTTCATCCAGGATTAGGAATATAATTAAGTAAAAAAAAAAAAAAAAAAAAGAAAGAAAGAGAAAAAAAAAAAAGAAACAAAAAAGCACGCAGAGAGCTCGAGTAAGAAGGAAGGTAAGAGTCTCTCGGGTGAGTACACCACTTTTCTCCCAGACAAGCGCTGGGACAGAGCCGAGCTGCTGCAGTGCCCAGACCCACCGACTGGCTGGGGAACAGCAGCCCTCCTGCCAGGCTGGGAGGTGCTGTCAGTTGCCACAGGCAAGGAAAAGCATAGACCAATCAGCTTCAACTCTGGCAGCTTACTGGAGTGGAGCCTTTTCTGTTTATGTTTCCTCATTTCAAGAGTGACGTCAAAGGGTTTAGTTTTTCCTCTGCATGTGCTATTAATTTTAAAGTACTGTACGATGGGAAGAATGTGCATGCGCCGGTGGTTAGCTTGGACTCCCTAATCTCAGGAGAACCCAAGAAACGTTTCTACACACAGGCATAATTTTTTTAAATTTAAAATGCTGCATGGGTTAGGTGTATCCAAAAAAAAAAAAAAAAAAAAAAAGTTGGGCAAAAAACCCTGAGCTAAATAACAGCAGCAAGATTTATACTTTTTCTGAATGTGAGGGTATGTACATATGCCCACCTCACAGCTGTTGCTTATTTTCAAATTAATTCATTTTTACCCCTACCTAAAAATGAGTTGCTAATTCATCTTTATTGCCACAGATGCAGAATTGCAGAAATGAGTTGGTGAACAATATTCTGTACAGTGGAAAATAGACATCATGTTTATACTGCTGATCTCTGCTTTTCTCTCTTTCCTCCAGGTTTGGCTGTAAAGTGTCAGGCTTGTTCCTGCCAGGGAGATCCCTCCTGAAACTCCCCACAGGGAGTCACTCAAGAAGCAGGGCATAGTGATGCACAAAGGTACGTTTGGGGTATCAGCAAGGTGAATAAAGACCTGGTTATTTAGGGATACTTCCTCTACTGGGGGCCCCTGCTTCTCCCTGTGTTTCTCTTCCCACTCTGGAAAATCTCAGTGCCGGCCATCTGTTGTTTCTGCCTCCCCCATATACTCTCCCTTCTCCCCTCACCCCCTTCAGCTAGCAGAACTTTTTTCTTTTGGAAACTTTCCTTTCTCTCTTTCTAGATTGCCTAGACTTTCCCCCAGACCTCAACCAACAGAACTCAAGGGCCATGTGACCCAGCTGGGCCAATCACATTTTTCCATTGCTCTGGGCACAAGAAAAAGCTTTTAGGGGTAGGAACAATACTCAGGAAAAGGTGAGATACCCTTTTCAAATATTTATGCTTCATTGAGAAAGGAGGCATTTTATCTCATTAAGAGGCTTCAGGTTGGTTAAGCAAGCCTGTATATGTTGGGTTCATCTTTGGTGTTAAAGGTTTGTCAGTGACCAAACAAATCTGTTCTCAGATAGTTTACATTCTGGGGGAACAGGAAGGCAAATATGAAAAATAACTAAATGTAAAATATCAGTTGGTTATAAGTGCTTTGAAATAAAGGAAAATAAGGACACAGATTTAGGGTGTGTGTGTGTGTGTGTGTGTGTGTGCAGAATTTCAAGGTGTGGGATGTGAGAGAATGAAAGGAATCAACCAGGGTTCTGACTTGGGCAAACTAGCTTAGAGTTGCTACCTATAGAAGGAGGGTGACTGGGAGAAGAACCTGGCTGGAGGTGAAGTAGAGTGGTTCTTGACCATCATTCGATAGCAACATATATTTCATTGTCTATCTGTATCAGGAACTGTTCTAACTACTGGAGACAAAGCAGTAAACAGCAGCAACAACAACAAAAACAAAGCAAATACAAAATCTCTTACCATCACAAAACTCAGATTTGTCTGATGGTAGACAGACCATGAGAATAAATACAACATTTATATAGGATATTGTATGGTAAGATACTGGGGAGAAAAGATTTTAACAGGAAAGTGTTGCTGGCCATATGGAGGCTTATCATTTTACATTGAATATTCAGGGAGGTCTAGCTGCAATAATGATATCTGAACAAGTCTTAACATTGATGAGGAAATAAGTAGGGAAAGAGCATTACAGTAGGGGAACATCAGGTGTGAGTGTGGTTGTAAGAAAAAGGGAAAGATAATGGATCTAGAAGGAGCAGATCAAGTAGGACTTTCTAGGGCATTGGAAGGACTGAATGAAATGGGGTTTTAAGCAGAGGAGTGAGGTGATCTGACTTACATTTTAACAGAATTACTCTGATAACTGTCTCAAAATCAGGGAGGAAGAAAGGAGGCTAATATAGGATATATATTCATGTTTTAATAAGACAGGGATTATGGCAGAGACAATACAAAATTGTCTCTATTTTGCATTAGAGACAATAGGATTTGTTAGATGGATTGAATGCTGGATATGAGGGAGGGAGATTAGTGAAAAGAGTCAATAGTCTCTCCAAAATGTTGGCTTCCATCAAGTAGAATAATGGAGCTAGCATTAACCAAGAAAGAGTAGGAAGAACCAATTTTGTGGGGAAGATGAAGAGTTTGACAATGAATGTGTTAACTTTGCTTATAAGATAGCTGTATGGAAAATGTTGAGTAGGTCGTTGAATATGTAAGCCTGGAGTTCAGGGAACAGTTTCAGACAACAGGTAAAAATTTGGAAGTCATTGTGTGTGAGAATAGATAAAATTGACACAGGAAGTAGTAAAGATGGAAAAGCCCCAGGCAGTCCAAGATTAAGTAGTCAAGAACATGAAGAAAACCAGCAAATAAGATTGACAATGAATTTCCAGGAGGTAAGAAAAAATCCGAAAGTCAAAAGAGGGTGGTATCTTGGAAGCTAAATGAAATTTTCAATAATCAGCTGTGTAAAATGAAAAATATATGAAGATTAAGACTTGACCTTGGTGCTCCTGAAAAAATCAGGTTCAGTGCAAAGTGGGAAAGATTAAGAGAGAATGGAAGAAAATGACAGGGCAGGGCATAGAAAACTCTTTCAAGGTGTTTTCCTCAAAGAGCGGAGAAATGTGGCAGTAATTGGAAGCGAGAGTAGAGACAAAGATGTTTAGCATGGAAGAAATATAGCATTTTGATGGAAAATATTCAATTGGTAACAATAATTAGTGATTAGTGCAAGAGAGGGGGAAATTTCTAGAACACAAATGGACTGTGTGATAGGCAGACTTCCCCTCCAAAAAATTTCCACATTTTAATTCCTGGAACCCATGAATATATTTTATTACATGGCAAAAGGGCTTTGCAGATATAATTGTTATGGGATCTTAATAGAGAGATTGTCCTGGATTACTGGGTATGCTCAGTTGAACTTCATGAGCTCTTAAAAGCAGAGCTTTTTTATGTGACTGGAAGTACAACAGAGATGTAGCAGCAGAAGAATTTAGAGAAATTTCAAGTATCAGAAATAAATACTCAACACACTTCCACTGGCTCTGAGATGTAGAACCCATGTGCTGAGATCAGAAAGAGGCCTCTGGTAGCTAAGACTCCTCCCCCCACAACCTGTTAAGAGTCAGCAAAGAAACAGGTTCTACAACTGAATTAATTTAGAACTGGATTCTTCCTTAGAGATACAAGATGCTAACATCTTGCTTTCAGCCTGAGAGACTCTAAGCAGAGTATGTATAGATCCATGAATTAATAAAGTTTGTATCAATTTGCTACAGAAGGAATGGAAAACTGAAATAGAGGAGTTGGCTTTAGAAAGTAGCATGGATCATTCACTCACAGAAACAGCACAGGTGCTGTTAGGTGGTGCAAGTTTGGAAAAGTTCTCTGTGACGCCTAATCTTCAGTGAAATAGGAGTTATAGGTATTTTTTTTAAAGATTTATTTATTTATGCGTACAAGAACTGGGGTATAGGCCAGAGGTGTGGGGGGTGAGAGGATTCACCAGAGACAGAGTGGGGAGCAGAACAGGCAGACTGACTGAAATACACTGCTGAGAGGAGCAGGGAGCAGAACAGGCAGACAGACTGAAAGCACTGCTGAGGGAAGCAGCAGGTGTGACAGGAGAGGTCTGCTGCAACATGTGGGTTTCTCTCTGGCAGGCTGGGAATCGAACCCGTGCTTCAGAGGCTGTGGACAGCTTCACAGCGCTGAGCTCAACCTGCTGCACCACCGGGGAGGCCCGGAGTTATAGGTATTAACTAAGAGAAAAGATAGCAAAAGTGGTAGAGTTTGAGGGAAAGTGATATAAAATAGCCATCCAGGAAATTCTCCAAGCAGTATACTGTAATGGCCAAGATTATTAAAGAGCTATCTGAGTTTATCTCTCTTGAGCTAAAATGATGCTAGATAGCATGTTACCTCCACAAAATCTATAAGACATCTAAATAGAAATGCCATGTAGGTACCTGGGATATAGTTGTGGAGAGCCAAGGGCAGATGAAATAGTATTGAATGGCAGCTTGGGAGATCATGAGATCGCTTAGGGAATGAGAATAGACTTGAGGTCTAAACTCTGTGATTCCGATGTCAAGATGTTGGTAAACTGAGTATGACCTAACAAAGGAGAACAAAAAAGGAATAGCCACAGAAGGAGATATACCACCAATAAAGTGGTCTTTCCAAAGTCAGGGTCTACTAGTTTGTGCTACGGATTGAATTGTGTCTCTTAAATTCATGTTGAAGCCCTAACCCCCTGATGTGACTGCATCTGGTGATAGAGCTGATCAAGTGGTAATTTAGATTAAATGGAGTCATAATGGCAGGACCCTAATCAGATAGTTCTGGTGCTTTTATTAGAACATACTGTGGGAGGGCCTCCCCTGGTGGCGCAGCGGTTGAGCGCTGGCTGGGCTGGAGGCTGCCCACAGCCTCTGCAGCGCCGGGTTTGTTCCCCGGCCGCTGGCAAGGGTCCCACAAAAAAAAAAAAAAAAAAAAAAGAACACACTGTGGGGCAATATCTGGATGGGCTGGTTTAAGGCAATCTGGGTATTGGGGTGAGATACCAATGAAAACTCATGACTTATTTCACTCCCTTGTAAACCATTATTTTAGTTTTATTCCCTGAATAATTACTTTATGCCTTTCTTTTTGAAAAACTGGTCCTTTGGTAATTTGTCATGTTCCCCATCCTGCCAAATCTTGATCTGGGAATAGCAGTGATTACCCCTCCCCCAGCAGCTGCCAACACCTGCTCTGTTTCCATGTAAAACTGGGTCTTCTGCTTCAGGTCTGAGCTTGTCCCCAGAGATTTGCTTTCTTCTGGCTGTCCGTTTTTTAAAAAATAATCTGAATTTGTACTCAGAGATTCAGCTCCTCTTAAAAAAAAAAAAATCAAAACATGCTTTCAATGTAGTGAGAACATATCCCCAGGCCAAGCCTCCTTGCTTCCAGTGGCCCTGAACCAGGAGAACAGCTGTTCTATGGGTTTCTCTTTTGCCCAAATTCCACTTAATACAGTTCTGAAACTATTAAAAACAACAACATGTGAGGATATTCCCAAAAAGTGACAGTCTATAAGCTCGGGAGAGAGCTCTCAGCAGACAACAACTTTGTTGGAGTTTTTTCTTGGTCTTCCAGTCTCCAGAAAACAAATTTCTATTGTTAAGTACCCAGACTATGGTATTTTATTATTGAACTTGGACCAATACAGTCAATTATGTGAATCAATTAATTCTCTTTTTCTGCTTATAGTCATTTTAGTTGACTTTCTATTTCTTATATTAGGTATTAGGAAGACTTCTAACAAATTTAATATACAGTGTCAACACTTCCTAGAGCTGTCAACCCTCCTGTCCCTAACACAAATATTTAGCACTTGCAGCTTGAGAGAACTTTAATGATGTTTATATCCAAACACACATATATGTGTATATTTATGTATGTATACAAAATTATTTCCACAAAGACAGTAATATTCACCTAAAATTACTCTGCTTAAAATACTGATTTGTTTTCTGAGTCCCCATTAATACATAATTTGGGTGGTTTTTGAAATATAACATTTGAAATGACCACATGTACTGTAGTTTATTAGTTATAAAAAATAATCTGAGGACCTACCTTATTTTAGTCTCTTCATTTTCTCCCCAAATTTTCTTCTAAAATAACCTATGAATATGATAATTAGTCACTTTTTCCCTTACAATTCAACTCCCTATTTTCTCTATTCATGGAATCGAAAATATGACTCTTATCTGATTGCATCTCAAGCATAATAGATTTCTCAGTGACCCTATACATATCAAATTTGTTCAAGAAATAATTATTAAGTATAAACATTGACAGAAACCAATCTAGTATTATTGTTATGAGCAGAGAAAAATATTATGTTATCTCTACCTTTTTTTTTTTTAAGATGTATTTATTTATCTATACAAGCACTGGGTACAGTCAGAAGCACAGGAGGGTGAGAGAATTCACCAGAGCCAGAGCGGGGAACAGAACAGGCAGGCTGACGAAGAAATACACTGCTGAGGGGAGCAGCGGGCGGCAGGAGAGGTCTGCGCGCTATGTGGGACCCTCGCCGGTGGCCGGGGATATAGCCGGTGCTGCAGAGGCTGCGGGCGGCTTTGCAACTGAGCTCTCAACCACTGAGCCACCAGGGGAGGCCCTGTTATCTCTACCTTTAAATGGTATATGGCTTCTAGTATAAAACACATGTTCTACTAACAAAAACTCTAAAGGTGGAAAAAGGTCCAATGGAAATTCAGAGAAAGGGAAATGTTCACGTGGGTAAATTTGTGAAAATTTGGCACAATTTAGGAGATTTCATTTGTCCTGAACCAGGAAGATCTGTTAAATTGTGGGACTGACCTATAGATTATATATATAATGGGAGTGCTGAATATGGAAAAGGAATACTATTTTGTGACCCCAAATGAAAAATTATAGGAGGTTAAATCTAGAATTCGGACTTCATATATTCAAAGGCAATTGAGGGATTATTAAAGGTTTGTAAGTAGAGGATTAAAATAGCGGTAAATTATTCCTATTAACAAAATGGTCTGGTGCTGGGCATAAACAATTAAGCTTGTGATTACAATATAGCGGAATGAGTAATGTGATGTGGGAGTTCAGGATGAACAGAAGAGAAAAGTCTAGAGATAGGAAGACCGAAGGGAAAGTATGGTTGCTTGAAATAGGCTGATGGTTATATGAAAGGAGAGATGTGAGTGGATTTAACAGTTTTTAGAAACGTAATCATTAAGATCTGGTGATGGATTGAAGGTGAAAGATGAAAGATTTGCTGTGGTATATGAATAAAAAATGAGAGAACCAAGAATGACACTCAAGTTTTAGGTGTGTCAAAAGTGCCATTTACTGAGGTTTGACAGGGAAGATGATAAGTTCAATTTTTTAAAAAGATATATTTATTTATGCATACAAGAGCTGGGGTACAGACCAGAGGTGTGGGGGGTGAGAGGATTCACCAGAGACAAAGCGGAGAACAGATCAGGCAGACTGACTGAAACACACTGCTGAGGGAAGACACGGGCGAGAAAGGAGAGGTCTGCTGTACCATGTGGGTCAGCAGCCTGGCAGGGGATCGAACGCTCAGCTCCTTGGTGGGGGATCAAACTTGTGAAGCTATGAAGACAGCTTCATAGTGCTGTGTCTTAACCCCTTGTGCCTCTAGGGAGGCCCTGATAAGTTCAGTTTTAACTTAACATCAAAGTAAGATGGATATGTTGTTAGGACATGCGACAGAAAAAACCCTAGATTAAAACAGGTTTGAATACTACAATATTGGGGAAATAAACCATCCAAGCTGATGACTTACTCAACAAGTGAGTGTGCTTAGATGAGAACAGAAGAGGGTCTGGGCAAAAACTGATATTAAGTTCTAGGCAAAGGCCTTCCCATAAAAACAGTTCTGATGAAATTTTGATCATGGTCTTCTAGGCTCCAGAATGGTAAGGAAATACTTTTTTGTTATTTAACTTCTCCAGTCTGTGATATTTTATTATGGCTGGTTCACAAAACTAATACATGCCAGAATATAGATCCTAACGCAAAAACTTTTGAGGGACAACACCTTATGCATTTTACTGCTGATGTCTTTCTTTCCATCATATCAACATGTATTTAACCATAATGTACATTTTGTTCTTCTTATTAAATAAATTTTTATAATTTTATACATAGAAGCAATAACTTAAAAGTCCTATTTTATTAAAAATAAATTAATGGTTAATTACTTTGCAATGTTTTATCAATCTTCCTTTAAATAGCGATTACCCTTTATGTGTTTAAAATAGCAATTGATTTATAAAGGTTTACTTTTATGCCATTTTTCAAGATATTTGAATATTTTGTGCTATTGTAAAAGTGACCAACATTAAGATAATCCTCATAGGGAAAGTTCAAACACATCATAAAAATTAGAGATTTTTAAAGTTACAGCATTCCCTAAAATAGCAAGCTACATGAGGGTACTTAAAACCTGAATGGGTGATACTGTGAAGGGAAACTATGGGGGCTACAACTATGTAAGAAAAAAATTAATTAATAATAATACAAATAAAACTAATAGAAACATTTTGTTATGACCAATTTTATTAAAAAAATAAAATAAAACATGAATCCGATTTAACAAAAGTTTAACTCACAAGTTATTTTTCAGGAGTCATCTAGTGAACATGAAAATACTTTGCATGCATTTTAGGAAAGCACACACCTGGCTTTAGCACAGACTACTATACCATCCTGAGGTACGAGTCCACTAGCTGTGTGATATGCTCCTGGCATTTGCATGGATATGACGTTTAGAAGGCAGCAATGTGCAGTTGCTTAATAACTACAAGTTGTTGTTCAGCAGTTCCTGAATCGTTGAGCAAACAGAAGTGGATGGAGCAGGTATATAAAAGTGAAAGGATTAAATCAAAGAGACTGAAAGGAGGTCCTTACAATAGCAAACTCAGTAACGTAGGGCAGTTAACTGTTGGGAGACAGTCAAATAGGAGACAAAATTGGAGAGTTTATGGAGTGACTGAGGCTGGAGGCTCTTATTTTGCAGAAGGACAGAGTTTGGTGGGCATGGACAGTAGAACGGATACTCTGCCAAACATTAAAGCAATAAGAAATTATGTCTCAGAGAAGGTTACTAGCAGCAGGGAATTCCACCGTTGTATGTGTTTGAGGGACCTCATAAGAACAATGGAAGTATATGCAGAACTAGTGGAGTATGAATATAGACAGGAAAATGAGAGCACATTCTTCTCATGATAACAAGCCAGTATTCCCTGGGAAACAGATCCTTGTATTAAACACAGAACAGGCCAATTCGTTCACCTGAGATCCCCCTACATATGGCTGAACCTTTACCACATACATTGCAGAATCCATCTGTAAAAAGCCTCAGGGGAGTGTAATGACTTTCCTCTTCAGATTGTGATGACCTGGAACCTTTGCTGAAGAGAGAGAGCAGAGATGCCTGGACAAGGTGTGGATCTGCCATAGTGGCTATAACTGATGTGTTGATACAATTAAAAAACCTGCCTAAGTCAGATTGTGTTAAATCACATGTAAAATTAATATCATAATATGAAAATTATTTCAGATGTTAGTAAGCATTACAGACATGTACTTACAGCATTTTAAATGCTTAAAATGTTACTTTTACCATATTTTTTGAGGCAGAAATCTGTCAACAGGAAAATGTTCTTGAGTCACAGATTAATGAATAGCTAGAGACAAGTTTCTACAAGAGACTGAAAACATGGATGTATTTTTTTCTGGCATGCTTCATTTCCCCCTGCCTCATTAATTTTCTTGTCTGCTTGCTGCCCATCACAAGTCTCACCTGCATTTTCTATGCTGCATGATCTCAAATCAGTACTGACTTTACAAGCTTCTCCATGTTTACTAGAGATTAAAGGAATACCTACTTCCCACCTGCCTCACACACAGACTGAACAATGAATAAGCAGCAGGGACAGTAACTTTCTAGTTTCTTAAGAAGTTACAGAATTGATCCAAATGTATCATTCCTAGATTGTCTAAGTAATGTTAGCTTTTAATTCTGTCATTTTTCATCATTCTCCCCATTTGCACAACATCCAGGTTTATTCCGCAAGGCTATGCCAGAATGCTCTTACCCATTTCCAATGAGAGTTTCAGTGAGCAAAGTTCTTTCTAGCTGCCTCTGATTTTTACTTAATTTCAGGCAAAATTGCTGCCCAGTGAATTTCTATCTTCCCAAGGGGTACTTCTCTGTAACTCTCACAGAAATCTCCATGAACTTCCTGTTCCTGGTCATAACCTATGTCAACTTCCTTGAATGGGTTCTTGTTTCTTACTCTCTTTTCCTCTGAGCACTCTTTTCTTCTTGCGGTGACAGCTCCTTCACCATGATGAAATGGCCATACTTGTTTCCCTCACTCATCAGTTTTACCTCATTTCTGGTCACCAGCCTACATGATTGTTACAATCTTATTTAATTTCTGGGAATCCTTGCTTTCTTGTGCATGGTTCAATTGTGAAATAACTTTAAGGAAAATTCCATCTTATATTTGACAACATTTTGTTTTCTCTAAAGCAGGATACAATGTAAATTTATGACAGAACCATTTTCTCATATTTTCATAGGTAATATGGATTTAAGGAAAGCCAGAAAGCTAAACATTGCCAAGGTGCTTACATGCAAATAAAAGTTCCCATATTCATCATCACTTGCTGTATATTTTGTACCTTCCATTGTACAAATCATGGCTCCCTACAGGTGACATGTCCTTAATTAATTATTCAACACTTTTTCTCAAACGCTTTCTCTGTGTTATTTCTAAACAAAACATCAGATTTGATAGCTAGCCTTTTGTATCTGCAGAAAATATGTAACCTGAGCATGTACTGCATTCGTCTCCATGGATACCAAATTTCTGTGAATGGCACTTCGTGTGAAAATATCCATAGGGAGGGAAACTGAATTTTGCTCATTCTTTCAGTTCAGTTCCTTCTCCTGACTTTTTTTTTTCCTGACTTTTTTTTCCTTACACTTCTTATTCCAGACTATATAAAACAAGAATTCTGATACACGTTGCATAATAGAAATTCCTTGTATTTGGATCACAGGCCACCATGTTTGTATTCTTGTTTGTATTCTTTTGACTACTTAGTAAGCATCAACTCAGAGAAATTAAAACTACTGTAGGAAATGGGAAGGTAAAAAAACCTAAGCCGATTTTTGACAAAATCTAACTAAGGTATCTCAAATTTAGCTCAGAAATTTTGATTCAGTAGAACAGTAATTGAAGAAAGGCGGGGACCCAAGGGCAATTTTTATTTCTTGAAAACACCAGTTTTTTGGTTCGAACATCATTAATTTAGTTAGTAAATCCCTTTTTACCAACTTTGTGCTGCTTAATTATGACATATGTCTTTAACTAATAAACATAGAAGGTATATTGATTACCGTAATAAATGGAACATATTTAAGTATTTCAAAATCCAAAAAGAAAAAGGTCCTCATTGATTAAAAAAAAAAGAAAAGAACCATCCTCTTACTTAATGCTTTCTTTGTTGATTTGCATGTTTTATTTTAATGTTTAAACTTGCTTTAGAGCAACATACACATTAAAGTTTATTTTTGATAGGGGACCTCCCCTGGTGGCGCAGCGGTTGAGCGCGGGGTTGCGAGGCTGCCCGCAGCCTCTGCAGCGCCGGTTCGTTCCCCGGTTACCGAAGAGGGTCCCACAAAAAAAAAAAAAAAAGTTTATTTCTGATATATTATCATCTTGGAGGGTCCCACAAAAAAAAAAAGAAGTTTATTTCTGATATATTATCATCTTGACTATATGGTTGCTCTAAACTTAAGAAAAGAAAGTAGGGTTTCCCCGGTGGTGCAGCGGTTGAACGCTGGGCTGTGAAGCTGCCCACAGCCTCTGCAGCGCCGTTTGGATCCCCGGCCACAGGGCGAGGGTCCCACATGGCACGCAGACCTCTCCTGCCACCCACTGCTCCCCTCACCAGTGTACTTCGGTCCTTCTGCCTGCTCTGCTCCCCGCTCTGGCTCAGGTGAATTCTCTCACCCTCCCACGCTTCTGACTGTACCCAGTGCTCGTAGAAATAAATAAATAGATCTTTAAAAAAAATAAAGAAAAGAAAGTAGAGATCAGATCATTTGACGAGAAATCAGATATGACCGCTTTTGCTCACAGATCCCATGGCAAGATATTGACGAGCAGGAGCATTGATGCCTGAGAGACTGAAGCTGAAGAAGGCAAGGCAACTTGTGTTCCACAGACTCCATAGGAACTACTGGCAGCTGTGAGCTTGAACAAGGTACAAAGGCTATTCTTCACGGTCAGAGTGAAGCCAGCTGCAACTCTACTGACTTTCCAGGAAGGGAGAGCAACCTGTTGGGAAATGAGTGTTATTTACTTTATCTTTTATAATTAGTGAATTGATTTATTTTTAATCTATTAGTGTATCCCCATCAGGTATCACCACCATAGTGCATCCACCACCCACTCACCCTTATTCCACCACTAAGACCATTGTGTTTCCTTTCCTTTTTGTTCTTTCCCTCCCCACCCCTTGTTACTCCAGTTAGGTAGTCAGCTATCTATGGCTAGTTTTTCAGTTGTCTCTATCTGACTATTAATTTACTTACTTTATATTCTACGTGTTAATGACACCACCAAGTATTTATTTTTCTCCTTCTGACTTGTTTCACTTAGCGTTATGCTTACAAGCTCCATCCATGTTGCCACAAATGGCATGAGTTTATCTTTTTTAATCATTGAGTACTATTTCATTGTGTATATATACCACATCTTGATCCACTCATCTGTTTTGGGGGATTTAGGTTGTTTGCCTTGTTTAGCTAGAGTGCAAAATTCCTTTGGAATTAGTGTTTTTGAATTTTTTTTGAATAGATGCCTAAAAGTCGAAGTACTGTGTTGAATGGCAGATCCACATTTGTTGTTTTGAGACACCTCTGCACAGCTTTCCATCAGACTGGACCGGCTGCATTCCCAGCAGCGGTGTATGTGTGGTCCCTTTTTGTCCACATCCTCACCAGCACTTGTTGTTTCTGGTCCTTTAGATATGGGCCATTCTCACAGGTGTGTGATGGTATCTCATGTGATATTGATTTGCATTTCTTCTATAATAAGTGGTTGTGAAAATTTTTTCATGTACCTGCTGCTGTTGTAATGTCTTCTTTGGAGAGGTGCCTGTTTAGTGCTTTTGCCTATTTTGATTGGGTTATTTATTTTGTTTTTGTAGAGTTCTATGTGTTCTTTGTATATCTTAGATAACAGTCCTTTGTCAGATGTACAGTGTGCAAATATTTTCTCCAATTCAGCAGGATTTCTTTCACTGTGTACAAGCTTTTTAGTTTGATGTAGTCCCAGCTGTTTATTTTCCCTTTTGTTTCCCCTGCTGTTGGGGACAAATCCCTAAAGACATCACTAGAGTTTTTATCATGTAATGTTTTGCCTATGTTTTCTTCTATGTATTTTATCATTTTATGTTGTATATCCAAATCTTTGATTGATTTTGAGTTGATTCTGGAGTATGGTGTGAAATTGTGGTCTAGTTTTATTCTTTTGTATGCAGCTGTACAGTTTTCCCAACACCATTTATTGAAGAGGCTATCCTTTTTCTAGTGTATGTTTTTGGCTCGTTTTTCATAGATTAACCATCCATATATATGTGGACTTATTTCTGGACTCTCAATTCTATTCCATTGGTCTGTGTGTCTGCTTTTGTTCTAGTATCAGACTATTTTAATTATTATGGTTTTATAATGTAGCTTGAAATCTGGAAGTGTGATACCTCCATTCTCAAAAATGATTGTTCTTTAGGAATCAATTTGGATTGTTCTGCAGCCAAGAACAGTGTCAAGAACAAGATCCAATACTAATGTTCATTCTGTCTCTCTCTAAAATACCTGCTAGGTTTAGAATATAAATGACTCTCTCAATTAGAAAAAGAGAACATCTCCATATTAGCAAAAAAAAAAAAAACTGTATTGCCAGCAGGAACAGATAACTACAGGTGAGAAATGGCTAAAAATTCCTCCCTTCAGACAGCTGTCAGACTCGAGCTTCCTCCCACATTGCAGGGATGGCGGAGAGACCCGAAAGAAGCTCTGGGAAACCTTCTTGCTTATGCCAACCTCTTCAGCATTCTGAGGCAAACCTAATGAGTACATTCCCCTTTTTGCTTTCAGTTCAGGCAAAAACTGAAGTTCAGATATTTCTTGTTCAGTAATAGGTTAGTATCTGATATACCAGAGAGAGACAGAGATTTCACTGATCTTCTGAATTTTAAAACCGGGGAAAAAGATATTCTCAAAAGATAAAATGTAAAAACGTGAAAGGAATCACAGAAACCATCACTCAGGGCAGTTCCCGGCTTCGACATTAATGCACCCAGTAAGAGTAAAGGAACACAATGCCCCTCAGCATGATGATGGAGACATTACTTGAAAAGGAAGAGTTTATGAGCTGGATGATACCCACTAATTATATCCTGGAAAATGTCTGTCAGTACAAACAAGAACAATTGAAAGGAACTCTCAGAAAATGGAGTGGAACAAATAGTAAAATATTATTCACTTCAATAAGGCCTTCGAGTATACTTCACAAGCAGAAGTTAGCAGTGCTTTGAACAAACAGAAGATATGGCTACAATTTTCTGTGATACACTATCTATGGCATATTTTGCTTTATTATTATTATAAAATTCCTTTATTTTTTTATACCAATCAGTTTTTAAGAGTATAGTAAAACAGATTTTTCTCTTTTTTCCCCTCAACTCAGCATATATCTCCTTTTTCTCCACAACTGGAGAGCAAACTACAGTGAGGAAAATGGTGGACATGTTCCCTGGAAGAAGGAGCATATCTTCTATTTCTTTGTAAACCCTATTGCTTCATACCATGAATGGCAGATTTAGTACTTTGAAAGTGTTTGTTAAAAGGTTGTAGGGATTAATTAAGCAATGCTATGTATGAATAAATACATTGATGCTGTCTTCCTAGTGTCACTTGTAGAGAGAGAACATGTTGCTTCAATGTTTATTATAGCTCTTTTTCACCTGTAGAGATCAGCTTAATGGGACCAGGTAAGGGTGAGGGGAAAAGAATGGCATCAGCTATATACTCAGAGCATGTCCTGTGCTGGTGTTTTATATGTGATCTTAATCACATATATAATGACATGTACATAATAACATATATAATCCTCATGACTGTGAGAAAGAATCACTAGCTGCCTTTTATAGATAAGCACATAGAGTCTCAGAGAGATTACTAATTTGCCCTGATTCACATGGCTTGCAGATGGAATTTAAAGTCAAATTGTTTCTCCAAGCAGCACACCTTTTATTTTCGCTCTAAACATAAAACACAGTATAAAGATTAAATTACTAACACATCTGGTTGCAACACCATTTAAAACTCTTAGTACTCTCAGTGGCCCCTACCAACTTAATAGTTATTTATTGAGCACTCAATACAAATAACTTCTTGCATAAGAAGATAAATCCTACTACCATTCATTATGGGCAGGTTAGGCTTGATATCAGTCGTCTGGATACTATAACATTCTGAGTGTAGTAGAAACAGTCAAGATAATTAAGGAAATTTAAACATCATTTAAAGCAGTTAAAAATAATCTATTTCAAGAGAAATGGTAATTTTCTCTAATTAGGAAAAATTAGATTGCATACTAAAATATTATCTTAGTAAGTGCAATAATCATTAAGATAACTTGTAACCACATTTTGATGCTAAGAAAGTCATAATAATTAACTTTTCTTGAGATTTTTGAAAAAGTTTACTGGACATCTGAAATCCTGCCAGATTATTGGAGCTCTCTAGATGCTCATGCTTACTAACTTCCCTCTTACTAACTGGGAATCACACTTGGGATCACAAGATTTTAAGCAATGGTGTCCTGTTAGTCATTTGTTCTAGTGACAGCACAAGGTAGCCATGGAAATATGGAACACCATAGGATCTGGGTAACTTCTTGGAACACAATCTTCGGGAATGTTTTCTCAGCTTATGAGGGCGTTATATTTGTCAGGCACCCTAGCCTTTGAAAGCTCAGCCTGTCATTCTAAGATATAAACTATTCATCTACATAAACAGCACTTCTGTGAAGAGTTTTGCTCTGAATTTCTGGCTTCTTTCCTCCCTTTTGCTCTCAGTCTCCTGAAATTTCCCCTTTCTGCCCAGATAGGAACAGGTCTAAGGCTATTTGGCAATGTAGCCTGCAACCCTGTTACCTGTTGACGACAGGGCCTAAGGCTTTAATACTCACCTCAGTGAAGTTCCATGGGCACACAGGCAGTCACAGGTACAGTCCTGGGGAATGCACACACAGATCGGGTACAGATCAGGGCAGAGAATGGTAGATTTAGACAGGGCTAGTCCATTCATTCATAGTGGGGTAAGCACTTCACAAAGTATTATACTCCCCACAACTGCAACCTACAAAGACCAATAGGTCATGTGCTGGTCAGCCATGGATAGTGGGGCAAGGAAGTGCTGCCCAGAGTGAACAGCTCTTTCTCATCTAACATTCAGTTGTGTGGTGGCCCAGCCAGGCTGGGGAGCAGGCTAGACAGAAAATCCATTCCAGACCCTTATTGGGTCACCAGCTCACAAAATTATGTGCCAAGCTACTAATTGTTAGGGTCCAGACAACCCTTCCTGACAGGACATGCACAAGGCAGACATTGTTCCCAGTCAGGCCTCATATCAGAAGAAAAAATTCTACAGCATAGCCATGGCCAAACGTTCCCCCTTGTCTGAGATGCTGTATTGCTATTTGTGTGCTGCCAGGGCCTCGGGAATCTTACATCCCTCTCAACCTTGCTAAGAAAAAAATCACAGCACAGTTTCCTGGAACTGCATGAGGAGATGTCCTTTTATCTACCTCCTAGAACTGAAAAAAGAATTTTCAAGAAGTTTTCTAATGAAACCTAAGGGAGACAGAAGGAAACTTCAATTTTTCATGGTTTTTTCTTCTCATTTTCTGATTTCTCACAAAAAGCATGCATTACTTTGCAATAATAATAAAAAGAAGGTCTAGAAGGAATATAGTTACTTCACCATTTTGCATAAAATCATTATTAAAAATGAGTTTTAAAATATTAAATATAATGCATATATTTTATGATCGCTGAAGGAAATGGTACAATTTAATTGACCATTTCCTGTGCTGTCTGGGGTTGAGAATAAGGGATTGTATTGTGCCTTCCCTGCTCCTGTTTTCCCTTCCCCAGAGTCTAATATATCAATCAAATAAAATTAGTGTAATTAGGATGTCGACTAAAGACAGATGGTCTCTTCCTCTAAGGTTTTCAAATGAAAACCAAGTATCATTATAAAGCAAACAAATTAATTTATTCATTGAAATTAAATGAATATGATCATTGTCATTTTAAGGGACTCAGATCATTTGAGATTGAGATCATGGAAAATACAAATGAATTCTTATGAATGAATACAGGCTTTGATTACAAATGATCAATGTTTCCTTCTGAGCTTGTTAACACCAACACTGTGACTCCCAGGCATGTGTCATTTGTCTTTCCCTTGCTATCTTCTCCCAGCCATAGTCAGCTCAACCTACCCAGCTGCCTACCTCCTGGGCCGGCTTGGAGAAGGCTGTTCCTTTAAGACCAGCCCTGGGCAGTGTAGACCTCACGAGGGGCTATAGGACATTTCTTTTTGTAAATTCTACCCTAATTTGCAAGAAGCCAATTATTTAACTGGGCAGAGGCAATTTCAAGAGGGTAAAGGCTGAGAAATGAATGGAACTAGAGGAAATGGACATAATCATGAGGGACTAAAGGTTCTTGGATGCTGAGAAGAGAGTGAAAGCAGCAGCAACTTGAAGGATCTCTATGGACCAAATAAGAAAACAAATACTGGTAGTGACTGGTAGTGACTCAGTGGCAAAATAAATAAATAATTAAAAACAACGATGAGGGCCTCCCTGGTGGCGCAGCGGTTGAGCGCTGGGTTGCGAAGCTGCCTGCAGCCTCTACAGTGCCGGTTTGATCCCAGGCTGCTCCCCGGCCACCGGAGGAGGGTCCCACATGGTGCGCAGACCTCTCCTGCCGCCCGCTGCTCCCCTCAGCAGTGTACTTTGGTCCTCCTGCCTGCTCTGCTCCCTGCTCTGGCTCTGTTGAATTCTCTCACCCTCCAGTGCTTCTGACTGTACTCAGTGCTTATATAAATAAAATAAATAAATCTTTTAAAAAAAATAGAAAAAAAAGGAAAAAAAAGAAAAACAACGATGACACAAAATCTTCCAGCTTTTAACATGATTTTAAAAGTATTTAAAAATATTAATGTACTTTTTCCTATGCTTTCCCCTTTCCACTATTTCAGTGCAGATAATGTACTTTCAAAAATCTTGTTTTTCTTAGACTATTTACTCAGATGGTATTCTTTTCTGAATTAAATAAAACAACATAAAACTTTTTTTTTTTACCAAATATGAAGTTCTTTGTGTTTTACAATCAGTGATCTAAACAGATCACCTTATAAAATTCTAAAGTATGGAAGAATAGAGCCTCCCCTGGTGGCACAGCGGTTGAGGGCTGGGCTGCGAAGCTGCCAGCAGCCTCCGCAGCGCCGGTTTGATCCCCAGCCGCTGGCGAGGGTCCCACATGGCACACAGACCTCTCCTGCGGCACCCGCTGCTCCACTCAGCAGTGTCCTCCGTCTGTCTGCCTGTTCTGTTCCTGGCTCTGGCTCTGGTGAATTCTCTCACCCTCCCGTGCTTCTGACTGTACCCATGCTTGTATAAATAAGTAAGTAAATAAATAAATAAATCTTAACCCAAATGCCCAAAAATAGATGACTGGATTAAGAAGATGTGGTACATATACACCATGGAATATTACTCAGCAATCAAAAAAGATAAAACACATGCAGTTTGCAGCAACATGAATGGAGCTAGAAAGGATCATGCTCAGGGAAATAAATCAGAAAGAAAAAGAAAAATACCAGATGGTCTCACTCATAGCAGGAATTTAGAAAACCTAAATAAGAGACCAGGAAAAAGACTAATCAATACAAAGCAAAAATCAAATTCAACAAGCAACTATAAACCAGAGACACACTGGGGGTGGGGGGGATGGAAAGACTAGAGTCAAAATAAGGGGGGGTGCAATTGTATGGGGAATATAACCATAATGAAAATGCATACATTGTGCAAAGATGAAAAATGATGTAAGAATTATATAAAATAAAATATTTTAAAATTTAAAAAAAGTTAATCACTAAAAGGAACTACTGCTAACATATAGCATATAAAAATTCTTTTATGAAAAAAATTTTTAAAAAAGTATGGAAGAATAAGTGGTTAGTAACTGCCTAACTATATCCTGATAGCACTAATTTTGAGAGAGTTTATGATTAGAGCTAGCTGGTTGCTGGGGGATTTCTGTCCAATTAGACAAGGTGGTTCAGTCTGATCAGTAAGGGATGGCCTTTATAGGCCTGCAAGAGATATTAGCTAGAAGGAATTGAATCCCTGCTCTGTGTAAAACAGCTTTATTTAAGCTCATTCTCCTTTGTGCAATGTGCATCACCAGGACCATTTGATGAAGCAGAAATGAATTGGAAGCACACAGACTGCAACAGGCACAAACATCAAAGGGCTGGCCAGTAAGTATAAAGCAGCATCAAAATCCAGGCATGGCTGGCCACAACGTTAATGCTTTGCACACTAGCATACAGGTTTTGTCTTCTAAAGGAGGGAAGGAAAGTTAAGGCACCAAATGTCTTGCTGTACATCAGTCAAAATGGGCGTATTCTAGCAAGTTCCCTTTAGGATAGTAACTTTGTACCAGTAAAGCTATACTTGATTATCTAAGGACATGCTGACCCAACCTGGCTAAAGATCTTAGATCTGCTGAAAATTGATCTTCATGTAATCTGATCGCTAAAATTCTTTTCCTTTTTCTCTAAAATTTCACTTCACAAGCATCAAAATGCAGTTAATCCAGAAAGATGAGATCTTTGTTCTTTCCCATCTCAATGGTCTCATTCTATTGCTTCAAAATCTTGTAATCTTCCCTAAATTCTCTTCATGTCCTAAATGTCTAATATCCAGGTCATTAAACTCAAGTACTAAATGTATGCTGCTTGGTCTTTTAGATTCAAATTAATGGTGGAGTTAGAATTGGAGAGGCTAGGTTGTTTCTACATCATGGTCACTTGATAAAAATTTAAATCTGAGCATGTGTGACTATGGTGACTATAATCAATAATACATTGTATATTTGAAAGTCGCCAAAAAAGTAGATCTTAACTTTTCATCACACCAGACGAACTCTTACTGAAAATGCCACCAGATGAACTCTTACTGAAAATGTCTTCATCGACATCTTCATGGGCTTCTTCATGTGATCAGGCACGTAAGAATTTTTCCATGAAAACAAAACACTTCCCAAGGTGTGCTTTTAGAAATTCTAAGGAACTTTAAGGAAGCTCCTATATCCTAATATTCTGATGGTTACACAACTCTTAATACTGTTTCCAAATTCACTTTCTCTAATTTGTTCTGGTGAGTTTTTGTTTATTTACATTCTGAGGGTTTTCTTAACTGGGCTTTACAGCTCATGTCAGCAAAGAGAGAGTGAAAAATATCCTCACCAAAAGCTAAGACAGCAATAACCAAGCATAGAAAATAAGGGCATTCTACTGGCTTTTAACTCCATAGGCATTAAAGCAAATTACTTGTAGATCAGCTGAGAAATTTATAAAAGAATTCTACTATAGGTAGCAAAAGTATTCGTTCAGTCATCTTAAGTCTTACCCATGTTAGCAAAGAAAAGAAAAACGGAACAAGATTTGGTGGGTTTTGCTTCTGGTTGCTCCTGGACATTTATGTGCAACATGTCTTATGAAAATAGCATTGGTAAGAAAAGTACCCACAAATATGTTTTCAGAAATAAGCTATAGAGAATGTACACAATATGACACATAATTACTATGTGGGGAAGTCAAACTCCTGCTGAAATGTTTTGCATTTACAGCCTCAGCAATTGGCCCGGATGTCTCCTCTGCTGCATCCCCACACTTTTTCCCCTAGCTCCCTCCCCCTGCATAAACCTAATGGTTTTCTAACATCCAGCCGCTAGTCAGAACAACAAAAAATTAGCCAAATGATTCATTCATTTACTAATCAGGCAACTATTTATTGAGGATACTGCCTAGTGCCCTGTCCACGAGGATAGGGCCCTGTGTGACAGTGTTTGGACACCCAACCAATGCACGAAACAGAAGCAGCAGAGCAGAGTTCTGGCAGACTGGGGGTAACACAGCATAGGGGGCGCCTTCTCAGTCATAAAGTAGGAAAACTGAATTTGGACCATGTCTTTAATTTTCCTCTATCTTTTTTTTACTTTTTAATTTTCCTCAATAATTTTTTTTTTTTTTTTATAAATTTTATTGTTATATTCCCCATACAATTGCAGCCCCCCATTCTGACCCCAATCCCTCCCCTCCCGCCCCCGCCCCCCTAAAAGTGTCTCTGGTTCATAGTTTTTTGTTGATTTTGATTTTCACTTTCTTATAGTTATTCATTTTCCTGGTCCCTTATTTAAGTTTTCTAGATTCCTGCTATGAGTGAGACCATCCGGTATTTTTCTTTTTCTTTTTGGCTTATTTCGCTGAGCATGATCCCTTCCAGCGCCATCCATGTTGCAGCAAATTGCATGTGTTTATCTTTTTTGAATGCTGAGTAATATTCCATGGTATATATGTACCACATCTTCTTGATCCAGTCATCTATTTTTGGGCATTTGGGTTGTTTCCAAAGCTTAGCTATTGTAAACAGTGCTGCTATAAACATAGGGGTGCAGGTGTTCTTTGGAATTGATGTTTCTGTGTCCTTTGGGTAAATACCTAGGAGTGGAATTGCTGGGTCATATGGAAGCTCTATGTTTAGTAGGTCCAGAAATCTCCACACAGCTTTCCACAGTGGTTGGACCAGTTTGCACTCCCACCAACAGTGCAGAAGAGTTCCTTTTTCTCCACACCCTCGCCAACATTTGTTGTTGCTAGTTTTTTTAATATGTGCCATTCTCACTGGTGTAAGATGGTATCTCATGGTAGTTTTGATTTGCATTTCCCTGATGACAAGTGATGTTGAACATTTTTTCATATGCCTGTTGGCCATTTGCATTTCCTCTTCAGAGAAGTTTCTTTTAAGCTCTTCTGCCCATTTTTTGACTGGATTATTTTCTTTGTTGTTGTTGAGACTCATCAGCTCTTTGCAGATTTTTGTGATTAGTCCTTTATCATTAGTGTTGGGTGCAAAAATGTTCTCCCAGTTGGTGGGGTTTCTCTTTGTTTTTGTTATTGTCTCTTTTGCTGTGCAAAAGCTCTTTAATTTGATATAGTCCCAGCTGTTTATCTTTGCCTTCACTATCACTGCTTTGGGTGATGTGTCTGTAAAGATGTCTTTGATGTGCAAATCACGTAGTGTTTCGCCTATATTTCCTTCTATATATTTTATGGTTTCAGGTCTTATGTCTAGTTCTTTAATCCATTTTGAGTTGATTTTTGTGTATGGTGTGAGGTGGTGGTCAAGCTTCATTCTTTTGCATGTAGCGACCCAGTTTTCCCAGCACCATTTATTGAACAAACTTTCTTTGCTCCAATGCATAGTCTTTGCTCCTTTGTCAAAGATTAGTTGACCATAAACCTGTGGGTTTATTTCTGGATTTTCTATTCGATTCCATTGGTCTGTATGTCTATTCTTGTTCCAATACCATGCGGTTTTGATGATTATGGCTTTGTAGTATAGTTTGAAGTCTGGGAGTCTGATGCCTCCATTCCCTTCTTTTTTTTTCAGGAGAGCTTTGGCTATTCGGGGTTTTTTGTGATTCCATATGAATTTCATCAATAATTGTTCTATTTCTTTGAAGAATGACATTGAAATTTTGATTGGAATAGCATTGAATCTGTATATTGCTTTTGGAAGGATGGCCATTTTAATAATGTTTATTCTTCCAATCCATGAGCAGGGGATGTCTCTCCATTTCTTTGTGTCTTCTTCTATTTCTTTTAACAGTGTTTTATAGTTTTCTTTGTATAGGTCCTTTACCTCTTTTGTTAGATTTATTCCCAAATATTTGATTTTTTTTGTTTCAATAACAAAAGGGATGGTCTTTTTGATTTCTTCTTCTTCAGATTTATTGTTTGTGTATAGGAAGGCTACTGACTTTTGCGTGTTGATTTTGTATCCTGCCACTTTACTGAACTGATTGATGAGTTCAATTAGCTTTTCTGTGGAGTTTTTGGGGTTCTCTATGTATAATATCATATCGTCTGCAAATAGTGATAGTTTGACTTCTTCTTTTCCTATTTGGATTCCTTGGATGTCTTTCTCTTGTCTTATTGCCCTGGCTAGGACTTCCAGTATTATATTGAAAAGCAATGGTGAGAGTGGACATCCTTGTCTTGTTCCAGATCTTAATGGAATTGCTTTCAGCTTTTCACCATTGAGAATGATACTGGCTGTTGGCTTGTCATAGATGGCCTTTATGATGTTGAGGTATGTTCCTTGTATCCCAAGAATTTCAAGGGCTTTTATCATGAATGGGTGTTGCACTTTGTCAAAAGCTTTCTCAGCATCTATTGATATTATCATATGGTTTTTATATTTCTTTTTGTTGATGTGTTGGATAACGTTGATTGATTTTCGGATGTTAAACCATCCTTGTGCCCCTGGAATGAATCCAACTTGGTCGTGGTGAATTATCTTATGGATACATTGTTGGATTCTGATAGCTAAAATTTTATTGAGGATTTTTGCATCAGTGTTCATTAGGGAGATTGGCCTGTAGTTTTCCTTTTTTGTGTTGTCCTTGTTCGGTTTTGGTATTAGTGTAATGTTGGCTTCATAGAACGTGTTTGGTATTGTCCCTTCCTTCTCAATTTTTTGGAAGAGTTTGTGAAGGATAGGCACTAATTCGTCTCTGAATGTTTGGTAGAATTCATTTGTAAATCCATCAGGTCCTGGGCTTTTGTTTTTGGGGAGGTTTTTGATTACCATTTCAATTTCGCTAATTGTAATTGGTCTGTTTAGGTGTTCTATTTCTTCTTTATCTAGCTTTGGGTGATTGTAGAGTTGTAGGAATTTGTCCATCTCCTCTAGATTGTTAAACTTGTTTCCATATAACTGTTCATAGTAGTTACTGATTATTCTTTTGATTTCTGCTGTGTCCGTTGTGATTTCTCCTCTTTCATTGATAATCCTGTTTATTTGTGCTTTCTCCCTTTTTTCCTTTGTGAGCCTGGCTAGGGGTTTGTCTATTTTATTGATTTTTTCAAAGAACCAGCTCTTGGTTTCATTGATCTTTTGGATTGTTTTTTTAGTTTCAATTTCATTTATTTCTGCTTTGGTTTTTATTATTTCTTTTCTTCTACTGGTTTTGGGGTTTTCTTGTTGTTCTTTTTCTAGATCTTTGAGCTTCGAGATTAGGTTGTTTCTTTGCGTTCTTTCTTGTTTCTTGATGTGAGCTTCTATTGCTATATATTTGCCTCTTATTACTGCTTTTGCTGCATCCCATACATTTAGGATATTGGTGTCCTCCTTGTCGTTCAATTCAAAAAATTTTTTAATTTCTTCTTTGATCTCCTCATTAGTCCAATGGTCTTCCAGTAGTGTGGTTTTTAATCTCCATGAGGTAGGAAAGTTCCTTGCCTTCTTTTTATGGTTTATTTCTAGTTTGATGCCTTCATGGTCAGAAAAGATGGTTGATATGATTTCAATCTTGGTGTATCTGTTGATGTTTGTCTTGTGCCCCAGTATGTGATCGATCCTGGAGAATGATCCGTGTGCGCTTGAGAAAAATGTGTACTCCATTTTTTTGGGGTTTAGTGTTCTATAGATGTCTGTTAAGCCCAATTGCTCTAGGTCTTTATTTAGAGCTTTGGTTTCTTTACTTATTTTTTGTCTTGTTGATCTATCCATTGTTGATAGTGGTGTGTTGAAGTCTCCCACTACGTATGTGTTTTCTCTGATGTCTGTTTTCAGAGAGGACAACAGTTGTCTGATATATTTTGGTGCTCCTTCGTTTGGTGAGTATATGTTAATGAGTGTTATTTCTTCTTGAAGTATTGTCCCCTTGATCATAATGTAGTGACCATTGGGGTCTCTTTTTATCTTTTTGAGTTTGAAATCTGTTTTATCTGATATAAGTATAGCTGTTCCTGCTTTCTTTTTTGGTCCATTTGCTTGTAGGATTGTTTTCCATCCTTTAACTTTGAGCCTATTTTTATCTTTTGTAGCTAAATGTGTTTCCTGGAGACAGCAAAAGGTTGGGTTTTGTTTCTTAATCCAGGCTGCAACTCTGTGTCTTTTTATTGAAGAGTTTAGTCCATTTACATTTAGAGTTAATATTGATATGTTAACATCTGTATTTGCCATTGTGTTTGTCTTTCCTTTGATTTTATTTATTTATTCTTTTAATAACTTTTTTTTTTTTTTGGCCTTCTTTCATTGTTATTCGTCGCTCTGAGGTTCTGGCTTTAGGACTCCTTGTAGTATTTTTTGGAGTGGGGGTTTAGTTGCAATGAAATTCCGGAGTTTCTGTTTGTCTGGGAAGGTCCATATTCTTTCTTCAAAGAGGAAGGAGAGCTTTGCGGGATAGAGTATTCTTGGTTGGCATCTGTTTTCTTGGAGTCTGTTGACTATGTCCCTCCACTCTCTCCTTGCCCGTAGTGTTTCTTCGGAGAAGTCTGATGTCAGCCTGATTGGTTTTCCTTTGAATGTTATCTGTTTCTTCCCTCTTGCCAGTTTCATTATTTTTTCCTTGTCCTGGATTCTTGGGAGCTTTACTATTATGTGTCTTGCTGTATTTTTCCTTTCGTCGTGGAAGTTTGGTGTTCTTCTTGCTTCTTGTATATCAATTTTCAGCTCCTTCTTCACATTTGGGAAGTTCTCTTCAATTATCTCTTTGAATATTTTCTCTGTTCCTACATCTCTCTCCTCTCCTTCTGGTATTCCTATAACTCTTATATTTCCTTTCCTCATGGAGTCAGATAGTTCCCGAAGTCTTTCTTCGTTCTTTTTCCTTCGTACTTCTCTTTCCTTTTCTGTTTTGGTTCTTTTTATTTCTGTGTCTTCAAGATTACTTATTCGTTCTTCCATTTCATCTATTCTGCTTTCATTGCTTTTCCCAGAATTCTTTAGTTCTTCCATTAATTCTTTGATCTCCTGCATTTCTTTTACTTCCCTCTTTAGGGACTCAATTTCTTTCTTCTGACCATTGTTTTCCCTCTCTAGGGACTCAATTGCATTCTTCTGATCGTTGATTATTTTTCCCTTATCATTGTTTTCCTTTATGACTTCTGTCAGTTTTTTAATCACGGCAATTTTAAATTCTCTTTCTGGAAGGCTCAGAAATTCTTCCAAGTTATTGTCGTTGCAATCTGGGGGCTGGCTTTCTTTTTGTGGTGTGCTTTTTCTCTGGAGAGTTGCTAGGTTGCGTGTGGTTCTTCTCCTCCCTACTGTCTGTTTTCTAATTTGCCGTATGCGTTGGGACACTGTGTTGTTGGGACTTGCCGGCATCTTGGGTGGGCTTCTCTGTTCCCCTCTGGTTCTTCCAGGAGTCATCTGTCAGTTTCAAGCAGCCTTTACTGGAGAAAGGTCCCTGTTCTAAAATGCCGATGTGGGGACACACTCCCCTGTGCGCCTGGTCTGCCCCGGCGGTGGGTTCCTGCTCCCCTCTGGGCTTGGACTGCAGGCCAGATGGGGTCTGGCGTGGGCGAACTTCCCCCGCTCACCTCTGGCTCCTGAGGAAGCCTTCTGCAGGTAGTCTTTACTGAAGAAATGTCCCTGTTCTAAAATGGTGATGTGGGACACACTCCCTGCGCTTCTGGTCTCAGGCACACTCTTCTGCGCGCCTGGTCTGCCCCGGCTGTGGGTGCTCGCTCTCCCTGTGGGCTCAGACTACTTGTTCAGAAGGGGCCCGGTGTGGGCTAACTCCCCAGCTGGCCACTAGCTCCTTCAGTAGCCTGTGCTGGGGTCAAGTCGCTAGGTGGCACCAGAGATCTCTCCTAGAGCCCTTGGGGAGCTGATTTTCCACCCCGTGGGACAGGGAGCAGAGCGGGGATGGTAGGGTACACCTCAACGGCTTTGGGGTGCTGTGTCTGCCTTGTGCCCCACCGTCGTGGGGAACCCACGCCCCTAATTTCGTGCCCCGGGTCTCAGTTCCAAAGCCCTCAGTTCCAGGACGCGGGCTGTAGCCCAGATCAGTGGCGCGGGAATGGCGCCTTTTGAATCCCGCTCCCCTGCCTGGGCGCCTTGTTCCTGCTCACTCAGGGGGGGCCTCCGCCCGGGTCTCAGTTCCAAAGCCCTCAGTTCCAGGACGCGGGCTGTAGCCCAGATCAGTGGCGCGGGAATGGCGCCTTTTGAATCCCGCTCCCCTGCCTGGGCGCCTTGTTCCTGCTCACTCAGGGAGGGCCTCCGCCGTCTCCCCGCAAGCCTAGGTCGCAGGCGCTGGGACCTGGGCAGCTGCAATCCGAGCGCCGCTTTCGCGCAAGCTTACCGGGCGGCCGGGGCTGTGTGCTGGTGCTGGTCTCCTCCTGGTGGGCGGGGCGCTCTTTAATGGCGCGTGGAGCTCACCTCCGCGGTGGATCCTGCAGGGTTCGCCTCAGCTCCCGTTCACGGGGTGTGGTGGCAGAAATAGTTCCTTTCCACTCACAGTCCCGCTTGCTGCATCCGTTTTTCCTGTTGGGCGTTTTGGTTTGTTGTTTCCCTGGTCTCTGCCGGTCGGAGAGTGCCGCCTCTGTGGGCGGGGGAGGGGAGCAGGGTTCTGCGCTTCCCTCCCTTCTCGTCCTCTTTTATGGCAACTTTCTTCTTCGGGCAGTTTGCTGGAGTCGTCCGTTTATCTTCCGTGTCCCAGTTCTCACTGGGACCTGCCGCTTTTCCTCCCTATTAACTTTTTTTAATGGGAGATCTTACTCGCAGCGTCTCCTCGCCGCCATGTTGCTCCGCCCCTCCCTCAATAATTAATAATACAAAACATTTTAAAGATTTATTCTTTTTTTTTAAATTCATTTTTTTAAAGATTTATTTATTTATTTATACAAGCACTGGGTACAGTCAGAGACACGGGAGGGTGAGAGAATTCACCAGAGCCAGAGTGGAGAGCAGAGCAGGCAGAAGGACTGAAGTACACTGCTGAGGGGAGCAGTGGGCGGCAGGAGAGGTCTGCGCGCCTTGTGGGACCCTCACCCAGCGGCTGGGGATTGAACGGTGCTGCAGAGACTGCGGGCATCTTCGCAACCCAGCGCTCAACCGCTGCGCCACCGGGGAGGCCCAGAGATTTATTCTTTATTGTAAGATTTTTATTTTATTTATTTTTGCATAGAAGAACTGAAGAATTGGGGTGTAGGGCAGAGGTGCAGTGGGTGAGAGGATTCACCAGAGACAGAGTGGGGAGTAGAACAGGCAGATCCACTGAAATACTGCTGAAGGGTGATACCGTGGGAGTGCCTAAGCGTTGGTAGTGCTAAGACTTAACATCTAGGCCACCAGGGAGCCGCCCCCCCACCCATTTTTCTAAGTACACAAGCAGCTGTTCACTTGCCTTCAGTGCAGCAATGCTGGGGCTCTGACCAACAGATTCTACTCCATGACCAGATGTGAAGACATGTTACCAAGGGATAGGATGTACTGAGGCGGCTCTGAAAGCAGCCAGGGCAGAGAAAGATAAGAGCTTCTGGACAGCTGGTCTGGACTAGGAAATGGCCCTATAAACAGAAAGTGTAAAAGCGTATTCATGAACCTTAGAGCTGAAGTGCATATCAAAATTATCCTTTATAATTATTTTTCTTTTTTGAGTTACACATTTTAGAGAATGTGTATTCAACTTTTGAATCAATTACTGAAAAATGATTCTTAAAAGGAAATTTTGTTAACTAATTGAAGACAATCAACATCTTTTATGGCCAAGAACTGTATTAGACACAGAGGACACAGAACTTATTAATGTCTAGTACCTGTTCTCAAGGAGCTGCCATTCAACATGGGGAGACAGGTAAGAAACTGACATGTGTACATGTACACACACACACAGGCACACCCGTGCATGCACACACACATACACACAAACACACAAAGCAGGTATTATCTATGATTTAATTCTGACTTGTTCTTTTTTTTTTTTTGTGGGATCCTCCCCGGCAGTGGGGGAACGAATTGGCGCTGCAGAGGCTGTGGGCAGCCTCGCAGTCCAGCGCTCAATCACTGTGCCACCAGGGGAGGCCTCCCAAATTGCAGCACTCCTGACCAAGTTGTTTCTCAGGGATATTTTCAAGGACAAGACAGAAGACCCTGCTTAGAATCTCGTTCATGTTCAGTTGTAAGTAGGACCTCAGCTACAGGATTCTCCATTGATTGTGGAGGAATGAAGTTGTAACCAACTACTTCAAAAAACTGATCTTGGTGTGATTAATATGTTGGGTAAGGGGAACCTTTACTTCTTGTTTCCTGCAACTGTTGATGAAGCTAATGGATGTACTGGAAGACCCTGAACAATGAGAAATGCTAACTGCCTGATGGAACATCCTTTCCTGGTCTGTCCCAGGACAGGGTCTGATGACCTCATCAGAGATCAATATAAATGAAATTGCTCATTCAGTCATTGATTTATTAAAACACAAACATACATTGAATACCAAGTACTCCGCTCTATGCTGACATGAGTTCCTGGAGGTCTTATACTGTGCTCAAATCAGTAAGGAAGCGTTGCTTGTCACTCTGAATGTTTCCAGCAATTCCTTCAGAACAAAGACTCACTGTGTTCTTCTGGGGTCTTCTCTTCATCAGTCTTCTTAGGATCTGGGGTCTCCACATTGGGTCTGATCTTAACACCAACAAATGACAATCTAAAGATATTTTGAGAAAAGATAATTGAGAATATGGCAAAAAGAGCGCCCCTTCAAAAAATATTTTTCATCAGGCCAGATACCGAACAGAGTGCCTTCCCAGCCATGATGAACTGCACCCTTCCATTGCATCTATTTGACAAGCTTAGCAAAATAGATCTATCCCTTTGGAAAATCTGGGAACTTTAGTGACTTGGGATTGACAATATGGAAATGTAAGTCTTTGTCTTTCCAAAAGCTGGCCCTAGGTAGTGAAAATCTTTCTGTGGCCCTTTAAAGTAGAAAACTTTTTAAACGTAAGCCTTTTCACACAATGTTGCTTCATTCAGGTCATTCAAAGTCAGTCTCACCCATTTAACCTTCAGGTTTTAGCACTCCTTGCTAAGATGCAAAAACTTCTTTTTTAAAAACTACCAAATGCTCATCAGAGAGATAATTTAAAAGAAAACATGTTCATAGTTATAATCAACAAATCCATTTATGGAACTGCCTAAGACACTTAGATAAGATGAATCAAAGAAAAAAATGTGTTTTCATGATCCCAAGGAGGTTAGAGAGAGAGACTAAAAACACACACAAGGACAAACAATGTTTGGAACTCTGTCCTAAGGGCCCTTGGGATTTGCCTTAAGAGGTTGGAATGAGGTCAAAGGACCCCTCTGAAAACTGTAAAGACTAAGAATGGACTGAGCCAGCATCTCCAGAGAGTTCCAGATGGGACCAGCTTATTGGTAAATCACTTAAACACAGTTTGGACTTTCAGAGTTCATCTGTGTTATGTTCTACTACCCAAGATGTTATATATATATTCTCTTAAGGGATATATATATGTATGTATATATATATATACTTAGTATGTATGTATATACATACTACTTATATACATACATACTTAGTATGTATATATAATGTATATATATACATATACATAAAAACACACATATAAATATAATAAAAATAAATATATATTTTTATTTGGCAGAATAAAACATTTATTTTGAGAGAAGGTCTATCTGGGGCAAATGGAATGAGCAATGGAAAGTAAATCACATGTTGCCTAGTATGAATGCCACATGCTTTATGGGACTCCAGGACCTGCTTTAATTGCTTACTTATAAGTCTACATTCCTGAATGATTTCATAGCTGCCAGGGGCCTGGGGTTCATCTCAGGTATGTGAGTCTGACTGGATCAAGCCTGGCAGTGTAAAAAACACACAAGGAAATACATCATTACTGATAAAACTTGATGTTTGAGGAGAAGGAAGTTAATAAGAATTAACTTTGAGAAATATAAATGAAAGAATTTCTGTTCAAAAATTTTTTTACTGGAGATATTAGATACTATATTACATTTACTTCTTATATAACAGGATAGATTATTAGCAGTTTTAAAAAATTAAGTAATGATAACAATAATAGGCATAGTTATTTAATAATTATTAACTTTCTTTTCAAAAGTATTTATTACTGAATCAAATGAATAGAGATTCACTGCTGAAAATTATATAAAATAAATTTAAATTGTTGATTAACATCATCAAAAGGCATAACATAACACAATATATTTTAGCAAAGCAAAATATGTTATTCCTTATGTTCAAAAATGCTCTTTAAATTAACATCCTCAGTATCTATTCTGTCATATGTTCCTTGAACAAAGTTGTGGTATATATTTTCAGTAGCATTTTCTTGGATTATTTCACCAAGACTCACTCTATAATGAAATAATTTTTTTTTCAAGACATGCAACCAGCCCTCATCGATTGAAATAAAGGACAAACTGTATGAAAAGATCTTAGAATGAAAAAAATAGACATCATAAACTGTTGCCTTTTTAAGCATCATTTCCCCTGTAATTCAAAATTCCTTTTCTGCTTTCTGACCCATGGGCCACTGAGCTGCCAGCAAGAGCCATAATCATGGGCACCACCAGCCAAACACGAGGTCAGGGCAAGCGGCTGGCACTGGCTGCAGGAGGGCTGAGCCTGCTTCTCTGGAGGAGTGGCTTCCTCTACACCGAAGATTAGTAGAGATTTTACTTGAAAGTCAATCACTTGTAAAAGAGACCCGGATATGAAGGATAAAACTCATAGGGACATGAGATAGTAACCATTGCTGCCATTCTTTTTTAAAGGGAAATGTTCAAAATATTAAAAAAAAACAAAACCCAAAACCATCACCAGAAGAATAAACAAATGGGAAAGTCCAAGATGACTGACCCTTCGGTCAAACTCTTGTTTTAATGTAAATAAAAATAATAATGAAAGTGCATGGATTGAGAGTACTAGACACACAAATTCTGATAGAAGCAAGTTGTGTGGGAGTTAAATACACCACTGATTTGAATAACCAAGCGGAAGGGTTGGGCATGGTTTCGGGGTATAGAGAATAGTACTCCAGGGTCCACTTACTCTCAACCTATTTGCAAAACCTACTATTAGTGGCAAGTGACATGGGCAGGGGGTGGGCTGGAGCAATGTGAAAACTTTCCCCTTAACAGCATATTGGCAACTAATGTTATATAATTTCCTTTTACTGACCACAGACTAGCTGGTCATTACAGCTTTTAGGCACTATGCATTGTTGTTGTCATGCAACTCATACACAATAGAGTTTACCACAGATACTGCAATGAAACCTTAAATGGTAAAATCCTAGGAAAATACTATGATTTGCAGAGTGATAGTTCAACAGGAAGGAAATGTGTGACTTCTATGGGGATTTGCAATAAGTGGTGGAACTTAATGATGACTAAGGGTATTTGCAATGTGCCTTTAACTAGAAATTTTCAAAATAAAGAATAATAAACTACAATACTTTATCATTTTTAAGCACTGCATGCAAAAATACTTATTCATATCACTGATTTTGTTTTATTCTTATAGTGCTGGGCACAAGTGGGAGTTATGTGAAGGTTGTCTTTCATATTTCTTATTTTCCTTTTCTCCCTAACTCCTTCAGTTTCCAGGATGTATGGACTGCATACTATTCCCCTCCACACACAGATTAAAATTTCCCATCTGATGGGAAAAAAATAAATACTAGATGGTTCCACTTATATGTGAAATATAAAAAAACCAAGCAAAGGATGAAAGACAAACTTTAAAACAAATCCCTGAAAGCTGATCATAGTAACATTCAGGAGAGGTAGGGAAAGGGGAGAGGTGGGAGGGATTGGAGCAGGAGGGCATAAGGACTATGGAATAAGGTGTGCTTTGATGATGGGACAGCTATAATGACCACATCAAAGGGGCGAAATACTACACTGTCAAACACTATCAAGGACGTAAAATAATGGTTCTTCATTAAAAATTAATAAAACAGTAAAAAAATAAAAAAAAAAAACAAATAGCATATGGTAGAATCTTTGGTATCCCGAGGCATACATGAACCAAATAAAACCACTTCAAATTCTGTGAAAAATAAAATAAAATTTCCCATCTGGAAAGGAATCTGAAAAGCTAAACCACACTATGGTGTGCCTGATAACAATCTCGATATCCCACCTGTTTCAAAATATTGGCAATTTAAGTTACAAAAATTTCAAATAAAAATGCTGTGAAGCAGAGAATACCTCCAGTTTCTCTGAATTTCCAGATCTAATCCCTATTATTTTCTCCTCGTTGCCTCAATCTGATCCTAATTGCTATAATTTCTTATTTTTCTACATTAAAGTGACAATATATTTGGAGAGGAATAGCTATTATACTTTATTAGTCAATAATACACAAACCAAATTTATATAATCTTTTATTCTCTAAAAATTAATCAAAAATAAACTTTTTAGGAAATAAGATGAGAAGATAAACTCGAAGAGGAAAAGGAGAGAAGTTCATATATTAAGAATATTAAATGCCAGGAACAACATTGTACTTATATGGAACAATGCAATGAACTAGTTCATTTTGTCCAGACTTTTTAAGTGGCATGATAATTATGAACCCATTTTATGAATGAGAAAATGAAGATTTAGAGAGGCTAGTCTAACCGTTGAAGCTCAGGCATAATGGCGCTCCTCAAATCAAAAGATGTGTGACTACTGAGGCTTTGCTTTTTTAAGTTCTGAATTCTGAAGTTTGGAGGCATAAAAGCCACATTGCAGTCCAGCAAAACTGGCCCTGCCACTTGCCCTGGAAATTGGAGCAGCTCTCCAATTTCCTGGCTCCCAGCCAAATATTCTCTCCACAAGACCACACAGAAGGCCCTAATGCCACAATCAGGATCAAGGTTTGGCTCCTTTGTCCATCAGCCTAAGCCAGTCTCCAGTGAGTCCAGTCAGGCCAATGTGTCCGCTCGGACCTTTCATTTTGGTTTAGGGCAACCCGTGATAACAGTTGATGTGTGCACAGCCTCTTCTGGAAATGGCAGAGAAAAGGAAGTAGGAAGAGTTGGGCTCCTTTTTAAAAGCAACTTTTTAATAGTAGCCATTATTCCTTTAAGGCAATTGTTCTTAAACATGGTGTTGATATATAGGGGTGTGAGTGGTACTGCATGGACAGTGAGAGCTCATGAATATGGGGTCACCATCCTCAAGTCAGTGGGACTATAGCATCACCCCAAAAGCAGGTGGAGGCATAAGCTACGGCATTTAAAACAAACCACTGAATGTAAGTCAAAACAACAGCAAGCCTAGAACACATCTACTTTTTACTTATTGATATTACAAATCTTCTCTAAAATTTATTCCATAAATTAACTTCTTCAGCCCATCTGGTTTCACCAAAACCATCTAAGCAAGTTCAGTTTTCTGAAGTACAAATGCAGGGTAAATAAGTTTTCTTCTCTCACTGAATAATGTTCAGTCGTCATTGGAACCAGCCGTCTATCCCAGTTCAGGTGATTTTGAGATCAAAGCAGACAGAAATTTTTCCTTCAACTTCACATGCCTAGGAATTCTACATAAATTTCCAGCACACACACAAAAAATAATCTGGGGGCCTCCCTGGTGGTGCAAGGGGTTAAGATGCCAAACTATGAAGCTGTCTGCAACTATTGTAGCACGAGTTTGATCTCTGGCCAGGGAGCTGACCCACATGGCGCTGCAGACCTCTCCTGGCTTGCCCGCTGCTCCCTTCAGCAGTGTATTTCAGTCAGTCTGCCTGTTCTGCTCTCCACTCTGTCTCTGATGAATACTCTCACCCTTTGCACTTCTGGCCTGCAACCCAGCTCTTGTATGCATAAATAAATTAATCTTTAAAAAAATGTGTACTTTCACTCAAGTACATTGACAGAGTCCAGGTAAGCTGACACACCAGTATGATAGATTTGTCATTTTTTTCTCCTAGGTTCTTAGTTTACTCTTATCAATTTTTACAAGTTCATTGGCTTTGAAATATACGAACTATATTATTTTACATTTGTGTGGAACATTCTTTCTCCATTAGTATTCATCAGTATTGTTAATTTAATTTAATTTTTATTTATTTATGCATACAAGAACTGGGGAATAGGTCAGAGGTGTGGGGGGTGAAAGGATTCACCAAAGACAGAGTGGGAAGCAGAACAGGCAGATCTACTGAAATACCCTGCTGAGTGGAGCAGCAAGTGAGACAGGAGAAGTGTGCTGTGCCTTGTGGGTTAGCTCCCTGGCCAGGGAGCTAGCTCATGCCATACTGGTTGGCGATAGCTTGATAGTGCTGAGACTTTAACCCCTGAGCCAACAGGAACGCCCAACATTGTTAATTTTAATATCACCAGTATTGATATTTTGTAATTTCTCCAACCATGTATAAGCTTTTACTCTCTACCCAGAGAGAAATATTTGTCTGTAGATTTCTATAGATAAATCTGGATATTACATTCTGTATTTCATGTGTGATTTTTTTTCTTCAGCATTTCATTCTTAAATTCTATTGGAATACAATGAAGAAATAAACAAGTTTTTAAAAAGTATTTACTGAATAATTAACTCTACTTCTATAATGTTTTATACTGTCAACTCTTATTATATCACTATACATTAAAATATATGTCTGGCTTATATATATTTTTTCCATTGACTTACCTGAATCTTCTTATATACTGACACAAAAATATGAAAAATTTTGAGGTAACATTAGTTTACAACACTGTATATGATTCAAAGGTATAGGACTACACCTCTTCAGTGTATGTAATGCACTTACCACCAAGGCAGTTTGATGTTAGGGACAAGTCAACTTAATATCTTTTTTCAAAAATTGTATTTTATAAAACACATTTTATAATATATAACATATACTACTCTATGAACTCCACCCCCACTCCATCAAGACACTGGGAACTACACATCCCATGATCACCAAAGGGAAGGTTGAGAGGAACTGTGGGCGGAGTGCAGCAACTAGGCTCTCGGTTTGGGTATTTAACTGGCCATCTGGCTGGGGGGTGGCTGGCTTGGCCACGAGGCGGCCAGGTTAATGCCAGCTCCGACGGTCATTGGAATTCCAGGTCAGCAACAGGTAGGACGCATTTACAAATTTATCTCTCTCTTTTTCTCCCTGAGTTATTCATTTCGCATTTCCCCTTCCCTTGAAAATAAACTTTTTATCAACCTTTTGTATATGTCTGCAGTTTAGCATTAATAAGTCCCCACTGGAAGATGCTTTAGACTTGTGGCAAGCTTTGGGGCCTTGCTCTGGGCCAATCCTGCTTGGGTGGACTTTTACCCACGAGGGGACGGGTAACTGTGGATGATTTGAAAACTATATTCTTTCTTTTCTGTATTGTTTCCTAATTGTATTAAATTTCCTTCCCATTAAAGTCTCATATTTTTGTGTTGATGTGGCAAATGGCAGAACCTATTTAGAGCAGGCAGGTTTGCGGGGCCTGGAGTGCCCCAGAATTAATATATATTAATTCTGTTTCTCTCGGGAACTCTGAGTAATATATTTGCAGATTCATTTACTCAATCTGTTATAGGACAGGGAGAGGGGCAGCCCAAACCCCGCAAACCTGCCTATTCTAAATGGGTTCTGCCATCCGCCGCATCAACAGAAAACATAGGAGACTTTAAGGGGAAGGAACTTTAATAAAACTAGGAAACAATACAGGTAAGGCAGAGTCTAGTTTCTAAATGAAGCACCCAAAGTTACCCGTCCCCTCGTGGGTAAAAGTCCATCCAAATTGGACTGGCCCAGAGCAAGACCCCAAAGCCTGCCACAAGTCTAAAGCATCTTCCAGTGGGGACCCACAGAAAAGGGCCAGAAACAACCAGACAAGCCCGGAAGGAAAGGAGCAAAATCAACATCAAGATAAAAGCTGCCATGGTCACCTCCCCACGGGTCTCACCCACATCTGTGTCACCCAGTCCACGACCAAAAGACAAGCACAGTTTCTTCACCTGTCTCTAGGCTCCATGAGCCTCCTCCAGGTCTCCGTCTGGCTCCATCCTGCTTCCTTCCTCAGTCTCTTCTGCAGCTTCTCCTCTTCCTGCTCAGCTCCACCCTCCCTTGGGTGGGGCAGGGAACCTCCCCCTTTCCTGGGGACCACCCTGTTGCAATTACAACAACCCCAATGGTAGGTATATTTTCACACTTTATTTTTCAGATGAGGATGCTGGGGCTGGGAAGTTTACATAGATTGTCCAAGGTCATTCAAGCAATGAATGGCAAGATAGGGACTCAAACTCATTGTCCACAATCTTAACAATGCAAATATGCCTTTTAAGACCAATGAAACAAGCATAAAAGTTATTTTGGTGTTGCTACAAAACAAAATAATGCATTGTAGTGCCTTATTTAGATTTGATAGCTTTTTACAGAGGTGAAAATGTTTTGGAGTGATAGTTTGCAAAATGGTTCTCACAAAACAAATGCTAAGAAATCACTTGCTTTTCTCATTGTCACTGCTTTGTGAGTAGATGGTGGCATTTTCAGTAGCTATATGACATAAGATGGTATTTCAGGTAATACCCCAACTTTCATTCTTCCAGGTAGTTAAGGGAGTGGTAAAAGTTTCTTGTGAACCTGCAGACCTCACTTGATCTCAGCTTGAAATAATCCACATGCCAAAGTGATACATTTTGGGAAGACCTTCTCTGAATATCTTGGGACGGTCTATCTGGGCATGGGGAAAGCCTATTTTGCTGATGTTATTGGCAGAAGTTTATCTCCATTAATCTTGACTGATATAATAAGTAGGTTTGTTTTTGTTTTTGTTTTTGTTTTTTAAATTGACAGGCTTGACATTCACTACATATTAATTGATTTTTTGATTTTTTTAAAGATTTATTTATTTATTTATACAAGCTCTGCATACAGTCAGAAGCGTGGGAGGGTGAGAGAATTCACCAGAGCCAGAGCGGGGAGCAGAGCAGGCAGAAGGACCGAAGTACACTGCTGAGGGGAGCAGCGGGTGACAGGAGAGGTCTGCGCGCCATGTGGGACCCTCTCTGGTGGCTGGGGATCGAACTGGCGCTGCAGAGGCTGTTGGACAGCTTCACAGCCCAGTGCTCAACCGCTGCGCCACCAGGGGAGGCCCGATTTTTTGATGTTTATTGATATAACCCTCATAAATAAAAGTTCTTTAAGATCCTAAATAATTCATGAATTTAAAACAAAATCATGACCAAGAAGTTTGAGAATTGTTGTTAGAGACATTACAAAAATTAAGACATTCCTGTGAAATTAATGGTGCTAATACTCCATGTAGAAATTGTATTTTTATAGTTTTTACAGAATTCTTTCATTCTTCATATATCTCAAATCTGGATAAGAGAAAGGAAAAATAAATCTGAAATCAGTCTTCACAAATATCCTGAATGCCATTTTCAATTTTTAGTGTTTTCACTTGACCATTGTCACGTAATACAGACCTATGTCTGTATCCCAGTCAGAATTTTTACTGATTTTATTCAATTCAAAGTGGATATTATCCAACCTTCTTATAATGGTGAATGAAACACTAGCAAAACATCTCCCAACTTTTCAAATGTCAAATAGTGGGTAGTTGTAAGATTCCCCACTGAAATGTATGTGGTGGAGACAAGACGTGTGTACTGGGCTCGGGCACAGTGACTCTGCACTTTCTGGTCCAGCTTCCTGTGGGCTGCTGGGGGCGGTCCACATCCCCTGGGCATTCTCCCAAGGGTGGGGCAACAGCCATAACAACTTAACACCACTTTCCTGAGCATTTCACGGGCTCTCAGGGAAGCTAAAGCAGAATAAAGTGATCCTGCTGCTCTTAGATGAGTAACCTCCTCTGGGCCCCAGGGCAGGAGTTGGGGGGAGGGTGGTTTCTGAAGCCTCCACTTCCTTCTCCATATTTGGCAAGTGTGTATTCTCCTTGTGCACCAGGAAAAATGCCGACTGCAGTGGTTGTGTCAATGTTTTTAGATGAGTCAATGAGATGGAGCAAAGGAATCCTGGGCTGACTCCTCCCTCTCACCAATGTTTGTAGAGTCTCGTCCTGTCAAAATCAACAATACCATAACTCCTTGTGTTTGCATAGAAGGTCACAGCTTACAAAGTGCTTTCACATTCATTATCTCTCAAGGACACTTTGAAGTAGACTAGGCAGGCAATTTTATCCTTACTTTTTAGTTCATAAACCTGAGAATCCAGAGAGCCAAGCAATTTACTCAAGGTCACAGGTGGCAAGAGCTTTGCGGGTCCTGGAGACCAAATGTGTTCAACCCCAAATGTGTTCAACCCCTGTGTTCAACCCCAAATCAAGTCCTCTAGCTGTGCAGATGGCACCTGTGGCAGGATTTCTTATTATTTCTGAAATTACCTACCCACAGGCATGTTCTTTGTACAAGTATATTTGGAAAGAAGGTAGAGAGGCAAAAGAAAAAATAATGAGGGGAAAATGCACAAACTTTATAAAAACTGTGACCACTTTTATTTCTTTACTAATCATGCATAGAAAGTCCGAGATCATCTTTGTCCACTTCCAGATATTAAAAGGACAATTTGTGCATGCGCTAAAGTCATCATGTGAAATGTATGAAAATGCCTGTTGACACTGTTTTTCTTTGGCCCAGAGCCCCCACTTCCCACAGGCTCCCTTCAGGTTCTTGCAGAAGCCACAGTTCTGGGTCCACAGTGTAGACCTTCTGCAGCATGTTTCTTTATCCATTAACTACTTGTAGAGCTGCTGCTCTAAAAATAGAAGGGGTACAAATTGCACTGTTTGCTCTGCTGAAGAAAGAGACAGCAAGAAGAAATCCATAGATTCTGCCTTGCAAGTGCTTCAAATAAACTTTCCCTGTAATGTGTTTCTGGTCATAGGAAAATCAATGATAAGACAATTGTAGTAAATAGAAAAATATGTAGATCTTTCAGAAGTTTGAAACCATTAATGAGGAGGTAAAATACTGATGATGGAGTGAGTTTCATATCCTTCATTAGCCTCCTACTACCGCAGGAGTTCCAGACACAAGCATCTGCAATACCCTTTTGTCCAGGCATCTGAAGGGGCTTCTGACATGGTAGAATGAATGCTCATAATATAATTAAAAGTTGCTCTATAGAAAAATAAAAATACATTTGCTCTTCACTTTATTTTGTAGACTTGCGATTTGTCTTTGCTATACATATAAAGACTTGACCAACCACCCTGAACTCCATTATAGCTTTGGACAGTTATCTTCATTCTCGAGTCTTCTATGCTTTGCTTGTTCTCTTAGCACCAGGTTTTCACAGCCATAGTTTCAGGGTTCATCATCCTTTCTTCTCTGGAGGGACATTTATTAGCATAACCATAGCTGCTTCCAGTGACTTCAGTTAGAGCCTCATTGACCTGTTGGTACTGCTATTCTAAACTAGTCACATTGTTAAAGGCTAGATTTGAAAAATGTGCTTGAAACTAGGGAAGACATCTTAGAATAAATTAACTATTAAAATCTGTTCTCTAACAATTCCCTTGTATGAGCTTTACAAGTGAAGACATGATTAACAATAAAAATGATATGAAAATCAGTAACCGCAGCAATTGTCATACTTTTGAGATGGTGTCTTTACATGACTGACTTCTAGGTGCTCTTATTTCTGATTTACATACCTTTTAAAAAAGAAAAGACTGATCTTCAATTGGGCACATAATAGTTGTTTTAAACAATGAGAAATTTCCATGGGATACGTGATATTACATTTTGTCTGTGAATTTATTTTTTGGAACAATCTTTGTATCTGGGTTTAAAAAGAAATGATTGGATGGGGTTCAAAATTTTCTAAATTATATCATTTATAAGAAAAATATTATAAACATGTTCTAGCATATTAATATGTGGTGATAGTCTTTGAATAATATAATCTTAAATAAAACCACAACATTTCTATTTGACAGGTAAACTGTGGCAGTAAGCAAGCCACTGTCTAAGAGAGAGTGTCAGATTTTTGCTCACTTCTCTCAGTTAGAATATTATTTTTCCAAATAAATTTAGAATCAGTTATTAGATACTTTTATCAATAGTGGCTAAGAGTAATGGCTCTTATCATCCTTTTTCTATTAAATTTTGTATTCTGTCACAAGATTTACTGTCCTCAAAACCTCTCATTTCATCCCTTAGATTTCAAATTCTTTAGTTTTCAAGATGCCATACAACTTTAATCTTTTGGCTTTTAGCTCCATCCCCCCACTAATCTACGTTTCCTAGTAAGAAGTAATATAACATGGGAATAAGAATGTGGTCCTCAGAGCAGGCTACCTATGATGAATGCCAACTCCACCACCAAATAGTTTTAAATGAAAACTTCAGATAGTCTGAATTGTGAAACAAGTGTTACATCTGCTGCTAGAGGTGAAATGCAGGATTTACGCATTGGTAAGTGTTCTACCTTAATCTGCAGGATGGGAAACTAATCTAATATCCATATTTAAAGTAATCATCTAGATGAACAGGACAAATGTTCCAATTGTAGAGACAGGATGACTAGCAGCCAAAGGAGGTATTTGGGACATCAGCCATGAGAATTCTTCTTGAGCTCTGTAACTAAACTCTTGAGGTCTTGAGAGTCAACAGGCAAGGAATGCAGGAAAGGAGAGAGCTGGAAATGATGGGACTGAGACAGTGATTTTGTTCAAGGGCAAGGAGTCGGTGTGCCTTTCCTATAGTCTACTCACTGCTCCCATATTCTTCCAGTGGGAAGGAGTGCCCAGAAATGGGAATGGCAGTTCCCAAGGGGTCTGGACAGCTTTGAGTTTCAGGTGCCTGCAGATGCCTTGACTTACTAAACTGTAGTGAGCATCAGAGTTGGGAGTTGCTGGTGTCACAGGTCTGGGGAGCCATTCGGTTAAAATCCAGGCTTCCACTGGGGGATTCTGAAGGCAAAGGCTTCCTGACAAGATTCTCAGATTTCATGGGAACACAGCTCCCTTAAAATCCCAGAACTCAATGTATTGTTTCCAACTTTCTTTGACCTCCTTTCAGTTTACTCCTTGATGGGCTTTGGGAGTGGTATTTAGGCCACAATCTACCCCAAATCCACTGTATTTCCTGGGTAATTATTTATTATTATATTTTTACATTACTAAAAGTTCTCTGAATTAATATATTTTTTGACACCTGCTGTATTTTAGACCTAAACATATGGCCTCCACTGTTGACACTCACTGTTAGCTCCACCTCAGAAATGAAGAAATCAAGGCTTATTTAGGTTCAGCAGTAGAATCAGGACTCTGAGGCACATTTCTGTGTTCCAGAGCCCAACATCTTATAGTTCTCTTCACATAGATCTACTGATCTCTTGCCTTTCTCATAGCTTTGACACTCCTCTCATCCCCAGAGAAGTTCTGAACACAGTTCCTGACTCTGAGCTGAGGCATATGTCATGAAGTTTCCTGTTACTCTTTCTCCACCCTCTTTGACACTGGACGGACTGAGAGGGTGTGAACTGTAAACATAGCAGTTCCCATGCTATTCCTCATAAAGATTCTAAAGAAAATATAGGAAGAAAAGCAAAGAAAATCTAATAACTCTGTGTTGTGTTTGCCGAATATAACACAATAAAAGAGCAAATCAATCTCAATTACATTTAGAAGATAAATGCAAGATATTTAGAAAATAGCTGATAAAAAATGAATGCTGTACACTAGGGCTTTTAAGCTAAGCAGTCAATGTGTTACCAAGACTTCAGAGGAAAACTATTATGTGACAAGTAAGGTATGGGGCTGCGATAGTCTGCCATTTGCCTTGCTTTATGAATTTCTTTTTTCCTATTGTATTTCTTATAAGCTGCAACATTCCTATGTTCAGGCTATTATAAATTTTTTTACAAATACATGTTACAATAACATGTTAACAATATGAATGATATTTTCTAAAGACTGTCCTCTGTTGGATTCATTCATTTTTGTGACTCCATTGTTAAGAAAGATGAAATAATTTTTCAAATATAATGACATTCTTATAACATTATTTGATTCATACTTACAGTTGAGAATTTTATGGTTTTATTTCAAGAACTGATATTTGAATGCTGGACTAAGTTACTAATGACTTTTTTGCAGATTTCATTTCTCCAAATCTACCTAACTGAAGTTCTGTTTAAGAAACAAACTAACAAAAAAGCCATACATGAGCTCTGGCACTAAATTTTACCAGACTGGCAATTAAGGTCATAGAAACTCCTCATAATGGGTATCAGTCAAAAAAGAAAAAGAAAAAAGAAATTGTTATATCACTTACCTATTAGAAAATAATTGGCAAGCAAATTCTCATATTTTAAACTTGACTTTAACTAAACTTGACTTTATCCTCCTGATTTATGTCCTTTAGATGCCTAAATTATCACCTGCTAATTTGGTCTTGGGCCCACATACATTTGTAAAATTCCAGTAAGCTGCACTTGGCTGATGTTCTGCTAGTCAGGCATATTCTCCTTGGAGTCCCCTATATCTCTTCTTGTTCCCCCTTTCCGAGGAGAGTTACATGACTTTGCGAGCAGCTCTCAGATACAGAACAGAACCACACATAGAGTGTGCACACACACGGATGGGTGAGGGGCGCACCAGTACTGAGAAAGTCTTTCTTTGTAAATCTTAAGGACACTGACCTCTCAGTTGAAAAACATTGGGAAACTTGCACTAAAAAGCAGGCAGCAATCCAGCTGAGTCCAGTTGCTATTTTTTTGGTATCCATTCTAAGAAGTTGTCATTTTCATGAAAATGAGGTGCTTATTCCACCACAGAAATTTTAACTTTGGAAAGCATCTCTTTGTAGTTCTAATTTCTCCAAGGTCAGTATTTTTCAGACTTGTTTTTGTCTTCTTTGTTTGGATATCAAGGTTCTCACTTTTTAAGGCTTCTGTTTCCTGAGTACTCTATCTTATTGTAGCTATGCCAGGACTCTGTAGCCAAAGTTAAAAGTTGAAATAATCAGGAAATTAATTCACACCAAAATTTTACTCATTTAACAAGTTTTCTTTTATATATGTCTATAAAGTTGTTTTAATTTAGAAATTTCATTTCAATTTCATTTTAGAAATGTTAAATTTTCTATATAATGCTACTTTTTAGCTTTTCCTGGAGAATAAGCAAAGTGTATCTTTTGTGACTTATTGCTACATCATTATACATTATAATTATATTCCTTTAATTACAATGCCTATTACATTGGACACTGTACAAAAGATATTAAAATATCTTTTTATAAATACTATTAATGAGATAGGCTTGGGTTTGGGATCTATTTAGATAACATATCTAATACGTAATTATTTCTGTTTAACCCAATGACCTTGGTTGTAAAGGAGAATCCCAGCTTTGAGAATCAAAAGTATACAATTCTTATTAAATAAAGCAACACATTATTGATTTTAGAATTAAACTAAACAGATGTTTTCATGACTTTTATGGACTGTAAGTTTGTGGACTTCCCAATTTATCTGTCGAAGTCCTAACCTCCCAAGGGGCTATAATTGGAGATTGAGTCTCTAGAGAAATAATTACAGGTAAATGAGGTGATAACAGTGGGACCCTGATCTAATAGCATTAAAGCTTTTATAAGAAGGCTTTACAATAAGTCTAGCCTCTTCTCTTTTTTCCCTCTCCCCATATGTGTGCAGCATAGAAAAACCATGTGACACTCATGAAAAGGTTGCTATCAGGAACCCAATGGAAGATTCCTCATCAGACAGCTCTGCTGGAACCTTGATATTGGTTCAGAATTGTGAGAAAACAAATTTTTGCTATTTAAGTCACTCATTCTAAGATACTTTATAGTTGTATTGCAGCCCATAGACAGGAAACATGCTATTTTTCTTGAAAAGATTTTGTTGGTTATTTTTATTTATTTATTTATTTATTTATTTTATAGAGGCATGTTATTTATTTATTTATTTGTTTGTTTGTTTGTTTGTTTATACATGCACTGGGTTCAGTCAGAAGCGCGGGAGGGTGAGAGAATTCACCAGAGCCAGAGCGGGGTGCAGAGCAGGCAGAAGGACCGAAGTACACTGCTGAGGGGAGCAGCGGGCGGCAGGAGAGGTCTGCGCGCCATGTGGGACCCTCCTCCGGTGGCTGGGGAGCAGCCGGGGATCAAACCGGCACCGCAAAGATCGCAGGCAGCTTCGCAACCCAGCGCTTAACCGCTGCGCCACCAGGGAGGCCCTTGTTGGTTATTTTTTAATTGAATGTAGAATAAAATAAAGATAGTGCAACCTTAAATTTTCCAAAGTGAATTTCTATATTGGTGTACTTTCAAAATGTGAACACTTTATGCCCCAGGTTTTTTTTCCTGTGAAATACCACTACAAAATGAACATGACTATTGAGTTATCACTAAAAGCAATTTAAAACTATGAATCTAAGCATATTCGGGATTTCTCATAGCTTATAACTTTTGGATGAGATGCAGCAAGACTAGCTCATTGTAGAGTAGAAAGCGGAGAAAAATATTCAAGAGGTCAAACAATTTATAACATAGACATCTTGCTCTCTGGTATATAGTCAATAAATTATTTGTAGTTAAGCAATATTAACTAATTAAGTAGTATAGTTATTAAATCAGTAAAATTGTAAAATTAGGCAAATTAAACATTTCTCTTATGGTATGATTTGCATGATAGCTAAAATATATCAAATAAAATCTGCAAGAATAATGATTTACTAGATAAGGAAACATAAAAATTATATGATTGTTATAAAATTTAGGGCTATATATATCTCTAGCATCTTATCTGATAAATAACAATTTTTTTTGTCCACAGCTTTCCACCCTAATTAATAAGCACAATGGCCACAAGGTCACAAAATATTATCTTTTAAGATTTAATTAGCATTTAATCATAACGTATTTCGCATTGAAAATTTTTTGTTTCAGAAAATAAGGATTAATTTTGTACTTAAATGTTGGAGGGAAAAAGGAGAGAGGAAATTTTAAATCTAGTATTTATAATTTAAACAATAAAAGCATAAACATTTCTTCTGTATTGCATAAAAGTATCAAGTCCTACATACAAATTGTCCAACACTAGCAGATGGACTGGCACTGAGGAGACTGAAAAAAATCATAGTACTGTCACAAAATAACTACACCCAGAAATAGTATACCTGCAAAAATCAAGCTAATTATTGCTACTAAAAGAGACCTTGATTCAGTGACATATCTACCTCCAAACACTTTAATTTGTGCTACAACCCAGTCTCAGCATACTTTTGCTTTCTCTTTATGGCATTGGGCATATTTGCAATTAAGTAATTATTTGAATAATTCCTTATGTGACAAGAGGTTATAAGCTCCATTGGGTGGGGCTATATCCACCATGTTCACAGCTATGACACCAGTACCTACAAAAGTAAATGTTCAATAACCATTGGTCCAATTAATGAGCAAATGGCAGGGGAAAGGCCTGAGTCTATCTTAGTGGATCTACGAATGAAGATGACACAATCAGGTTAAGTTGCAGGAGTGACAGGACAAAACAGAAAAACCACACTTCAGGGTCATTTGTACATCAGAAAGTGCAAAAAAACATGAGGCACTTCAGAGACTGATTCATCCTATTTCCTTACAGAAAAGTCTCTTAGCAAATTCCACCTATTTTTAATAAATACCTCATTTGGAATAAGTTTGGTCGGAAGGCATTCTATAAGAGTATTTCCCATATTACTTTAAGGGCTATATAAATAGTCCAAAAATTTTTAAATGAAAAAAATCAAAAATTTTTAAGAACACACAACTGTAGTCGCCAAAAATTATGGCTTATTGACAGGCTTGTAAGGGGGCATAGGGCCATGATTTAAATACATCATTACTCACTATCTTATTAGTGAACTTGATTTTTAGCAGAAATATATGTGATATTGAATTTTCCAAAAACAGTCAAAACCTGCATCTATATCCTACAAACAGATTTAAATTATTTCTCAGTATAGATAAGAGTCATTATTTATTTATTTATGCAAGCACTGGGTACAGTCAGAAGCGCTAGAGGGTGAGAGAATTCACCAGAGCCAGAGCAGGGAGCAGAGCAGGCAGAGGGATCGAAGTACACTGCTGAGGGGAGCAGTGGGCGGCAGGAGAGGTCTGCGCGCCATGTGGGACCCTCCTCCATGTGGGACCCTCCTCCGGTGGCCGGGGAGCAGCCGGGGATCGAACCGGTGCGGCAGAGAATTCGGGCATCTTCGCAATCCAGCGCTCAACCGCTGTGCCACCGGGGAGGCCCCGAGTCATTTTTTTAAGAAAAAATTTAATACAGGGCCTCCCCCGTGGCGCAGCGGTTGAGCACTGGGTTGCGAAGCTGCCTGCGGCCTCTGCAGCGCCGGTTCGATCCCCGGCCGCAGGGTGAGGGTCCCACATGGCGCGCAGACCTCTCCTGCCGCCCGCTGCTCCCCTCAGCAGAGTACTTTATCACTCTGCCTGTTCTACTCTCTGCTCTGGCTCTGGTGAATTCTCTCACCCTCCCGCACCTCTGACTGTACCCAGTGCTTGTATAAATAAATAAATAAATCTTTAAAAAAAAATCCTTTGTCAATATTACACACCTTATTTAAAAAAAAAGAAAGAAAAATTTAATACAACTAATTAAAGGCATCTTGAACAAAATAAATGGAGGGAACATTTTGTGGCTTCATAATGTTTGCGTGTGTGTTCCTTGTCATTATATTCTTTCTCCATTTGCTTTTTGCTTTCATTGTGCATTTACTCTTTTGTCTTTTTTATTATAATATTGGTTGGTTGATTTCTGTTTTGGTTTATTTCTCCCACTATTTTTTATTAAGCTTTGCAGTTTGCGCATGTTTTCTTTGGAGGTGGTTTTACTCATTGATTGAATAAGATTGACAAAGTGATTCAACAGACATTAAGGCCACCTGTGGGCAATACTAGTGATTATGAGGTTGGACAGAACTATCAGCCCCTCACGGTCCAGTGGATCTTGATTACAGCCTAGGGAAGCAGCACATGTTGCTAAACTCTGAGTTGGCTACTAGATGTCAAATATACAGCTACCCTAAAAAAAATCTTACAATGTATAAAACTGTCCAACTGACAAGAATTAAGGCTAGCTAACTTCCCCAGTTTTACTTAACTTTTTACAAATGAGGAACTTTTTTTGCAAGGTTATGGATTTAACCTGGTAGGAGGCAATTTAACCTGGTGTGCAGGTGAACTTGAGCAGTAGTTGTGTATATGTATTCCATGGATTGTTTTGACTTTTCTGATTATAGAGTCACTTCCTTACTCTGGAATACACAATCACAAGAGTTCAATGATAGCTGTTAGAGGTCTTAAAACCAATATTCAAGAGCACGAGGATGGTAAAAGTTTAATAGGGCCTGGACAGGAAAATTGGAATTACAAAGGCAGGAAACAGATGCTAAAAATAGCTGACTTTTTAAAAGAAGTTTATATGAGGGCATAATAAAAAATAAGCTAGCTTCAAATTAAGCTAATTTAATGCACCTATTATGTAACGACCCCTGTAGCAGCACAATTTCATTTAGTAAAACAGCAGCGATCAAATGAAATGCCTATTCAGTATGATAAGCTGTGACAATTGGATATGCCCATGAAATTCAACACCCTAGTGAGGTAGAGAAAATGCCTACAATCCCAGAATGCTCTCTTGAGCTCCTTCCCAATAAATCGCCACACCTAATTCCACACTCTGACATTTCTACCACAGATCAGCAGAAGCATAAAATATATATTCTGTGTCTGTCCTCTGTCACTTGGCATTTTTGGACGTTTATCCATATTTTTGCAATTATCAGTAGCTAGTTCTTTTTATCTTTTTATCACTATATTGTATAAATATGTCATAGTTTCTTTATCTACTCTCCTATACATGGATATTTGAGTTGTTTCTAGTTTATAGCCATTTATGAATAAGTCTGCTTGGAGCATTTTTATACAATTGTATATTTTATGCACATTGAGATATTTCTTTTTGATAAATTTCCAAGTATAGGATTGCCATCAAAAGGTAGGTATATGCAACTTTTTGAAAAACTGCTAAACTGATCACTAAACTGATCATGGTGACTGTACACCAAGTTGAAGTCCAACCAGCAATACATGAACATTTTGTTGCTTTGTAATTCCTTCAACATTTGGAGTTGTCATTCTTTTTCATTTTAATCACCTTAGTGTATTTGAAGCACTATCTCATTGCAGTTTCACTTTACATTTAACCAGTGATTAATAAGACTGGGTACTTTTCTAAGTTCTTATATTGTATATAAGTACAATCATATATATCATTTATGAATCATTCAGTTTTCAGCCCATTTTTATTGGCTGTTTTGCTTTACTAAGTTATAGGAGTGTTTATATGTTTCAGATGACAGTCCTCTGGGTTATAGATATTTCCTTCCAATTTATAGCTTTTTATTTATTTTCCGAATGTGGGTATTGATGAAAAGTTTTCAATTTTGATGAAGTCCAATTTATCATATTTTCCTCTTGTCACTAAGTATATTTTGTGCTCTGTTTAAGAAATATTTATTTCTCAGAATGTTACAAATTTAATACTGTTTTCTACAAAAAGTTTTAGAATTTTACATTTAGTACCATGGTCTTTCCAGATTTAATCTTTGTGGATAATGTATGCTATGCTTTGAGATACATTTTTTCTTCATAGAGTTAGGCTTCTTTTGCAAATCCATTTGCCAAAAAATCCTTACTCCTTTAAATATAAATTAGTCAAAAGGGATTATTCGTGTAAAATATTATCAAGGGACTACATAAACATCAGTCTGTTTCAGTACTCAGTATTTGCTTTCATCAATCTATTAGACTACTGTTGTGTGATACTACATCACCTTGATTATAAGTTTTGAAATCAAATATTATAAAGACGCCAAAGTATTTTTTTGTTCTAAGATTGTTTTGATTATTTTGAGTAGACAGAATAGGCATCTAAATTTTAGACTCTTACTGTCATTCTCTACCCCCAAAAATCTTCTGAGATAATGTTTGGAAATCATTTGAATCTATAGATCAGTATGGTTGAATCTAAATCTATAGATTTAGACAGGATTCATGTCTTAAAAATATTGAGTCTTCTTGTCCATGAATATTAGATCTTATTTATTTTCTCCTAGCAATGTTTAGAAGTTTCAGTGCAAAAATTTTGCATATATTTTAAGATATTTCAAATTACTTTATGTCATTTGATGTTATTTGAAATAATATTAAATTTTTGTTTCATTTCCCTATTGTTTTTTAGTCTATAGAAATAAAATCGAGGGCCTCCCTGGTGGCGCAGCGGGTTAAGTGCTGCAGTGAAACATTGTCCACAGCCTTGGCAGTGCCGGTTCCATTCCTGGACGGCCGGAGAGAAAAACCACATGGTGCAGCAGACCTCTCCTGCCTCACCTGCTGCTCCCCTCAGCTGTGTATTTCAGTCGGTCTGTCTGTTCTGTTCCCTGCTCTGTCTCTGGTGAATCCTCTCACCCTCCCACGCATCTGACCTGTACCTGGGTTCTTGTATAAATAAATAAATTAAAAAAAATTGATAATTTTACATTGACCATGTATCTGTGACATTGTTAAAAATCACTTACAAGCTACAATGATATATTTAAGATTATTTAGAATTATTTACATACTTGATGATGTTACCATTGAATAAATATACCTTTCTAGTATTTTTATTTTTATTTCTTTTTATGTGGTCTTATAGCATTGACTGAAACTTTTAATGGAATATTGAATATAATAATGGAGAAAGACATTAACTTATTCCTAATCCCTAGGGAAAGGTTTATCACAAGAAAAGATGACTAGTATACATTGATTCATAGCTATGGTTTGGTTGGATAATCATCAATTAACAGGAACATAAATAACAAATAGAGTATTGTGATGTCTGGGAAGAAGAACATGGTTGAACTTTGGTCGTACATCCTGAGAATATTTGTGTGCCACATCAATGTTCATCAGAGAATTACTGCAGCAGAAGAGGAGGACATGATTATCCATTCTGTGACACAAATGTCTTTGCAGTAATCCTTATAATTGTGCAAAGGGTTTATAAACAAAGTGGCTATGAGCAGTTGGAAAGAGTTTATACATGCATTGACACGTCCACTCATTAGAGTTGATCTCACAATGCTATTGCTAAATTCCCAATCTACTATCAGAGATTAATACTAATTCGCTATGTGACATGGTTTCCAAGAGGAACCACTAGCTACTAGATAAGAGACTGCCTTATTTCTATGCTAGAAGGTAGAAACTTTGTTCTCACTGGGATAGAAACTTACTCTGGATATACATTTGACTTTCCTGCCTGCAAATCACCTTATATGCACTTACAGAATGCCTTTTTCACCACCATGAATATCTGTACATCATCACTTCTGACTAAAGAAATCATTCCACAGCTAACAAAGAGCAGCATCTGTGAAATGAAATTCACTTGTGTCATTATCTAAGACTCCATCACTGTAAAGCAGATAACCTGATTGAATGGCCTTATGAAGACTACATTATGGTGTTAAATGGAATGACAAGACTTTGAGGAGGTTGAGTAATGCCATCCAGGATTGGGCATATGCTTTGAATTAGTGATCTATTTATGGTGCCTTTTCTGTCATAGGCAGGATTCATAGGTCTGGGAATCAAGAAGTGAAATGGGAGTGGTTCATCTCATTATTTACTCCTAATGAGTCACTAACAAAATGAATACTTCTCTCTGCAGCATTGGGTTCTTCTGGTCTAGAGGTCTTAAGGATGGAATGTTTCCACTAGGGGATACAGAAATGGTTCCATTAAATGGGAATTTGACATTATCACCTGGATATTTAAGGATCCTCATAGTGAATTAATGGGCAGAAAAGGCAGTTTTATACTAGTAGAACCGATTGATTCTGTCAAGAGAGTATGAAGTTTCCACTACACTATGAGGGTAACTAATAATGTGTCTGTAATTCATGAAATCACTTGAAACACATCTTTGTACTTCCACACCTGGTGATAAAAGTCAATGAAAAATGACAGTAAAACTGCTAACTGAAGGCAAAGGGAATATGGGTGGAACAATGAAATAATAAATATTAACTGACACTATGCAACCAGTTGCAGAAACAAAAACTAATATTTGAGTATTGTTTCCTTATTGTTATATGAATAATTTTTATCTCTATTAAACAACAATCTTTTTCTCCTCTCACCCCGGACCTATAACATAATGTGTTAATAGTTGCTAAACTTTTACCTCAGTATTTAGGTTATAGTGTATCAAAGAGAGAGTGCGATTCAGCTAGAAAAGAAATGTACATTAACCAAATTTAGTGAGAGGATTTTTTTTTTTATCTTCCTTTGGAGTAGAGAGAGTGCTAGCCTGTTTTTATTTGTGAAGATCAGATACTTTGTCAGGTTTTGAAAAAAGGTATTTTTACTATTATCTTCATTTGGAAATTAAGTGTAATTAAAAGAGATATATATGGGTGCCAAGTTGCAAGGAGATGGACTGTGGTAATTTTGCTTTGTGCCAATTAAATTAAGCTAGAATTGTTTATCAGAATCCTATTTGCTGTGACATTCTAGTTTCTGGTTAGCCACAACAGAGATTTGTGTGAGCTTAGAAAGATTGAAAAGAAGTGATAGCCAGTTTTTACACTCTGAAATCTGACATTGGGGTTGGACTCTTGCAGCTCATGCATAATGTTTCTGATCTGCTGGTTTACCTTGTTGGCATCAGAGACCAACATGAGGGCTTAGAGTTCTTGTAAACAGAACAATTCTTTCTGATCATGTGACTCCCGAGCCAGGTCATGCAGTCTCGGGGAGAAGTCTCAGCTTAGTTTGCAATTCACTCACATCATCAAAACTGAAGGGGATAAGACTAAGACATGTTCCTACTTGCTCTAGTGGGTTTCCCACAGGATCCCCTCTGTTTCATCCTTCTTCTCTTCTACTTCAGGTCTATACTTCCTACTTACTTCAGCCCTAGCATCAGCACAAGAGCAAAAGCCATATATAGATTGCCCTCACAATCATATAAAATCTAATCCTTAAAATAAATCCTCTACTGTATATCATTTATAATAGTTTCACTTACTTGATTAGACCCTATCTGATATGCTCTGGTATTGTCTTCATTTTACTTATCTTGTTTGGAATTTGTCAAACTTCTTGGATCAGCTTGATTTTGTAGCATAAATTATTAGGACTGTATTATCTTTTGGCTGCTTTTTCTTTCTATGATTCAGCTTGAATACTTTCCGTTGCTCTGTCATCATGTTCACCGATAGTTTTCCTTGTAGTATCTAACCTGCTGGGAAACCCATTCAGTAATTTTTTTTTGTTTTTGAGATAATATTTTTATTTTCAGGATTTCTTTTTTTAAATACTTTTTGTTTCCTTGTTAAGATTTCTTAAAAATCCTTGAATATTTTTATAATAGCCTTTTGTAAGAACATCGTTTACTAATTTCATGATCTGTGTCATATATGGTGTGTGATTTTTATTCTGGCTAGGGGTCACATTCTACTACTTTGCATGTATAGTAATTTTTTAATATGAACTTGGCATTGTTGATTATATGGATTTTATTGTTTCAAAAGAATAACTGAGACATAATAAAAATTTTAAGAGCTTATTTAGGCAAAAATTGCTTTGAACTGGCCAATGGAAAACTAGAAAGTGTTAGAAGAACTGCACTCACAGGAGTGGGGGAGGGGGACTTTCAGAGACAAAAGTCAGAAGCAAAGCAAGAAATTATTTTGTTGGCTAGAGCTTAAGTTCTTGACTTATTTGAAAAAGGCCAGTTGACTATTTCTGATGTATTAAACTAAAGTTTTTATTTCTTAACCTGAACTATTTATGGACTTGGGGTTGGTGTGCCTCTTTATTTAATTTAACATGGGCTTCTTCATGAACATGTTCATTTTTCCCCCATAGGGAGTTAATTTATTTTCAACAGAGTTTGCTACTTCCAGTCCTTGTTATAAAGGTAGTGTTAAAAGTCAATGCTAGGTACAATGATGCTTAAGAAAAGACAAAGCACTTGGAGGGAAAGACTATTCAGCTCAGTTTTTGACATTATTCTGAAGGGACCAGACCCTGGCTATCTATGCCTACACTGATGCAAGACTTGTGGGGTTCGACTCTTTATTCTCTGCATCAGCATGTGCTGTGGCATGTGTTAAGATAGCACTCACTGCATTACACAGCCATTTAAAATAAGGGCTCAGAAGTTAAAATGCCTTTGAGACCTTGGACATGTAATGTGACAACTAGTAAGCCACACACTTGTAATCTCTAAAGTGGTGATAAGAATAGTAATCAGTTTATAGGGTTGTGGGGATTGTATAGTAAGTCAATGCAAATCATGTAGCCTAGACAGCAAAACTCAAAAATGCTAGCTATCATTGTGGTACTCATTGTGACTATCAGTGAGTTTCTATGTGTGAAATGACAATCTCTTTGGTCTTGAAGGATATCACATCATTCAGAGATATTCTTCTATTTCAGTTTTATGATATCAACCAGATCTATTGGTTTAACAGCAAGTACACAGATTATAATCTCTCAAATATGCTCTTTTGGGAATTTAACATCCTTCTGCAGGGAAGCACTGTTTTTTTTTTTAAAGGCTCTGTTTTGAATACAGTGGAGGCATCTGATTGGAAATATGCCAAATTTACTGTCTTAGGCCTATAATCAGCAGCTGGCGTTCTTGGCTAAATATTTGTGGTAATGTCAATGTGAAGTCTTTTAGTGTTTAATAAACAAATACAAAGATATAAATAAATTTAACTTATGGAAGTGAATTTTTCCAAATAATAAAAAAATATTTCTAGGTCATTTTTTCAAATACATACTACTCCTTTAGTTTACACATTGTATTCTTAGGTTTACAGGAGTATAGTTTTATTTCATTCTTCTCTGCTGGATAGAAAACATTTGGATATATTTATTCTTACGCTTTGGGGACAATATTTTTCTTCAAATCTTCCAAGTTAGAACTTTTGCATCCAGTAATTATAATCTCAGCTAGTTTTATTTTGTTTATTAGTTCTGAGGAAAAGGTAATGCTATTTTAATGGGTTTCACAAAACATTTCTGTATACATAATCCTTTATTTTACTGCTTTGGAAAGAATTATATACATTTTACAATTCCAAGAACAGAACTGCTGTGAAATACTGTGCTCTGAAGTAGAAATAACAAAGCATGTAAAAAGATTTTCATACATTTGCTGCTAATTTATATTAATTTAAAGGAAATTGTTCCATATGGTTCTGGAGCGTTAAAAATGCAATTAAATCATCAAACACAGGAAAACAGTCTTTGTCTTATTGCCATACACATAGTTCTGGCTGAATAAAGAAATAGAAGACAAATTTCCTGAAGCAAATTTTTCTTGTTTTTTTGTACTTGCAGATGTTGGTAGCTCCGAGTTCCTGCTTTGCATGTTCAACAAATGTTTACTGCACTTGAGATAATTTTAGAATGCATTATTCTTAGTATGAGTAAAATATTGGGGTTTATTAATGAGAATATTTAGTGGAGTTTCACAGTCTGAGTTATTATACAATAAAATTTTATTGCCTTAAAATGCAAATACAAAAATTCAGGTTATACAGCATTTTCCTTTTTTTTTTTAAAAAACTTATTTTTTTTAAGATTTATTTATTTATTTATTTGTTTGTTTGTTTGTTTGTTTATTTATTTATACAAGCACTGAGTACAGTCAGAAGTGCAGGAGAGTGAGAGAATACACCAGAGCCAGAGCGAAGAGCAGAGCAGGCAGACTGACGAAGTACACTGCTGAAGGGAGCAGCAGGCGGCAGGAGAGGTCTGCGTGCCATGTGGTATCCTCACCTGGTGGCTGGGGATGGAACCGGTGCTGCAGAGGCTGCGGGTAGCTTCTCAAGCCGGGGCTCAACCGCTGCGCTACCGGGGAGGCCCTATACAGCATTTTTCCATCGACAAACAAGCATTAATTAGCAGAATGATACATGTTCTTCAAAGTATGTTATTTTGTGTAAATAAATAAATAGGTAAACACATGCTATCATTTTATTATGAGTCTATTTGTTACAATTCAGTAGAAGTAAGCACAACTAGTGAAAACTTTCTGCTGTCTGGTATTTAAATCACAAAATACCGATTATTAAAATTAGTTATTTTAATAACTCCCTAAAAGTACACACACACATACACACACTCACACACACACACACACACACACACCTCTATGTGGTTTGGAAAAAATTATCATGAGTTGGATTGAATTCCTATTGAAGAGAATTGAGAATTGTTATTTCTATGTTTTCTAGTAGGAATAGAAACCAGTGTTATGACATATGACCTAATGAGCCAGGCAAAATATTTACAATTGAGAACTACACTAACCATAAATTAATTTCCTTGTGATGACAGCACTTTGTGGGGGAGTCCTTACTTGTTGGTAAAACAGATAATACTCGTTGAATAGTTAGGCTTTGGAGCACATGAATTTTCTCTTCATACTGGCATAGCTAACAAGTGGGAGATATTATTTCAACCTGTAGGACTGGTTTGATAGTGTGAATAAGCTTTACCTTTTATTAGATTAAAAGAGTGTTATCAGAAAAACTAAGCTTCTTATGTCTTTAGTTATAGTTGAAACAGGTTAATTTTTTAATATGTGATGACAAGAAAAGCCAACTAAAAAATTAGGATGAAATGTGCCTGCTTAATTTTTAAAATAAAAATATTTATGAAAGACTCTCATTATTATGTAGCATGTATTCATGATGAATGTGTGTTGCAGTGCCTAGGATTTGTGTGATATTTTACATTGTCTAAAGAGCATTCCAATAGTTACACTTGATTCTTATCACAGGCTTCAGAGTGATCTAGGATAGATATTGTTAGTCAATAAGCCATTCTGGGTGTATACATTGTTTTCCTGCCTAACAGGTGTGTGCGTGTGCACGTACATGTGTGCATGTGTCTATAGTGCACATGTCAATGATAATGAAAGTAAAAGCCAATTGAAATTATATGAAAAGAAATCCTGGATTCCCCAAATTCCATCAACATTTATGAAAAACATTTTATCACATGACATTTAGAGGTTAAATATTTATTACAAATTATTGAGCGGTCAAAAATTCTTTTGTTGGTATCTAGTGAGAATAAAAAAGATCCCTCAAAAATCCTAACATTTATAGAAATAAGGAAATCTTTTGGAATCTTTAAGAAGAAATCATGCATGAAAGCATGATTATAATCGATTCATTTAGCCAACAAATATGTTTTGAACACCAACTGTGGGCTTGGTATTATTCTAGACACAGGGACATAGCAATGAACAAAATAAATCCTGACAGTCATGGAGTTTGCATTGTTTCCTGGTCAAATTGGGCAAAAATGATTTTCTGAGGGGCGCATAAGTATCAAGGACCAATATAAAAAGCCTTAGATCCATGATTCCCTCCACTAGGCAAGTTCCCTAAACAGCTCTGGAAAGTTAATATTCAGGAGGAAAGACATAAATCAAATTTCACTCCATTTATGTAAACAGATTGATGCCTAGATATGTAAGAAAAATGGCAATATTTCAGAATGTCACACCAAAACATAAATTTAAACACTAACAACTGATTAATGGTGTTGAGAAATGTTTGTTCTTTCTAAACTTAGAAAATGAAATCTGTGCATGTCATCCCTCCTCCTGAAACACCAGAATGAAAGGAGTGTAATCTAAGTTCCACTTCCAGATGTAGGATCAGGTTAAATCTTGTCTTAGTAAAGGGATAATGAACATGGACAGTCTGCAATAATCTCAATAGGACATAGAACTGGTAGAGTGGAAGGCTGAGATGTTTCCAACTGACTCCGGGAATATTTCTAAGGTCCTTTCCCGGAAGACTCCCTTTACAAATTAAAAAAAAAAAAAAATGATTTAAAACAGTGAATGAAGAGACACGGAAGTATATATCTGGTTTGGAAATGATTTCCAATTGTAACAGACAGAAGTGAAAGAAGAGCCACTTCTCTGATGTTTATTATTTGGTCTATTTTTCGGTCTTTAATCTCTGATATTCAGACTCATAAATGTTCCTTTCTCCATTTCCTCCTTCCTCATTTTAAACTATTATCATCTTACAGTAAGAAATGAGAAATCAGAGGGCTACAGGGAGGTGAGTCAGCCTACATTAAGCAAGGGTCACACAAATTCCTTGAGAAAGATTTTTATCTGTCAGCCTTTTTATCAGGATGCTCAGAGAGAACAACAGGACCCTCCTTTGTCAGCTATGACAATATCTGAGAACTCGTTAAGTTGGGAAAGTGAACCTTATATTTAATGTAAATTTCCAGTTCTATTTATGGAGACAGAAAAGTGCTGGTTCACAGGCCTCACATAAAACTAAATCACTTTTCTAGCTTCCAGCAGAATAATCTTGCTTTCTTTAAACTTTCTTATTACGTAATATTTCAGAAAGGTCAAAAGGTAGAAGACTACTATAATAAACACCCCAAAACCTATCCATTAGTATTAAAAAATACTGAAAAATTAAACATTACAAGTGAAGGAGGAAGTTAGCAAATGGGTGCAGGCAGTCAGGAACCGGGTGCTCCAAGTCCCTAAGTCCAATTATCAGTGTAGTTGAGAAACACTCAGTTGGAACCATGAGGGTGCCCTCTCTTCCCCAACTCAGTAAAGAGTGGAATGTTCAGAGCACCAATGCAATAACATAATGCTAAGGTAACAGACCAAAGCTAGTTTCAGGAAGGTAGGACAGGTAATGTGGGCAAACTCAGTGGGCCTCACTGAGATCCCACAGACCCAGCAAGAGAAACAACGCAGAGACACCAGTCAGCCCCCCAATCCTTGTCCACTGTCCCCAAATAAGGACCTACTTCTTGCCCCCTCAGGGGCTACTTACTCAGGATCACTCTCTGCTCAGAGAGCTTTCCTGTCCTTCTTCCTACCTCTCAATAAATCTCTCGTTTTCTGTATTGCTTGTCTCCACATTGACTTCTTTTCTCACCAAAGACAAGAACTGAGAAAGAGCCCACTTAGGGCTGCTGGACTCTGGATCTCTTCCCAAAAACCCTGATTTACAAGTATAATCAAATTTTCTGTATTTTTTCTCTAGCTATTATTTTCTCCTACCAATATAAACTCTATACTGACATCATGATTATGGTTCACATGCACATATTTATTCATAAACTTGTACGTACCAGTTAAAAAAAGACATTCCCAATATTTTTAAAGCATAAAGATTAAATCATACTAACCATGTATCCCTGCAACTTTTTTTCCTTAACTTAATATTTTGGGATACTTGTTAATTAATCAAATTCCTTCTCCAAAGTGGTAGATCTGATTTATACAACTACCTCCTACTTTGTTTTTTTTTTTTTAATTTTCATATTAAATAAGATTAGATAGTGAATCAAAACAAAAAATAATGAATCTTTTTAATGCTTTCATCCTTTCTTTCTTGCTTTAATTTATTGGGGGAAGGGAAATGGCAAAAAAGATGGATGGGGTAAGATAGCCATTGCTCTTGAAAACTAAGTTTTCTGTCAATTTGTTGCACATATTCTTTATAATTTGGTCTCAAAACTGAAACAGAACAAAATCAAACAATGATGATGACCCAGAATTTTATAATTGAAAGCCACATTGAGATGTGATCTGGTTCATTATTGTATATTTAGATTACATATTTTAGGATAATGGAATACAGACATGCTTCATTTTATTGTGCTTTGATTTATGGAGCTTGGCAAACAGTGTGTTTTTTAAAAATTGAAGGTTTGTTGCAACCGTGGGTAGAGCAAGTCTTTTGGTACCATTTTTTCTAACAGCACGTGTTTATATTGTGTCTCTGCATCACGTTTTGGTAATTCTCACAATACTTTAAATGCTTTCATTATTATTACATTCTGTTATGGTGACCATTTTCAGCAATCTTTAATGCTATGATTCTAATTGTTTTGGGCACCACAACAGTGTGCATATAAAATGGTGAACTTTATTTATTAATGCTGTGTGTGTTCTGACAGTTCTTCTGACTCACTTCCCAATTCCCTGAGAACAATACCAAAATTAGTCCAAGTAATAACCCTACAAAGGGTCTCCGTATTCAAATGAAAAATCACAAGTTCTTTACTTTAAATCAAAAGCAAAAACAATGATGCTTACTTAGAAAGGCATGTCAAATGCCAAGATAGTCCGAAAGTTAGGGTTCCTGTGCTAAACACTTAGCCAGGTTGTGAATGCAAAGGAGAAGTTCTTGAAGGAAACTAAAAATGTTACTCCAGTGAACACATGAATGATGAGAAAGTGAAACAACTTTTCGTGGGATGGAGAAAGTTTTAGTGATCTGGATAGAAGAACAAAGCAGCCACAGTCTATTTCAGAGTATGGCCTTAGGTTTTTCTATTCTGTTCTGAAGGCTGAGAGGTGAGGAGGCTCAAGAAAAGCTTGAAGCTAGCTGAGATTGGTTCATGAGACTTAAGTAGGAAACCATCTCCATAACAAAAAAGTGCAAGGTGAAGTGACAAGTGTGATGCAAAAGGTACAGCAAGTTACTCTAGCTAGATCTATGTCTAGCTAAAGTGATTAGTAGATGCTACCTATGTACAGACTTTCTACATAGCTAGAACAGAAGAAGCCAGGACGTTCATAGCTAGAGCTTTGTTGGTTTTCAAAGCTTCAAAAGACAGGCTGACACTCTTATTAGGAGCTCATGTTGTTGGTGACTCTAAGTTGCAGTAGATGCTCATCTACCATTTTGAAAATTGTAAGGCCCTTAAGAATTATGGTGTAGCTACTCTGCCCATGCTTAATAATGGAACAGCAGAGACTGCTATCAACACATCTGTTTACAGCATAGTTTACTGAACATCTTCAACCCACTATTGAGACCTACTGCTCAGAAGGATTTCAAAATATTACTGCTCATTGATAATGTATCTTGTCATCAAGATCTCTGATGGATATGTACAAGGTGATGAAAGTGGTTTTCAAGACTACCAAAGAAAAATTCATTCTACAGTCCATGATTCAAAGAAGCATTTTGACTTTCAAGCCTTATTACAAAAGAAATACATTGTGTTAGGCTATTGCTGCCATAAACTGATGGATTTGGGAAAAGCAAATTGGAAACCTGAATAGGATTATCATTCTAGATTCCATTACAAACATTTGTGATTTATAGAATATCAAAATATCAATATTAATAGAAGTTTGGAAGAAGTTGATTCCAAACACCAAAGATGACTTTGAGGGGTGTAAGATTTCATTGAAAGAAGTACCTGTAGGAGTTATTGAAGTAGCAAAAGAACTGGAATTAGAAGTGAAGCCTGAAGATGTGACTGAATTGCTGCAATCTCATAATGAAACTTGAATTGATGAGCATTTGCTTCTGCTAGATGAGCAAATAAAGGGGTCTCTTGAGATGGAATTTATTATTGTGGAAGACTCTATGAACATTGTTCAAATGGCAACAAAGGATTTAGAATATTGCATGTACTTAGTTGAAAGTAAAGGCAACATTTGAGAGGATTAACTCCAATTTTGTAAGTAGTTACCTGTGGGTAAAACACTATCAAACAGGGCCTCCCCAGTGGCGCAGTGGGTTGAGCATTGCACTGTGAAGCTGTCCACAGCCTCTGCAGCGTGGGTTCGATTCCTAGCCAGCTAGGGAGAAACCCACATAGCATGGCAGACCTCTCCTGCCTTGCCCGCTGCTCCCCTCAGCAGTGCCTTCGGTCTGTCTGCCTGTTCTGCTCTCCACCCTCACCATTCCACGCCTCTGACCCGTACCCCAGTTCTTGTATAAATAAATACATCTTTAAAAAAATACTATCAAACAGCATCACATGCTCCAGAGAAATAAATCCTCTGTGAAAGGAAGAGTCAACTGATGTGGCAAACATCATTTTTGTCTTATTTTAAGATATTGTCACAACCACCCCAACTTTCAGCAACCTCCATCCTGGTTAGCAGTCATAAGCATGGAGGTAAGATCTTCCATCAGCCAAAAAATTACAACTCACTGAAGATTCAGATTTTATGCTATTAATAAGGTGTATTTAAGACATGTATATGGCCTTTTTAAGACATAAAACACTACTGCACACAATAAATTACAGTATGGTGGAAATAAGATCTTACATGCACTAAGAAACAAAATATTTCTTGTTTCTAATTTTATTGTGATATCTGTTTTATTGATGTGGTCTGAAATTGAATTCATAATATCTCTAAGTGTGTCTATATATGTAATATTGGTATGCATCATTATTTGTGTTTTAGAAATTATAGGAGCTCCTCCTTCAGGTGTTATCATCATATCACCCCTAACACCATACACCCCTAGTGCACCATTATACTCCATTGTGCTCCCTACCCACTTGTTTTCACCACTCCCCCCCAACCCCGGCCCTTCAGTTGCCTCAGTTTCATAGTCAGCATTCAAAGATTAATTTTTTAGTTTGGCTTTAGCTGGCCCTCTGTTTATATTCTCTATATTCCACATATAAGTGACACCATCAGTATTTGTCTTTGTCCTTCTGACTGATTTCATTTGGCATGATCCCTTCCATCTCCATACATGTTGCCACAAATGGCAAAAGTTTATCTTTTTTGATAGCTGTGTATTTCATTTTGTATATATATCACATCTTTTTGATCTACTCATCTGTATTTGGGCAATGTTGGCCATTGTAAAGAATGCTGCAATGAACGCAGGAGCGCATGCTTCCCTTTGAATTAACCATAGTGATATTTGAGTTTGTTGTCCTGATTAACTAGTTGAGTCACTACATATTAGTGATATGAAGAAAAAGCCAGGAGAAATTAAAGATCAGTTTTGATGTCTATTTGGCACCAGTAGTTGAGCCAATATAAAAGACAAATGATAAGCACTTATTCTTAATTCCATATTTAATAAATAATACTGCCTACAATTTCTGATTTATAACTTACTCAATTACTTTGATAAATGGTTATTAGACATATTTTTTCTTTTCTGAGAGGTCACTGTTTGAATCAGTCTAAATACAAAATATAGTCAAAATTTTTTCACAATACATTGTTCATTATGTATTCACTGACTAGTACAGTAGATGTCTTTATATTTTCACATGCAGAACATCAATGTCACCCCATATATTTAAATATAGCTAGTGTCCTGATATTTCTTGTGACAATTTTTATTTCTTTGGATGATTTAGAATTTTCCCGAGAAATTGTTAATCTTTGGAAACTTTTATTCCTAGTTTAGGAACAGAATAAAATCGAAGTATCTTTGGGTAGATGCACACATTTGGAAGCATTTAACCATTTTTTAAAATCTCAAACATGGAGACCCACATATTTATAACTTTTGGCTTCTTTGACTCTGCAAACTCCATGAAAAATGGCCCTGTCCCATCACTAGCCATGAAAAGCATTATGTTCTAATGTTTATATTGTATTTGGGTTGCTTCTGCGCTACTCATCAAAACCTTGATTTTGTGGTTTTAATATAATTTTCATAGAAACATTGAGAACAGATGTATGAGCCAATCAAAAGGCAGAAAAAATGTAAATATGGCAATTAAATCAGCATAAATAAAAGAGTAGCCTGCATTTTTTCTTATTGCCACAAAGAAACATAAGATTATTATTTACTCACTGGTATAGAAATATGTTCTGAAACAGAAACAAAGGTAGCATGCCTGTATTTTTTACAATCTTACATAATTCAATGGTATTAATGAAAATTATTATAATTTAGCTCTATGATTTTTTTCCTAAAATGTAGTAAATACGTATCAACTTATTTAACATGTGTTGCAATATAAAATAGTTATTTCAATTCCATGAGTCATATTTCAAATGTTAAAATTATTACCTTTTCAACAAAGCCTAGAAAGTTGATTGTGAAATTGTGACTACCACAGGGGAAGGAGGATGGAGAGGCGTAAGGACAAAGGGGAGAGGGATCACAAAGGACTATGGGGATGGATTGAGGTGCTTTGTTGATTGGTGTGGTATGGAACAATACCTGAGAGAGGAGAGTCTAAGCTCGGAAACAAAAAATAATTATGCAAACCAATGTTAATTCAATTTTAGAAATGATGTTTATACAATGATATGTATCACAGTAGTATACAAACAGCAAGATACTGGTAATGACCCAAATAGCCAACATTACAGGATTATCTAAATAAATTATTACACCCCTAAAATTAAAAGAAATAAAATTGTTATTTTTTAAAAAGACTTATTTATTTATTTATATAAGCTCTGGGTACAGTCAGAAGCACGGGAGGGTGGGAGAATTCACCAGAGCCAAAGGGGGGAACAGTACAGGCAGACCAACGAAATACACTGCTGAGGGGAGCAGCGGGTGGCAGGAGAGGTCTGCGCGCCATGTGGGACCCTCACCTGGTGGCCTGGGATGGAACCGGTGCTGCAGAGGCTGCAGGCAGCTTCACAACCCAGCGCTCAACTGCTGCGCCACAGGGGAGGCCCCAGAATTGTTATTTTTATAATCTTTTTTAAGTGTCTTCACATATTAAGTATATTGATATAATTTGCTTAGAAAATGTAACAAATTCACTATGTTAATTTGCATCACGTGTGCATGTTAGAAAATATTTCTGGATGCACAGTAAAGAACCATTACTTAGACATTATTTTTCTTCTACTCCATGTCACAATTTTATGTAGTGAAAGAATTTTATTTATTTTTATTTATTTTTTATTTAAATTTTATTTTTATATTCCCCATACAATTACAACCCTCTTATTTTGACCCCAATCCCTCCTTTCCCTGGCCCCCCACCCCCCATAGAGTGTCTCTGGTTCATAGTTTTTTGTTGATTTTGATTTTCACTTTCTTGTAGTTATTCATTTTCCTGGTCCCTTATTTAAGTTTTCTAGATTCCTGCTATGAGTGAGACCATCCGGTATTTTTCTTTTTCTTTCTGGCTTATTTTGCTGAGCATGGTCCCTTCCAGCTCCATCCATGTTGCTGTAAATTGCATGTGTTTTATCTTTTTTGAATGCTGAGTAATATTCCATAGTGTATATGTACCACATCTTCTTGATCCAGTCATCTATTTTTGGGCATTTGGGTTGTTTCCAAAGCTTAGCTATTGTAAACAGTGCTGCTGTAAACATAGGGGTGCAGGTGCTCTTTGAAATTGATGTTTCTGTGTCCTTTGGGTAAATACCTAGGAGTGGAATTACTGGATCATATGGAAGCTCTATGTTTAGTAGGTCCAGAAATCTCCACACAGCTCTCCATAATGGTTGGACCAGTTTGCACTCCCACCAACAGTGCAGGAGAGTTCCTTTTTCTCCTCAACCTCGCCAACATTTGTTGTTGCTATTTTTTTTGATACGTGCCATTCTCACTGGTGTCAGATGGTATCTCATTGTAGTTTTGATCTGCATTTCCCTGATTACAAGTGATGTTGAACATTATTTCATATGCCTGTTGGCCATTTGCATTTCCTCTTCAGAGAAGTTTCTTTTTAGTTCTTCTGCCCATTTTTTGACTGGATTATTTTCTTTTTTTTTTTTTTTTTTTGAGTCTCATCAGCTCTTTGTAGATTTTTGTGATCAGTCCTTTATCATTAGTGTTGTGTGCAAAAATGTTCTCCCAGTCGGTGGGGTTTCTCTTTGCTTTTGTTATTGTCTCTTTTGCTGTACAGAAGCTCTTTAATTTGATGTAGTCCCAGCTGTTGATCTTTGCCTTCACTATCACTGCTTTGGGTGATGTGTCTGTAAAGATGTCTTTGATGTGCATATCATGTAGTGTTTTGCCTATATTTCCTTCCATGTATTATATGGTTTCAGGTCTTATGTCTAGTTCTTTAATCCATTTTGAGTTGGATTTTGTGCATGGTGTTAGGTAGTAGTCAAGCTTCATTCTTTTGCATGTAGCGACCCAGTTTTCCCAGCACCATTTATTGAACAAACTTTCTTTGCTCCAATGCATATTCTTTTTTTTTTTTAATTTTTTTATAGAGGCATGTTTATTTATTTATTATTTGTCTGTTTTGTTTTTATACATCCACTGGGTACAGTCAGAAGCGCGGGAGGGAGTGTGAGAGAATTCACCAGAGCCAGAGCCAGAGCGGGGAGCAGAGCAGGCAGAAGGACCAAGTACACTGCTGAGGGGAGCAGCGAGAGGCAGTAGAGGTCTGCGCACCATGTGGGACCCTCCTCTGGTGGCCGGGGAGCAGCCGAGGATTGGACTGGTGCTGCATAGGCCGCAGGCAGCTTTGCAACCCAACGCTCAACTGCTGCGCCACTGGGGAGGCCCTCCAATGCATATTCTTTGCTCTTTTGTCAAAGATTAGTTGACCATAAATCTGTGGGTTTATTTCTGGATTTTCTATTTGATTCCATTGGTCTGTGTGTCTATTCTTGTTTCAATACCATGCAGTTTTCATGATTATGTCTTTGTAATACAGTTTGAAGTCTGGGAAGTGATGCCTCCATTCCCTTCTCCTTTTTTTTTTTTCAGGAGATCTTTGGCTATTTGGGGTTTTTAGTGATTCCATATGAATTTCATCAATAATTGTTGTATTTCTTTGAAGAATGACATTGAAATTTTTATTGGAATAGCATTGAATCTGTATATTGTTTTTTGTAGGATGGCCATTTTAATAATGTTTATTCTTCCAATGCATGAGCAGGGGATGTCTTTCCATTTCTTTGTTTCTTCTTTTTTTTTTAAGAGTGTTTTATAGTTTTCTTTGTATAGGTCCTTTACCTCTTTTGTTAGATTTATTCCCAAGTATTTGATTTTTTTTGTTTCAATAATAAAAGGGATTTTTTTTTAATTTCTTCTTCTTCAGATTTATTGTTTGTGTATAGGAAGGCTACTGATTTTTGCATGTTGATTTTGTATCCTGCCACTTTACTGAACTGATTGATGAGTTGAATTAGTTTTTCTGTGGAGTTTTTGGGGTTCTCTATGAATATTATCATATCATCTGCAAATAGTGATAGTTTGACTTCTTCTTTTCCTATTTGGATTCCTTGTATATCTTGTAGTGAAAGAATTTTAAAAGTGAGAGCCATTCAGGGTTAATAACTTCAACTAATTACTTTAGAGCTCTGTACAGTTTGTACGATTCAGAATGGAATCTGTTATTTTTAGGAATATGCAAATAAAACCACAAAGAGATATCACCTCATCACTGTGCAAATGGCTATTATCCGAAAAACACAAACAAGTTCTGGTGAGGGTCAGGAGAGAACTCTTGTGGACTGTTGATGGGAAATTAAATCAGTGGAGTCATTTGGGAAGTATCATGAGGACCTCAAAATATTAAAAATGGAAATTTCACATGATGTAATTATCCTACTTCTTAGTATTTACCTAAAGAATAAAAAAAAACATTAATTAAAAAGAGCTATATGCACCACTCTATGTTCACAGCAGCATCATGTTTATAATGTTTGAGAGTTGAAAACAACCTAAGTGCCCAGTGACAGATGAGCAGATTAAATAGGTGTGGGATATATACACAATGAGGTATAACTCAACGACAAAAAAAAAAAAGAAAAGAAAAGAAAAGAAATAAAGAAAGAAAAGAAAAGAAAGAAAGAAAAGAAAAGAAAAAAAAAAAGAAATCCTGTCATTTGCAAGAACATGGATGGACTCAGAGAGGATTATGCTCAATGAAATAAGTCGGGAGATACAGTGTATAATACATTCATTTGTAGCTCGTAAAGAAACAAAGCAAATGCATGAACTAAATAAAACAATAATAAGCTTTCAGACCATAAGAACAAATCAGTGGTTACCAGAAGGAAAGAGAGGAGGAGGATAGGTAAATTGGATAAAAAGGTTTAACTGTATTGTGAAGGCTAGAATGGACTTCTAGGGCTGAACTCAATGTAGTATATGCAAATAGTAATTCATAATGATGCACATCTGAAACTTACATAATGTTATATGCAATGCTTCTGCAATGATTTTTTTTTAATTTCCCATAACTTACAGGTTATAAGTTGTAGCTCTTCTTCAGATTAGTTCCGTAATGTTTTTCAATAATACTTGAAACAGAGGATGGAGAATTCAAGGTAAATTTTTCTTATGTATAGAACTTACATTTCTTGTTGATTATGGTTATTTTCTGTTTTTATCTTGTCATTGAGGGTATGTATTAGTGATGTTATAATACATGTGGACATAAGGTTTTTTATTTCCTTGTTATGCAAGTTGAAATATTTTTGTGTTATATTCTCCTTATTGACTATATCACAAACTACCTTACACATGACCTAAAGATTGTCACTTTTCATCCCTAGTTGAAGTTTGAAGTCTACATATACATACAAATTTTCAAGTTTCTATAAAATGCATCAGAACTTATACATTCCATATGAATTTTTTAAATGTAGTTTAGAATGTAACTTGTAGGATTCACACAAAAGCTATGCATAATCAATTAGAAAGAATGGATAGCCAAAGGAAGGTGTAAACACATTAAACTTTAGCTGACTGATATAAATCTCAGGCCCTAACTAATGGGTCATTAATTTTTAAATGATTTTTGTAGGATAACTAGAAACATAAAATGGGTAGATAAGAATAATTACATCAAGGTATTGAATATTAATTAAGTTTCCCCAATTAATGAGCTTGATAATTAAATATATTTATTAACTACTTAAAAAATTCTTATGATTAAGTTTTACTCTTTGGCCACAAGTCTAGTAACAACAGTGGTGAGAGAAGTTTCCATCTTCTGTTAAGCTTTATTATTACTGTTAAACATTATTTAATCATTCCTTTATTTTTTGCTTCTGGTCAGTACAGACAATGGGAATGAAATAGGTTGATGAGATCCTATGGCTCAAAATTAGTCATCAGAACTAGAGGACAGAAGAAATACTTGCATAAAAACAGGTTTTTTAGTATTTTTCTGCTGTTAACAATGACAAAATATGCAAAACAATTGATGTCTGTGTGTTTTTTAATTTATTTTCAAATCAAATGTGGGTAGCCCCTTGATACTTTTTGACTGATTGGTGACATCTGTCTTATTTCAAACTCTGTTACTAAACATTTATAATATCATTATATACCATAATGTGGATCAGACTTATTTCAAGTAGTAAAATTTTGGCAAATTTCTCTATGCATTGTATACAATTTAAGAGGGCCCAATTTATTGCAAATTAAGATATTGTAACTATAATTTCACATCCCAATACATTGGTAAACAAATAAACACACACATATTTATTTAATATTCAACACCTTGATCCAATTATTCTTTTCATTTAAATTTCTAGTTATCACACACACTCACACATACACGGTATAAATCTCAGGCCCTAACTAGTGAGCCATAAAATTTTAAATGATTTTTGTCGGATAACTAGAAATTTAAATGGGCAGATAAGCTATACACACACATACTTATATATATGTATGTGTGTATATATGTGTGTGTGTATATACATGTGTGTGTGCACGTGCTCCCCTCAGCAGTGTGTATATTGACAAGGTGGTGGAAAGGTGCGACAATAATCCAAAAATACCTGATAAATAACTAAATCACCTAATATGCAAGAAGGTAATAAGTGCTATGGTAAAAGAGAGAAAAATAATTAGAGCAGGGGACATTTCATTTCTGGCTATGAATGAAATAACTGAGAGTAAACTAGCCCTAATACAGAAAACATGTTTTTAACTAGACAAGACTATGTGAGTCAGCTGTTTTCAGGTAATGGACACTAGGCAAAGGAATTGTGACTCCTGGAGAACAGCTCACAGTTGTATGGAAATTTTCTGATCGCTGCACAAGATCAAGGATCCCAGTAAAGTCCGTCAGTGCCACTGAACAAAGGAGGTCAAGTTCAGAGGATTGCTTAAGCAGCTGGAATCTATGAAATGTGGAAAAGGAACTGTTCTGGAAGCCTGTGTGGAGGTCTGCTGCAGGCCCGGAGCTGTGCTTGCACCACACAGCATCATCAAAGACTTACAATTAAACCAAACTCTAGGTGAATTCAAAGTGACTGAATTCCTTGTAAATATAGTAATCAGAATTCTTCATAGAAAAAAACAACAGACTTTAGAATCTCTAAAATGTACAATCTCCAATATCCAGTGTACAATAAACAATTCCTTAGACAAATAAAGTTGTGATCCAGAATCAAGAAAATAAATCAGACAGATAATAGAAATCAAACCCAGAATGAACAAGATAAGGTAGTTAACAGATAAAGAGATTAAATTTCTTTATAAATATGCTTATAAATGTATATCTGTGTATATATATGCATATAAATATATAAATGTATACACATATAACGGAAAGAGATCTTTTTGTTGTACGTGCTCATCAGAAAAAATGAAGGCCAAAAATCCTTGAAATGGCATTTTCTAAGTTCATAAAGAAAAGATTAGCAGTAGAAAATTCATTATTCAGGAAAATTTTTCAGATAAGTGATACCTGAACACATTTTCCACTGCAACTACGATACCAGAAATTCTAAAGTATGACTATGAAATCAAAAGGAAATGAAGAAACCCTAAGGAAACATGTATCTACAATGTGCATTAATTAGTTTACCATTCTAGAAATGGTAAACTGATGTAAATATAAAACATTAGATTTGTTTTCTTCTCACAAAGTACTTAAAATATAACTGATGTTTAAAGCAAAAATAACATTGCCAACCAAAATTTATAAAACTAACTTAACTGGGCCTCCCCGGTGGCGCAGCGGTTGAGCGCTGGGTTGCGAAGCTGCCCGCGGCCTCTGAGGAGCCGGTTCAATCCCCGGCTGCTCCCCGGCCACCGGAGGAGGGTCCCACATGGCGCGCAGACCTCTCCTGCCACCCGCTGCTCCCCTCAGCAGTGTACTTCGGTCCTTCTGCCTGCTCTGCTCCCCGCTCTGGTGAATTCTCTCACCCTACCGCGCTTCTGACTGTACCCAGTGCATGTATAAACAAAACAAACAAATAAAATAAATAAATAAAGCATGCCTCTATTAAAAAAAAATTAAAAAAAATTAAAAAAAAAACTAACTTAACTTCTGCACAAAGGATCAGAAGTGAGATAAATGAATTGAAAGTGAAATAAATGGAATTATATTGTTGCAAAGTGATTTCATTTGTGAAGTGGGAAGCAGGGAGAGGAACCATATTAAATGAATAAATTCTGGTAAATTAAGTATGAAAATTGTTAACCAGAGAAACCAACAAAAATATAATAAAAGAGATACAGTAAGAAGCTATTAGAGGAAGTAAAAGTAGAATATTAAAAAAAATAGATAGAGAAAGGAAGTCATGGAAGGAGCAATTATATCACTAATACACTAATTTAGATGAACAAATACATCAAAAGAGAGATTATCAAATTGGATCAAGAAGCAGAACTCAGCCTGCTGGAAATGGAGTGCCTTTTTAATATAAATAAATAAATAGGGGCCTCCCTGGTGGTGCAAGGGGTTAAGATGCAACCTATGAAGCTCTCTGCAGCCACTGCAGCATGAGTTTGATCCCCGGCCAGGGAGCAACCCACATGGCACAGCAGACCTCTCTTGACTTGCCTACTGCTCCCCTCAGCAATGTATTTCATCAGTCTGCCTGTTCTGTTCCCCACTCTGTCTTTGGTGAATCCTCTCACCCTCCATACCACTGGCCTGTACCCCAGTTCTTATATACATAAATAAATAAATCTTTTAAAAAAAGAAATAAATAATAAATGGATGGGAAAGATATGTCATACAAATAGTACCAAAAACAGATTTGATATGAAAATAATTCACCTTCTGTAAAGATTGTAAAATACAGAAATAAATCTAATACAGATTGAAATAAAATCTTATAGTGATTTACAAAATGTTTTTACCTTGTATTTATAGCTTATAAACTAGAGACATTGATACAGTTTTTTTCTTTTTCTTTTTTTTAAATCCTGGTTATGGATTCCTCACTGGTCAGAAGAGGATCATTCACTTTATTTTGTAATTATTTTAAGAAAGAATTATTTTATTTTGTTTTTCCTTCTACCAAACTTCCCATGCCAAATTCTTTTTTTTTTTTTTAAGATTTATTTATTTATGCATACAAGAGCCAGGGTACAGGCCAGAGGTATGGGTGGTGAGAGGATTCACCAGAAACAGTGGGGAAAAGAATAGGCAGATTGACCAAAGCACACTGCTGAGGGGAGCAGCAGGCGAGTCAGAAGAGAGCTGCTGCTTCATGTGGGTTGCTGCCTGGCCAGCTGGTGGATCAAACTCCCACTGCAGAGGCTGCGGACAGCTTCATAGGTTGTGTCTTAACAACCCTTGCGCCACCATGGAGGCCCCCCAAGCCCAATTCTTAATAAAAATATATTTTTTTAGGTTTGTGTTAACACCAAACTCTTTTTTTAAAAAAAGATTTATTTATTTTATTTATACAAGCACTGGGTATAGTCAGAAGCGTGGGAGGGTGAGAGAATTCACCAGAGCCAGAGCAGGGAGCAGAGCAGGCAGGAGGACCGAAGTACACTGCTGAGGGGAGCAGCGGGCGTGGCAGGAGAGGTCTGCGCGCCATGTGGGACCCTCCCCGGTGGCCGGGGAGCAGCCGGGGATCGAACCAGCGCTGCAGAGGCTGCGGGCAGCTTCACAGTCCAGCGCTCAACCACTGCGCCACCCAGGAGGCCCATTAACGTCAAACTTTTAATGCAGATACATATCCTACTGGTGTGCCACCAGGACATATCATCATTAACCATGAAGCTAATAAAATATTCCATTATTATCTCAATTGCCCTAAAAGCAAAGCCTGAGAAGGGAGGTTGTAAACAGGTAGTTTATCTCTGTAAGACATCGTGGGGGAAAGGAGAGAGAACTGGGAAGATTGATCTAGGAGAGAAGAAAAGCACTCCAAGGTCACAAATGTTGAGCAGGACCCCAGGAAGAACCATGCAGAGTAAGTTTCAAAATTGCCAACCTGAGCCAAGAATAAGAGGCCTGCTGGGTACCCAGCATGTGTCAAGTGCCCCTGCCTGCATGTGCCTTCACTTCTGTGCTTGCAAGACAATGGGTGCACAAGTTTGCAGTACACACACACACACACACACACACACACACACAGAGAGAGAGAGAGAGAGAGAGAGAGAGAGAGAGAGAGAGAGAGAGAAAAAAGTCCTGGGTAGGAAGGAAGAAGCAAAGCGCTGACAGGTGTCATCTGAGCAGCTTTGGCTACAGCAGCAACAGCCTGAGCATAATTAGATTGAGAGGGTGTGAGTCAGGGCAGGACAAATAGAGATACAGTAACTTTCCCATATTGAGTTTCCAGTAAATTCAAAGACAAATCAAAGAAAACCTATAGAAGTCAGGTTGGAAATTTGTAGACTGTTTTGACCCACGTTTAGGACTGTTTGGGGACTAGAAGTTTACTAAATTCCCTGGTCCTATAAATTCAAAATGTGTAGCAGCCATGAAATTTGGTTTAGCAAAAAAGATTAATGTTATAAAAGTGTTGCTTTTTCAGCAACAGTTGCCATCATAATTGACACAGACTCTGTCCTCCCTCAGGGGAGGAACATTCTCAGCTAGATTCCTCACCCGGGCACTGCGTTCACTGTATTATTAGTGGCAAGATTTCCCTCAGTTCAGTTTTACTGAATTTAGACCCTTGAGCCCACAGGAACCCTTGACACAAGTACTGAATTAAAATCAGCTGGAAAAGATCCTGGGAGTTATAACAAATCTGCTCATAGTTAAGTCAAACACTCTACCTAGGAAGTATAATTCCATTGAAAGATACAGCTGTAAAACTTCACATTACCCAGAAACTCAGGCCAAATTCTAGGTCTTTAAAAATATTTATGTAGAGTATAAAATTGCCTTGTGTCTTGCAAATGTAAAATGACCCTTGGTTGTAAAATAAAAGAGTTACAACATTTTCCTTTTTGTTTGGACTTACATGATGATTTCGATCTACAATATGAATCCTAAGTACTTCCTACATTAGTTGTATGTAAAAATAACTCTTCAGTTAGAGGTTATTCTTATTTGTAACTTTACCTCTTCCCAATAGTTTTCTTTCCTTCCACATCTGCAATCCAGTCTCAGAACCTAAAGCTTCTTGTTGGTTTCTTTAAAACACTTGGTTTAGGCAAGCCGGTGTGATTCTGGTCCCTGTCCATGCTAGGTGGGCCATGCCTGTCTCTGAATTGGTTGGTTGAGTGATGGACAATATTCACAGCATAGAGCTTCAGTTGCACAAGTCTCCATGCTCTGTGGTTGAACATGCCGGTGATGTTATGTAACAAAAAAACTCCTTGCAGCACCCATGGACACAAGTCCCAGAAATTTCCAGCCTTGAACTTTGGTGCTTAGGTCTGCTTTTAGGATGATGATGGCATCTAGAGAACTAGTCAAGATTCAGATCTTCAAGTCACCAGTTCTGAGAAACCTCAGAAGATAATTTTATTCATAACTCCATTTATTTCAAATAACTGCGTTTATCTGTCTTTCTGAAAGGAATGCTTTTACAACCAAATACTGGCATAACAGATGGAATCTCTGTCCTCTCATTTGTTTTAATAAAAATATTGTTAATATTTCACTAGTAGGAAATATGTTATCTGATAGTCTTTCTAATGTTAATGATGCAAGCCTTTTTACTACTTTTCTTAGTTTTTTAAAAGTCAAAAATAATTACTGACTCAATATTTTATACTCTAACATATATCAAAACTATCATATAATTTGGTGTAGATATTACTAGATATAAGGACAGATAAAAAAGGTAATTTAAAACTAAAAGAATCGGGCCTCCCCAGTGGTGCAGTGGTTGAGTGCTGGGCTGCGAAGCTGTCCACAGCCTCTGCAGAGCTGGTTCAATCCCTGGCCGCCTGCGAGGATCTCACATGGCGTGCAGACTTCTCCTGCCGCCCGCTGCTCCCCTCAGCAGTGTATTTCGTCAGTCTGCCTGTTCTGTTCCCCACTCTGGCTCTGGTGAATTCTCTCACCCTCCCGCCCTTCTGACTGTACCCAGTGCTTATATAAATGAATAAATAAATCTTCTTTTAAAAATAAATAAATAAATAAAACTAAAACTAAAAAAATCAGTGCTTGTGAGAAATTGGAGTAAGGCAGAAAAGAAGAAGAGGGAAAATATGGTGTCACTAATAATATTCAACATGTCCTTACGATAGAAAGCACCGAGAACATTATTCAGCAATGAGGAATTAGTTTAGCAGCTCATTGGACAAATACGTTTCTTATTTAAGGCCACAAAATACAGTGACATCTTAGTTATGATCACACAACTAGCAAGTGGTAGAACAGTGATTTCAATCCAGAAAATTTTGTCACAGATATAGTACCCTTAACTGTTATTACTCTGTGCTGTCTTCCATCAAGTGAACAGTATTCAGCCAGTAAAGATGCGATATTTTTCTAGTCATCTGATTTTATATTTACAATACCACATTAATGAGAAAAAAGATATTTTAAATTTATAATTGTTTCATTGTACCATTCGATATAAAACACATAGTATTTATATACAGGAAATTTGTAAGAGAAAAGTCTACAATAGTCTACTCCAACATGAATAATAAGTAGCAGTTATCAGGAATGCAGAAAATTATGTGTTGGTCAATTTAAGGTAAATGTAGAGTAGTTTGTAAATAATCTTCAAATCTCAGTAGCTCACAAACACACAAATTTATATTTCCCTCTACTATATGGTTACAGATTGACTGAGGTCTTACTCCAAGGGTAATTAATTTTGAGACCAAAAATGAAAGTGCAGCCCTTCTCTGTGATATGTTATTGTAGAGGAAGAGAGTGCAAAAATGTTGACAGATTAAGGCAACGACTCATAAAGATGCTGCTTGAAAATGCAACATGTAGCTTCCACATATATTTCATTCGACAAAACAAGTTCTTTTGCCAAGCCTAAAGTCAGTGGGGCAGGATATAGAATTTTTGGGCTTTGAGCTAAGTGCCAGGTTAGAGAAAGAAGCAACAGGAAAAATAGCACCTTATTTTTTTTTCCCTAGAAGAACTGGGGTGTAGGTCAGAGGTGTGGGGATAAAAGAGGGATTCACCAGGACAGACTGGGGAGAAAAACAGGCAGATCTACTGAAATACACTGCTAAGGGGCGCAGTGGGAAGAGAGGAGAGTTCTGCTGTACTGGATATGAGTTAATACCCTGCTGGGGATCGAACTCAGGCTGTAGAGATGACAACTCTGAGACTTAACCCCTAAGCCATGAGGGAAGCCCGGCACCTTGTTGTTAATAATACAATCAATGAAACAACCATCAGGAAAGTCTGTCTCACTTCATGGAATGTGTCCCTTTGTCAGGTATTCAATTTCAATAGATTGGACTCATGAAGGTAGATAGCATCTGAAAGGACATGAAAATTATTATTTTTAATGAAATAGCTTATTGAAGATTTAACTGGCAAAATATAATACACTTTGTAAATACATTATAATTACTATAAATTATATACATGTTAACATCAAACTATATACATAGGCCCATAGAGTAATTATGGAAAAATTATTTTTTTAAAGGTTTATTTATTTATTTATACAAGCACTGGGTACAGTCAGAAGCGTGGGAGAGTGAGAGAATTCACCCGAGCCAGAGTGGGGAACAGAACAGGCAGCATGACAAAGAACACTGCTGAGGGGAGCAGCAGGCGCAGCAGAAGAGGTCTGCACCACATGTGGGACCCTCGCCAGGGGCCAAGGATCAAACCGGCCCTGCAGGGGTTGCAGGCAGCTTTGCAGCCCAGCGCTCAACCGCTGTGCCACCAGAGGAGGCCCTTCTGGGAAAAATTAAAATCATGATAGAAATAAATAAAATAAACTTTAAAAATATAAATATATAAAAATATATAAAAGAAATTATAACACAATTTCAAATACTGAAAAATAAACTCAGTTAATGGTGTTCCGCCTCTTTAAAGAAATCAAAAACACTAGGTCCGGTCTTGGGAAATTCCAAGATTAACAATGGATGTGATTAAAAGTACAAAAACCTATATACATAAGTGTAGAAATATTATCCACTGAAATATTTGGTTACAGCTTTGCTAGTATAATCAAAGAATTGTTAGAATCTATTAAATTCTGAAACTGGAAAGTTTTCAACATAATATGATGGATAGGCCCTCCCTGGTGGCACAAGGAGTTAAGATGCAGCACTATGAAGCTATCTGCAGCCACTGCACCTCGAGTTGGATCCTCTGCCAGGAGGTGACCCACATGGCACAGCAGACCTCTCCTGACTCACCCACTGCTCCCCTCAGCAGTGCATTTCAGTTAATCTGCCTGTTCTGTTCCCTACTCTGTCTCTGGTGATTCCTCTCACCCTCCAAGAGCTGTTCCCTAGCTCTTGTATGCATAAATAAATAAATCTTTAAAAAACCAAATTTATCTTTAAAAAAACAAAATATGATGTATACACATAGAAAATTTTTATAAGCTCTCCCATAAGAATAATGTATAAGAAAAAAATCATGATTTATATATCAAAAATGCTTTCTTTTTACTCAATGTTACCACATTTCAAAATCACACCATTATTCATCATACTTACCAATCATTTAAATTTATATCAATATTTGATGATCAGTGAAAATAGTAAAAGATGGACTATATAGTTACAGAGATTTCTAATACAATGACAAAAAGATTTACTTGTTAACCAGGCAGCCAAAATCCCAACACAAACATATATTATGCGAGAGCACATGGAATAAAATACTAATGCTAATATATAGAATATTAAATATACCCCAAATATATACATACATATATATACACACACATACATGTGTATATATATATATATATATATATATAAAATTCCAATTCAGAAGAAGTAGGAAACATTATCATAGAAGGCATTTTTTTAAAAAATTCCCCAAACTGAACACATCTTTTCTTTCAAATCTGTCTCCTTTTGGATCCTTATTAATAAGGGTAACTTCTCCACTATTCAGTCTACAAAAATGTGAGGTCATCTTCTATTCCTCCTTCCATTTATTTCCATAATAAATCAGCTGTCAAAGTTTGTTGATTCGACTTCTGTGATATTTTCCCTTTGGTAAAAGACTCCCTACTTCTATCCTAACTGGATTCCCTTCTCATTATTTCCTTCTCTCCAATTACTTCTATACTTTGCTGCTGCTGCTTTCATTCTAAAATTCATCTGATTATGTAACTCGTGTCCTTAAAAATCTTTAGTGGGTCCAGGCTGTATATAGAATGAAGCCAAATCTTCTCAGTTGAACATTCAAGGCTCTCCACAACCTGCCTACGGCTATGTTTCTAAATTTATCTCTGCATCTTACTTTCTTCCTACACCCTCCGCTCAGTCAGATGGGACAGCTTACCTTTCACCTCCACAGCCTTATTCTCCAAGCCTGTCCTTATTCTGGCCTGCTGAATGCCCTTTCCCAGGTCTTCAACTTGTCACAGTCTGTCTCAGACTGCAAAGAACAATTCAAATCTTATCCCTTTTAAATGGGTTTCTAAGACTTAGCATCAGAATTCTTTGTTCTGACTATTTGCAATAGAAAAAAAAGTAATGAAAAATATTAAAAGCCCACTCTAGCTTTATATTCATTAGTTGTGGTCATGTTTACCACTTCAAATACTTTGTTGACTATTATATTGCATGTGATACAACAGTTTAGGTATATCATGTTATCAGTAAATGTTGCCCATAGTGAACCCAAGATTAGGCCACTGATTGTACAGACAGACCACCTGTGTTTTGCTACTTAACAACACTATGACATTGTGCCCCAGTTTCTAATTTGTCAAATGGTGATGCCAGCAATAGTACCTTCATCATCTATCGTTATGAGGATTAAACGAATCAATATATGTAGAGCACTTAGAACATTCCTTACAAGACAGTGCTGTAGCTATGATTTTTTATGTCAAAAATACTTTCTTTAATGAAATTTCTATTCATTCGACATTAGTATGTTTTGTGTTTTTAAGGTATTTGTTATGTACACATTGTAAACCACCAAAAAGGAAACAAAATAGTCCCTCTTTGAATAACTAAAAAATTGAATACAGCGGAAAACTGGAAACAAGATGATATATTTCCTTCAAGAATCTAGTCAATTTCTTAAAAATCAAAACTGAATAGTCATATCAGAGCTCTGACATTGGAGAAAGAACTCCCTAGAAAAATAAATAACATAATAGCCTTCAACATGTGTTTTATTAAATATGAAGTATTGAAGAACACAGAACAGTAAAAATAACAAAAAATAGCTTTAAAATCAGCTCAAAGAGAAAAAAGCACTGTGTCTTCTAGGCTTTTTTTTTTTTTTATCCTGATTCCTTTAATTTCCTCTTCTGCCAAGTAACGTGTCATGATCTAATTCACTCTCTTCTCTCACTTGTATTTTCTTTGCTAAAACCTAAAGTGGAAACTTTTCCTTCAGAAGCTTCAGCTTTCAGAAGCTTCTGCAGCTTTCCATATGCTCTGGAATGTCAAGGCTGAGATGGTAATCTCCTCTGGACCAGCTCTAACTAAACTGTGCCTGAAAATATCACCTTAACAAAGTTCATCCTGGGAAGGGAAGACTCCCACTGACTTCCCTCGTGTTGTTCTAACCAAGGTAATAGGCAGAAACAACCACCATTCTTAACACACCAACCTCCCTTCAAAAATGCTGGGATAAGGAAACAAAGCACACAATTATCTTAGGGAAAACCACATTCTAAGAAAAGGAAAAGAGAAAGGGGCCCCTCTTTTGGAAGGTGTGAATATACTAGAGAAGAGAACACATTGAAGGAGTCAAAGGCTCAAGGAACAGATATTTAAATGCTTACATATGCTGCCAAGTGGCTTTTCTGGGACACTGAGCAATATTTTCATTTTCAAGATTCATCTTATTTTGTATGTGTTCATTTTGTGCTTTTTTGTCTCCAAACACATAGACATGATTGAAACCCCAATAAAATACACATAATGTTAAATTGAGAAAATATCTCCATGGCTAGAGACTTTTTATATACCAAATAATTACTAAATATTTACCAGCCCACATTTCACTCTGTCCTTGGCCCACCCTGCCACATGGGGATGTTCTGACTGTAAAATGAATGAGCTCACCATTCTTTTCTACTTGCTCAATAGAGGCAGTTATTTCAATCATCTGATGGGCAGCTGACTTCCTTAGTAGGTACTTCCTCCAGATAAAATGGTGTCTGTTACTGTGTGCTAGATTTAGAAATAAACTTGTTGTAAAATGCTTTCTATGTGTTTCTTGTTCAGATTTATAAAGACATCTATTCTCAAAAGTGGGTGCCATAAATGCTGGCCGGCCTGCAAAAATCAATGAACCCATGAAAGTAGTTTAAATTTATTTCTAGTAAAACTAGGCTTAGTTCAAATAGGACACATGTGTATTTTTAAAATAATAAATCTGGAGGATTTTCTTTTTAAGGACAATTCAACTTGTAATTACAAATTCTAATGGGTGCTAGAAATCTAATTTCAGGCATTTCTGTCTGCTGCCACAAAAGCTTCAAATCAGTTATACTTTCAATGTTTGTATTAGGAACAAACTTATCTTCTCATTTTTTTCTACTCTAATTTTCTCTCCTCAAATAACTTAGATTTTATAGAAATATGAATCAGGGATATAAGATAAAAAACATGCTATCAAATCTCCACATAAATTTACAATTTCAGTTTATTATACCTCACTGATTTGCTTATGTTAATAAATAAAGGCAAAAGTCTAAGAAATAGCATTTGTTAATTTAGTAAGGAAAAGAAAATCAGTACCACTTTTTATGGAAAATTATTTGATGAGGCTTAAATTAAATTCCAGTTGCTACTTCTGGCCATTATGACTTTCTCTCGCTTTTAGGGAATCCATTTCTTATGTGACAAAAGCAGAACTAATTTAAAGCCTTCACTAGTACAAGTCATTTCCACAAACATGGTGCATTTATTATGTTTAAAATACAATAAGATACCCTTCAGGGGATTCAAAGATTAAGTAAGACAAATCCTCCAGCCAAAAAAAAATGATCATCTACCAGAGAGAACTCAAAAATTATAAAAATAATAAAATCTAATGCTGACAAGAGACCTACTTGGCATAATACAAAATCATCATCTTTATTTCCAAACATACCTGCTTTCAAACTTGGCTGTGACCTTTAGTAATAGCATGTCATTGCACAGAACACAAACATAATCTTTCTCTTCTGCAAAATAGAAATATCAATAAATGCTTTGAAATTATTTTTCGTTTTTAAATTTTTTAAGTTGTATTATTTTTTACTGAGGTAAGGATGGTTTACAACACTTTATGATTTAGGGGTATAGGTCACACCTCTTCAAATGGATGTTGCCACACCATAACCACCACCAAAGCACCCATAATTTTCCACCTTAGTCATAGGTTCCCCACCCCCTACTCTTGACCTTTGGCAGCCTCAATTCTATAATAAGATTTGATGGCTGTTTTAGTTTAGTTTTGTCTGTTCCTTTGTTTTGTTTCTTTATATTCCAAATATGAGTGAAATCATCGTGTATTGTCTTTATTTTTCTGACTTCTATCACTTAACATAACTCATTCCTTCCAATTCCATCCATGCTGCCAAAAATGGCAATATTTATCTTCTTTTGTAGAAGAGTAGTATTCCACTGTGTGTGTGTGTGTGTGTGTGTGTGTACCACATCTTCTGAATCTACTCATCTGTCATCGAACACTACTTGTTTTCATAACTTGCCTGTTGTAAATAATGGTGCAATGAACATAGGGTGTATATAGCCCATCAAATTAGTGTTTTTTGCATTCTTAAGGTAGATACCTAGGAGATGAATTGCTAGAACGTAATGTCAATCTATTTCAAATATTTTGGGAAACCCTCATGTAGGCTGGACTAGTCTACATTCCCACTAACAATATTCAAGGGTTCCAACACTGTATGAGGGCTCCCTTTTCTGGACCCCCTCACCAATATTTGTTGTTTCAGATCTTTCTTTTTTTTTTAAACTTTTTTTTTTTTTAAGATTTATTTATTTATTTAAACAAGCACTGGGTAAAGTCAGAAGCGCAGGAGAGTGAGAGAATTCATCAGAGCCAGAGCCAGGAACAGAACAGGCAGGCTGACATACACTGCTGAGGGGAGCAGCGGGTGGCAGGAGAGGTCTGCATGCCATATGGGACCCTCGCAGCGGCCGGGGGGATGGAACCGGCGCTGCAGAGGCTTCGCGCAGCTTCACAGCCCAGCGCTCAACCGCTGCGCCACCAAGAGGAGGCCCTTGTTTCAGATCTTTTTGATAAAGGTCATTTGCATGGGTATGTGGAGGTATCTCATTGTGGTCTTGATTTGGGTTTCCTTGATGATAAGTGATGATAAGCAATTTTTCATGTGCTCTTTGGCCATCTGTATGTCTTCTTTGGAGAAGTGCCTATTTACCGCTTCTGCCCATTTTTTTTTTTAAGATTTCTTTATTTATGCATACAAGAACTGGAGTATAGGCCAGAGGTGCGGCGGGTGAGAGGATTCACCAGAGACAGAGTGGGGAACAGAACAGGCAGCCTGACTGAAATACACTGCTGAGGGGAGCAGCTGGAGAGTCTGGAGCTGTCTGCTGTGCCATGTGGGTAGCTCCCTGGCCAGTGATTGAACTTATGCTGCAGGAGCAGGCAACATAGCTTGATAGTGCTGAGACTTAAGCCCTTGAACAACCAGGGAGGCCTCTTATTTAATTATTTTGTGTGATTTTAAATGAGATTGTTTTCTTCATTTCTTTGTCTTGTTCATTGTTTGCACAGAGGAATGCAACTGATTTTCTTTATTGATATTGTAGACAAACTTCTAATCACTGTGCTGATTTATTGTTTATAATAGTTTTTTAGTGGAATATTTAGGGGTTTCCATATGTAATATAATATCATTTGCAAATAGTGAAAGTTTTACTTTTTTAAAATTTGGAGTCCTTGTATTCATTCTCTTGCTTAAATTTTCTAGCTAAGACCACCAAAACTAGGTTGAATAGTAGTGGTAAGAGTGCTAAGTGCTGTGTACCTGATTTTAGAGGTAAAGCTTTTAGCTTTTCACCATCGAGTATGATGTGAGCTGTGCATTGAACAAATATGACCTTTACTATGTTGAGGTATGTTCCTTCTATTTCTCTGTTTTGGAAGATTTTTTAATCATAAATGGACTTTTATCATAAATGAAAGTTTTTTAATCATAAATGGATATTTTCTATGCATATTTTGATATGGTTATATGATATCTTTCTAGTTGTTGATGTGGCATATTACATTAATTAATTTGTAAATGTTGAATCATACTTGTGCTCTTGGAAAAAGTCCCTTTTAATCATGATGTATGATCCCTTGAATGTATTATTGAATTCAGTTTGCTAAGATTTTGTTGATGATTTTTGCATCTATGTTCCTCAAGTATATTGGTTTGTTTGTGAAGTTTCTTGCAAACAGCACATGTTCCACATCAGTTTCCTGGAAAGAGAGTCTGAAATGGAAACTTCTACCTAGGATGTACATTATAATATGTTTTCAGAATTGAAAACAATAGGTAATAAAAGAAGATTGGATGGAAGGTAAAGCTGGACTATGAAGCAACTTCATCAAAGATATTGGCTATTGAATAGGAAACTCTAGATTCTTCTCAAATTGGAGAAAAGGAGTGAGGCATTTAGAATGATATAACTACAATAAAATGTAGAAAAACTTCTAGAAAGGATATGACTCAGAAGAGGCAAATGTCTTCGGTGGCATTTTTGTTCAGTGAAGGTCAATTACTAGAATGAGGGCAGGTGTCTCTGTTGACTTAGTACTTCCAGGACAGGGGAATGAAAACATTGGTCTTAATAAGGTAATGGGGAAAGAAAATGGACATCACAGCACACAGTTCCTTTTAAATGTTACCATCAATTTTCCTGCCCCTTAAAAAATTATTATAAATGTAATGCATGGACAGGAAAATTTGGAAAATACAGGAAAACCCATTTAAAAAATTATATTAACTATAATCCCATAGTATCATTGTTAACATTTTCTGTATGTCTTTCTAACATTTTTTAAAGGATATTTATTTTCATCTGAAATGGTATTACTGTACTGGGAAAATTGTTTTGCATTCCATCTTTTTTCATATAGTGAATATTTCTTCATATATGTAAATATTGTTTTACAAGACTATTTTGTTTTCTATCGCATGCTATTTTAAAAATTGCCAAAGTAAAAATATTTTACTGACTACTTAAGGCTTTTATTATTTTTTATCTTTTACAAAAATGTTATAATAAACAATTTATGGATATATTTCTGACTATTGCCTTAGGGGGGAAATCATAAAAATGGAAACAGTTAAGCCAAATACCATTTGCATTTTTAAGACTTTGATACCTGCTGCCAAGTTATCCTTGTCCTCTGGAAATTCCCACCAGCAATATCTGAGAATTTCTCTTCTCTTACCCTTGCCAAAATTGAGAATTATTTTCATTTTAATCTGTGCCTGTTTTAAACATAGATTTTATTATTTATGCATATATAAAATGCAATGAGAGTAAACAAACAATATCAATGTAGAATCAAGAGAAGAAATTACATCAAATTAGGGAGAATGAGAAAAGACTTTCAAGAAAAGGAGACAGATGACTTGAGCTTTAAGAACTTGACAGAATATCAACAAATGAAAATGAAAAGGAACCCAGACAGAGAAAAAATCAGGGGAAAATATTAGGAAATAATTAATATCCTGGTTTGATTAAACTGTAAGCAAGAAATAAGACTGAAATTAAAATGAGACCATAATTAAGCACAAAAATGGTAAGTAGAATCCAAATTGTAGCAATAATCAACAAGTGCCTCACTTTAACTATGGATTTATTCATTACCTGCAGCATACCAAACACTAACATCATTGATGAAAGCACATAGAAATCCCTGCTGTTCTGGAATTTAAAAAAAAAAAAAGAGTTAAGAAGATCACAAAAATAATATTATGTTTACCAAATGGGAGGATTAAAAACCAGATAAGAGGTAAAGAAAGTATAATAAAAAGGTCAACCAGGAGACTGAAATGTCATGGTAATCAGTGGAGGAATGTTGAGATGAATGGAGGAATCAGTGTAGAGAAATTGAGGACGATCAAACCAAGATAAATGATAGGACTCCATTGATCAGTAATGTTGTAAAGAATAGTCTTTTACAGTGATGGGGAAGGAAGCCAGAATCCATGTGAATAAAGTAAATGGTACGGAAATTGGAGAAATAGAATCTCCAAACTGGTCATTCAAAAATATGGACAATTTGGGGGCTTAGAATAACATAATGAGATCAGAGAGAGGACTGATTTTTTAAATTTAATTTTAAATATCTAGGAATAAATTTACCAATATGACTAAAAGCAATATTAAATCTTTGGTCAATTATACAAGCTTCCTGATGTAGAAGACCTGAGTCAGAAGAGAGACAAAAGGCCCATCAGCCTGCCCTGACCTGAGTGCAGACCATGCTGGGTTTTTCCCTCATTTATATGTGGTGCTATGATTCTAAAATGGACCAATTGGGTGGGAGCTAAGTGAGCCAAACAGGTGTGAGTTAAATGGACCAATCAGGTATAAGCTAAAGGGACCATCAGGTGCAAGCTCACTTTATTAGTTACTCAGATTGAAAAATGGAAAATGAGCTGATTGGCGCTAAAATGGTCCAATCAGATGCTTAGGATTGAAAATGGTCTAATCAGTCCTGTATAGTAAGAGATTCTGAAGGGGATATAGGGCAGAGCAAGAGTCGGCTTGTAGTAGTTTACACCAGCCTCCAAAGAGGGAGGGATTTGTTGGACCACCTTCCAAGAAAGAGTCTGCTCCCAGCCTCATAGAGTTGACTCATAGAGCAATCAACTTCCATGGGATTCACCAAAACTTTGTAGACTTCTACCTCCACATCTCCATTGACCTTAACAGAGACTTGGCTGCTGCTGCACCTGCCTCTGATCCTGCCTCTGACTTCCCCTCAAGGAGCACTGTCAGGCTTAGCCCAGAGTCTCGAAGAGCTGACCACAGCCTCTAGTTCTCCGGCACCACCTCCTGGTGCTTTTGAGTCTGTCATTGTCTGGTCTGGCATCCAGCCCAGACTTCAGCTTGCTGCTGTGGGCTGCTGCAGTGTCACCTCATCTTGCCTGAGTGCCCTTTGTTTGGAACTTCTGAATACTATGGACACAATCTGGGGTGAGACAGCCATCCACTTGTGGCCTTAGAAACTCTTCCCCAATCTCCTGTTTGTTAAATAAACCCTGTTGTTGTTGGACCCTGAGCCTGAGTGGTCTTGCAATGTGTGCACAAGTGAAAACCCACTGACAGTGAACTGCCCCCCACCCTGATCACTGTCCCTGGACACTGTTTGAGCTCTGTTCCAGCATGTTTTAAGATTCTTTTGTACTGTTTCACTCTGATTCCCTGTATTTCAGATTTTCAATAGTTTAAATCTTAGGAAAAGTTTTTTTTTTTTTTTAAGTTAAAAGGTTGAAATATTTCTCTCTCAAATCTTATCCTGCCAAATGTAGTAACATCTTCAGAGGTATCTTGAAGGAACTTCCTTTGCCCATATGTTCTCAGATCCTTGGTTTCTGTCTTTCTATTCCTAGTAAGTAGCCTAAATCAGAATCATCTAATTCTAATCCTTATTATAAACCTAGGGGGCTACTACATAAATGTTGTTTAGAATTGCATTATTAACCCTAGAGTTAAAAGGTTTATAGTGAAAATTTCAGAAGTATAAGAGGTACTGGTTTGTCACCACAAAACAAGGAATGTACCCCGCAAAGGCAAGATTGTCCTCTCTCATCAATGGTTTGTGAGGGGAATGATGCAATATAATAAAATACAGAAATGTCATTTTTAGACAAAATTATACAAAATTCAAACTGACTGCTCTGGATTATAAAGAACTTTTTTAAAAGGAGAACTACCTCACACCTTCTTCCCCAAAGACCATGGAGGCAAGTGTCCAATTTTCACCATGAAACAGTGTGTGTATAGACTGTAAAATCAACCCTGGAATTAAAAAGCAAATAAACAAAGCACTTTGCCTATAAAGGGCTGCATTGTTCTCAGGACAGAAACGAGGTTGCAGGCTACTATTTCAAAAAAGCCACAAATTCTCTATCTGTCTCAAATGGGAAATAATAATTTTATTGAACAATAAATTAAAAATGAATTAACTTTTTTCTCCTTATAACTGAGTAAGTACTTATGATGTGGTCTTTGTAACCAGAGGGCAATAGTTCAATGTACAATGACAGTAGTGTATGTGAGTCTATGTACAATTATCCAAAATGAAAGCCTAGACACAATGAGAAAATTATTTGAAGACACTTAATTTTTAAGTAAAAATAAACTAATGTCTTTCAGGGTTTCAGATGTGCTACTTATGTTGTCATTGCCTCCATAAGATTTTAGTCTCGGGCCTCCCCTGGTGCGCAGCGGTTGAGCGCCGCACTGCGAAGCTGTCCGCAGCCTCTGCAGCGCCGGTTCAATTCTCTGCCAGCCAGGGAGAACCCCACATGGCTTAGCAGACCTCTCCTGCCGCCCGCTGCTCCCCTCAGCAGTGTACTTCAGTCCTTCTGCCTGCTCTGCTCCCAGCTCTGGCTCTGGTGAATTCTCTCACCCTCCCGTGCTTCTGACTGTACCCAGTGCTTGTATAAATAATAAATAAATAAATAAATAAATAATAAATCTTAAAAAAAAATTTGTCTCGGGGGCCTCCCTGGTGGCGCGAGGCATTAGGACTCAACCTGTGAGTCTGTCCGCAGCCTCTGCAGCACGAGATCGATCCCCAACCAGGGAGCTACCCACATGGCACAGCAAACCACTCCTGGCTTTCCTGCTGCTCCCCTCAATGGTGTATTTCGGTCACTCTGCCTCTTCTGTTCCCCACTCTGTCTCTGGTGAATCCTCTCACCCCCATACCTCTTGCCTGTACCCCAGTTCTTGTGTGCATAAATAAATCTTTAAAAATAATATTTTAGTCTCTATGAGCACAGAGAATCACAACAACCTTGATTACCTATCTATCTGCACTCACAAAAGGGAATTGTAAATACGTTTAGAAAGATCACTTTAGGATTTTATTTCTTTAAGCCAAAGACTATTAAAAAAAGTCCAGAGTAGAATCAATGTTATATCATTATTTAAATAAGGTTCAAGAGGGAGCAAAGCTGTAGGTAATGATTCATCTGTAAATAAGATTTACAGCAGGTCACAGGAGAGTAGTTATCCTTAGGTTCTAAGTGAACAGACTGGTGTGTGAAATTTGGTAAACTATATGGATCCTTTATTGATCCTTTTCCAAAATACATACATATAACTTGCAGCATTGTGCAGAGCATGATTTTCTAAGGTTCACAGATTCTTTGACCCCTATCCATGGACCCTCTGGGAACCCAAGCATTTCAGGTTAAGAATGTTGATAGTTTATCTGAATTCAAAATGTCAGTTTGTTTAGAAGAACAATCCATATTGACTGTAGAAAATATGGAAAATACTAAAGCACATTAATCCCATGTGAATGATAAATTCACCATGCTCCTATCACCTACCTGCTTAACACTTGTGTATATAATCCTCTATTTTTTTTCAAGTAAAGGTATATCTTCCATAAATAGAATCATACTGTACATGGTGTTTCATTATACTTTTTATTCAAATGTTACTATTATATTCCCCTGTTCTCAAACGTTCAGTGATATCATGGACTTTTATAAAAATGCAAACATTTATTATAAGTTATTTTCATTATTTCTAATTTGTTGCATCTGTAACCATTACTGCTATCAAAATAAATTTTTGTGTGATACATGCATATATACCACAATCACTTTAAATTTTCTCATAACTCCTAAAACTACCTTATCCCAATGGTCAATTAATTGAACACTCAATTTTAATTAATTTACTACTTGCTCATAAATTACCATATAAATGTAAGAATTGAAGAAAACCAAATTTTCCTTCAGTGTTTTTTACCTAAGGGTTTACTAATCAATAAAAAGTATAAATAAGGCAGGTAATTTTCATAGATCACTTTGGTGCAGGAGTGGTGGAGTGGGAGGTGAAGGTGGGTAAAATGTTCGCTTGGTTTGGTTTGTTTGCTGTGTTGTGATTTGGATTCTGATTTCTATAATCATTTACCAGTAGCTTCTAAGTAAGAGGAATTAAAACTATATACAAATTCAAGTTTCTGTGATGTTGAGATATAAATCATAAAGAGTTGCTGTTTTCTTAACATAGTTCATGTTTTTCATATTTCAGGTCTGGTTTATCTTCCCCACCTTATATTTCCTTTCATTCTTTTGATAAAACATGATGCACTAGAAAGACTATAGACAGGGAGACAGAAATGACTTAGAGTGGAAATTAGATAAATTCCAAAGACTTTTTTAGTGTTTAAAAATATTTTATTCCACATTAAAAAGAAATTAACATGCCAAAATATTAATACTAGTCCTGAATGTGGGAGTGTGCATGATATTGTCTTCTTCTTTACATATTCTATCCTTTCTGTCTTTTCTGAATGAACTTAAATTAAGTTGATCATCAGAAAAATCACAAATAAAATATTATGTACATTCTAAGATTCTACTTTAACAATGTTAATCTCACATTCAGTTGATCTTTCAATTCTAATGTGTCACCCCAAGTAATCAGAAAACCTAATTATTAGGAAATATTGATAATCAAGAAATATTCTCCAGAAAACCAATGTTTTATGTTCTTAGAAATAAACAATGTATGATATCAAATATCTACCCCCAGCTTCAAAATCCCAGAATAGATCTCTCCAAGACACCTCTGCAGCAACTGGGAGTCACTAAGTAACCACAATTTGCCCACACCTTTCTTCATTCAAGGCACATTTGGAGCCTGAATGAAGATTTAAGAGATTTAAGTGATGAGACTGAAAGCTCATAAACAAGAAGATGAAAGATTTCATTTTACACAGACAGCTGATCCAAGGATTTAAAACAGGTTCATTTCAATCTTGGCTCATTCATCAAATATTTATTTTGTTCTTCTAAGTACCAGGTGGTATGCAAGGTGCAAGGTATAAAGAATAAAATTGGCATGATGCCTGCCTTTAGGGAGATAAAATATAAAACAAGCTTGCATTTATGTACAAATTTATAAATTCTTACAAGAATAACTAATATTGCTTAAGTACTAACCTGGTACCAGGTACTATACCATGTGCTTTAAATAAATGATGTCATGAATTCTTACCAATTTCCCTGTGAGGTATGTATTACAGATGACAAAGCTGAGACTGATAATCAAACACTTTTCTCAAAGTCAAACCAGAGAACATAGCTTGAATGCAGACTTTTTAATTGCCAAACTAGGGACAAGAACAAATAGGGTGCTACCAGAGAGCGTGAGAAGGGAAAGAAACATCTTTGGGGGTCACAGGAGTCTCTGTGAAGGAAAAGGCATTCCAGGAAGGCCTGAAGTATGTGGAGGAGTGGAGGCTAGTTAGTTAGCAGGGATGTTCACTCTGTAACATTCAAGGTGTTTCTGACCTCAATTTCACCCAAACTAGTTATTTAGAAGTAGGTGATTTTATAATACAGCTCTGAGACTCACTAGTCATAATAAATTCAGAAGAATGAATCAAGAGATCTTGACTTTTTTTAAATTCATCTTGTCTCTGTGCTTTACAATAATAAACTCTACATCCAGCTGCCTCTATATACCCCAGGAAGCCACACCCCCCTGACTTGGTGGTGGATAACTGTGCCATCAGAGGTTCCTTATGCTCTGTGTCAAATTCTGGCAATCTAATGGTCTGCATCCAACCCAACACACCCATTCCTATCCCGTAGGGCCTGAAAAATATCTGGGGGCAGAGAAGGGATGGTGATTGTGGATGATGATGACCTGCAGAAAGAACCCAATATGGTAAGTGTTCACATCTCTTGGGTATTCTGATATCAAAGAATTTAGGACTGTCTTTATAGAGTCTTATAAAAATAATAAGTAAATTAAGAGTTAAAGAGACAGCTAAAGAAACATTGACAGGGAAAGAATTTGCATTGATTCACACAACATTCTCCCCAAATGAAAATGTGCTATAGATCATGGACCCTACAAGTTAATGTTAGGGTGAAATGTTCAGGATGAAATATTTTATCCCATCAGCTATAGTTTGATAGGCTAGTCACATATTTTATGCACCATGTTTTATTTTGATCCTCACATTTTTCATAATATTTTAATTTATTCACTCTTCTAAAGGATGTTTTTAATTGGCCTGTTAACTTTCAAAATAATATCTATGTTAATTAAAACTGAATTATGTCATTAGGCCGAGTTGGAAAATTTTGTTATATTCTTATATTTAGTTTCATATACAGAAAGGTCATTCTAATTATTCTATAGTTATCTTAACAAAATTTCGTGTCTTTGAAAAATTTCCAAACATCTACCTTCATTGTAAAATCATTCTTTTGCTTTTTTTCCTGCCTTTGTGAAGCCAATAACTTCTAATTGTTGCTGATAAATATAAAAGCTACTGATTTTTACAAATGCTTTGTGGTTACCCTACTAAAATGTACTATTGATTCTAATAGTGTTTAGATGACTCTACTGTAGAGTTTTCATACTATCAAAAATATTAATTTTATTTCTACAAAAATCCACTCAATAACTACTTACTAGACCTAGTGGCAAGTAAAACAGACCCATGCAGCCTACTGTCCTTTAAGATTTGATATATTTACTTTATTTATAGTCTTATCACATAGAAAAACACATGAACAAAAATATCAAATAATCCCAAACACAGCAGGCATTGTTGTGTTCTCCTGATTGTGGCACAACCCCTGCAGGGTTTCTCTTTTCAACGTGATGAAAAGACCCAACCCAACGTGGCTTGTGGGCCGGGTTGCTGCATGGAATGCTGTGCGGGGCACAACGGCAGGGAAGACATTCACATAGATTATTAGTCAGAAATTTTCCATTAATATCATTGAGTAAAGAGAATTTGGTATTTTGTTTTGTTTGTTTGTTTTAAAGATTTATTTACTTAATGCATACAAGAACTGGAATGTAGGCCAGAGGTGCAGGGAGGGTGGTGTGAGAGGATTCACCAGAGACAGAGTGGAGAACAGAACAGGCAGACTGACTGAAATACACTGCTGAGGGGAGCAGCAGGTGAGACAGGAGAGGTCTGCTGTGCCATGTGGGTCAGCTCCCTGGCCGGCTGGGGATGGAACTGGTGCTGCAGCGCTGTGTCTATAACCCCTGCGCCACCAGGGAGGCCTGTATTTTGTTTTATATACATTTGTCCAATTTTTTTATATACTTATCTTCGTATAGATATAAATTATTGCCTACTCATCACAGCACATTCTTAGGAAACTGTCCCAGGCACAGCGCCTGCTATTTAAGTGTTCATTCTTGATAAGCTTGACACTCCACAAAATAGCTGACTTCGGTGCAGTTCAGCTCCCAAAGAGCCATTTCGTATTTCTGTGTATTTCTGTGAATACACAGATTCACAGGGAGGAGTGGAACATTAGGAGAGAAATGGCGTGACCCCCACACAGGTACCCAGTCCCAGCGCTTGTGCAGGTGTGTGTCACAGGAAGTGTATGTTTTTTGTGACATTATAACAGGGTGGTCCCCAGGAAAGGGGGAGGTTCCAGGTTTCCTGCCCCACCCAAAGGAGGGTGGAGCTGAGCAGGGAGAGAAGAAGCTGCAGAGGAGACTGAGGAAGGAAGGAAGCAGGATGGAGCCAGAAGGAGACCTGGAGGAGGCGCATGGAGCTGACAGACACGTGAAGAAACTGCACTTGGCTTTTGGTCGTGGACTGGGTGACACAGATGTAGGTGAGAGACCCGTGGGGAGGTGACCATGATGGTTTTTGTCTTGATTTTGATGTTGCTCTTTTCCCTCCAGACTTGTCTGATTGTTTCTGACCCTTTTCTGTGGGTCCCCACTCTAAGATGCTTTAGACTTGTGGCAGGCTTTGGGGCCTCGCTCTGGGCCAGTCCCATTTGGATGGAGTTTTACCCACGAGGGGACGGGTAACTTTGGGTGCTTGATTTAGAAACTAGACTCTTTGCCTTTCCTGTATAGTTTCCTAGTTGTATTAAAGTTCCGTCCCATTAAAGTCTCATATGTTTTGTGTTGATGCGGCGCATGGCAGAACCCATTTAGAGCAGGCAGGTTTGCGGGGTCTGGGCTGCCCCTCTCCCTGTCCTGTAACAACATTACTGATAATTTTATTTTAGAAAGCAGTGCTTGATTTCACTCATGTGAAGGGCAGTTTTATTATAAAAGAGAGGGAAGGGGAAGGAATGCTTGCACAGACACAAGCGGTCAGAAAGAGCTTCCCAGAAAAAGACAGGTTTGTTAAAAGGCCTGCACAGTCACATGTGGGCAGTCTTGGGAAGAGAGCTGCCTCTGACGCTCTGCAAAGGGAGGAGGTCAGCGAAAAGAAGCACCTACTTAGTCACAGATAGGAGAGGGCTGCACCCTTTGCCAGTGCAGAAATTGTGCTGCTAGAGTCTTCTCTTTGGGAGGGGTTCATTCCTTTGTGGAGTTGTTACCTTTTGTTAACCTAATTACATCTAGGGTGTAACTAGGTTGATTTGTAGGGACAAGCGATTCTCTATAATGGCCCTCAATCTCCATATTCCCATATTCTCCATATTCCCACCCATGGTCTGTGCCTCCAGATACGTTCTATACTAGTCTGATAGCACTTGGCATCGAAAGATTTTTCACTTCTATGGCTGGTTTAATGACTATGTTAATCACTTCTACCCCTACCTCCAGCCTTTGGCCTTGGTTGAGCCAGGTTTCTGGTCTTGTGGTACCACCTTTCCAAATGTTCTCCTCTTAACCTCCATCACTGAACATCTTAAACCTATATAATGTTTTGAACCCATGTTACTTTAATACTAAACCTGAAAGTTGGAGAATATGGGGAAAAAGCTAAACCAAACAAAGATCTTAACTTCTGAGAATGAATTGGGACTCTCCATATTTTCCTAGCCTATAAAGTTAGTTACATCTTTCAAAGATATTCTTATAAAGTTTGAGAGTAATCACTAACAGAGAGTAATAACATTAACAGATAATAAATACTTCTATCACATTACCTTTAATTAAGTCACTCATTACCTAGAGCCAGACATTGTTCTGAGCACTTCACAGAGATGAACTCTTTCATTAGTCAGAATTAGTATCCCTAGAAGGAAAACAATACTTTATGGCTCTTTTGGGGAGTAAATGGAGGCATTGAAAGGCTAAATTACTTGCCTAGAGGCACTCCATTATTAAAGGACTTTGCTGGAATTGGAACTCAGTTTATAACTAGATTCCATGGTCCTAAACCTTTATGGCATATCTCCTAAAATCAGGAGAAACAATATTGCTTAGTAAGTCTTTTCCCATGTAATCAGCCTTATTCTGGTTCCTGCTTCTTGTTTAAATTGCGATATTATGTAGTTATTTATAAATCTTCTCATTTATCTATAGTTACAGAGGTGGGAGCAGAGCTGAACTCTGTATTCTTTACTTTCGAATCTTTGTGTCTCTTTTTTCTTGTCCAATTCTCATTCTGTATATATGTATTTATCTTTTTATTATAATATCTAAAGGTTTAACTACTTTGTTGTTCTGCCCAGTTGTTAACACTATAACTTCTATTGCTTTATTCTGTAACTTACTAAATTCTATTTTGTATTTTTTTCTTTTACTCCTTTCTTCTCTTAACTTTTGCTGGAGTTTTTGTGTGGGGGAGAGGACCATACTCCCACAAACAAGGCCAGGCCAAAAAGATCCAAGGCACCAAGGACTGCAAATCCCATAAGGTCATCACCACTGAAGGGAGGATTGCTGGGAACTGAGGATGGAGTTAAGCAGCCAGGCTTGGTATATAACCAGAGACTTGTGGGTCTTCAGGGTTGTTGGTTTTTCCACAGGTCTCCAGAGTGCTTTTGGGGTCCCAGCTCAGTGGAACTTGTAGGACACATTCACCAATTTATCTCTCTCTCTTTCTCCCTGGGTTATTCCTCTCTTCATTTCCCCTTTTTGTAAATAAATGCTTTATTTATTAACCTTTTTTGTGTATGCCTGCAGTTGAGTATCATTATAAATCCTTTTAAGCGTGTGAGGACCCACATTCAGATCAACCCATTTCACATTGGGGCTACCCTGTAACATTAGTATTTTCTAAAAAAAATGTTATGTTCATCATTGTTTATAACTTAATAAAATTACTGAAACTTGTAAAATTTTCAAATTATAATATAACTTTGTTCTATATATTTTAGTATTCTCAAGTATATAATTTTCTAAAAAAATGAGTTTTATTTTTATTACTCTTTAAAAGGTAGCTATTTGGGAAAGTTATTTTTAAAATCTTGTTAGGCAAACTATTTTATTTCAGTATTTGTTATTAATATATAGATTTTTTTACATCTGGAATATACCTGTATAATTTTTGACTTTGCAATTTATTGAGATATTATTTGTAATGGTAATGATACTAGAGGTCTGAGGAAACAATACATCTTATATACTTGTTGATTATACTATTAACTATTATTACAGCTATTCGAATGATCTGTTTAATTATTCTTTGTTCTCTTGAATATGTCAAAGGTTGAGATATTTTGAAATCTAAAACAATGTCTCAATTTCAATTTGTTTGTCTAATAGTTTGATGCTCCATATAGTTCATAATTTATACCAGTGATGTCATTCTAGTCATAACTTTTTTTTTTAATATTTATTTATGCATACAAAAGCTGGGGTGCAGGCCAGAGATGCGGGGGTGGGGAGGGTACGGGTACGGTGAGAGGATTCACCAGAGACAGAATGGGGAGCAAAACAAGCAGATCTACTGAAATATACTGCTGAGGGGAGCAGCTGGTGAGACAGGAGAGGTCTGCTGCGCCATGTGTGTCACCTCCCTGGCCGGGGATTGAACTCATGCTGCAGTGGCTGCGGATAGTTGATAGTGCTGCGTCTTAACCTCTTGACCACCAGGAAGGCCCCTAATCATAAATTTTGGTAACCATTTATGGGACTCAGTCTCAGAGAGCAGTTACAGCAAGAGTGCTAAAGCCCCATGGTCTTTCATGTTCTGGCTTTGAAGTGTCAATGAGACAAAAGCATATTAGGGAAAGACAGGAGAGGTCTGCTGCGCCTTGTGGGTAGCTCCCTAGCTGGCCTGGGATCAAATGCGTGCTGCAGAGGCTGAGGATAGCTTCCCTTTGTGCCATCAGGGAAGACTGGATATAGGGTCTTCACATAAGTAATCAGGTAAAATCAGTTCACCAGGGTGTACCTTGTCTAAATTAATGGTTGTTCTTATAAAAGGGGAAATTTGGAAATGTATTTACAGGGAGAATCCAAACATGAAGACAATCATCTGCAAGTCAAGGAGAGAAACCTGAAACAGAACTTTTCTTCACCACCAACCCTATCAACATCTTTATTTCAGACTTCTACCTTCCAGAACAAGTTAATAAATGTGTGTTATTTAAGCTACTCAGTTTACGGCTGTTATGGCAGCCCTTGCAAAGTCATATGCTCTCTATGGCTGCTTTTATTGAGCATTTTATTGGTGCTAGTCATCTGAGTAAGAAATAGAAGAAGCAAAATGGATAAAGGTTATAAAGAGAGATAACTGTCACTTTTTGCAGAAAACATAATTCTAGCCACAGAAAACTCAGGAGAATCTACAAAAGAATTATCAGAATTAATCAAACTATTTAGAGAACTCAATAAGGAGGTTGACTGTAAATCAGTATGGTATTTACTACATCGGCAAAAATCAACAACACAATAGAAAGTAACTACAATAATAATTTACCCTAATGATTATAAAATACTTTGGAACCAAATATATGTAGATATATGAGCACGGTCTTTACAGATACAACTAAAACTTTTTTGAAAGTCATTGAAATGACTTACACAAGTAGGTGTCATTGTAAGGATTAAATAAAATAATCCACATAGAGCGTTTAGAGAAAATGCAGGCTTGTGAGGACCTGTAGCTATTATCCTTACTATATTATAATGACTAATTTTGATTAAGTCCTTTTGTTTAGTGTCTTCTTATAATCAGAAAATGGTTGTTATAGCCTTGCTTTTTGGTTTTGCTAAATTTGTGAATTTTCTTTCCAACTTTATTATTTCATGCCAAATCCTCTACACTCAAACATACTTATAAAGGACTTTAAGGTAGGCAAATATAGTTTCTTTTGCATAGAAGACTTATGAGCATGCAGTAAAAATGGAAATAAATTTAGGTAAGTAGTAACTGTGACTAGAAGGAAACACAAGCAGAAAGCAGGACACAGGGATCCAATGAATTATGTTAAGTTGTATTTTTTTAAGTTGGGAGTAGCTGTCTGGATAGTCATGATTTTATCCTTGATCTTTTTGTGTAGCCAATATATGTCATAATAACTTCATCTGAAAGAGAACTAATAGCAGCTCATATAAAACAAAAGGAGGGCCTCCCTGATGGCACATGGGGTTAAGCACAGCACTGCAAAGCTTTTTTTTTTTTTCTTCAATTTATATAAGCACTGGGTACAGTCAGAAGCACGGGAGGGTGAGAGATTTCACCAGAGCCAGAGCAAGGAACAGAACAGGCAGACCATGAAATACACTGCTGAGGGGAGCAGCGGGCGGCAGGAGAGGTCTGTGCGTCATGTGGGACCCTCGCTGGCAGCTGGGCATGGAACAGGTGCTGAAGAGGCTACGTATGGGCAGCTTCGCAGCCCAGCGCTCAACTGCTGCGCCACCAGGTGAGGCCCAGCACTGTGAAGCTTTCTACCAGCCACTGCTGCCCTAGTTCACTCTCTGCCAGGCTTGGGAGCTGAGCCACATGGCGCTGCAGACCTCTCCTGTCTCGCCCTCTGCTCCCCTCAGCAGTGTATTTCAGTAGATCTCCCTGTTCTGTTCCCCACTCTGTCTCTGGTGAATCCTCTCACCCCCACACCTCTGGCCTGTACGCCAGCTCTTGTATGCATAAATAAATAAAGCTTTAAAAATAAAACAAAAGGAAAAGTTGGATTATTCCTTTTAACTTATTAAATACTTTTAATAAGTTCAGTATGAGTCACCAGTAAGACATAGTTTTATAAAGCCAAGGCAATCTTGGTCAGCACTAAGAAAAACACTCTCAGTCAAGAATTATACCAGTGACTATTATTTACAAACTCTCTTTTATTTCTCTCTGCTAGAATGTAAACTTACAAAGGCATGGATCTTTGTCTATTTGTTTTCTGATATTACTAAAATTATATGTTATTACCTATTAGCTCAAAACTATTTGGTGAATGACTATTTGGTGAATGAGTGATTTTGTGAACATGTATATAATACAAATGTATTTTTTGGTTTGACTCATTTTGCTAATATTTTGTTTAGGATTTCTCCATCTTTTTCATAAATCATGTAGTTCTTTTCTCATACAATTTTCATCTGGTATTTGTATTAAGATTATTTTAACCTTTTCATTCTCTCTGTGGTCTGAAATAATTATTTAAAGTTGGAGTTATGTATCTTTAAACATTTGTTGGAAGTTGTCTGTAAAATTATCTAGCATGTGTGTGTTTTGCTGTGAGGCTTATAACAGCAGTTATCACAAATATTACCTAAAATTCAATTGCTTACCATACAAGTTTCCTTATCACTTATCTTTATGTAGCAATTAGATGTTAGTCTAAGACCTCTCTTGGATAGCTCTCTTCCAACTATTTCTATTGCATGGTTCCACCATTAAAATATTCTTTTGCCTTCAACTATAAGTGAAAGCATAATATTTCAACTTGATGTGTCTTGATGTGCATTTTTTTAGTTTTACCTCTTTGGGATTTGCTTTATTTCCTGAACTGAGAATGAAAATCTTTTATTTCCTTCTCAAAATTCCCACTTTCTAAAATACTGAGATATTTTATTCCATCAAATCATTTTATTATTCCTGTCATTTAATCTTTTATGTTTTCCAAGTTCCAGTTTCTCATGTATGTTGGGAAATGTACATTCAGATTTATTTTATACTTCAGTTATTCTGTATCTTTTCTGTCTAACCCAATCAATGGAAAACTTATTTCAATACAAATATTTTTGATTCCCGTTATTCTGTGTGGTTTTTATATATGTTTTTTATAGTACACTTTGCTAGCTAATGTTTTTAAATTCTTGTATCATTTTCTTAAATATTTTAAACATATTTATATGTTGGATATAGCAAATCCAATGTCATAAATCCTTGGAGTCAAATTGTGCTTGAGCAAAGGAGCTCAAGGTTATTTGAGTTCAAGGTTATTTGTTTCACCTGGGAGCTTGCTTTTGTATTGGTAATTCATGTTTTTCTGGGCTTTCCTGTGTGAATCCTGCAAAGCCCAAGCTGCAGGTGCATATCTCCTGGAACTAGTTGTTCGCTCTCTTATCAGAAACTCTGGGGTACTACCAATCCAGTACCACCTAAACTTAATTTCTCCTCTTTGAGTTTCAAGATTGCCTTATAAGGACAGGCCTCCAGTTATTGATTTTTGGAAGGGAATTTTTACTCACACCAATCCCAGGTGAAGACAAATGAGATTCTTTGTCTTCTGCCTTTGTTAGTAGTTTAATGAGCGTGTGTGTGTGTGTGTGTGTGTGTGTGTGTTGGTAAATCATTTTATTGAAATACGTAGCTTTGGAAGGATACTGACTTGATGCAGGGACATGCTTCTCAAACTTGCACAAATCCCCAGCCTTCTCTACTACCACATATGCAGCCATTAAAATGCAAAACTCTGAGTTACCCAGAAAAGCTTCATGTTGCATGTGAGTTCATCATTCTAGTTTCAAAAGTTTCCTTCTGCTATCTGGAAATTTACTTACTTTCTTGCACAATCAACTGTGTATTTTAAAAGATATTATTTTATTCAGCTTTCTAGTGTGTAGTAAATTTTTAGAATATCTTATCCACCCAATTTCTGGAAATGGAGGTCATCTGATAGACTATTTCTCTTTTATAATCTATTGTATGTTGTAACATTTTTATTTTTTAAAACTTATTCTGACTGACTTGCACTATAATCATATTTCTATTCTTCTTTATATCCCTCTAGAGTGCTTAAGTTCCTTGAAAAGGAATAAAATAAAAATCAGTGCTCTGCATTTATTTTGCTAATTTCAACTGTGAGCATAGAGAAGTAAAATTTGCATCTTTTTCTAAAATGTTGACATTTCCATACTTTATTATTCCATTCCTGGGCATTTTAAGCAGAACTGTTTTGCTCTGTATTTCAAATGATGCCAGAGTACAGTTCCCTAAAGCAGAAATAATACCAGAATCTAGATCAGAATGTAGAGAAAGGTTGAGAAGGGAGAGTTCTTTATTCCTTCAAAATATTGAATTTTTATATGATATAAAAGTCTGACCAAGAAAAACAAAGTTTGTGCTGAGCTTGAAGATGGTTGGGGAGAAATTCTATTATGTATGCCATATAACCAGGCTACAGTCTAAATGCTGTTTTTCTTCTCTCACATAGAGATGTGGTTATTGTTCTATAAATACTTAAATATGTTATATATAAATGCATATGTGTATATATATGTGTGTGTATATATGTATCTATCTATACATTATATATAGACACATTTGTATGAAAGATCTAAAATGCTCTGTTTGTGCTCAGAAAGACTTCTTGCTTCAAAGACAGAACCTTCCTTTCCAGTACATCCTACAAGACAACTGCTAGCCTTTTTAAAAGCTGAATCACAAATGGGCAGGCGTTTTTGAAGCAACAAGAGTACTTCAACTGATTGGGACTTAAGCCATTGACGTCAGAGCACATTAGCCAAAATATTTTCCCCTCCTCCAGAGCCCCAAACTGTAAACACCCAGCTTGCATGCAATTAGCCTGATGGTTTCAGGAGAGTGGAGCAAGTGAATGTGAAATACACTCCCCCAGCATGGCTGCCAGGTTGCCAGAAAAGCAGTTACACTCTGCTGATTAATCTGCACAATTGTCCATGTATACTTGGTGCACACCATGTAGCTGAGAGATTAAAGTGTAAGCAGCGTAATTCTGAATATAGACTGCATTATGCTTGTGGGAATCAAAGCCTGGTGCAAACTGAAGAGTGCCTTTCCTTTATGAACAAGCGTAATTCACTGATTTCAATAACCCTTTCTGCTTTAACATTTTAGGCTATTTCTATTTAAAAAATGAATATATTTTATTGCCTCTATGAAGCTTGACGATGATGATTTATTACTTACAGGATTTTCATTTGCAGCATTGTCCTTCTACAGAGAACACACAGGAGGAAATTCTTGGCTTGTGGTTTGTTGCAGTCCAACACAGATGACATCAAATTTGTAGATAAACGTACACAAAAATGGACCACGGGAACCAAAATGCAATGAGCTGCTGGAACCTAAAGGTATTGCCTAGAGACAAGGAAAGTCTCAATCTTCCTGCTGATTGTCATAGCTCTACCTAGATATGCAAAATACTGAGTGGTCACTGTCTATGTAATAAAGAGAAAGAGTCACCAGTGAGCTTTCTCCCTGGCAGCTGAGGTGTACCTCCCGCTGTCACCTGCACTACAGGCAGTGAACCAAACCCCAGAGCATGGGAAGAAGTTGAACTGCATTGGCATCCCAGGCCAACCTTTATTAATTGTAGAACATTAGACAAACTACAGACCTGCTGGACACGGAATTTCTAATTTGTAAGTGGAAAATGGTTCCTAGCAGTGTTGTTGTGCAGACAGAGAAACTGTGTGTTAACATCTGGCAAATAGTCCACCCACACACAATAAATAACAGACTTCATTGTTACTTCATATGTCAAATGTTAAGAAATTACTCAAAGTTCTGAATTTTTGATGTTTAAATTATATTGCTATTATTCAAGGATTCTCAAACACTGGGAGAAGTTATAACAGCAATCCAGATTCCCAATGTCCATTTTACAGATTGTAAGTTTTGTTTTTGGGGGGAAGCTATGAATCTGGGCCCTTCCTTAGTTTCCACAGTTGTTGTTCTTGCTGACTAGCTAGGTAGGGGATCATCAGGGAATGAACTCATGTGAAAACTAAGTTCCAAAATATGATTTTTCTGACAGGTACAGAATTCTAGAAATTGCTCTGTGCTTATATGTTAGAGTTCAACCTTGAATAATTCAGTGAGAAAGGTAATTATATTAATCAAATTGCCTTAGTTCCTCTCAAAGTACTGGTTTCTAATTAAGCCACTGTTCATTAATATAATCATCTTTATCAGTTGTGATGCCTGAAGACTAACAAACATTTCTCCTACTTACTTCATGAAACCTACACTCACCCTGAAATTTCTAGAATGGTATGTACCCCAAATCCAGCCTGGTACACTTAGAATGCTTTTACCAGGTCCTGAGCCTCAATCAGGACCTACCTGAAGCCTTCCCTTTTCTGTTAAAAAGTTTCTCACCCCTTTATCTGCCCTAAATCTCTGGCAAAACAAAACTGGCAGTGGCTCACTCCCATGCTACAGAAAGCACTGAAAAAAAAGACATCGCTTTTGTCACTTAGTTGGTCTTCATTTATTTCCACCTTACCTAGTTAGGCTCTTTTACATAAAATTCAATGAGTGATTCATTTTTGCTATCATGGGGGTCTTTATTGTATGCTTATGGACACCACAAGTTACTTTTCATAATGATCCGCCTTTGCTGTCATAAATCTGTTAATAATATTCTCTTATTATCCAGTTAAAGTCTGTAGGATATGTGGCAATGTCCCCTTTTGAATATAGTTAGCTAGTATTTTGATGAGGATTTGTGTGGTTATATTCATCAGAGATATTGTCTATAGTTTAATTTTGTGTGTGTGATTTTAGTATCGGGGTAATGTTGGCCTCTTAGAGTGTTTAAAAGCATTCCCTCTTCAATTTTTCTTTTTTCTTTTTCTTTTTTTTTTTTTTTTTGCAGAGTCTGATAAGGAGAGGCATTAGGTCTTCTTTGACAGTATTATGGAATACACTAGTTAAGGTATCCCATGCTAGACCTGAGGGGTTTTTTTTTGGGAACGGGGGAGGGGGAGACTTTTGTTTAATTTCCTTCTTTGTGTATGGTGTTTGTTCAGATTTTCTCTCCTGGTTCAGTATTAGAAGTTTGTATGATTATTTAAAAAAATGATAAATATCTAAATTGATAAGGGAAAAAGAGAATATATAAATTATCAATGTCAAAAATTGAAGTCTCCATCTTTACAGGACTTGACACAATGTCCTCATCTAATTAATTTTTCTAGACCAATCACCTACAAAGATGTCTCCTACATATCAGGTACTCAAAAGTGAGTGTTTAATAGAATAGATAAAATGGTGAATGTCTCTATCAGTTAAAATAGACAACTAGTTTTTAGGAAGCTGGCTAGTCTAGTATTCTAGAAGGAAAATTGCTCTATAGCCGCAGTCAACACACATGACATATAAAGGTCCAGATAGTAAATATTGCAGATTTTACAGGTCACTTATGACTGTCCTATTTTTTTTGAGAACGCTTTAAAAGTGTAAAAACTACTCTTCATTTGCCACCCCCTATTGTAGAGTTATACAGACTAGTGTTTCAATCTCAACTCTTAATCTTAGTCATACAAATGTGACCATGTACCAAAACTCTCATCAGCCATATGGGACTAATACTCATCCTCTACTGACGTTGTAAAGATTAAATAAAATTATTTATGGGCACAACTGCTCTTGGCATGTAATGGTAATTATTTCTAATATTAATTGAATAGTTCTTATGTGCCAGACACTGCCCCAAGCCTTTTATATCATTAAATCTCTTAGTCATTACTATAACCCCATGACACAGGCACAATAATTATCTCCATTTAAAAATGAAAAACAGATGACAAAAATTAAATGAATTGCACAATGACAAGTAATAAATTTTAAAATATATGCAAACCTAATTTAATCTTCTATCATCAATCTTTTATAAAGTCAAAGTTATTTTTGGAAAAAGCCCTTAATCTTTTCAGCTCATGATTTTATATGCCAGTTCTAAGAATTCCTATCAAATTTTCTTAAAAATTCCTTCAAGTTCTATAATGACTGGGAGAAGCTGCATGGCTTGGTGGAATGTCCATTGATTTTGTTTATTTAGGTTCAAGCCAGCTATTCTGTAATTTTGAAAAGAAAGCACTTCACTTCCACAAAGTTTAATTTTCAGAAATTGGCATAAGTGTGACATGCATGGATTTTTATTGATAAACATAGGTGGAATAATACCTAATGGAATATAACAGGTATGTATTAGTAGTATTATAAAACAAAAAAGCATATTCAGTCTACATGTATGGTTTTAATACTAGTCATTAATCACTTTTTTTTTTTTTTTAAACCACAGACACTTCCCTACAGGTCCTTCTTCTTTTTCTTTTTCTTTTTTTTTTTTAAGATTTATTTATTTTATTTATACAAGCACTGGGTACAGTCAGAAGCACGGGAGGGTGAGAGAATTCACCAGAGTCAGAGCGGAGAGCAGAGCAGGCAGAAGGACCGAAGTACACTGCTGAGGGGAGCAGCGGGCAGCAGGAGAGGTCTGCACGCCATGTGGGACCCTTGTTGGGTGGCTGGGGATCAAACCGGCGCTGCAGAGGCTGCGGGCCTCTCAGCCCGCAACTCAGCGCAACTCAGCACTCAAACGCTGCGCCACCAGGGAGGCCTGTCATTAATCACTTTTATCCACTTCAATGAAATTTTTGATTGAAGTAACATTGAATTAGAAGATTATATAAATTTCAAGTGTGCATCACTAAAAATCAGCAATGTATATGCTAACATTAAGTTCACCACCTGGGGGCCTCCCTAGTGTCCTAAGGGTTGAGTCTAAGCAATATGGCCACTAGGTATGAGTTCTTTGCCTGCCAGAAGCTAACCAACATATGGCGCAGCAGACCTCTCCTGTCTCACCCACCGCTCCCCTCAGCAGTGTATTTCAGTAGATCTGCCTGTTCTGCTCCCCACTCTGTCTCTGCTGTATCCTTTCACCCCTCCCCCCCACCTCTGGCCTACACCCCAGTTCTACACAAAAATATATAAAAGTTTAAAAAAAAGATTCACTAAATGTCCAATTTTATTCTCCACCATAAAGTTGACCCCTCATATCTGATTTCCCCACATCTTTCCCCCCTCCCCTTCTGGTAACCTCCAATTGATCTGATCCACTAAAACTTTGTTTTTGTTTTATTTAGTTCATACATTTGTTTTATCTGTATACCACACAGGAAGTAAATACAGTGTTTGTCTTTCTCCACTAGATTATTTCACTGAGCATAGTAATCTCTAGGTCCATTCACGTTGTCAGTAGCAGGATTTCATCTTTTTTTAATAACTGAGTAGTATTCCACTGTGTATATACACCACATCTTCTTTCTTTAATGGTTTGAGATATATGCACCCCTATGTTCATAGCAGATTAGTCATAATAACTAAGATATGAAAACAATCTAAATTTAAGTCATAAATCAAATGGTGCACTGAGATTACATTCCACTCACATTCCAGACAAAACACTAATTTCTTTAATCTCTAAAGGACTTCCAGTAATTAATAAGAAAAAAATGTCCAGCCTAATATAAAAGTGGGTAAAGATGAAGAACAAATAGTTCAAAAAAAAAGTAAATGTTGATGATTTTAAGCATGTTAATAAGAGAAATGGAAATTAAAAGTACAACTGCAGACCATTTTGTTTCTACAAAATTGACAAATATCAAAAAGTGGGCAATCTATTATATTGCCAAGAGTTTGGAACCAGGCTCTCATATTTTTGCACTACAAATTGTAGTGCAATTTGTACTATTATCCTGTAGCCTAAAATAGATAGACAAGTGAAGTAATTGCCTTTTGAAAGGCAATTTATCAATATCAATCACTACTATAAATGTACAAGAACTCTACTCCTAGTTAAGAAACAATGAACATGCAGAGATCAGTCATTGCAACTTTGTCTGAGGCAAGGAGAGACAAGAAACACATGTTTTTCAGTAAGTGGCTGCTGCAATAAATATAAAACAGAACTAGACGACCATGAAAAAAATGAGGCAGGTCTGTATGTACTACTATAGAACTTCTCGAAGACAAACTGTTAACTACAAAAATAAAAGCATAGAATATTACATATATTATTATTTGTGAGTGAGAAAACAATGTATACATATGTTTGTGAATACCTAGAAATCTTTGAAACACTATATAAGAAACCAGTGAATTAAATCTCTTTCCAGGAATTATAAAGAAAACAGAAAAAGTTGTGAATCTTACTTTGTGAGCACAAACTTTTAAACCTTTTTAAACTTTGTTCCATCTGGATGCATCAACTATTTCAAAACCGAACCAAATATTTTCAGTTGTCATTGAGATACCTGCATCATGTAGAGCATGTAATTTGTAATATTATCCTACAATCTAAAATCCATATATATGTAAAATAAAAGCCTTGGTAAGTTTTCTTCAACAAGCTCTTTTCCTATTTGGTTGTGATGATCCATGAACTCTGGAAATTTTTTATAGATGCTGTTTGCAGAATGAGACTTTCTCTATACCTTTGTGCCATCCCCAAGTGTTCACCTTGTGAAGTTGGCCTGACATGAGGAGAGTTCCAGAGGGTGAGGAATTGAAGCCTTGGCACAGAAGTGAGTCATCTCAGAAGTGGAGCCTTCAGCCCCAGATGGGCCTTCATACGATCTCAACCTCAGTGGCCATTTTGACTGCAACTCCAGTGAAGACCCTGAGCCAGAAGCCCCCAGTCAAGCCATTCTGAAATTCCTAACTTACAGAGATTGTCTAAGATACTGTTAGCAACTTTTAAAAGTTGCTAAGTGTTGGTATAAGTAAATAAGCAGCAATGCATAGCTGATATGCATATCCTCTGCCCCCACCCCCACCTGCTTCCCAGAAAATAGATGTCTTCAAGCTCACCCCAAGGGCAATGCTTCCTCTTCTGTCTGTGATTCAGGTTGCCTCCATAGCAACACATAGGGGAAGAAAAGGTCAATAAAGGTGATACACTCAGTATAGGTTCTGGTAGAAGAGGGAGAGAACTTGAGTGAAAACACATGTCAGAACATTCCTTACACAGTTCTCAGATTGCTACATACTAACTTTGCTCAGAACCTGCTGACTTGAACATACCTAGTTGACTCCTTTAAGGATACTTCCCACCATTTTCTACCCCCAATTTCATTGCATCATCTCCTCCCAATCCAGGTGGTGGTACACACTCTGGCTTTTAGGTAAGAGCTGAAAATGTGGAGGAATTCAGGACTTTTGTAATATTGCAACATCAACAAAGGTAAAAAATGTGAGCATAATCATGTTTTCTAGACTACATCCTTTTACAATGTGTACATTTTGTTCTAATGAATTTCACCATAGACATTCTGGGGTCCATAGTCAACAGAGTATGTAGCATTCAAACTTTTCTTTTTATGGCCCTCATTTTCTCTTCTCTTTTCTACCTTCCCACCTCTCTCTTTGCTCTCACTCTCCTTTCCCACAGCCCACTCAACACCCCACCCCAAAATCTGGTAGTATTACTTTCAAAAACTTCTCTTTCAGTAGAACTGAACTTTAAAAGATTGAGTCCAAAGGTCAACACTGAAACTCACTACACATTACTAAGGGTCTTTTTTTTTTTTTCAATTGTACTATTTTTTATTGGGCTAATGTTGGTGTACAACACTTTATGTGACTCAGAGGTAAAGGATGGCATCTTTTCAGATGTTTGCTACCACACCACAACCACCACCAAGACACCTTAGTGCTTCCCCATAGTCCATTGGGAACTAAGTAAGGGTCACTGACACATGCATGAAAGCATGTGGTTCTAAAGTCACTTCCTTTGGCATGCACACCTCTATGCTTATTACTAGAAAAATAGCACTGTGAGGCAGTATTTCTGCTGAGAGCACACATCATCCTTTGTCCTTTGGCCCAGCTGCTATTTCACCTGACAGAGGAAGGAAACCAACCACCTCATTCCTATCATCTAGCAAAGTTTGAAATCGTACTCTTGCCAATAGAGCTGATCCCTGGTGTCAGAAGTGAGACTGCATCCAAGAAGCAACTAAACTGCCACTGCTTTCCATCCACTTTGTTGCTGGGTTCTCCCATGGACTCCAGATCTAAATACTAGTTCATTACCAAGACCATCAATCTTGCTTTGAGCCCTTACCAGCATAATTGGGAACAGATACCATAAACCAAAGAAGACCATGCTTGTTTCTGCCTGTCTAGCAGTCTTGGACATTTCCTCCTCCTGTGGGGATGGTTCTAATGCCTTTGCTTATGATGATTCTTTGAGCTACAACATAGAAAAGTACCAGCTCTGAGGTAATCCATAGTTCCCAATTATAGAATTACTAAGTCTGGGTTCCTCTCATATTTATTTACAATGGCTCTGTGATTGAGTTCCCACCACACTTTGTACTCAACATCACTCCCATTACACCAATATTCCCCCAAACTGACAAGTGATCCTTCCACACAGAAGCTGGGAACAAAAGCTTAGTCATTTTTTCCTATTGTCACAACAGAAAAATATGTACCAGTTCTTCAGAGGTTTGATCAAAGAAAGGGAATTTTTAGATGAAAGAGGAAAAAATAAAGGTCAATAAAAGTGAATTTGAATAGTACACATTCTCTTTTAACAAAATTGTTGACCAGTGGAATAAGAGCACAGAAAAATGCTATCCCTCCTCTGCCTCCATTTTCCCTCCTCCTCCCCTCATCGCCCCCCAAATGGTAGGGAGAAGCCAAGTCATGTATATGTGTGAATTGATTATTTTAGTGTTTTTCATAAGAGGCAAATAGCACAAGAAGAATAAAAATAATTATGGACATCTAATTAATAAGCACTTCAGTGGCAGCAAGGACAGAACAGCAATCTGCATGCATCTGCTCACATTTCCATGGTTCACCACTGCTCACAGGCCAAAAGCACATGCCTCTGCCTGTCTCTCAAGGTCTCCAAATGCTTGGCTCACCTTTCTTGCCATTTACACCTTCCCATTCCCATCTGGCCTGATGAACACATAGAATCATTTGGAATTCTCTAAAGAAATCCTTTACTTCTCTACCTCTAGGTCTACACCAGCTGTACTTGCTGGAATATTCCTCCTTGCCATTATCACCACCCTTCCACTTCTGCCTTTCATTTAACTGGGGAACTCTCACTCTTCAAAGTTCAGCTTATGAATCTTGTCCTTGGCTAAGATTTTCCTTACAGTTCCTATGCCATTCAGAAAGAATAGAACATTTTTGTCATATCACCCTTTGTGCCTGGTATGTGACTCCAGATATACACTGGCCTCTACTTTAGACAGTGAAAAAGTTTCAGAATCAAAGATCACATCTTGCTCTGGTTTTAACTCTATCATCAAAAACATTGATTGGCACATAAAAATTTCACAGGACATTTAATGAAAGGTGAAAGGATGGACAGATGGGTGGATGGACAGAAGGCTGGTGAGGAGTAAGAATTGTCAGGGTTTCCCCAAGTAGTGGATACGGTCCTACGTTTCATATAAACACCTTTTACATATACATTCTTAGCATGAAGATAAGGAAACTGGATCAGTGAGACATTACAAGATGTTCAAGTTCAGGCATTAACAGATAGTAAAGTTGGAATAATTTCTAATAGGGCCTGTTTGACCACAAAACCCTTGGTCTTTTCATGGCATCATGATATTTTATTGTACTGACTATAGGCAAGAAAGAAATGATATACTTAATGGGATATTTAAAAACAGAAATATCCAGAGAAAAATAATTTAGGGGACTACCATACCTTAAAGGAAATGGTTATTGACTTAAAAGCCTTTGTTATGCATCAGCCAAACTCATGTGACCTCCCGAAAGACTAAAAGATCATATCTGAAAATGATTGGTATACAGTTTTATGTAATTTTTTTAATAAAAAAATCTCTGTATAAATTAGTATGGCCTTGTAGCCAAGTACACACAGGGACTGAGTTTTTAAATCAGGTTTGTCTGTCTTAACAGGAACTGATGATCTATAAAACCATTGGCCCTGTGAGAACTGAGGTCAGAAGACTGGGGGAAAAAGTTGTTTTCTTTCCAAACCTGCAGTGGTAGGGTTTGAACTCTGGATCTACATGACACCACCTGAAGCCTGGTCTGGGAAATAAGCCAGTGGGCACTGTTCTCTTCCAGATGCCAAGGCCTTTTAGCTTCAACAAGCTGGAGGGCCATAAAACAGTGGTCCACAGCATAGCAATTTGTTGCTAGATGGAAAGAACAGAAAGTACAAACAGAGCAAGGTTGGAGACCTCAGTCAGAGTCACTGGGTGATCCCAATGTTGCCTAGAGCCTGAACTTGGTAGTGTAACTTCTTTGCTTGAAAGCCCTCAATCACGCAGGATCTCTAAGGCCTACAACTGTAATTTCAAGCCACAAAAGAAAACAGAGCCCTCACAAACTTTTATTTTGCTGAGGAAGCGGATGATTGAAATAAGTCTGTTTGACACATGCCTATCTGACTTCCCAGTTCCCTTAGGTTTCTTGCAAGTCAGCCATAAAGCTATCCCCCACTTGTTCTGACAGGATTTATGCATTCTACATCTGGTATTCAGCAAGCATATTTTTCTTCCTTTTTTCATTGAACTTCTGCCCATACACACATACAGGGTCTCATTTTAATAGCGGGATTATTCCCTGTGTATTTAAATACACAGGAAACAGGAAATCATCTAAAAGAACACAGTGATCTCATGGTTATATCACTTTTCCCCACAAGCCCATTTGGAATCAGAGACAAAGACAAGATTCTGGAGCTATAGCTTAAGAGTTTCTCGATCTGAGGGACTGATTGACCTTAAGTCCCCTCTTCTGCTTCTTAACATAGTACAAACTAAGAAAAAAAAAAAAAGGCACATTTATTCTGAAACAGGGGGAAGAAAAGTATGGTTTTGGTATTGGTTTTTGCAAATCGGATCTTGTAAGAAGCACTCTCACATTTGATTGGCTGACAAAAGGAGGCAGGAGTATAGGGAAAGCCCACGTGGAGGAAGCTGGGAGGTTTCCAGGCATTCAAACATGGTTTGTTAGGGGTTTTCTCCAAGATAGAGTCAGAATGTAGAAACATGTATTTTTTGAGCACTAAGCATTTCTTGACCATGTTCCATTTAATTCTCACAAACCCATATGAAGGAAGCATGATTAGCCCATCTTATGGGTGAGAAAACTGAGCTTGAACTTGCAATGCACTGCAAGGGAGAGCATTTTTCCCAGTTAAAAATTCCTTTCAGGGCCTCCCCGGTGGCGCAGTGGTTGAGCGCTGGGCTGTAAAGTTGCCCGCAGCCTCTGCAGCGCTGGTTCGATCCCCTGCCACCGGCGCGGGTCCCACATGGCGCGCAGACCCGTCCTGCCTCCCGCTGCTCCCCTGAGCAGTGTACTTCGTCAGTCTGCCTGTTCTGTTCCCTGCTCTGGCTCTGGTGAATTCTCTCAGCCTCCCGTGCTTCCGACTGCGCCCAGTGCTTGTATAAATAAATAACTCTTAAAAAAAAAAATTCCTTTCATGGGATAGGATTTCCTAGGATGATCTTGCACTGCAGCCCCATATGCGGAAACGCTCCTTTTCTGGCACATTTGAAACAGGACATCTCAGGCTCTATCCCTCCCTCTACTGGAGTAGAGACCAAAGATGCCCACAATGAATGGCAACTCTAGAAGTCCTTACTCCATCAGAAAATAAAGACATCAAGTTCTATGTACTTCAAGGTCTTCTATTGCGTTAAACACTGGTGCCTTCTATAGTACATGGCCAACTCTGTTAACTTGAATGTTTGGGTAATTTGTATTTTATTCCCCATTCATGCCAATGAATAAAACGTTTCTGAAAATAGGGTACTTTTATTCTTTCCTCTGAAACAACTGCTCTATTCCCAATTCTTTAATAAAATTCCAAGGTTTTCCCCTCACCTTGTGTCAGACATTCTGCTCCTTATTACTCTTTTTGGCAAATGTTCTCCTCCTCTACATATTTCATGGGTTATTTGCCCATATGGATTCTAACTCCATAAGTGTGCTTTCTAGTCTAGTCTACACAATGTTGGAACTACATCACTTTGTACCTGTTCCCGGCATTTCATAACTAATCTCTAGCTATTTCCCCTATAGCATTTTTTGTCTTCCTAGCCTTATGAAAAATCTGTGTGAAGTGGAACAACAGCACTGGGAAATTTGAGCCTTGAACTGGTGCTTGCTTAACATCATGTAGATCCAGTGGATTCAGTATTGGGCTCAAGCTACTTTGTGCCAATTGTGTGCCTGCTGCTGCAGGTCTCTTCACAACCCGTTTTAGTGATATATGTTGGGAGCTTGAGCTGGGACATTCCACCAGAATTTATTTTATGGAAATTAAAAACACTACAAATCAAGGCTTTGTTCTTCTCTTTTGGGGAGCATGTTTACAGCACAGTACCCTTGTTATTCAATGTGTGGTTCACAGATCATATGATATGACTTGGGAGGTTGTTTGAAATATGGAATCCCATATCTCACCTCATGCCTTCTGAATCTGCGTAGCAGTTTTTTTTTTTTTAAGGATTTATTTTATTTATACAAGAGCCAGGGTACAGACCAGAGGCGTGGGAGGGTGAGAGGATTCACCAGAGACAGAGTGGAGAACAGAACAGGCAGATTGACGAAATACACTGCTGAGGGGAGCAGCGGGCGAGACAGGAAAGGTCTGCTCGCCATGTGGGTTGCTCTGAGACTGGTGGGGATTTCAAACTCATGCTGCAGAGGCTGCAGACAGCTTCACAGTGCCGTGCTCAAGCTGGGCCAGGGAGGCCCAGCATTTTTTTTTTTTTAAAAGAATCTTGGGTGATTTGTTTGTATATTAAAATGTGAGTGGCAAAGAAACTTTTAAGATTTCATCTCACAAGAAAGAATTGATTCATTACACAAAGTCTGTGCTCAATAAGTGAGTGATATTGATTGAAATCCACAATGTGGAACGGATTCAACTCTCAAGACTCCTTGCCAAAGGGGTTGAGATGTATCTGTCCTATTTATATGATTATTGCTGTAAAACTTTGATGAATTTGTGTATAAAAGTTTTGAAATGGGGCAAAGTCCAATAGCTGGAAGAAAGCTAGGTTTTTAGTACTAAATTAAGGAGATACTAAACTAATATAGGAAAATAAAATGATTTTCAGACATTCAAAATGGCAAGAATTTGGGAGAAGACAGAGAACCTTTTCCTTCTGCATGCAATTTTGGTGGGCTTATAGTATCTAACATAAATCTAACACAAATCATGTAAAATTTTAAAGCATGAGCAAATGCAGTTGTATTTCTTTATTAATGGTTTCTCCAGTGCAGTAAGAACAGAACGAAAAATCCTGGGTAAAGTATGTGAATAAGCCCAGAAGCACACATGAAACTTGCAATACCAAATTCCAGCAGAAGTTTCTGTATCACTTAATATTTGTGAATGAAGCCTAGATAATTGTCAACATAAAAGAGCATAAGCTTTAGCATTAAACTGCTTGAGTTCAAATTCTAGCACTGCCACATACTGGCTTTGCAAACCCAAGAAAGATACTCTGGAATTCACTCATTTGGTTGTTGTGACAACCACACCGATTGGTTACCTGTTAAACTTACTTACTACTGACTGTGGAGCCACAAATTTTTTTCTTTTCTTTTTTTTTTTAAGATTTATTTATTTATTTATTTGTTTGTTTGTTTGTTTGTTTATACAAGCACTGGGTACAGTCAGAAGCGCGGGAGGGTGAGAGAATTCACCACCAGAGCCAGAGCAGGGAGCAGAGCAGGCAGAAGGACCGAAGTACACTGCTGAGGGGAGCAGCGGGCGGCAGGAGAGGTCTGCGCGCCATGCGGGACCCTCCGGTGGCCGGGGAGCAGTCGGGGATCGAACCGGTGCTTCAGAGGCTGCTGGCAGCTTCACAACCCAGCGCTCAACCACTGCGCCACCGGGGAGGCCCAATTTTTTTTTTCTTAATACACATTAGAAAGACTTATAATTTCTATTTGGATTAGATTAGAAACATAAATAACAGTAATGGAAATTTTGAAGTAAGCTTCAAATGGCAATGAGTTCATCTTCCTCTATTTCACTTTGAAGAGTGCAGATGAAAAAATTGTAAGGACCTCTAGATAAGTTTTTGAAAAATTTCTTAGTAATATATTCTGTAACTAAGATAATTTAATCTAAAACAGTACATTACCTTTTTCCTTTTTTAAATCCAAATTCAAATTACAGGTTTAAGCAAATGTAAAATCCAATATCTAGTCTTTTATTGAAAACAGCAGAAGAAAGCATTGATCTTTTTCTTCCCTAAAACAAATCTGATCTAAAGATTAAAATATAAACTGTTTAGAAGCTATAGTTCCCCAACTTCATTCCCTTGCTAGTCAATATATAAGTATAGAACGCTTGGAGAAAAAAACAACTGCAAACAGGATAATTTGCAACCTGTCCACACAGAACCAACAACAGGCTCCGGGCTTGCAAGAAAACAAGTTGGACTGGAGAATGGGGTCATAAAAAGCATTAAGTATCCAGGTATGATGGACCGTAGAAGGTTTTGGAGTCATTTGGTTTTGAATTTACATTTAATCGAGAGCAGACATATTCACTTTCAGACTAACTGGCACCCATTCTGCTTTTATAGGATTAGTGGTGATAATGGTGTTTCCAGAAAAAGAGGAGGAAATATATAATCAAAAACACAATAGGAAAATATAATCAAACACACAATAGGAAAGGATTAAATTCAGGCTGAAACTAGGTGACAACAAATTTATCAAGACAGTTATTTTCTCCTCTAATTGCAATAAAATATAAATTTTCTAAGAGAACTCTGAATAAATATGTCTTCTAAAGTAGGGACATGAATGGGAGGCCAGCACAAATTTCACAATAGTTTAGAACTACTTTCTCACTTGGGTAAGTTAATTAACTTTATATATTTTATTTTCCTCACCTATAAGTGGGAGATAGTAATAATAATAATGACATCAATAATATTATTTAGTTATTAAATGAGATATTTGTAAAGTATAAGTACACAGTTTAACATAGGCAATTACACAATGAATACAAGCTGTTAATTTTTATTAATGTACAATAATATCATATCCATTAGGTTATAAAAATCTAATTTTCCACCATATGTTTTACGGACAAAATGTAGTAGTGGGAGGGCTGGGAAATACTAAAATATTTTAATTTGGAGCTTACGGTGATTTTTATATACTTATGACTGGAAAGTACTCAACCTTACCTGAATTTTATTTTCTTTATAGACTCTGTTACTATAAAAAGATATTCCTTAAATTTCTACCATATTGCACATCCCATGCTCTTTAGAACAGTGTGTTTATTTTTAACTTGAATGTGCCCTTGGGTATTCCCAACTTCACAGGCAAAGCCAAAGACCTCAAGTGTTCAAGACTTGATTGGCCAGTTCTCTTTGGAATGTAATTAGCATCCCATACCTTCCTGTGCTCCTGTGAACTGGAACTCAGAAACATTTCCTTGTGAAAGTAGCTCTGAGAATCAGCAGGTTGTTAGTTCAATTGCTCAAGATCAAATTTTAAGTAAACATCCACAAAATATTCCCCACTGGTTTAAGGATAGTTATTTTTATGGCTGAAACACATCCTTTCAATATCTTATATTAATTTTATACTGATTGAAATAAAATCTTTCTATTTTCTTCAGTAACATACAACCTGTATAAAATCTCTTTGCTCTTAAATGTTCATAAACCATGATTAAACAGAACATGACATTCAAAGAAATTATGTTTTCTTGAGAGCTTGTATTCTTTTACATGAAATTTAAAATGCTCTAAAATTATTTTTGTACTACTTTGTCTTTGATATCAGTCATTCTTACATTGGGATGTGCTTACTTGAGTGTGCTAGGTTCTGTGAATATCACTGTGGAGAAATCCTATAAGCATAAGAAATGCGCTCAAATCTCAAAATATGATTAAATATCAAGTGAATGTCAAAGGAGTTCAGATAAGGAAGTGAGTAGAGGTTGATTTGCTCCCTGGAAGACAAAAAAACATTCAAGAAGTTACCTTTTAGCAAGTCTTCAATTTCTAGAAGGATGGAGTAAATTTGCAACAGTCAGAGGTAATTTGAGATGCACAGAATGATAGAAACAAAGGAATACATATTTAGGTATTCAGAAGTATATTAACAGTTTTCCTGATAAGATGGAATTTCATGCAATGTTTCCAAACCTATATAATAATTAGGGACAAAACCAGTATTTTTAGATTGCAAGTGTAGCAGAACTTTAAAGCAACAAAGGAAGTCCTCACATGCTAGAGGCATAAAGGGGACATAAAATGAGTCAGGAATAGGAGAGATTACAGGCCTCAAAGCCTGGGGTCTTAAGGGCTACTCAAGGTCAGAATCTGGCCCAGAAAAATTCATGTACAACAGGAATCAGAACTGGACTCCATATGCAAAATCAGGAGAACCCCCAAAGCATTGCACAAACTCTGAAGGAACTAGAATATCTCTGGCTGCACAACCCCTGTGGCCACTGGAAATGGGCCAACAGCCCCACCCTGTGGGTGAAAGAGGAGTGTTCTAGGAATATTAGAACCCCAAGACAGAGCTGCAGGTGGGTGGGGGAACTGAATTCCCATTACCGATTCTCTCTAAGAACACAGGATGAAAATTTAACACAAAAATAATTGAGAGTCCGTGAATCTTAAAGGTCCTGATAAACACATGCATGAAAATCCCCCCAGGGTAGTTATCTGGATCTCTAGGAAAGATTGTTCCCTCTGAAGAAAAGTCACAAAAAAAGCGCTGAAACAAAATTAGACTACTCGACACCAAAGAAAATTCACAGGACATATGGAAATAGCAATGATAGAACAATATGAAGAGGATTTACAATAAGTATGTGTAGGATGCTTAAAATATGAAGGAATAAGTTATATCTGTAAATAAAAACTGGAAGTTATGAAGAAATACAACTGAAAGTCTGGTCTCTTACTTTTTTGAGTTTTCGTAAATTGTACAGAAGACAAATCATACTTGAAGATAAAGTTGAAGATAAAACAGAACATTTCTATTCTGTATCATGTTAGAGAAAGACAATGCAAACAGAATACACACACACACACATTTATTGACTTCACAGAAATTCCAAAGGTATGAACAAGAGTAGATTACAATATTCCAAATGTAATGGCATAAATCCTCAGATTAAGAAGATCCACAAGAATTAAATAGAATAAATAAAAATGTGAGGGGAAAAAGATCTATGTGTGGTTGAGATAGATATTTGGGGTCAGAGTACAAAGGTTTTAGAAACCAGGTCAAGGCATTTAAACTATCATGGGCACTATTAACAAGTTTGTGGGTGGGTTGCTGCAGAAAAAGCAACGCTTTAGAACATTTGAAAAATGTAGAGAACTGAATGTAGAGAACCAAATGCATTTATTGAAAAAAAATCTGAATATAAGTGGACCTATACAGTTCAAACCTTGCTGTTTAAGAGTCAACTGTTTATTTTAAAATCATGAAGTTTGTCAAATATTCTGTAATGTTACTTTCAAATAGTATATTTACAAAGCTATTAAATTCCACTACAGATGTCAAAAACAATAATAAATATTTTTTAAAAATCAAAACAATACAAACAAAACCTTAAAAGGCTATTTAGTACATATTCATTGACTAAATCTTTTCAAATGAATCCAATAGATACAAATCTATTGTCTTCAGCATTCTCTGCCAAGGGAGGCATTCACCAATGTTTTTGTTTAACATTGAGGTTGCGGGCCAACTCCAAGTTCTGAGGGAAATGAGTTGTTGAGTAGTCCCTTTATCCAATGTATTTGCTCACTGTCCAATGGGGAAATAACCCAAATATCTATTAACACCATGAAGGTAGGATTCTTGCTGTCAGAGAAGTATGAATTCCATCCTATAGGAGTCTGGGGGTGGAGGCAGGGGGACTCCTAATGAACTAGTGGCGGTCTGGAGTCTCCAAAAAGGAGATTATGCATCTGAAAAGTTGAATTAGCTGACCTTCTAGACCTGCAGAGCAGTGCAAATACAAGTTGTTTATTTATGGCAGATGCCCATGGAAAAATGGAGGCTCCTGAAAATGGAGTTGGAGAGAGGCAGGTAGAAGCCAGATTATAAAGTGTTTTCTTAGAGCGAGCCTGTCTATAAAGTTTGATTTTATTTTAAAGGTGATAGGAAGTTACCTTCAGACAGAATTAGATTTGCATTTGAGAATGATCATGTTGGGAGCAACATAGGGTGTGTATTGCAAAGGGGTTAAGATGAGAGGTAGAAAGATCAATGGGAAAAACAATAAAATATTCTAAGCAAAATGATGAAAGTCGCAACTGAGGATTCTTAAAATTGTAGATCAAAAGGCAAATATTTGGGAGTTGGTTTGTATTGGTTGAAGGGTGGAACTCATTTTGCAAATGAAATCTTGTGCAGACATGATATAAAACAATTAAATGCAGAGCTGGTGCAGGTCGAAGGCAGGGGTCACTTTGCTCCACCTTCCCCTTGTATTCTGCAGCAACTCCTGAGGGCTCATCTGAGAAAACCACAACACTGGAGAAAAATATTTAAAAGTAGAATCTGTGTTTCTACTCATTCCATTTAATAAACTTATGCTGCCTAGTAAATAACCTGTAGGTTCAGCTCACTCTTCACTATCTAAAGTAAATCTCTACAAGAGTTCATAAGAAGGTTTGATTATTTCTCTAGGTGTCGAATGAATACTGCACTCAATAAATCTCACAGTGTGTCTCAAACCTCTGCAACCATACATCACAACCCACTTAATTACAGTCCTGTATAAGCAGGCATTCTGAACCTCTATTTCTTAAATCAATCTGGACTTGATGACTCGAGATCTAGATTGCATAAACAATTCTGTTTTTAGATGGCCGCTATTCTCATTTTCTATTCTCTTCCTTAGAAAAATAGTCCACCTGCATGTTTTCAATCTCTAGCTGTAATTGTATAATGGCAAACTAATATCAAGAGAGAGACTTGACTAGATGAGATCTAGAATTACAATTACCCCTGGATATATTTAATTAGGTTTTACAGACGCCACAGGCCAAAAGGAAACTTGTCACTCTTTATCCCTCATCTACTTCTCTGCCAGTTTTATTCAACTAAGTTGAGTACCTTGACACCACTTAAGATTCCCATTAATCATCCTGTTGAATCCTAGGGCAAGTTAGGGATATTTAGGCAGCCTCAAGGACAGTGCCGGGACTTCAGGAGAGTTAAGGAAGGCACCAAAGATAAGGACAACAAATTCCAAAGGGGACTAATCACATTGGGGACTTATGACATTGGGGACTTACTTTATGACCTTAGGGTCAACAAGACAGTCCAAATAGAGGACAATGAAGAAAAAGATAAGGGCTAGGACACAGAAACTTAGTTCCAGGCACAGAGACATTTAGGCAGTGAGTGAGACCATGGAGAACTAACCAATCACAAAGAGACTGGTGGAGCTTTAGAATAATCAGGGAAAGAAGGTATATATTCCCTGAGACACGACTCCACTTTGGCTTCCTTGCCTCTCCCTGGCCTGGTTTCATGGCCTGGGAGTCACACTTTATTTCTTTTCCTTTTCTCCTCAATAAACTTTTTCTTTCTCTAGGCAAACCTGCCTCTTCTTGCTTGCTTGCCTGAGCATCTGCAAAGTTCCTGCTGTGGCTTTGTGAGACACCAACTGTGGTGGCCTAGTGGCTGGAATCAGTGCTGCCGCTGCAGCCTGGGATCCATTTCTGCTTGGGAGACTAGGCCTGAAAACCTACAATTCTGGTATCACTGTCACACTCTGCTCTCACTCTACCCAATTACCTTAGTCTTTTGCTGCTTCTACCACCTTAAGACCACTCACAGCTGAAGGTCTCCTCCCCTAGCTTTCATCTAGTTACCTGAACTTTGGGTGCTCAGCTAGCTAGCATTCTCCTCCCATTTCCCAGTCTCCTGTGGTTAGGTAGAACCAAGTAAATGGTTGCAACTCTAGGAGGAACTAGAGTTCCTAGTGACATATGTCACTTTCATCCCAAAGCAGAAGAGAACCACTGCACAACCCTGAGTTGCCTCTTCCCTTGCTATAGTGATAAGAACTGTGTGGACACAGCTCCCACTGACTTATGCAGAGCATATAGAATGAGTGCAAAATATCCTTAAACTGCACTCAGATTTAAACACTGTGTCACCACATCATCACCTAGCTTACTCAGACTGACACCTACTGATTGGTCTTCAGGACAGCTCTGCTTCAACCCTATAAACCTCAGACATGATCTTTAGAAAATGAACATAGTGTCATATCACAAACACTTCAGCCCATGGCTTGCACACAACTCTTCAGTGGCTTCTTGTTTGAATTGCACTAAACATTCCAAAGTTTCTAGCGTAGTCTATACAGGACATGCCTGCCACAACTTGCCTGACAGCCTTCACTCCCCATGACCCTCAGTACCCTGATGGAGCACAACTACCTACATGTACTAAGGATGTTCATGTACTCAATTCTCCTCTTTCTATCCTAGTGTGCCTAGTAAACTCCTATCCCTTTTCCAGGACTCATTCCTAATACTTTTACTAACATCATTTTCAAAATAATGTAACCGATTGCTTTCTTTTCTTTTCAACTCAATTTATTAAAAACAAGAAATGTGGGCCTCCCTGGTGGCTCAGGGGTTAAAGACAGCACTATCAAACTATCACTAGCCACTGTAGCATGAGTTGGATCCCCAGATGTCCAGGGAGCTAACACACATGGCACAGCAGACCTTTCCTGTATCCCTGCTGCTCCCCTCAGCAGTGTATTTCAGTCAGTCCATCTGTTCTGCTCCCCATTCTGTCTCTGGTGAATCCTCTCACCTCCCTCCCCACCCTGCAACTTGGCCTGTATCCCAGTTCTTGTATGCATAAATAAATAAATCTTAAAAAAAAAGAAACAAGGAATGTGCTTGTGTAGATACAAGATAACTCCATATATATTTAGATATTTAGTTCATTTCTTTTTAATATTGTGCATAATTAAAAAAAGGACTTGAAGAAAGAGGGATTAAGTAGTTGTCTAATTTTATTTCTCTATTATTTACTACTGATATGTCAGCAAAGCCCAAGCAATTACGATTACAGCACCTAAAATGATTATAGTTGTAACAATCATAATGCTTTTGACTTGCTAATGTGGAATAATATCTGCTTTTTAAAAACTTGAATGTTTTCTATGCTTTTAGTCTTTTAGTTTATTTATGAACGAAATAACTTGGTTTAAAGATATACTAATTTTATCAAATTCTGATCCATTATAGAAATGTTTTATATTTTTTAATAATTATGTATAGAAAATACATCTTGAAAAATTATAAGCAATTGATGTTTCTGTTTATGTGGACTATCAATATGTAAGAAATTAATTCTGACCAAAATTTAAAATTTCTGACCAAATACTTTAAGGATTTCTTATCTAGCAATCTTCAGTCACTTGCTTTCTGCTGCAAAATATTCAGAAAGCTTCTTAAACTAAAGTTTTTAATGCTTGAAATTTTTCTAAAAACTCAAATAGCAATTTAAACAAAGTTTTATTTTGTTTGACTCCAAAGCAAATATATGTGGAACAAAACATTCAAGAACTACAGAAAGAAGGAAGAAACCAATTTAGAAATTATGCCTTGGTTTTTTTTTTAATTGAAATAACATTTGTTTATAGCATTATATAAGTTACAGGTGGACAGCCTTGTGAATTAACATCTGTAATTACTACAGTATGCTCGCCAACAAAAAGTTGGTTTCTATTCATCACCAAACAACCGACACCTTTTACCCAACTTACCCACCCTCTTCCCTTATTCTTATAGTCTAAGAGTTTGTTTTTCGTTTATTTTGATGATTCATTTGTTCTATGCACTCTTATATTCACATCTTTAGTCCATTTTGTGTTATACTTTGTGTAAGGTATTTAAGATAGTGGTCTAATTTCATCTTTTCTGTGTGTCTGTCCAGTTCTCCCAATGTCATTTATTGAAGAGACATTCCTTACTTTACCTTCTTTGTCATAATTTTGAATTAGTTCATGTCTATTAATCTGTGAAGGAATCAGCTGACACTCATAGTATTATGATTAGTTAAATTATATCAGAATGTACAGAAAATTTTAAATTTAATAGAACTTCTGATCCTGTGGGGACAAGGCAGGGTAGGAACCAGATTCAAATGATAAAGTTATCCTTACATCTAAGTTCTACAACTTGACATTTGTCTATTAATTTTATAAATAGACATTCTTTCATTAAGAGGCTATTATTGACCATGTGTTTTTTAAAGATTTATTTATTTGTACAAGAGCTGGGGTATAGGCCAGAGGCACGGGAGGGTGAGAGGACTCACCAGAGACAGAGCGGGGAGCAGAACAGGCAGACAGACGGAAAGCACTGCTAAGGGAAGCAGCGGGCAAGGCAGGAGAGGTCTGCCGTGCCATGTGGGTATTTCCCTGGCTGGCCCGGAATCGAACCCACATTGCAGAGGCTGTGGACAGCTTCACAGCACTGCACTCAACCCTCTGCATCACCAGGGAGGCCCTGACCATGTTTTTGTACAAAACATTATAATAGATGTATTAGCTTAAATAATACTAAGTTCCAGTTTGAAATTTAAAAGAATTCCTAAAATATTAACATAAAAAGGCTTAAATTCCCAAGTACAATATCATGCAAAAGAAATGTCAGTTAAAAAGCCATTGGTCCCCCAGTGATTCCATTTGCTGACTCCTGTGGTATTCCTTGTTCTCCACATCTCATCCATTTAACTGTAATTTACAAACCCTTTCATTAGCTTGCACCATTTTGGCAAGGTTTTAATTTGGCAGCCTGCTGTATAGCCTTTTTCTGCCCTTGAAATTGTAATATAATTCTCTGTAGCTATAATATATAACCAACTTTCACACCCACATGAAACATGTAAGTACAAAAGTAAACAAATTGGAAGGCAATAGAAAGGCAGAGGAGGGAACATTGGAGAGAAAGAGCATATATTGGAGAGACAGACAGCTTCCCTGTCTCTTTCTGGAATCCAGGCACATGAAAAAGTCTTAGGCAGGGAGGGTGCCCGGTGGTGGGCAGCACTTCTGATGGTGGAGGTAGAGTCCACTCCGCAGTGCTGCATCCTCTCTAATGCCACAGCTCATTATGCAGTCTCTTCATTTGGCCTTCCTTCTGCTCTGTTTTCCTCATTTCAGTACAGAGGAAACCAATACTAAAAATATTTTCTGCATATCACATTAACTTTGCTTTATCCTTAGTTACACTTCTCTCTCGTTCAAGAAAATGGAATGTGGTTCAGTTCTCTGATTTATTTCCATTGTTTCTCTCTTCTCTGTCACATCACTTCATCCCAGAGAGGTTCAAGATAGCTATATGTATACTTCTTCATGTTATTCTTAACCTTTACCTTTGTTTCCTTTTTGAACCATGTTTTGTTCACTCTACCTGAAATAATAGAAAGGATTGCTCCCCAGAGTGCATGATATCATGCATTTTTAATGAATGTTACATGGAAATTGAATGCTTTTAAATCCTTCTGAAAGAGTAGTAAGATGGACCCATTACCACACCAATTCCACTTCTAGTAGAATGTTTAACTTAAAATTTTTACATGTCAGCTATTGCTTATAGAAATCACCATCTGGAAAAAATGTGTGGGTAATAATGTAAGATGCTCTTGCTATTGTATATGACATACAACTATACCTGGAAGACAGGAGACTACTTTTCTTTCCCTTTTCCATAGCTTCAATATCTAGCTCAGGATCTAGAATATAGTGAGTGCCTAGTAAATATCAACTGAAAGACTGAGCAAACGGTCACCATATAAACTGACTACTCACTTGTGGATGGTAGAAATGATTTTTTTTCTATTTTCTCAATGTAAATGCCATAATATAGAAAAGAATTTTTATTCTTTCAGAAAATAGATATGTAATTGAATAGTTTCTATCTCTCTGATCTTTTTGGATAAAATGTCCTTTGGCTACATCTCTGACCATATTCCTTACTGCTCCCACTCCTACCCAAAATTAGTTCCAGACCCCTAGTCTCTTTGCTATTCACTACAAACATGCCAAGAACACAGTCACTCCAGAGCCTTTATTCTTTCTGTTCTCCTGTCTCGGACACCGTTCCTTCCAAAATGCTTCTGGCATGCTTCCTGGCTTCCAACAAGTCTCCAAGTGCAACCTCAAAGATGTTATCCCTATCACCTCACTCAAATTAAAAAACACATTTTCCCTATCACCTTCTATATGTCAAATCACAGCACATATGCCTCTTTCATGTCTTTATCACTAAGACATTAATTCCATGACAGCAAAGAACTGACTATTTTCTTAACTGTGTATTCCTGGTGTCCACAACAGTGCCAAAAAAACTTAAGACTTATTTAGTTAATAACACGTTTGTTAAAGAGGTAGAACCTATGGTGGAAAGAAAACTAGCTTAGATTGAGAAAGGTTCAGTTCTACTGTTTAATAATTAAGATTATTAAATTTCACTGAGTATCAACTTTCCTCTCAACAAAGATAGTGTAATAGTCTATGAATTGAGAAAACATAAAGGGATGACAATTTCAGGAATCTTTGAGATAAAAATGGATGGATTTTCTAGTGTATTAAGCTGTGCCTAGTTGGAAATGAGAAATAATGGGTTAGGAGCAGAGTGAGATTTCTAAAATTCTATATCTTATCTATTGCTTGAAATCTTATTCTTAGCATCCTTCAAAGTAATTATTATATATACTTGTTCAATTTAGTATCTACGATTTAAAAATTTCCAAGATACTTAGAGAAAGCTCAGAAGACCCTTGGATTCATTTAGAATCCAGAAGTTTGGGTAAAAATTTTTTCCTTACTATCTCCCCTGAATCTCTTTACCAGCTCCTCTGTCTGTCACATGCAATATGATTCCTGCATGTGTGAGAGGCGGGTGTGGGGGTCTTCCAACAAAGGTTCCAATTCCCAAATAAGGGAAGTTTGGTCAGTCTGCATATTTTAATTTGGAACTGATAGTAGCATGGGTATAAAAGTAAATCTCTTTCCTCCTCTATCCATCTAGAAAAATTGTGTGTGGTGGATGCCATACTTTTCACTATGTAGGAAGAACCAGTTTAAGTAGGAATGAACCGACCTAGAGGAAGTTGAGTTGAGAAATGAAGAGAGATAGAGGCCTGATGACATCTGAACACATCTGAAGCCAGTTCTATCTTTAATATCCAAGCCTTTCAAGTTGCATGAGTCAACAAATTATCTTTGAACTAGTTTGAGTCGTTAGAAGCATAACAATAGTAGGAGGATATGGAGAAAGCAGTGAGGTTATGTTCCTTTCTGCAAAAAATAAAACAAAACAAAACAGAAAAACAGGAAGACTTGATCCAAAGCCCAAAAACAATAGGGAGAAAAAAATATTGAACTATTCCCTGCCTTTCATAAAGGAAAAGTCATTTTATCAACCACCCTCTCCAAGTTCCTATTTGCACCATGTCATTGCTTCCAGCCCGGGTCGAGGAGTCCCAGTGGTAGCTTGGAACTGGAAGGAATTCCAAATTTCCCCAGCAGGTGAGGAGTGATACTGGGATAGAGGTTCCAGTATTGCCACAAGAAAGAGTCATGTTTCTGTCATCTGGGCTTGAGCTCAGATTTGATTCTTACACATACATAACACTCCAAACTGATTGATTCTGAAAGCTGAATTCAATAAATAATCAGATTGCTTACAAGCAAATGTTTAAAACATATTACATCCCTAAATTGGAAACCATCAAACATTTTTACCACTATAAGTGTGTGTGTGTGCATGTGCTCATGCAATGCATATGCATATGATTAAGCATTCATTCTCAGTTAAAAAAGAGTAACAGCTTTTAAGTTGTGATACGGGGAACCCTGGATGTCACTAAGACATGTTCAGAGCGCTCATGATGCCAACTATATTTCATAAAATGTCCAAGGCATTATTTACCTTTTTCATACTCACTCCTTTCTTTATAGGTATACTGTGGAATTTTCCAGAGGTCTAATGATATGTGATATCATATCCAATTGAATAGAGAAATAAATAAGAATCTAGGTTTTCTATTCAACTAACCACTAAAAATAACTCATAAAAAATAATCTCAAAAAATATCACTCTTTGGAAAATATAGTTATTCTCCATAAAAATGTACATTTACATTAATGTTAAGTGAGTTTATTGTTATTTTTAAATCAGTAACCAATACATATTTTTAACTTTCTCTGTTTTAACTTCTAATTTGATAAACATTGATGGATATAATCTGCACAAATAAAAGATCTTTGAGGCCCTCAATAACTTTTCCAAATGTAAAGAGTTCCTGAGATCAAAAACCTTGAGAAATGCTAATAGATGAACCAGCTGAAAATATACACAAGTAAAGTTTATTTTAACTGTTGCATTTGCTACAAAATCCAAACTCTATATATTTAAAAGTTTAAAAGTTATTTGTGAAAATACACAGTAAAAAATTCTTAATATGACTTCACAGTAAGGATGTTATACATACCTATATTGATTTTAAAAATGTTTCTATAAGAAAACATTAATTTTTTATGAATGTTGTTTTTTTTTAGCACACATCTCCTTATCAAAAAGAGGTAGTGCTATTTTTATTATCATCTTGCAGATAAAGTAGGATCCTTTTAGCAGTATTTTCTATAGCCAGTGTTGGTAGTTTTATGCATGTGTGTGTGCATATGCGTGTGTGTATGCGTGCGTGCGTGTGAGTGTGTGTATGTGTGTAAAGGGCCACGTTGAAAATAGTTTTGCCTTTGCAGGACACATGATTTCTGTCTCCGCTGCCCAGCACTGGCACTATAGTGTGACAGCAGCCACAGGCCATTCATGAACAGATAAGTTTGGCTATTTTTCCACAAACCTTTGGTAATGAACACGGAAATCTGAATTTCACATAATTTTCACATCATAAAATATTCTTCTTTCACTTTGAACCACTTTAATATCTAAAAGCTATTCTTAGGCCACAGGCTATACACTTGGTAGTAGGTTGAATTTGGTCTTCAGAATGCAACTTGTAAACTATGTTCTACAGAAACTTAATCCTTTGAGCTCCTCTGTGACAAAGGGTTTTGGACTCAATACATTTGGGAAATATTGCAATAGAGATTCAAGTGGTTCAACAACAGAATGCTGTAATTTATAGCTTCTGAAATATTTTTCAAAAATATTTTTGTTTCTCTCACTTTATCAAACCTCATGGATCACGGAAACACTTTTCCACAGCTCTATAAACGCAAAACATATTAACTCTCCATATAACCTTAGATACCAGTTTACAACTGCTGGTACTTAGACTTATACATAGTAGAAATGACATCAGTGTTTCAAGATTCAATACACAAGGAAGTTAATTTGGACAGGCTGCTTCTCTTGACACAATACCATCTGCAGCTGCACCCTCAGGGACTAATCAAAGAAGGACACAGTACAGATACAATCAGAGAGGGGGTAGTAATTATGCTTTGGCTTTTGCCATCACACAGCTGATGCTGTGTGATTTTCAGGATGATGCTTCCCAAACTTCAATGTATAAAATATCTGGAATCAGGTTAAAATGTAGATTCTGATTTATAAATCAGCATGATACTCAAGAATCTAACAAATTCTAATAAAGCAGTTCTAAGAAATTTCAGGTAAGATTGACTATCTGTGGGTTTAGGGTTCAGGAAAGGATTTCTTGCACTGCACAAGTTCATTGACATGCAATGAAAGAATTTGCATGTTTCAAAAATCCCCAGACAGTTCATCTATGCATTCAAACTGAAAAGCACAGCTCTACAGCCAAAGTCTATGAGCACATATTCTCAGGCACTGAAAAGTCATTCCAGCTCACATAATCTCTACCAATAGTGAAATAGAGTCTGGATATATTTGAATAAATAGGGGAGAATATTTTTTCTTTCTAAATTCTGCTTAGGGAGCATTGCTTCAAACTAAAAATTTCAAAAATAACTTTTGAGGTCTAGTAGCTACTAAAGAATCAAGGAGACAAAAGGGAATGCAGAACAAGAATTTAAAAGTTAGTCATAAAAACTTTTGATAAGAACAATAGTGTAGAGCCACAAAAAATCATCTCAGAAATGTCAAATTTCAACGGAAATACTGCCATTAATGGAAATTGGCATGATCACAAAGAGTACATCATCATTAAAGCCACACCCTTTGGGGAGCCTGTGTGAGGTAGCAATCAAAAGTTTGGTGTCCTCTCTTCCAACAAAGATCCCTGAACAGGGACCCACACCCCCGAAAAACTTATGGATCTCATACAAAACACGCATACCATATGAAGATACTTGATAAATATTTGTTGAATGAGCTCAAGAATATCAAATATTTGTTCTGAATAAAAGAATTGTAATTTGCTGGATTACTGTCCTAATTTGGGGAGGGAGGTAACAATTACAATATTCCTAGGCCTCAAGAAACCTGTATCTTAGCATTTTGATTTGGGGGTGGTAAAAGAGGGGATTAAGAAGAGTATTGTTTTTGGAAATCAAGCAAAAGATGTTTGATACATCATACTAAAATGCTGGGAGTTTAAAGAGGAATATTTTGTTGATAAACAATATTGAAATTTCAAGAATGGAAGGAAGATCGAGCTCTCTTAAGTGGTCACTTATGGGAAATAAACAAAGGCACCTACTCAAAGGAAAGAGAGCACAGTTACATTTAGTTCAGAGTCTAGCCTGGCAGAGTGGTGCTTTAGAGGGTCCTTGAGCCTGGAGAGTTTCCCGGGGCACTGCATGAAGAGCAGGACTCGGTAATACCCTTTGTACACAGACTTAGCTTCCTAATTGACCCAACGCTTTTATTACTTTTCCCCTCATTTATTTTTCCATCCTCTGAATATACGCCTAGCTTCAACCCTCTGTACTCAACCCCGAGAATTGTGTTTTTATCCCTGGTTTTAAGGCACAATTTCTTTCTTTTGGCTATGACCCCAGTGATTCAAGACAACGTTATACTTCATTTTCCCAGTGAACTCATGACCTTTTTTGGGTAATGCCTCTCTTTATTTCACCAGTGCCAGAATCATTTGGTATGCATCATCTAGTCCACCTTTGTAAACAGGGTCAACACACTCCACATCTGATCAAAGCAGACTACAAACAGACTAGCCATTATCCTCGATTAAACCTGAGCTCTCATTCGGCATCTTTCCAGCCTCTGCATCCTCACTCTGCATGGATTCTGTATATTTCATGTGCTTCTCTTGACTAGACCAATAGGTCATTTCCTTTGTGCAGAAAGAGATTTACTTTTTTAACTTTTACAGAAACAGAAACTCCTATATTCCCCAAATACTTTCCAAATTTTGATTATTGTGTGACTTCAAAAACAAGAAATGTGTATTGAATGCCAACCATATGCTCTGATTGATTGACATAGGTTTGGACAGATATATTTTCTAAAGCGAATAGATATTTGTTTGGACTGACATTTGTTTGACATAAGTTTGGACTGATATATCTTCTAAAGTGAATAGAGAGCACTTATTCAAAAAGATAGAACACACCAACGACTATGACATTTGGTACACTTCATAAGCGGATCAAAATAGAACAGAGAGCTAGCTAACTTTAGGCCAATAAATGTGTCTTCCTTTTACAGTTCACATGTTTTACACCTATATTCAGTATATAGAACAAAGTCACTATAAAGCTATTTATAATTTAGTTGAAATAAAATGATTGATTCCTGGATAGAAAATGTGTGCAATTTTAAATTGATACATTTCTAAATATAATTGTTCATTTTGTATATGTATCACTTTTTAAAAATTTTTCAAGGTCAAAAATATTTTCATTCCTAGAATACGAAATTCTATTACAAGAAGGTTTTCCTTACTGGTCAATAAATGTTGTTATAAAATAGTGTACAACTTCAGTTTATTTTTAAACTAAGGCTGATATTAAAGATTTCTTTGTAATAGTAGAGCTCTCTATAGACGTGTCTGTTCTGAATATGTGAATGAATGAAGACAAGTTCAGAGGCAAATTGCTCACTCACCAAATCTGAATATGTTTTCCTTTTGTGTAATTACATGCATAATAGTCAAATAATTACAAGGCATGATTAGAATGTGAAGAAAACATTCTAAGATTATTTTTGAAGTTTATTTGCTTTTCTTAAACTCTTTTTTTTAAGATTTATTTATTTATGCATACAAGAACTGGGATACAGGCCGGAGGTGTGGGGGTGAGAGGATTCACCAGAGACATAGTGGGGAGCAGAACAGGCAGACTGACTGACATACACTACTGAGGGGAGCAGTGGGTGAGTCAGGAGAGGTCTGATGCGCCATGTGGGTAGCTCCCTGGCCTGGGCTCGAACTCATGCTGCAGTGACTGCGGATAGCTTCATAGGTTGCGTTTTAAGCCCTTGCACCACCAGTGAGGCCCTTATTAATATTTAATTTTAGTTGATTATTTAGAGCTAGTATGGACACATTAGGACATTTTAAAATGCTCATTGCTTTTGAAGCATTTGACATGATAAGTCTGCCCACCATAATGCAAAAAAAAAAAAATATTTTCGTAGTGAAGTAACCCCTTCCCCACCCCCAACTTGGTCTTGCTCTGCCAGTGTCTTCCATTCTTCATCCTAAAGAAAACCATAGATGTTGAGAAATCAACCTGACAAAAGCCACCTTTTAAGCATTTAATAATATATGTACATGTAATATCTTATTGAAAACACAACATGGCATCACTGTGAAAAATTTTCACAATCATGTATATAAATAAAATGAGGCTCAGGGTGGTTGCCTGCTTCATCCAAAATCATACAGTTAGTAAGCAATGAAGCAAATGCAACTCAGTTGACTCAGAACTACAAGTATTTAACAACTACAACAGCAACAGCAAATATTTGCTAAGTACTCTCTTCCAGCTACCATCCTCACAAAGGCAGCTTGAGATAGAGTCATTGTATTTTTTTATTTTATATATATTTTACATTATTCTTCATTTTTGTACAATGTATGCTTTCTAAATCCCTATTTTGTGAATGAAGGACTCAGGTGCAGAGAAGTTAAATAGCTTATGTAGATATGTATTAGTGGTGAGGGGCAGCATTCAAGCTGATCTGAACATAGTTGTTACTGATTTAATCAAAACCTAGTTAGGACCCTATAGAAGAATGTATCCTATAAAGTCAGATTTAAAAACAAAGTTTTGAAAGCTGACCGTAGAACTGAGGCATCCAGAGGGGAAATGGGAGGGAAGGACAAGGACAAATTGGGGAGAGAACACAGTACACTGTGGTGGTGGCTATGGGTGCCTTGTAGGGTGGGCTGCCCTACACTGAAAGGGAGATTCTATACTTCCAAATACTAACAATGATGTTACTTCAATAAAAATTTTAAACAAATGAACAAACAAAAGAATCGTAGTTTGAGTAGTGCAATGGAAGAAAAAACTTCGGTGAACAAGGTAAGAATTTTAGGGAATCCCTGGTGGTGCAAGGGGTTCAGCACAGCACTATGAAGTTATCCATGTTGCTTCTGCAACATGAATTTGACCCTGGCCAGCCAGGGTGCTACCCACATGGCACAGCAGACCTCTCCTGGCTTGCTCGTTGCTCCCCTCAGCAGTGTACTTCGGTTAATCTGTCTGTTCTGTTCCCCACTATCTCTGGTGAATCCTCTCACCCCCACACCTCTAGCCTGTACCCCAGTTCTTGTAGGCATAAATAAAGCAATCTTTTTCAAAAAAGTAAGAATTTTATAACTACATAATTCCATTATTTCCTTTTCTGTTTGCTGTGCTCCTATTTTCTCATATTTCACTTCTACATATGTGATAAGCCCAATATGTTATTTCTTTTATATTGTCAATATATATTTTTAAAGAAATTAATATATAGGTAAAATAAAAATATTAAAACAATATTTAATATTTAACTAAATATTTATCCTTTCTGGTGCTCTTTATTGCTTTTTACAGGTTTAGGGATCCATTGGGTATCATTTTTCTTCAGTTTAACAACTTTCTTTCAACAGCCTGTGTAGCCCAGATGTAGTGAGGACTAGTGCTCTCAGCTTTCTACTGAAAAAAATTTTTTTGTTTTTTTTTCAAGCTTTGTTTTTTAGGAAAAAGAATTCTAGATTGATTTTTTTTCTCTCAGTGATTCCAAGATATTATTTCTAGTTTTTAGTTCTTAAGAAAGAAATCATTACCCTTCCTATGACCATAGTAGGTTGTTCTAGTCAAAATATCCAACACCTGTGCAGTCATGCTCAGGTAATCAGGGAACAGCTAATTAGAAGTGGACAGCCATAGTAGCATGTCAGCCTCAATCCAGGATGTTAGAAAGAAAGAAGAGACAAAATATATAGAGGACCTTTTCTACCTTTAATCTTGGGTTCCTCTCCGATAAATACACATTCTGGTTTTCCAAAATATTGTGAGGGTGGAAAACTTCAAAAAGTGCAGAGTTTAATTTTTAATTTTTATACTTAATAATTTTTGATCACATCAACTTTTAAGATCACTAGTCAATCAAAGAGATTTTAAGCTGAAATAGCAATATTCCTTAATTTTGCCAGAACTCTTAATTAATTTGAAAAAAATTCTTGATATGGATCCAGTCTGGAAGGCCTGAAGCCAAAGTGAACATCCTGTGAACTCTGGATGAACAGTTCATTTACATCTGGATGTTCTGGTTGAGTTTATATAGTGTGTTCTTGTATCCCAGGAGAAAAGAGCTAAGTTCATGTCTCATTTGGTTAGTATCCAAACAAAAAAGAAAATAATGATTTGGCATGTATTTTTTATTACAATTATATATTTAGATATTTTTCTTTATAGGATGCAGTGATTTCCAAGTGTCCTTTGTGAATAAAAGTAAGAAAAATTAAACTAAAAATTGATCTTTGAATTTCTGTTGTACATTTTTAAACTATGCCCTCCAGTAATAAATTGGAACCAAAATACTAAACAGCTGCAATGCTAATCTCAAATCAGTATTTGTATTTGCTCTTACAAATAAATGGGATGATTTTTCATGCCAAAAACTCAATGCACAGATAATTATTTTTATAACTTGCAATTTTAGTTTGTTACTAGGCTTTATATCAAGACTGAATTTTATCTATAAAATTTATAAGATGTATAGATGGGAGAAGAGGCATCTTTTTCAAAAAAAAAAGTGTTTCAAATGTTATGTAATTTGTTTACTGGAAAAAGTCAATAAAAATCTAAAATAAAAATTCAGGTTTTTTAATATAATGATTATGGTAATTTCATTTCTAAAGTTGAGGACTTAATATGAAAGAAAAAAGTAGTGAATTTAAGCGTTCATTCATTTACTCATTACCCCACCAATTGTTTTTATCATGTGTTACTGCTTAAAAATAAGGTGGTAAACACAAGTACATTCTCTGTCTTCTAGGAGCAATCAGAGCTGCTTCAAGACAGATAATAACCGACAACTTGTGCATTAATTGTGTAATTAGAATTCTGATAACTGAAATGAGGTAGAAGTACACAGTGTGAGGAACTTCCAGCTTCTCCAAGGAAAAGACATTTCAACTCAGCTTTGAAAATGAGTAAGAATGAAATAAAAGGACTGGAAGCTTTACAGGCAGAGGGAAAATGGCATGAACAACAGGGTGTTAGAACAGGGTGTTGCAGGTCTGTATGTCTGGCATGCTTGGAGGGCAGATATCAGAAGCAAATCTTGTGAGGTAAGCTGCTAATCAACAGGTCACTGTATATCTGATTAAGGATTTCAGTTTTCATCTTAAGAATAATGCACTGCAAATTCCTGTGGAATTTCAAGAAGAGCGAGGCATAAGATTTTGCATTTTAAACATCATCCAAATGGCAATACAATAGAGAATTTAAAGGGTGGGTTAATTGCAGATGAGGGATATCAATTAAAAGTCTCTTCTTATTTGGTTCCCCTATATTCCTGCTATAAGTGAAACCATCCAATATTTTTCTTTTTCCTTCTGACTTATTTCACTGAGCATAATTCCTTCTAGTTTCATCCACGTTGCTGCAAATGACATGATTTTATCTTTTTGATTGCTAAATAATATTCCATTGCTTATATATGCCACATCTTTTTTTTTAGAGTTTTTTTTAATTTATTTTTTTAGATAATAAATTTTATTGTTATATTCCCCATACAATTGCAGCCCCCCATTCTGACCCCAATCCCTCCCCTCCTACCCCCGCCCCCCTAAAAGTGTCTCTGGTTCATAGTTTTTTGTTGATTTTGATTTTCACTTTCTTATAGTTATTCATTTTCCTGGTCCCTTATTTAAGTTTTCTAGATTCCTGCTATGAGTGAGACCATCCGGTATTTTTCTTTTTCTTTCTGGCTTATTTCGCTGAGCATGATCCCTTCCAGCGCCATCCATGTTGCTGCAAATGGCATGTGTTTATCTTTTTTGAATGCTGAGTAATATTCCATGGTATATATGTACCACATCTTCTTGATCCAGTCATCTATTTTTGGGCATTTGGGTTGTTTCCAAAGCTTAGCTATTGTAAACAGTGCTGCTATAAACATAGGGGTGCAGGTGTTCTTTGGAATTGATGTTTCTGTGTCCTTTGGGTAAATACCTAGGAGTGGAATTGCTGGATCATATGGAAGCTCTATGTTTAGTAGGTCCAGAAATCTCCACACAGCTTTCCACAGTGGTTGGACCAGTTTGCACTCCCACCAACAGTGCAGAAGAGTTCCTTTTTCTCCACACCCTCGCCAACATTTGTTGTTGCTAGTTTTTTTAATATGTGCCATTCTCACTGGTGTGAGATGGTATCTCATGGTAGTTTTGATTTGCATTTCCCTGATGACAAGTGATGTTGAACATTTTTTCATATGCCTGTTGGCCATTTGCATTTCCTCTTCAGAGAAGTTTCTTTTTAGCTCTTCTGCCCATTTTTTCACTGGATTATTTTCTTTGTTGTTGTTGAGTCTCATCAGCTCTTTGCAGATTTTTGTGATCAGTCCTTTATCATTAGTGTTGGGTGCAAAAATGTTCTCCCAGTTGGTGGGGTTTCTCTTTGTTTTTGTTATTGTCTCTTTTGCTGTGCAGAAGCTCTTTAATTTGATGTAGTCCCAGCTGTTTATCTTTGCCTTCACTATCACTGCTTTGGGTGATGTGTCTGTAAAGATGTCTTTGATGTGCAAATCACGTAGTGTTTTGCCTATATTTCCTTCTATGTATTTTATGGTTTCAGGTCTTATGTCTAGTTCTTTAATCCATTTTGAGTTGATTTTTGTGTATGGTGTGAGGTAGTGGTCAAGCTTCATTCTTTTGCATGTAGCGACCCAGTTTTCCCAGCACCATTTATTGAACAAACTTTCTTTGCTCCAATGCATAGTCTTTGCTCCTTTGTTGCCACATCTTCTTGATCCAGTCATCTATTTTTGGGCTTTTGGGTTATTTCCAGGTTTTACCTATTGTAAATAGTGCTGCAGTAAACATACGGGTACAGGTGTTCTTTTGAATCAATGTTTTTGTGTCCTTTGGGTAGGAATTGCCTGGTAGTGGAATTGCTGGGTTGTATTCCATTTTTAGTAGACTGAGGAACCTCTTGACAGCTTTCCATAGTGGTTAGACTAGTTTGCACTCCCACCAGCAGTGCAGGTAAGTTCCTTTTTCACCACATCCTCACCAACATTTGTTGTTGCTTGTTTTTTTGATATGTTCCATTCTTACTGGTGTAAGGTGGTATTGATTTGCAATGTGGTTTTGATTTGCATTTTCCTGACGATAAGGGATGTTGAACATTTTTTCATATGTCTGTTGGCCATTTGTAGTTCCTCTTTGGAGAAATATTGGATGGTTTTACTTATAGCAGGAATATAGGGGACCCAAATAAGACATCAGTACAAAAAATAATAACAATAAGAGGGGGGCGCACAGGGGACTGAGGTGATGGTGCATGGGTGCATTGGGGAAGGAAACTCTATGGGGACTATACCTGAGGGGGTGGGAGGAAGCAAATATTGTTTAAAAATGAACAGTGATGTAAAAAAAATAAAAAAATTAAAAAAAGAAATCACAGATGAAAACCTGCATATAAAAAAATAAGTAAAACCACATTTAAAAAAAAAGTCCCTTCTGGAAGTGCAGTTCTCCAAATGGAGTAGTTTGACTATGTATGGGGATGGAGAACATAGCACATCCCCACTTTATGATACTACACCATTCAATAATATGGTGGTACAGGCCAGAGGTGTGGGGGTGGTGAGAGGATTCACCAGAGACAGAATGGGGAACAGAACAGGCAGATTGACCGAAATACACTGCTGAGGGAGCAGCGGGTGAGTCAGGACAGGTCTGCTGCACCATGTGGGTTGCTCCCCAGCCAGGAATCAAACTCGTGCTGCAGTAGCTGCGAATCACTTCACAGGTTGTGTCCTAATCCCTTGCGCCACCAGGGAGGCCCCTGGAACCCCATTTTTTAAACTTTTAATTCTCCACAACTCTATATCACATTACAATGCCTAGGTGTAAATTAAAATAAAATTTTAAGGTTTAAAATAACATATTGTAAAATTCATACCCCGCTCCTTGTTTTCCCTCCTTAACCTCTTCTACTACCCTAACCCGACCCTACTCTTCCTGTCCCCAAACACCCAAGAACTCTTAAATGTTGTTAAATATGATCAACCATTCAAAAACCCTTTGTGGACTTCTGTAAGTGGTTAACATATTTGCCAGGAAACATAACCACAATCAGGCTTTGAATGAGAACAGAATAACCCACTGTTTTTATCAGGCATTAATTCAAAGGGGGTGGGGATGGGGTTGGGGGAACTCTGAATTCTGAATTCAAATACATACATGTCTCTGCCCATCCTAGTACTATTTTAATTTTCTGCCCCATGCTAGTATATCCTTCAGATGCTTTTGGAACTTAAGAGGTTTCTTGTAGTGATGATTTGTGTTTTTGAAGGAGGGTAGACTGGGATACAGAAGTTAAAGATTAATTACTTCTTCCAAGCAGGAGCAAAACCTGGGCTACTATTCAACTCTTCACTTTAATTTTCATTATAAATTAGTTTTAAAAATCACAACAAATTGGACAAATAAGCAATTCTTTATGGGTCAGCATAAAGCTTAAGAAATCATTTATTACTCTAAGATACTTAATACAAAAACCAAATTCCTCTAATGAGAGGATCTATCAGGGAAGATATTTCATTACACAAAAATAATTTTGACCTATAGAATTTTAGATTTCCATGGACACAAAAATTCTAATTAGGTATAAGGAAAACTTATAAAAGCATTCATTTGTTTATACATGTAAAACTTTGAAAACTCTTTAAAGGAGAAATTTTTTTTGAATATGCTGAACCATATGAAATTTTTTATTTTCAGAATAAAAGGATGGAATAACAATATTTGCACAATACTTAACCTAGTAACACAAGCATTTAGCACATGATAGGCACCTGATAAATTCTTCTTAAAGGATTAGCTGAGTCTGAGATTTTAGGCATGTTTCTTTATTTTACTTTATCTGGGAAACATATTATAGAAAAAGACGTCATCAGCAAGTAAACTTCAAATGTCCAACAAAGCAGTGTATGATTATAAATTAACTGCTATCCAAACATAAAAACTTATAATCATCAAAAGAGTTCTAGGCAGTTTCTGATAGTGTCAACGAAAATCACCTGGGGAGTGTCCAAAATAATTACTTGGTTGGCATCCTAGAAATTTGAGCAGTGTAGAGGTCAATGAAACATTAGCCAAAGAGAGGAAAATCATGCTTAAGGATTTACATTCAAATTACTGGAAAAAAGTTTGTTATTTAGTTTTCAAATGGAAGGAAAATATAACTCCAGGAAAAGTCCATAAAACCTAACTAAATGAATAACTACCTATAAGAAACACTGAATTAAAAATTGAATGTTATCAAATACATTCTGGGAATTTTAAGTTATAAAGATTTAACAGGAGTTTCTGTTTTCAAGCAATCTTGGAATTTAGACTTTACAACGGGGCTACCAGTCTGCATTGCTGGACACCACCCTTCCTGTGCACTCACAGCCCACTCATTTTCACCTCACCTTATTTTAGTTTTGTATCACTATTTAAGATAAATACTAATTGAACAAATGGGTGGATATTTATTCATTTTTAAATACTGAATTTTAAATTTACTTATTTTATCATGTAAAGGAATTATCTCTGCTTCATAATCAAGATGCAGAAAATCTTTTTGTCTTCTTATTCTCACTGTGGACTATAAATATAAGATGCCATGAAAGCCAGTTATCAGTCATTTATTTTATTAAAGCCATCATAAATTACTAACTAAAAATAAAGTCATGTATGGCCATTTTTTGCAAGCAAGATTGTGCTGAGATGTATCAGTAACTCACTCCTGAAGTTAGTCAATTTTGAATCTGGATTCCTACAAAATATTCTCAGCACTATACTAAACACAGTATATGTCACATTCCATTTAATCTGCATAAAAATCCTTTATGATAAATGTTATTATTATTTACCACATTCAATTCATGAGGAAATTAAAGCTCAGATTAAGTAGCTTTCCCAAGGTGACATGACTGGCAGGTGATAGAATTATGCAAACTCCTTGCCTTTAATTTTTTATAATGTGACCTGTCATACAAGAATAAAACCTTCTTCTTTTCAAATGTTAAGGGGCCACCAGTGCCAGAAAAGGTGGCAGATCATCTCACAAAGGACTCAGAAGTCATGGCTTTCTTTTCTTTCCTAAGACAGATATGTTTAAATAAATTTAAAGTTTATTTTCCATGTAGTTTCACTCTACTTCTTGAAATACTGAGTTTTATAACATGTGGCCCCCATTCACAAATCATCCTCTTTACCTCAGAGTTGTGGCCTATAGCACTTCACATTAGAGTACTGCACCCATCTCTCTATCAAAAACATAACTTTACAGCTTTTCCCTAGTTAAGTGGTTCCTGAATGACTTTCTCTGATGCCAGGGCAAAAAATATTTACAGCTATAGAGGCCAGCACCTTGGCTGGTCTCATAAAAAGTATTTGGAAGCATTCTTTATTCCTTGATTTTTGGAAGAGTTTGTGAAGGATAGGTATTAGTTCATCTCTGAATGTCTGGTAGAACTCACTAGTGAAACTGTCTGGTCTTGGACTTTTGTTTTTTGGGAGACTTCTGATTACTGTTTCAATTTCTTTGCTTATAATTGGTCTGTTCAGATTTTCTATTTCTTCCTCATTCAGTCTTGGAAGGTTGTATGCCTCTACAATTATGTCATTTTTTTCCCAATTATTGGTATATAGAGGTTGATAGTAGTATCCCATTATTCTCTGCATTTCTGAGTTGCCTGCTGCAACTTCTCTTTCATTTCTGATTCTATTTATTAGTTTTATCACTTTCTTCTTACTGAACCTAGCTAGAGGGTTGCCTATTTTCTTTATCTTTTCAAAGAATCTCATGGTTTTATTGATCTTTTATATTATTTTTTTATTTCTATTTCTTTTATTTCTACTCCAATCTTTTTTTTTTTTTTTTTTTTTTAAAATAAATTTTATTGTTATATTCCCCATACAATTGCAGCCCCCCCATTCTGACCCCAATCCCTCCCCTCCCGCCCCCCTAAAAGTGTCTCTGGTTCATAGTTTTTTGTTGATTTTGATTTTCACTATCTTATAGTTATTCATTTTCCTGGTCCCTTATTTAAGTTTTCTAGATTCCTGCTATGAGTGAGACCATCCGGTATTTTTCTTTTTCTTTTTGGCTTATTTCGCTGAGCATAATCCCTTCCAGTGCCATCCATGTTGCTGCAAATTGCATGTGTTTATCTTTTTTGAATGCTGAGTAATATTCCATGGTATATATGTACCACATCTTCTTGATCCAGTCATCTATTTTTGGGCATTTGGGTTGTTTCCAAAGCTTAGCTATTGTAAACAGTGCTGCTATAAACATAGGGGCGCAGGTGTTCTTTGGAATTGATGTTTCTGTGTCCTTTGGGTAAATACCTAGGAGTGGAATTGCTGGATCATATGGAAGCTCTATGTTTTCTACTCCAATCTTTTTATTCCCTTCTTTGTCATGGCATTTGTTCTTTTTTTAATTCCTTAAGGTATAAATTTATTTATTTTATTTTTTATTTAGATTTTTTTATTTTAGCATTTATGATTTTTTTACATTTTTTAGACAATATTTGCTTCCCCCCACCCCCTCAGGTGTAGTCCCCATAGAATTCCTTCCGCAATGCACCCGTGCACCATCACCTCAGTCCCCTGTGCTCCTCCCTCCCTCCCTGTCACCCCTCTCCCTCCTCTTCCTGCAGGATATCTCTGGCTTATAGTTGTCTGGTTTTGCTTTGTTGTGTTTTGTACTGTTATTTTTTTTTTTTACACTGATGTCTTATTTGGTTCCCCTATATTCCTGTTATAAGTGAAACCATCCGATATTTTTCTTTTTCCTTTTGGAAGGTATAAATTCAGATTATTTATTTGAAATCTTTCTGGTCTCTTGATGTAAGCCTGTATTTCTATGTACTTTCCTTTTCATGTTGCTGTATCTCACAGATCCTGGTAGTTGGTGACTTCTTTTTCTTTCATCTGAAGGTATTTTTAAATTTCTCCTTTGATGTCCTGGTTAGCCCAAAGGTCATTATATAGCATGTTATTTAGTCTCCGCATATATAATTCCACTTTTAGGTGGAATTTCCCTGAAGAATGCAAAAACACAAACCCAAAGGGATAGATGCAGTCCTTTGTTCCCTGCAGCACTATTTACAATAGCCAAGCCATGGAAAAACCTAAAGGCCCATTGACAAATAATTGGATAAAGAAAATACAGTGTACAAATACAATAGGATACTATGCAAGTATTAAAAAATATGAATTTTTTCTATTTTTGACCACATGGATGGAAGTAAAGGGGATTCTGATAAGCAAAATAAGTCAGAAGAAGAAAAACAAATACTGGATAATTTCACTTATGTGAAATATAAAGAAAAAAAAAAAAAACAAAGGAACAGACAAAAATTATACTGAAACAAACCCTAGAAATCTGATTGTCAAACTGAGGTTGCCAGAGGGGAAGATAGGAGAAGAGGAGAAAGGGGATGGGTCTAATGCTCTATGGTAGATGAGTATGAGCAGTTTGATAGTGGGTGTGGTATTGTAACATTCATCTCAAGCAGCATGAACCTATACTCCTAAATTATACATAGTGCTATAAACCAATATTACCTCAATAAAGATAATACAATGCCAAATAAATAAATTGGAGGTCCCAAAAATAAAGGTCCACAGTAAATATGTTCTCGGTAGTAATTAACTGAGTGAAGACTGAAATTTGACAAGCAATTTTGTCATTCTAGTTAATAGCAGAGCTATATTGACAGGCCTCTAGATCCCTTCCCGCTTAGTGTTTGCTTTTACTGGCTGCCCACAGTTTGCTTTTACTGCCACTTCCCAAACCAGGAAGCACATGGTGTTTCCTGTCCCTCCTGCTACCTTGCAGAAAATGCTTGCCTTTGGGTCATCCAGGATGCATTAGCTGGAGATATTAGCGGAAAAACAGAGGAGAAGCTGACACCAAATTCAATCAGGGGAATGACTTTTTTCTGGCCAGGTCGTTGACTTTCTCCACTTCCTCACTGCTATTCCTCTTCTAAGTTGTGGCCACACATAAATAGAGACCACATAAACACCAATATGAATTGTACTAGTCTATTTAGTTGTGGTCTAAGTGGTAAATAATATTAAATGTTTCCACTTAATATATTCACTTCTTCAAAGATTCTTCAATTCTAAAATGTAACTATCTACCTAAAATCATGAAGTATTTTATGAGTAACAGAAAGATCATTTCTATTTCTCCATTAGAATACAACATAAAACTTCAGTATACTTTATCTCTACCAACAAAAAGAAATCATTCACAAAAGAGAACAAATTAATTTGGAATAGTAGAGGAAAGAGTAAAATGGCTAAAACTTAAATAAAATAGTTATTATTTATTACACTTTTTATTAGTGAGCTCACGGAGACCCTCAAAGAAGCAGATGCCAAGACAGGTTTAAATGAGAAAGTGATGTACTGAGGGAAATACCGTTGAAGGATAAGGGAGTGCACTGGTGAGACCCCCTAGACCATGTTTCTTGTACTTATTTAGACCTGAATGAAATTATTTGTTTAACACCTATAATATTTTATTTCTGATTAATTAAAAAATGTTGGTTAGTTTGCCATAAATATCAGTCACATATTAAATCAAAGAAAATCAATACTCTGAAAGCAAATGCATACACTTACATGTATAGATTATGGGTCTTCTGTATTCACCTAGCAAGTGCTGATTTGTTAAGTACATAATAGTGCTCTTGCTACAATTTCCTTGCTCTAAGATGCAGACTGAAACCACATCATAGTGACATGGTATATAGAGCCTATATATTAAGCTGTCACTATAGAGGTCTCAGTAATTAACTCAGTAATTATCTCTACAACAACTCATTTTACCTTCTCTGTATTTGTTGTTATTTTTTTTCTTCCTTTATATTCCTGCCTTGTTCCTGAAAATATGGGGATTAAATATTTTCATATTTTGGGATAACTATGATCAAGAAGAAAAGAGAAACTACGTAAATAGCACTCCCTCTCTCTATATTTTCTCTTCCCTTAGGAGGGGGACCCCACTTGAAAGATTGCCATTACTATTTGCTAGCCATCATGAACCACGGAAGTCAAAATTTTATCTACTTCAGTTCTCTTTCTCTCATTTCTGGTTTCATCAATATATCCATCCAAAAACAAACAAGCAAAAATATTTTGGGAGCATCTATTATGGGCTCAGCATAATAGAAATTTAGCATAAATTTGATAGGGGCTAGGGAGGGCCAAGACAAGGGCGCCATGCATAGTTTAGGAATCTGCATGCACACATGTGTGACCTGTGTACAGGAGGCACCTGAGGAGTGATTGATGTCATTTCTGTCAGAGACTGAGAGAGGTCCCAGAAGGAACAAAGTGCTCTCAATCCAGAAGCCAGCAGAGGGGGAGCTCCCAGGAAGATGGGGCACCATAAAACTCCCAGAAGTTGTTAACAATCTCAAGTGAAGGTCTAGTCACTGGTAATTATCTGTCTTTCTTTAACTCAATATTTAACATCCAGTTAGAGATGAAACATTAGAATGGTTTCTTGGAGCATGATGCTCAGCCTTTCTCAGACTAGCTAGCTAATCTAATAAAAGCACATATTAAAGAGTTAATTCCTGTCCTTTGCCTTTTTCAGCTTCCTTGGCATGTGGCAGGCAAAGATACTGGAATTTCCCGGTAACAAATTCACATGTATAAGCTAGGTTTTTTAAAAAATAATTGTTTCATAAAAGGGAGTTCCCAAGAAAACTTTGAATTATTGGAAGCTGATGTAATAATTCCATCTCTGTGCACTCCACATTTGGTTGACGTTGCTTGATATAACTTCATATGCCCTGATATGCTTAGTATAGAGTGCTTATTTTTACTTAGCTTATCCTTTACTTAGAAACTTTGCTATCCCACATTAGTGCTCTCCGGAATCATGAAAAAGTGCTCAACTAGTTTGGGGGAAGTCAAACAAACATCAAACATAGGAATTACAGAGGCACTTGCCCCTAGACTAGTTCTGAAATCATGAATCTATTCAAATATTTAATCTTTACAACAACTCAAAGTAATCTACAGCACAGGACAAATCTAGTACCACCAGGCTACCTGCATTTGATCCCAGGCTCTGCCACTGACAAGTTATATAATCATGTACAAGAGTCTGAATATTTCTCAGTTTTTTATATATGAAATAGGATGATAATAGTTCTTATTTATGAAGAGAGTTAAAAAATTAATACATATAGAAAATGTAAAAACACCTGGTTAACTATCACTCTCATTTAATTCAAACTTCTAATCGTAAAAGTGATAATGTAAGCACACTTCATTATATTTAAACTCTTCAGGTTGTGAATCCTGGACAGTAATATTTCTATACTCTCCACATATATTTGGTTTACAATTCCTTGACTTCATCCCAGATGATTCTCAATATGACAAGTTCTGTTGTTGAAACTCTACCATAAGGCCAATAGCAATGTGAAATAACTGAAGCTGTCTTTAGATAGCCATGATGTAACTTATAGGCATGTAAATGTCTCTTCTTGCAATGTTTAAGTCTCCAAATTCAGTGCTAAATGGGGAACTGAGGCAATCATACAAGCTTGATAAAATAATGGCGAACAGATGAGTAGGTGACAAGATGGTTTTAATTAATCTATTAATTATTTCACTATTTCCTTTACTTGAGCATGGAGGTCATTCTGGAAAGGCTTAAACAAATATTCACATGCCCATAAGAGCAATTAAAAAAACATTTTCAACATATTGGGTTAAACTAAAAAATCTAAAAACAAAGAAGAATCCCAGTCATTACCTTGAACCTACAAGTATTATTTCATCCTTCAGAATCCCAAGTGATGTATAAATTTAAACAGAGGGTTCATAAGAACCACAATAGAAAGGAGACAGCTGGTTAGCAGCTGCACAGTAAAACCATATGCCAACTTTCATGAAAATGAAAAATAACACATCTGATTAGAACCTGTAAATTAGACTTATCCCTGGTTATTTCATGGCTAAAAATTAGGTCTCTCCATGTTTTATTCCCTTCACGTTTGAGTCCAATCTTATAGTCCTAGACTAAAGACAAAGAGAAGACATGAACTTTAGTCACATTATCTTCTTTCTAAGTCTAAATTCATAACTCATAATCATTTAAAACAAATGTGCATAGCACATTGTGAGAGAATTTTGTTCAAGGAAACCAAAAGAAAGCAAGTTAATTATAACTTATATTTACATAGCACCTAACTTTGGAGGACTTCAAAGAAAATGCACGTGTAGGAAAGGTCAAATGCCCCAGCTAAAACAGGAAAGCACTGGAGCTTCTTTTCCATTCCAAGCCGTCTATATAAGGTGGGGTTTCCTTTCATGTTTAAGTTTAGACATCATCTGAAGAGTCAAACCACAAGAGAATGATGAAAGTCATGCTAAAATGTGGTTGATGTTTATGTCTTCTAGCCCAACACAACCCTTTGGTGGAAAGTCTGAATCAGTTTTTCTGAGAAATTTCTTTATTATGCTTTATAGTTAGTAGATTTTACTGCTAAAAAAAAGTTAGCACTCTTGATAAAGCCCAGTTTGATACCCTCATGTTCAAATAAATCATTAGTACAATATAAAAGAGTACTTGTGACAATTCTTTAAAACCTGACACTCCCAAATATATATTAATAATTTAGAATAAATTAGAATATAATAATAATTTAGAATATAATATATAATAATTTAGAATCTCATTCTAAGAAGCCATAGTGATTTACTTTATGCAAAACCATTGGTTTAGGACCAATTTTTGTTCCATTTTGAGGAATATAAGTTATATGTATTATAAAGAAAATGTACAGAAACTTTGGTTCTCTGGTGGAAGAGGTCGATTATTTCCATAATTTTGAAGGAAAGTCATTATTTAATGTCTGAGATGGAGAAGAGAATTGGAAGAAACATTCAGGACGATAGAATGACACTAAGGCAAGTCCATGAAATGGGAAAAAATTCCATATAAAGGGAGCAGTGAGTCGCACAAAAGTATGTTTCATTTATATCTGAAAAAAAAAAAAAAACCTGGGGAAATAAAAAAAAACTGGGGAAATAAAGTGAGAGTGAGGCTTGAGAGTAAAGATGTGAGTCCCGGCCTAATCACTTATTAATTTTTGAAATTGAATAAGTAATATAAACTCTTCAAGCTTCAGTTTCCTCTTGAGTAAAAATGAAGTTAAAAACAGTCCATATCTAATATAATTGATGTCTGTGAAAATTTAGTGAGATAACACCTATCTCCCCGGTGGTTCCCTGTATTTCTTGTCTGGTTGGGTTTGGTTTGTTTGTATTTACTTACTTGGCAATTTATCAGCCCAGTATTGTTAGTTCTTACGCCTCCTATTGACAGCTTCCACCTGTCCAGTGATCTGTCGAGATCACTCTCTCCCTGAGATACCAGCTTGCGGCCCGCATCTGAGACCTCTTCCAAGGTGTTCAGTCCCTTCACGGCTTGGAGGACGTGATGAGGGGGCTAAGCTCTTGGAGTCTCTGCTGGAGAAGCACCAAGGACCTGACACCATTCCTGATGACGCGGGTAGCTGGCCCGTGGAGCACACACACCCCAGCGCAACCTGGAAGTGCAGGTGCTATGCGGTGGAACAATGTTAGATTCATCTTTATTTAACCAGAAGCAAGCACAGTGCTGGAACATAGTAATTACTCAGTGTAAGTTGCTATGATAAATATAAATTTTTAGGTAAGACTAGAAAGGCTGTTTGATCTAGAGCACCAAGGTCTTGACTATCAGATAAACAAGTTTGAGTTGTATATAGTGAAAATGGAAAGCCACTGATAGCATTTGTGTGCATTGTATGAAAAGGATAATACCTCACAATTAAGTAGAATTTATTGTAAAATCTCAAAGTTGAATAACATTTGAAAAATCAATAAATGTAATTCAACACATAAGCAAAACAAAGGTGAGTAATTGTATGATTATCTCACTTGGTACAAAAGGCAAACTCCTCCTTCATGAAAATAACACTCAATGAACCAAGAATAGGAAGAAACTTTCTTAGTACAATAAAAGTCCTACTACAGCTAACATCATAATTAATGCTGAAATAGTAAATGTTTCCCTACCAAACCCATAATTTGGAATAGGAAATGATGTCTGCTCTCACAATTTGTATTCAATTTTGTATAAGAGGTATAAATCAGATCAGTAAGAGAAGAAAAAGAAATTAAAAGCATGCACATTGGGAAAAGAAAAGGAAAATTAAGATGTTTTCATTCCTAGGCAATATGATCACAAACAAGAAAATCTAAGTAATCTACAAAAAATCCTACAAGAATTAATAAGTAAATTTATCAAGGGAGCAGGATATAAAGTCAATAGATAAGAATTGTCTGTGCTCCTAATTTTGAGCAAGAAACAACTGCAAAATTTTCAAATGTCATTTATAACATCATCAAAAAACATGCATTTCAAGGGATAAATTTAATAAAATACATGCCAGACCTATACAAGCAAGACCATGAAATATTGCTATAGAATATAAATATAGTATTAACTAAATGGTGATATACATTGTGTTTATATATCGGAAGATTTAATGTTGTTAAAGGACAATTGTTTCCTAAAAGATATATAATTTCCATGCAATCTCAAGAAAATTTCAAAACGCTTTATGATAAAAACAGACAAACTGGTTCTGAGATTTAAATAGAATATTAGCCTAAACTAATTTTTTAAAAAGAACAAATTGCAAGCACTTATACTCTGATTTCAAAATTCACTGTAAAATGAAAGTGACCAAGACAAGATGTTACTGGCTTAAAGACTGGTAGATCAGTAGAGTGGAAGATGATCCATAAACAGATGAGGTATTAGGTCATTTGATTATTAACAAAAGTTCCAAACTATTTCAATAAAGAAAGAAGTCATTTCAATTAGTAGTGCCAGAACAATGGGATATTCATATGGAAAAACACTGAATCTCAACTCTTCCCTCCACAAATAAAAAGTTATTCAAAACATTTCACACACCTGGGCCTCCCCTGGTGGTGCAGGCCGCACTGTGAAGCTGTCAGTAGCCTCTGCAGCGTGAGTTTGATCCTGGCCAGCCAGCGAGGGTCCCACATGGCGCCGAAGACCTCTCCTGTCTGGCTTGCTGCTCCCCTCAGCAGCAAGGAGGCTGCTCCCCTGGTCAGCCTGCCTGTTCTGTCCCCCGCTCTGTCTCTGGTGAATCCTCTCACCCTCCCGCGCATCTGGCCTGTACCCAGTTTCTTATATAAATAAATAAATACATCTTTAAAAAAATAAAAAATAAAAATAAAACATTTCACAGACCTAAATGTAATCTGTTAGGTCTGTAAATGGAAAACTATGAAATTTACAGAAGTAGCAGAGAAAAGTTTCACCATCTTTTGTTAGGAAATATTTACTACAGAGAACATGAAAAGGAAGAAAATGACAAACTATATTTCTACAACTATAAAATAGTCTGCTCTTTTATATGCAGTGGAACACGGACAGTTTGTTCAATAAATGGTGCTGGGAAAACTGGACCTCCACATGCAAAAAAAGTAACTAGACCACTAGCTCTCACCGTGCACAAAAATCAATTCAAAATGGATAAAAGAACTGGACATAAGACCTGAAACCATAAAAATATATAGAAGAAAATATAGGTAAAACACAACAAGACATATATCTCAGAAACATCTTTAAAGACTCATCATCCAAAGCTGTGATAGAGAAGGCGAAAATAAACACCTGGGATTACATCAAACTGAAAAACTTCTGCATAGCAAAAGAGACATTAACCAAAACAGAGAGACACCCCACTGATTGGGAAAAAATCTTTGCACTCCATCCAACTGATAAGGGACTCATCACAAGGAACTCACATGGCTCAACAAAAACAAAATAAACAATCCAGTCAAGAAATGGGCAGAACTCAAAAGATATTTCTCCAAAGAGGAAATGCAAATGGCCAGCAGGCATATGAAAAAATGTTCAACTTCTCTTATAATCAGGGAAATGCAAATCAAAACCACACTGAGATACCACCTTACCCCAGTAAGAATGGTACATATCAAAAAAACAAGTAACAACAAATGTTGGTGAGGATGTGGTGAGAAAGGAACTCTCCTACATTGCTGGTTGGAGTACAAACTGTTCCAACCATTGTGGAAAGCTGTCTGGAGTTTCCTCAGTATACTAAAAATGGAGCTACTATACGATCAGGCAATTCCACTCTCACGGATCTACCCAAAGGATACAAAAACAGTGATTCAAAAAAGCACCTGTACACCTATGTTTATTGCAGCACTATTTACTATAGGTAAAACCTATTGTTTCCACAACCCAAATGCCCAAAAATAGATGACTGGATCAGGAATATGTGGTATATATATACAATGGAATATTATTCAGCAATCAAAAAAGATAAACGCATGCCATTCGCAGCAACGTGGATGGAGCTAGAAGGAATCATGCTCAGTGAAATAAGCCAGAAGGAAAAAGAAAAATATCAGATGGTTTCACTTATAATAGGAATATAGAGGAACCAAATAAGACATCAGTGTAAAAAAAAAATAACAACAGTACAAAACACAACAAAGCAAAAACAGACAATTATAAACCAGAGACATCCTGCAGGGGAGGAAGAGAGTTGAGAGGGGAGGGAGGAGCACAGGGGACTGTAGTGATGGTGCACGGGTGCCTTGGGGAAGGAAATTCTATGGGGATTCAATCTGAGGGGTGGGGGGAAGCAAATATTGTCCAAAAAAAAGTAAAAAATGCTAAATGTTAAAATAAATAAAAATAGTCTGCTCTTTTGAAAAGCACTGTCAAGAAAGTGAAAGGCATATGCACACTGAAATAACTAAAGTGAAAATGATTAACTATACAAAGTGTTGGTGAGTATGTGGAACAACAGGAAAGTCCATACATTTTGGATGGGAAAGAAAATGGCGCTATCACTTTACACATTGATTAGGCCGTTTCTTGTAAGTGAGCTCGGAAATGCATTAACACCTTTTCCTAAACCCCTCCCTCGGGTGCTATGACTGCCTTCTTTATGGTTCCCGAGGTTCTCTCTTCCTGTCTGCCAGTCAATAAACTGGCACTTTGTTTACCTCTGTCTTCCAATCACTTTTTGCAAAGTGGAAGCTGTGATGTCACAAAGCACAGATTCTTCAGAAAAATTGATTACTTATGGTTGGGCAGTCACTAAGGAGACAATGAGATACCTCACATATAATTATGAATCCCACCTTGCAAATGAGATTTTTGCTATGCCTTAGGGCTGTGGCAATGATTTTTTATATTTAATATTTTTAGTGGACAGCTAGAAAAATTTTGTTCATAGTTGAAAAAGGTTATTTATGTAAGAAAAGCAGTGTGTCTCAACCAGTTTCATATAAAAACAACTTGTAGAGCACCACCGAATGGTAACAGTTTAGAGCTACTTTACATTGATGACAACTTTGAGAAACTAGTAAATCCAGATTAATGATAAACATGGTTTTTATTTATTTAAGTGTGATGACAAGACCATAGCTATTTCCAGGTTGCTGGTGACTTCCAAACTATTGGGCCCTTTGGTTTGCTTTCTATAAAGTGTTTTTCCTCTTTTACTCTGGCGGTTCTAAGTGCATAAATATCCAGGGAGTACCCACCATGCCAAGAAAGGAAAAAAAGAAATATGAAAAAGAAACAGAGGGTGCCGTGGGGTTGCCTTTTAGACCTAGGGGGACAGGGAAGCCAGGAAGTTGTTATATGCATATCTAAGCTTCAACTCCAGCATTTACTCTAAGACTGTAGAAATTAGGAAACTAAGTTTCTACAGAAATAGAGCCCTCTGAAGTTTATATTCTACTAAAGGCAGCACAAAGACAGGCGTTTATTCTCCATGTGTTTTCTGCTGATTAAAAATTAACAGAAGATGAAATATATCAAAAATAGCTTCACCATGAGTCAGGAGTAATAAAAATGCCAAGAGCTAAGCTTATGTTTTGACCTACAATTGACTTGATCCCTTTATTAGAAAGGATCAACTAGAATCAGATATTCCTGTGTTTGGCAATCTCCATTTACAATGAAATAAAATATAGTTAAAGGGATGATTTTAAGACCAGAGGTTCACCACGTCTTCTTTACTTGGAAGTATAATCAACTTTCCTGTGACACCAAGCTAGGGAGATTCTCCAAAAAGTACACACTGAGGAGGGACCTTAAAATAGCAAGCAGAAGCAGCTGACCAGATTAATTCACTGGTAACCAGCCTGGCACCAGCCAGGATTCTGGATTTTCAAGGTGAATATAAACATGAAGCTGTTTGTGAAACAATTCCAACACAGAGAGCATTTTAAGGATTTTTTCCGAAAAAAAATAAAAAAAGATGTTAAGTTTCTGTGATTGAATCGAGTTAAGGTTTTGAGTAACAGTCAACATTTTTAAAAGCAGGAATTAGAAGGAAAAGGATAAATATGGTGTGGCTTCACTTATATGAGGAATACAGAGAAACCAAACAAAGGATCAGGGAAAAGACAAAACTTGCAAGCTGACCACTGATCAGAAGTACACAGCAGGGGAGGGGAAAGGGAGGGGTCAAAACAGGGGAGGGAAGAACACAAGGGACTGTGGAGATGGATTATAGGTTTAAGGGTGCTACGGAGGTAGGAGAACTAGAGAGGCTGCAAATCAAGGGAGAAATCAAATAATGCCCCAAAATTAACAATGATATAAGAAAATAAATATAATAAATAAATAAGCAAAATAAACAAGGAAAAAACTCACTGATTTTTTTAATGCAAATATTAAATTATTTCTTCCAGGTTTATTGAGATACGAATGGCAAATGAAACCTGAACATATTTAGATTATGCAACATGACTGTTTTAAAGGTATCTAACATGATGATTATATTAATATGTTGCAAAATGATTATCACAATCAAGTTACCACATAGAACTACTTCTTCGCAAAGAACACTTTACATCTACACTCAGCAAATTTCAAGTGTCCTATTCAATTTCTGAATGACTTAGCCTAGCCTCTCTTCCAGGGTAGAAAATTATTTGAAACTTTGCTACATGTTGGTGTATTAGAATGAGTACATGAAACGCATTTCCATGATATGCAGTTGTGTCTACTTTGTATATACTATATAATATGGAACTATTATAAAAATAAATATTTCATTATCATGTTAAGGCTAGAAGTGAATAATCATTTAGTTAATAATATATTCAGATAGCATTATTTCATGGACTATCTGGACTTTTTTTACCACTTCTTGAACCTAGTTTATGCTTCCCATGGTTCTTCCTTTGTCATGTTATTCCAGGGCCTTGATGTGGCAGAAAGTTTTGAAACAGACAAATAAAATTTTACTTAGAAAACTTCCATCTCCATTCTACTACCTGTTAATTGAGTTCTTCCACAGAAAACTGAAGTTTGATAAGCATATATGTGTAGGCCCTGAATACTGCAACAATTGCTAATATTTTTAAAGAATTAAGTGCCAGGATTTCTAGATGCTTTCTGCATTAACTCTCACTTAATGTTTATAATGCCCTTAAGATGTAGGATATATTTATATCCCGATTTCACAGATGAGGAAACTGTGGCATGAAAATAAAGTAACCTAGTTCAAAGTAATAAAAGAAATGAAGCTAGAATAGTATTCAAATAGTTTGACTCTAGGACCTGTGTTATTAACTACTTCATTCTATTGTCTCTTTGTATTTAGGGTACCTGGCAACTCCCAAACAATGGAGCTATCTGCAAAATAACAATTTTTGCTACATCCTCAGTGAAAATTTTACATAGTCTTACTCCATTCACATAGCTATAAAGAAGAAAAATCACTCCTTCAAGATAAATAGGTGGGCATTTTGTCTACAGACATAAATTCTACCTATGTTGAATAAGTCTATGGAAATAATAATAAAATTTCATATATGTCAGATAATACATGTGCATTCTGATTTCTTTTATGTATTTTGCTTGCAAGGAAGGAGATAGTAATCTTTTTTATTTTGTATTATAAAATATTAAGTGGTCAGAAAACCATATTTCTCAATTTAAAGAAAATACTGCCATCTTTCCATCCAGAGATAACTGTGTTAACATCACAGTTCCTCTGATTTCATACATTATTTTACATAAGAATTAGAGATGTCAAAAAATATGGATTCCCCGTCTATGATTCACTTATAGATATGGGGAATCTATATTTCACTTACAAATGACTAAAATATCTGGTAAATATATTTCTTAAAAAGGTAACTTTTTAAAATATAAATATTTTAAATATTTATGGAAAATACACATTTATCTTGTTGTGAAAATAAAGAACCTTTATACCTAGAATGCTAACGTGTTAAAATTATGTCTTTCATATAACATTTAAAGTTGCAAATAGACCATTTATTAAAAACCCGCTATAATGAAAAGGGCATAAAATAATTTGTGTGTACCGCTACACCCATGCTAATCTTACTAAGTACAACTTTCATACTATTGTGAGTACTCACTGGCTATTGTCATTATCGGACATAGTCACACACAGGGCTGCTGTTTTTGAACTCAATCATTTTTTTTTTAAGATTTATTTATTTATGCATACAAGAGCTGGGATACAGGCCAGAGATGCGGGGTAGGGTGTGTGTGTGTGTGTGAGAGGATCCACCAGAGACAGAGTGGGGAACGGAACAGGCAGATTGACTGAAATACACTGCTGAGGGAAGCAGTGGGCTAGACAGGAGAGGTCTGCTGTGCCCTGTGGATTGCTCCCTGGCCGGCCGGGGGTCGAACTAGTGCTGTAGAGGCTACGGATTGCTTCATAGTATGGTGCTTAACCCCTTAAACCACCAGGGAGGCCAAGAACTCAATCATTTGTAATAACAGCAGTTTTAATGGAAGTCTTTTAAAATACTATGAACTCCATGCTACAACTTCTCCAGTGTGGAGCACAGTCAAGCAGAGAACAATGATGGAAGGGAGGCCACTTCCTCAGGTAGAAAAAGTGCTTTGGAAAAGCGATGGGAGGAGAGAAGCAGCCCCAGGAATGAAGACCAGCAATACTGTCCCTGGGATAGTTTGTTGAAACCCTCTGAACATCGATTTCCCCATCTGGTAAATGGCGGGAGTTCCATCTACTCAGGTGACAAGATTGTTGTGATAAGCAAATGTGACAACAAGATGAAACATTTTGTGGAATTGCGTCAGGTGTTGGTAATCAATGAGTGATTCACTCTGAATTTGTTTCTTCATCAACACGCCTTGGAGACAGAATTAGATTTTTCAAAATTATTTTTGCACAGAATTTATTTCTTATGCCAAATCACATATAGAACTTTAAGACACAGACCTATGAAACCTGTGTAACCTGAGGAACACTAGTTTCAAACTTGTGAAACCTGTCACTTAAATTATGAACATTTTATAAGTAAAAATCTGAGAGTTCTTCCTTACTTTCCTTGACCCAGTAGCCTCTCATTGCTTTAAAAAATAGAATTAAGTTACCTACTGCTGCTTTTCTTTTTTTAAAAAATAGAATATTCTGGCTAGTTAAACTCTAAATTAATTTTCTTACTTTGTACTCAAAAGCAGAAAATTCTTAGTGGATCTTACAAAGTGTTTATATAAACAGAGTTATTATGTAAACAAATGCTCCTTAGAGATTTTTATTTTTAACTAGCATTCATTAGTTTATTAAATGTCTGTGTTAGAAAGGAAATGTTCTACATACCTTTGGTTGATTAATGATAGGGGGAGGGTCCTTTATCAAAGTCATGTGACAAATGAAAAGTATAATGAGAAACAGGGATATTTTCTGACTCCTAACAATGTTCCATTCATCAGATCAGACTCACTTTTTTTATTAGGCATGAAAGAAAGCATGACAAATGTGGAAGGCTTTCCAAACCAGCCTTCTGTACCTCCAAAATGACTTGACCATAAACCCTGAAATATTTCCTCCTTTTATAAGACCAAGCAAGCACTATTTTTATGGAAACCATGGCTGGGTGTGTATGTGTATGTAACTATATAAAAGTTCCCAAGCCTTCCTTACTATTACTTTGCTCTATATACATTTGAATTTCTACTATTAATTTTATTGAGTCATGTCCTTTCACTCAAAAGGGAACAGGCTATCATTTGTGATGTGACTGGACAAGTCTTTCCTTTAAGAGCCGTACCTATGAAAGGTTTCAACTTCACAACATAGAGTATCATTACCCATATATTTTCCTCCATGCTAACTATAATAAGATCCTCACTATCAGTCTAAAATTAGAAGTAATTTTAAGTCTTTTATGGTCATTAAAAAATGCCTTCTAAATTCATGTAACTATAAATAAAATATATTTTAAAAGTAAGAAAATAAAACACCCATAGCCTCTACTTGGAAATAACTTGACAAATACTCTTTCACATATTTAATGCACATATAATTATATGTATTATTGAAATAAGCTCTTATTTTTCACTTAATCAATATGGTCTTTTTATGACAATAAACATAAGCATCATCATCTTAATGGTCCTCTAGCCACGCATTGTGTGTACATAACAATATGTATCTTTATCAACTTTATATTAATGATGTTAAACATTTCCAAGTACTTACTATTAAAACCAATTAGTGATTCATATCCATGCACTAGAAGATGATATTCAAAATATATGAGGCCCAAGCATCAGTCATTTAGTCAAAACTGATGTCAATTACAAAATATATATATATATATATTTTTTTTGGTAGTAGATCTGGATCTATATTTGCCTGGTTTATACTTACACAACTTTGAGTATTTGATTATTTTTCAGCAGTAAATTCTAATATTGGAGCTATGGGGTTAAAAATGTATAACATTGAAAAGAATTTTGAAATATGGTCATGAATTTTTCCTCCAAATAGTTTATTATCCATTTACATTCCCACCAGCAGTCATGACTAAAAACGCCCATTTTCCAGCACTCTTGAGGACACTAAATATTATAAACTGCATAAAAAAATCTTCTTCCTATAAAAGTATAAGATATATTTGCTGCTCAAACTGTGGTCCAGAGATCAGCAGAATCAACATCACTTGCAGAATCTCAGCGCCCCCTTCCCCGAACTGAATCATATGCAGTGTTGTAAACAAACACCACCTCAATAAAAAAAATACAAAAAAATCTGCATTTTAATAAGATCCCCAGATGATTTATATGCAAATTAAAATATGAGAAACAAGGGTCTGAGAGAGTTTAATGTGCAACCAGTGCTGAGGACAGCTATAATAAAGCAACACCTCTTCCCATTCCATTTAATAACAGATATTATTGTTTCTAAGTAAGCTTTTTTACAACTAATGTTTTATAGTTTAAGAGAACAGGAAGATGAATCTTGTTTCCTTTGATGGAATTTGCCATAAAGAAATAGGAGGAAGAGGAAGTCTGCAAAGGAGATCATCTCTCACTAAAATCTTAAAGTCTCTTAGAATATTTAAAGGGAATTTTCAGGTTGGAAACAACTAATGTTTTACATCCACTAGGGTACTTCTTTGACTAACTCTATCAGGCGATGTTCTCAATTACCAAAAGATTTACAAACTAAATCAAAAACACTTATCCTTGCCACATTATACATTCTCAGTTAGCTTTCACTTTTTCTACCTACTGCTACGAATTAAAGATATATAGTGTTATTCCATTACCCTGTCTCACATCAAAAATATCACAAAAATATTCTCAGCCTTCAGGAAAAGCACAGCTAAGAAATACCAGAAAAGAGAAAGATAAAATCAGCAGGGGTAATTAAGAGATTGTGTGTTTGTTTGTCTGTGTGTGTTGTTTTTCTCTCAAGACTATTAAGAATAAACTAATGATTTCCAATGTGATTTTTAAGATTTAATTTGTTCTTTTTTTTTTTTGTCTTTAATCATGAAAGGTACACCCAATTTACAAGTTTACTCTGCTATGTACCTTTTAAAGGAACTTTACTTTGCTCTCTATCTGGAAAGATAAACTGATCTATGACCTTTTGCATAATCTGTTACTCTCCAGACCTGCAAGAAAACCACAGAAACAACCACAATTACGCACATCAGCTCCATAGTGAAGCCATGTGAGCTACAAGGAGGACATAACAGGCTCGGTCAGGGCCACTGGAATGCACTTGCGGCAGGAACATCCAAAGAGGCCCTTCAAATGAAGTCCCATGAACAGCAAACAGCACTTAACCTGTGTGTTATGTAGCATGTTTTCTCAGAAATAAGTGCAAAGAAGATGTGTACTCCAGGTCATCTTTACTGTATTCTTTCTCCTGAATCAGAGGTTTAATAGAGAATTAACTATTAACTCTTAACTGATGATTAATTGAATTAACCTATTAACTATCAAATTGGCCACAGCTGTATTATTAAGCTTGTCCAGGTGACCCACAGACTAAGTTCCTGTTCACTGTAAAATAATGTTAATTCTGTTATTGCTCCCATCTTAATGAAAACAGTGTTACTGAGTGGTGTGGAGGTAATTCATTTACAAGATGGAATTGAAGTCTAACCAACAGGTGGTTAGACTAGGTGTTCTTTTGATTATTTTGTTTAGAAAAAGGAATCTGTGATTTATACAGTCCCTTTCTTTTTTTTTATTACTTTTTAAAAATTTATTTTCTTACATTGTTCATTTTTATACAGTGTTTTAATCCCTTCAAGCAGAGTCCCCACAGCTCTCCCACCACCATGACACCTATGATGTGTCACCACAGTCCCTTGTGCTCCGCCTCCCCTGCTGTGTACCTCATATCTATAGTCAACTTGCAATTTTTTTTTTCCTGACCCTTTGTTCAGTTCCTCTATAATCCTGTACAGCTAATTTCTTGAACAGTCTGGTTTTCGGCTGTCCCTCTGTCAGCTCTTCAACCTGGAAAGCCCTTTTCCAAGTGCCCAGCTGAATATTCAGCTCTGCCCTGAATACTTACCCCAAAGGAGCCCTCAGATCTGAGTCTTTCCATAGGACTCAACTTTATTTTCTTTAAAGCATGGTTCACTAGTTAACATGTTTTTGTGTATGTATTGAGCTGACTGTAAAAAGTATTCAGTTTTCCTCCCAGTACTAAGTTTCCTGGTTTCACTGTTCTCCGATTATATATGACTCTGTGTTGAATAAAGGCTAGTTTCTTACTTGCTTTACATTTAAATTCTACATGTCTTTAGAAAGATCCCTGAGTAGGTGAACTTGCTTCATCAGCCTTCTGAATATTAATCATAGCAAATGAAATTAATAATAACATCCATTAGGGTCTCATAGCTTTTTAAATTTTTTTAAAATTTTACCCATGAGAGCGTTTGCTCCAAAAATGCAGGGACCTTGTGACTAACTATATTCCCAGAACCAAAAGAGCACTTGGCCCATCAAAAGACTTTCAATAAATATTCATTGACTAAAAGATTGGGCTCTAAGAACCAAAAGAAGCAACTGTTAGAAATATACAATACTCTGACACAACAACTATCAATATTAACCTGTAATGAAAAAGTTGTGCTGGGGTAGAATAATTTGTTTAAAATGAAAACCCAGACATTTGTTTGCTTGCTCTGCCATTTTAGAATTCTTTATATTATAACAGGTTTATTTATCTTATATTATTCCTTAATCTATTCCTCACAGAAAGCAACCAGTGCTTTCGCCCCTACTTTTAAAACTTGACCCTGAAACTCTTACGACTCAGGACACACTTGGGAGGAATGCACCAAATAAAATCACTGGGATGTTCCTGATCTTGCAAAATACTTGGAAATACTGGATTTCCAGAAAACTGGATTTTCAGTTTAAATTTAAAAAGAATTCTCATTTGGGGGACTCCCCTGATGGCGCAGGCAGTTGAGCACGGTGCTGTGAAGCTGTCCACAGCTTCTGCAGTGTCGGTTAGATCCCGGCCAGCTGGAGAGGGTCCCACATGGCATGACAGACCTCTCCTGTATTGCCCACTGCTCCCCTCAGCAGTGTATTTTGTCAATCTGCCTGTTCTGTTCCCCGCTCTGTCTCTGGTGAATCCTCTCACCCTTCCGCACATCTGGCCTGTAGGCCGGTTCTTGTATAAATAAATAAATAACAAACAAACAAACAAATAAATAAATCTTTAAAAAAAAGGATTCTCATTTGTAGTAAAGCAATAAAGATACAACAACAAATGTATCTATTTCCAATATTTTGATATTTGATTCCAAAACAAGTCTATTCATATCTTTCAGTCTAGAAGGTCTACAGATGTCAACTACCAAGTATCTGGATGGTAGCCTTTTATACTGTGTAAATGTGGAATGTAACCTCCCAGAGAGAATGAATCTGCTAAAAGAGTAGAGTCAGTTACCTTTCATGCTAAGAAAAGGCATCAGATCTTCATATTCATAATTGGTGGAGCCCATGTGATCAAGGTGTTTACACATAGTAGTATCTGAAAGTGTTCTTTAGCTACAGAACTTGCTAATACCAACTACAAAAAAAAATATTTTTAAAGATGCTAATCTAAGATTTTCTTTGTCCAGTATGTTCTCCAAACTCTAAGGAACATACAGGAAATTTGATGAATCTCCAGTTGCTACTCACAAAAGATTTGCTGATGGCCTCTAGTCAGTTTGGAAAGACAGTCTATATAGTGATTTAGAACAGACTCTGGAGTTAGGCATCCGGGTCTGAATCCAGTCCTGCAATGATTTGTTGAGCAAGCATTTGCTTGCTCTTTTTGAACATCAGTTCTCTAAATGGAGGATATAATAGTAGCTACTTCAAAGTGTTGTGAGGAGTAACGGTACCACAGAATGTAAACTGCTCAGCACAATACTAGGCACATACTCAGAAAGAAATGTTAAGCTGTTTTATAGCCAATGTTCTCTGATTTTGTACTTTTTTCAATAATTTTTAATCAAAGTATCATTGATTTCAACATTCCGTAGGTTCAGGTATACATCACTATAAATTAACACCTGTGTATATTCCATTCTTCACCTACAGATGACCCTTTTTTCCCAGCTTGCCCATACCTTCTTCCTTCTTCCCTTCTGGTAACCACTTTTTCAGTCTTATAGTCTAAAGGTTTATTTTTGTTTTATTAAGCTCATTCATTTGTTTTATTTCTTTATGTATCACATGTGCATGAAATCATATGTTGTTGATCTTTCTCCATCTGACTTAGTTCACCAAGTATGCAGTTTATCCTTTTAATCATCTTGATTACATCAGTAATGTACTGAAAGTTTCATTTTGTGTCATCAAATCTATACCAGTTCATCACGATTTCCCACTTGTAGGTGGCTTCCTGATAACTCTTGGTACAACCAGAAGCCCTCGTAGTTATGTCATTTAGGTCTTCTCTGTGCCTCATGTCCCAAATTCATTGTCAACATTTTTGTGCATTTTTCCTCCATTTTAGTGATTGGTGGTTCACTTTCTGAAGCATTAGGTAGTGAGTCTACATTAGCTGACTATCATGGAAAGCTCTAAATCCTGGCCTTGTGCTCTCTGCCCAGTGAATGAACTCAGTGACCCTTCTTGCCTCTCACAGTGGACAGTTCCCTCTGCTCCAGTTACCAAACTCTCTCTGTGACATGAACCTGCTCTCCATTCACTTGAGGGTGAAAAGGGGGGTTGATAAAATGAGCCATTTCCTGGTTGAAATCAGAGCTGAAAATAGATTCTCCCTGCCCACAAAAGTTAATGTCATATTTCCTGTATCTTTCTGCTGCCACTAGCTTAGGATATTGTCACCAAATTGTTGCATGCTTAATGTCATGAAATCTCTGTGATCACAAATGTGACTACAAGTAAGCATGAACTTGTTAAGAAGTCATTCCATAACTTCTGATGTCTTACATGGCAAAAGGCAGAATTTTCTTGTTTCTTTCCAGGAGTTTGTAAAAAGACCAAGAATTCTCAGTTTTGTAGTATGGATTGATATTATTAGCTAAGAAAGTATGAACAAGGCCTATTTTAGTGTTTTTAGTGATTAAAATTTCTATTAGGTTAAGAATTTAAGAATAATGACTGTTTAATACAAGTTAATACCAGTCACTTGTGCTCAATATTGACCTTTCAATACTGTGCTTGCTTTGATGATGCACCTCTACAGTAATGTTTCTGATTATAAAAAATAATGCACATTTGTTGTAGAAAAAAGTTTTAATATATAAAGAACAGGTAAGAAAATTTAAGTAATCTGGTTTTCTCTTCTTTCCATCATATACCATGCCCTCCTCTGGTCTATCAACACTTCCAATTACACATCTGAATTATCAAGTCATTCATGGGAGGGTTCATTTTTTTATTTTCTTAATCACTGAACCTATTTTCTGCCATAAGTCTTTATTGTCGTAGAAATAGAATGTTGTTAAAACAGGATGAATTATATTCAAATTTTTCCCTCAATAAAATCATGATTCCCTCCCTACCTTTCTTCCCCCAGGATCATAGTTTCATTCCAGAGGTTTCTAGAGGAGTAGGCATCTGGAATGATGTGGGAAATAATGGTGTCTGGTCCTCTGTCCTCATCCTCCAGGATGATTCATGTGGCTGCCAGTGCCACATAGCATCATGCTCTACCAGAGACCCCTAAGGACATGCCAGGAATTAACCCTCAACTGCCACATCCCAAAGGAGAATTCAATTTTGAATATTTATTTTTTCTATATCTAAATAAGAGTAAGGGTGCAAAATGGAATAAAATAAAGTGATCCAATCCCACCAAAGCAGAATGAGAATAGAAAGAATGAGGGAGGGAAGAATTTAAAAGCCAATGAAAAAGGATATTATTAAGCTCAACGCTGCAAACAGAGGGTTCAAGCAGGGGGTTCATGAGAAAAAAAAACAATCCTAACAAATAGGCTTGGCCTGGAATGATCAGCTAGATTGGTTTTGCTAAGTGCTGTCCTGGCATTTAGAGCTGAGTCTTAGTGTTCTGTTTGATGGGAATAAGTTCACAGAACATCAACTTCAGACAAGGCCACTCTGTGATTATAGTGGATTAAGACCCCCCCAGAAAATCACTTCATAATTATATCTGAAAATGGGGAAAATATGAACACTGTTCTAACCATAAAAATAACCAAGCATCTCCCTAACCTGGCTCATGTGAGTGACTGCTTCTTCTTTACTACTTTTAGATGAAGCCTCACTTTATTCCTTCCACTTTAAAAATAAGATTAAGTTACCTACCCAATCATAGAATTATCCATGTTCCTAACAGTTTCTAATACAGAACAAAGGCCCATTTTCTTGAATTATTCCCAAAATACTTAATAGTGCTAAAAACACTATAAGTCATTTCTAATTGCCTCTTCTAGAAATGTATCACAGATGCCCATGCAATACATTCTTTCTGCAACAAGCATTAAATTCAACTTTTTCAACCACAGATATGCCCCTGGTGATCTTTAGCTCTAGAGAGTTGTCATACTATTCTGCTGGGACATCCTGAGGCACTTACAAAAAGCCTCCCAGACTTGCCCTTCAGACTGTAATACCTGTTGATTTGGGTTAATTCTTCTGTTGTCAGGTTTGTTAAAATAGTCTTAGGTTCCTGAGCCTGCCAGGAAGTGACCTTCCTTATTTACCCGATAAAACTCTCTGGTGCTGTGTAAAGAAGGTATCAGACCAGTTCTCGAATGGTCTTGCTTCATTAAAGTCAACTTAATTCCTTAAAATTGTCCTGTCATGTTTGAGTCTATACACATCCTCAAATATAACATTTCAGTCAAAACCTCAGAAACAAACCACATTGCCAATTATTTTCTGTTACAGGGAAAGCAGATTCTTATCGAGCTTTTGCAAATAACTATATTACCATGAAAAGAATATTTATCAAGTTTCCAAATTTTAGAAGGGATTAAGAAAAAAAGTAAATGTTTCACCTTTGTTCACAAAATTGTGTCACTAAATTGCTGATAGCCTGAGAGAAAATAAAAAGGTTTAAGCTTTAGGTTCATATGAAAGTAAACAGAGACATGAGTTACTTCTCATCAAATTAAAACAGAACCAAACCATTACTACAAATAATTAATTATAATATTAAATTTTCAAGAACTTAAGACATGCTGTAAGAGATATTAGATAACTCTGGTATTCTCTAGTAGAACTCAGTTCACTGCTATGCAAGTTACTCAAATTTCAAAGTAAAACTTTTTGGTATGAATTGCTAGTTTAAACATGTACTGTTTAACGTGTGTGTGTATATATATATAAAGTTGTAAGTATATACCTTTGTAAAAATCAAGATACCTCCAAAAATGGCAAGACAATATTCCTTAGGATAAAGTTAAAATTGCATACAAGAGTAGTACCATAGCAAAATTAAGTGTAGTGCCAGGATGGTCACAGGGCAGGTTTTATGATTTGAGCAGACCAGACTGGGTAACGGAGAGTCCTGGAGCCCTCGGTGGCTTTCTCAGGCTTTTATTGACCTTTACATGTAGTGTAGCAAACAGGTACAAGGCAGGCATGGGTTAAGGTTAAGGCCTCCAAGCCCCTGGCAAGTCTTCACTCTGGGCTTCTCTGCCTTCTTTCTCCCCTTCTCTTTCCTGCCTCTCATGCTGCTTCTGCTTCTGCTTCTGTGGATGACTCTCTCAATACTCCTCCCATGGCCCACAGAAGTAAGCAAGATAGTTTGCAATAATGTAACAACTGCAGGTGCCCCATCAGGCAGGGCAATCCTAATGGTGGGAGGGCAGAAAAGCCTAAAAAACCATTTACCCTACAATCAGCTGTTACTTAAAGTTTTGAATACATTCAAAAACCAAAATACAAAGATCTACTTTTTCCATTATTCCAGTATTTCTTTTTTTTTTTTTATTTTTTTTTTTTGCAATTATTATTTTTTTTTATTTTTTTTATTTTTTTTTTATAAATTTTATTGTTATATTCCCCATACAATTGCAGCCCCCCATTCTGACCCCAATCCCTCCCCTCCCGCCCCCGCCCCCCTAAAAGTGTCTCTGGTTCATAGTTTTTTGTTGATTTTGATTTTCACTTTCTTATAGTTATTCATTTTCCTGGTCCCTTATTTAAGTTTTCTAGATTCCTGCTATGAGTGAGACCATCCGGTATTTTTCTTTTTCTTTTTGGCTTATTTTGCTGAGCATGATCCCTTCCAGCGCCATCCATGTTGCAGCAAATTGCATGTGTTTATCTTTTTTGAATGCTGAGTAATATTCCATGGTATATATGTACCACATCTTCTTGATCCAGTCATCTATTTTTGGGCATTTGGGTTGTTTCCAAAGCTTAGCTATTGTAAACAGTGCTGCTATAAACATAGGGGTGCAGGTGTTCTTTGGAATTGATGTTTCTGTGTCCTTTGGGTAAATACCTAGGAGTGGAATTGCTGGGTCATATGGAAGCTCTATGTTTAGTAGGTCCAGAAATCTCCACACAGCTTTCCACAGTGGTTGGACCAGTTTGCACTCCCACCAACAGTGCAGAAGAGTTCCTTTTTCTCCACACCCTCGCCAACATTTGTTGTTGCTAGTTTTTTTAATATGTGCCATTCTCACTGGTGTAAGATGGTATCTCATGGTAGTTTTGATTTGCATTTCCCTGATGACAAGTGATGTTGAACATTTTTTCATATGCCTGTTGGCCATTTGCATTTCCTCTTCAGAGAAGTTTCTTTTAAGCTCTTCTGCCCATTTTTTGACTGGATTATTTTCTTTGTTGTTGTTGAGTCTCATCAGCTCTTTGCAGATTTTTGTGATCAGTCCTTTATCATTAGTGTTGGGTGCAAAAATGTTCTCCCAGTTGGTGGGGTTTCTCTTTGTTTTTGTTATTGTCTCTTTTGCTGTGCAAAAGCTCTTTAATTTGATATAGTCCCAGCTGTTTATCTTTGCCTTCACTATCACTGCTTTGGGTGATGTGTCTGTAAAGATGTCTTTGATGTGCAAATCACGTAGTGTTTCGCCTATATTTCCTTCTATATATTTTATGGTTTCAGGTCTTATGTCTAGTTCTTTAATCCATTTTGAGTTGATTTTTGTGTATGGTGTGAGGTGGTGGTCAAGCTTCATTCTTTTGCATGTAGCGACCCAGTTTTCCCAGCACCATTTATTGAACAAACTTTCTTTGCTCCAATGCATAGTCTTTGCTCCTTTGTCAAAGATTAGTTGACCATAAATCTGTGGGTTTATTTCTGGATTTTCTATTCGATTCCATTGGTCTGTATGTCTGTTCTTGTTCCAATACCATGCAGTTTTGATGATTATGGCTTTGTAGTATAGTTTGAAGTCTGGGAGTCTGATGCCTCCATTCCCTTCTTTTTTTTTCAGGAGAGCTTTGGCTATTCGGGGTTTTTTGTGATTCCATATGAATTTCATCAATAATTGTTCTATTTCTTTGAAGAATGACATTGAAATTTTGATTGGAATAGCATTGAATCTGTATATTGCTTTTGGAAGGATGGCCATTTTAATAATGTTTATTCTTCCAATCCATGAGCAGGGGATGTCTCTCCATTTCTTTGTGTCTTCTTCTATTTCTTTTAACAGTGTTTTATAGTTTTCTTTGTATAGGTCCTTTACCTCTTTTGTTAGATTTATTCCCAAATATTTGATTTTTTTTGTTTCAATAACAAAAGGGATGGTCTTTTTGATTTCTTCTTCTTCAGATTTATTGTTTGTGTATAGGAAGGCTACTGACTTTTGCGTGTTGATTTTGTATCCTGCCACTTTACTGAACTGATTGATGAGTTGAATTAGCTTTTCTGTGGAGTTTTTGGGGTTCTCTATGTATAATATCATATCGTCTGCAAATAGTGATAGTTTGACTTCTTCTTTTCCTATTTGGATTCCTTGGATGTCTTTCTCTTGTCTTATTGCCCTGGCTAGGACTTCCAGTATTATATTGAAAAGCAATGGTGAGAGTGGACATCCTTGTCTTGTTCCAGATCTTAATGGAATTGCTTTCAGCTTTTCACCATTGAGAATGATACTGGCTGTTGGCTTGTCATAGATGGCCTTTATGATGTTGAGGTATGTTCCTTGTATCCCAAGAATTTCAAGGGCTTTTATCATGAATGGGTGTTGCACTTTGTCGAAAGCTTTCTCAGCATCTATTGATATTATCATATGGTTTTTATATTTCTTTTTGTTGATGTGTTGGATAACGTTGATTGATTTTCGGATGTTAAACCATCCTTGTGCCCCTGGAATGAATCCAACTTGGTCGTGGTGAATTATCTTATGGATACATTGTTGGATTCTGATAGCTAAAATTTTATTGAGGATTTTTGCATCAGTGTTCATTAAGGAGATTGGCCTGTAGTTTTCCTTTTTTGTGTTGTCCTTGTTCGGTTTTGGTATTAGTGTAATGTTGGCTTCATAGAACGTGTTTGGTATTGTCCCTTCCTTCTCAATTTTTTGGAAGAGTTTGTGAAGGATAGGCACTAATTCGTCTCTGAATGTTTGGTAGAATTCATTTGTAAATCCATCAGGTCCTGGGCTTTTGTTTTTGGGGAGGTTTTTGATTACCATTTCAATTTCGCTAATTGTAATTGGTCTGTTTAGGTGTTCTATTTCTTCTTTATCTAGCTTTGGGTGATTGTAGAGTTGTAGGAATTTGTCCATCTCCTCTAGATTGTTAAACTTGTTTCCATATAACTGTTCATAGTAGTTACTGATTATTCTTTTGATTTCTGCTGTGTCCGTTGTGATTTCTCCTCTTTCATTGATGATCCTGTTTATTTGTGCTTTCTCCCTTTTTTCCTTTGTGAGCCTGGCTAGGGGTTTGTCTATTTTATTGATTTTTTCAAAGAACCAGCTCTTGGTTTCATTGATCTTTTGGATTGTTTTTTTAGTTTCAATTTCATTTATTTCTGCTTTGGTTTTTATTATTTCTTTTCTTCTACTGGTTTTGGGGTTTTTTTGTTGTTCTTTTTCTAGATCTTTGAGCTTCGAGATTAGGTTGTTTCTTTGCGTTCTTTCTTGTTTCTTGATGTGAGCTTCTATTGCTATATATTTTCCTCTTATTACTGCTTTTGCTGCATCCCATACATTTAGGATATTGGTGTCCTCCTTGTCGTTCAATTCAAAAAATTTTTTAATTTCTTCTTTGATCTCCTCATTAGTCCAATGGTCTTCCAGTAGTGTGGTTTTTAATCTCCATGAGGTAGGAAAGTTCCTTGCCTTCTTTTTATGGTTTATTTCTAGTTTGATGCCTTCATGGTCAGAAAAGATGGTTGATATGATTTCAATCTTGGTGTATCTGTTGATGTTTGTCTTGTGCCCCAGTATGTGATCGATCCTGGAGAATGATCCGTGTGCGCTTGAGAAAAATGTGTACTCCGTTTTTTGGGGGTTTAGTGTTCTATAGATGTCTGTTAAGCCCAATTGCTCTAGGTCTTTATTTAGAGCTTTGGTTTCTTTACTTATTTTTTGTCTTGTTGATCTATCCATTGTTGATAGTGGTGTGTTGAAGTCTCCCACTACGTATGTGTTTTCTCTGATGTCTGTTTTCAGAGAGGACAACAGCTGTCTGATATATTTTGGTGCTCCTTCGTTTGGTGAGTATATGTTAATGAGTGTTATTTCTTCTTGAAGTATTGTCCCCTTGATCATAATGTAGTGACCATTGGGGTCTCTTTTTATCTTTTTGAGTTTGAAATCTGTTTTATCTGATATAAGTATAGCTGTTCCTGCTTTCTTTTTTGGTCCATTTGCTTGTAGGATTGTTTTCCATCCTTTAACTTTGAGCCTATTTTTATCTTTTGTAGCTAAATGTGTTTCCTGGAGACAGCAAAAGGTTGGGTTTTGTTTCTTAATCCAGCCTGCAACTCTGTGTCTTTTTATTGAAGAGTTTAGTCCATTTACATTTAGAGTTAATATTGATATGTTAACATCTGTATTTGCCATTGTGTTTGTCTTTCCTTTGATTTTATTTATTTATTCTTTTAATAACTTTTTTTTTTTGGCCTTCTTTCATTGTTATTCGTCGCTCTGAGGTTCTGGCTTTAGGACTCCTTGTAGTATTTTTTGGAGTGGGGGCTTAGTTGCAATGAAATTCCGGAGTTTCTGTTTGTCTGGGAAGGTCCATATTCTTTCTTCAAAGAGGAAGGAGAGCTTTGCGGGATAGAGTATTCTTGGTTGGCATCTGTTTTCTTGGAGTCTGTTGACTATGTCCCTCCACTCTCTCCTTGCCCGTAGTGTTTCTTCGGAGAAGTCTGATGTCAGCCTGATTGGTTTTCCTTTGAATGTTATCTGTTTCTTCCCTCTTGCCAGCTTCATTATTTTTTCCTTGTCCTGGATTCTTGGGAGCTTTACTATTATGTGTCTTGCTGTATTTTTCCTTTCGTCGTGGAAGTTTGGTGTTCTTCTTGCTTCTTGTATATCAATTTTCAGCTCCTTCTTCACATTTGGGAAGTTCTCTTCAATTATCTCTTTGAATATTTTCTCTGTTCCTACATCTCTCTCCTCTCCTTCTGGTATTCCTATAACTCTTATATTTCCTTTCCTCATGGAGTCAGATAGTTCCCGAAGTCTTTCTTCGTTCTTTTTCCTTCGTACTTCTCTTTCCTTTTCTGTTTTGGTTCTTTTTATTTCTGTGTCTTCAAGATTACTTATTCGTTCTTCCATTTCATCTATTCTGCTTTCATTGCTTTTCCCAGAATTCTTTAGTTCTTCCATTAATTCTTTGATCTCCTGCATTTCTTTTACTTCCCTCTTTAGGGACTCAATTTCTTTCTTCTGACCATTGTTTTCCCTCTCTAGGGACTCAATTGCATTCTTCTGATCGTTGATTATTTTTCCCTTATCATTGTTTTCCTTTATGACTTCTGTCAGTTTTTTAATCACGGCAATTTTAAATTCTCTTTCTGGAAGGCTCAGAAATTCTTCCAAGTTATTGTCGTTGCAATCTGGGGGCTGGCTTTCTTTTTGTGGTGTGCTTTTTCTCTGGAGAGTTGCTAGGTTGCGTGTGGTTCTTCTCCTCCCTACTGTCTGTTTTCTAATTTGCCGTATGCGTTGGGACACTGTGTTGTTGGGACTTGCCGGCATCTTGGGTGGGCTTCTCTGTTCCCCTCTGGTTCTTCCAGGAGTCATCTGTCAGTTTCAAGCAGCCTTTACTGGAGAAAGGTCCCTGTTCTAAAATGCCGATGTGGGGACACACTCCCCTGTGCGCCTGGTCTGCCCCGGCGGTGGGTTCCTGCTCCCCTCTGGGCTTGGACTGCAGGCCAGAGGGGGTCTGGCGTGGGCGAACTTCCCCCGCTCACCTCTGGCTCCTGAGGAAGCCTTCTGCAGGTAGTCTTTACTGAAGAAATGTCCCTGTTCTAAAATGGTGATGTGGGACACACTCCCTGCGCTTCTGGTCTCAGGCACACTATTCTGCGCGCCTGGTCTGCCCCGGCTGTGGGTGCTCGCTCTCCCTGTGGGCTCAGACTACTTGTTCAGAAGGGGCCCGGTGTGGGCTAACTCCCCAGCTGGCCACTAGCTCCTTCAGTAGCCTGTGCAGGGTCAAGTCGCTAGGTGGCACCAGAGATCTCTCCTAGAGCCCTTGGGGAGCTGATTTTCCACCCCGTGGGACAGGGAGCAGAGCGGGGATGGTAGGGTACACCTCAACGGCTTTGGGGTGCTGTGTCTGCCTTGTGCCCCACCGTCGTGGGGAACCCACACCCCTAATTTCGTGCCCCGGGTCTCAGTTCCAAAGCCCTCAGTTCCAGGACGCGGGCTGTAGCCCAGATCAGTGGCGCGGGAATGGCGCCTTTTGAATCCCGCTCCCCTGCCTGGGCGCCTTGTTCCTGCTCACTCAGGGAGGGCCTCCGCCCCGGTCTCAGTTCCAAAGCCCTCAGTTCCAGGACGCGGGCTGTAGCCCAGATCAGTGGCGCGGGAATGGCGCCTTTTGAATCCCGCTCCCCTGCCTGGGCGCCTTGTTCCTGCTCACTCAGGGAGGGCCTCCGCCATCTCCCCGCAAGCCTAGGTCGCAGGCGCGGGGCCCTGGGCAGCTGCAATCCGAGCGCCGCTTTAGCGCAAGCTTACCGGGAGGCCGGGGCTGTGTGCTGGTGCTGGTCTCCTCCTGGTGGGCGGGGCTCTCTTTAATGGCGCCTGGAGCTCACCTCCGCGGCGGATCCTGCAGGTTTCGCCTCAGCTCCCGTTCACGGGGTGTGGTGGCTGAAATAGTTCCTTTCCACTCACAGTCCCACTTGCTGCATCCGTTTTTCTTGTTGGGCGTTTTGGTTTGTTGTTTCCCTCATCTCTGCCGGTCGGAGAGTGCCGTCTCTGTGGGCGGGGGAGGGGAGCAGGGTTCTGCGCTTCCCTCCCTTCTCGTCCTCTTTTATGGCAACTTTCTTCTTCGGGCAGTTTGCTGGAGTCGTTCGTTTATCTTCCGTGTCCCAGTTCTCACTGGGACCTGCCGCTTTTCCTCCCTATTAACTTTTTTTAATGGGAGATCTTACTCGCAGCGTCTCCTCGCCGCCATGTTGCTCCGCCCCCCTATTCCAGTATTTCTTTAACTGAAATTATATCACAAAAATACTGTAAGTCTATAGGGCTATTTGCTATTTGAACTGAAAAGGTTTACAGTATTTGTACTGGCATAATTGCATTGATTTTTTTTAATGGTAAAATTCAGGAATAGAAGAATAATAACAGACACACTATTTAAGGTCATGGAGAGAAATACACTAAGAAATAAAATCATCCCTTCAAACAACCCAGTATCTAGCAAAAACAAACATGGGTGTGTTGAATCTAATTCTAATTGTTTAAGGGAATGATGACATTTCATAGTATTGTTTTTCTTTTTAGTGATATGACATTTTTCCAAACTCCAAATGTTGACTTATTAGGGGGAAAATGTTCAAATAAAAATAACTAATTCAAATAGATTTAAAATGAAAAATCTTATCCTGATTATCTCTTTTCCTAGAAGGAGAAAGAGACTTCTAGGAAGTCACATTTGTTCCATCTTCCTCATGGAATCAATTAACTGTTCCACTATAACCAAATGAAAGTATTAACATAATATTGTTATGCCTTGTCTGGTTTCCAGTGCTGCTCTCATATTAAAATTGCTTTCTAAAAGCATTGCATAATTTCTGCCTCTTTTAACTAGACTGGCAATTTCACACTTGTGAATTACCCAAATTTAGCCCTCAGAGACTCTTAAATGCCTACATATTCCCTAAGAGTCATTAAACTCACCAACATTTACTCATAGTAACATCCTTTTTGCCAAGTCCTTAATGAGTAATTCACTCTACTGATTCATCTCTATATTTGTTCAAAGATAAAAACTGCTTTGAGAGGTGCTTAGTTTTCTCAAAGGTTGGCTAAAATAGTTCCACAACCAATACAGTGGTCGTACCAGCAATGGGGTGGCACTTACCCTCATTACCTCATTGTCCTTTTGTAGCGGTTTTAGATGTGCCACAACACTTCATGTTTCCACTAGAGTCTCACATGCCCAAGGTGGCGATCATGTTTGTTCTTCTTCAACTGGAACCAATAGAAAAATAAAAACAGAAGAAATAATAATAAAAAAATAGATGTGAATGTGTAAACAAAAGAAGATCCCATGAATAATAATTTAAAAAACCCAGGTTAATAGAAATCATAAATCACAGAAAAAAATTTAAAGGAAATCAAGTATTATAGCTCTAATAGGCTTTTGTAAGTAAATATTACTTGAATACACTTCAATAAATGATCTTTAACAAAAAATATATGCCATCAATAAAATAGCTTGTTTGAAAGGATAAATTAAAAATAGCCATCATCATGCTTCAAACTCACAAGGCTTTCTGTTATCTTGTGTGCATTATTACATTGATTATGACATTTTTTCTTCAAATGAGTGCCAACATACATATCAACTCAAGCAAGATATCCTACATTATAAAATAATGGTAATATTATTATTAGAGTTTTTAAGTACTTGAAGATGTTGCCTTTTTAATATATGAGAAGGAAAGTTACATTAAGAAAAACAAAAATGCTAATCCACCTTCTTAATTACAATAGAGAAATTATGTTAGAGACCAACTTCCAGACTTATTACTGATAATTTGAATGTACTTAAAATTAGAGTGTAGTTGAAATTAAAAAAACAGAAATAGTTTATCTGCCTATATTGTATAAAGCAGTAGCTTTCTGCCTGACTAGAACAGCTGAACCCAATAGAGGATTCCTAGGGCAAATGTGTGCAGTGTTGGACTATTTTTATTGACAGTATTTTTTAAACACACAGCCCTTGGTTTGCATTACTAATACACTTACCTACTATGCTGAGAATAATGCTTGGCACAAAATTGGAACTCATTAAATACATGTTAAATAATTAAAGCATTGAAGGCCTCCCTGGTGGTGCAAGGGGTTAAGTTGCAGCACTATGAGCCTATTGGCAGCCACCGCAGCATGAGTTCAATCCCCTGTAAGGGAGATAACCCACATGGCATAGCAGACCTCTCCGTCTGGTCGGCTGCTCCCCTCAGCAATGTATTTCAGTCAATCTGCCTGTTCTGTTCCCCGCTGTCTCTGGTGAATCCTCTCACCACCCTCCCACACCTCTGGCCTGTACCCCAGTTCTTCTATGCATAAATAAATAAATCTTTTTAAAAATAATAATAATTAAAGGAACAAACTGGCAAATAACATATCACTCTTTTCCCATAAAAATAGAGGCAATATTAACTTATTTTCAGAGTAAATATGACAGCTTATAAATATTAGAAATAATGTCTAGCACAAGATAAATACAATGCCTATCACTCTTAGTACTCAAAAAAATAGTTTTAAAAAATCTACTTATTGTTGAATAAATATCTAACTAGCATGTACTATAATCCTATCTTTTCTCACCACCCCATTGCCAGAAAACCCTCCTTCAGTGTAAGCAGACAGCATGTCTCTGACTTCAAGTAGAAAATAAAAAACATTAGTTTGGCACACCCTCAGCTTCTGCATCCAAGCCTATAAACATAAGTAAAGGAATGTCCATTTTGGAGTCTTCCTTCCAATCACAATAAAAATGTCTCCTTTCTCATGAGTATTCCCGGGTGGTTTCCCGTCTCCTCTTATATTCTCGAAGCCCAGGTTTTAGTTGGGTAACTCTCAATGTGTATGCTTTGTGGTGGGAATACCATCTGATAAAAACTTTCCCTCCTGGCTCACCTCCCTCAACTTTTCCATTCCTTCCTCTACGATCTGCCATTTCCACTCCACTCCATGACTGCTTTCTCCATGTGTCTATGATCCACCTCATCAGTAAGTTGGTGTCATGGCTGGTTCTTTGCCAGAGCGTTAACTTCTATCTCACAAGAAAAAAAAAACAAAACCCAAGTCAATAATTTTTATATAATCTTATATCTGAATTCACTTGATCAAGACCCTTCAAAATCCAATCACTAGTGTATCCCCCTGGCTCCTGGTAGTACTTGCCAACTCTCGCCACTTCTCTGTGGTGCTATTTCATCTCTTTCTAAACAGGGGGTTGTTTTGGGACTTAACTCTAACTCCCAGATTGACAAACAGAAAAGAGTGTAGGGCATTCCTTAAGGGGGCACTTATTGCCTTGTAGGGAAGAGATCTTTGTAGGCTCTTCCAACAAGGAAAAGCAATTGTGATTTTAATTACAAAATTCTGTGTCTACAACTCAGCTGGGTATGTGCTGCCATGTTAAAGATAAGAGTTTGTTCCAAGCTACAGTGCTCATGGCTAACTCTTAACTATTTGTTATTTACCCTCTGTTTCCCACTTGCAAAATATCAATGCAACTTAGTGAAAATCAGTCCTTTACCAATATTATATCCCATGTCACAAGTGAAATCTTAAGTAATTGAGCCTGTAACTATACGGGGCTTCCCATTTCTCTCAGTACGAGGTACTTTTCACTATCTAGGCAAAGACCCCAAAACCCTCCTGTTTTCTCAGACCCCTCTCAACACTCCCTGTGATAGTTTATGTCTGAAAAAAAATTAGAAATACAAGAGATTTATTGAGGGAAATGCTGTGAAGGCTAAGTGGGAAAGTGAAAGGATTAAGCAGGGAAAAACTTTAGATTGGGGTACTGATGGGTCACTCATGAAAAAGAGAACAGGAAGGAAGTATTGAGTAAGAAACCCCCAGACTATATGAGAGTTGTGAGAAAGTTTCAGCTGGTCAGTGAGAATGGGAGTTCCCAAGCGAAGGCTGCTTCCTGGTATTGGGCTAGAATAGGCCTTTATACTCCTGCTATGCTCACTTGTTGGCTGTGAACCTCCCAGGGCAAATGTGCCCTAAGCTTTCACAGGAGCAGCAATTAGAGGCACACCCCATGTTCCCTGAGCTGATTCTTTCAAAGGAGATGTGAGCAGTGCCTATTCCTGACAACCACATTTAGACTATTAGAACATATTGAGAGATGAGAGGAGATCAGCAGTCCTATAGAGGAATTTGGTAATAAATTAATGATGAGTGCATAGGAAACTTAAACTTGACAAATGTCAAGTAATAGAGCAAATTAAAAATGGTACAAGAAAGAAATATGTTCATAGTTCATTATGATTCAGTGAGGAATTATATTGGAATAACCTTCATAAGCATGGAATTCAACCAAGAAAAATGCACCAAATGATTTCATCAAAACTACATTGGAAGGATGGGAAAAGGAAAGTGTGAAAAAAAGGTGGGGGGGCTTGAAAGGGACTGAAATTTATATCTTAGGTAATTGGAATGTCACTAGATAATTTCTAAGAATTTAGAATTAAGAATAACATTTTAAGTTCATCTTAAAATATTAATATAACTCATTTTCATTTAAACATCCAAAATGATTGAGGTGGTATCTTTAGGGATCAGGAATCTGTAGTGGAGAGGAGTTAGCAAAGGATTTCTGTTTTTTCCTTTTAAACCTATTGTATTATTTGATGTTTTAAACTCAGTTTTTTTTGGAGGAAATACTGGTTTACAACATTCTATAGGTTTTAGGTGTATGGGTTCACACTTTTTCAAGTGTATGGTATCACACCACATTGGCTCTAATAAACCTCTACCACAATCCAATTGACCCCTTACCCTTTGCTCACACCACACCCTCTTCCCTTCTGGTAACCACAGTTCTGCTGTCAGAATCCGAGGGTTTGTTTTTGTTTTGTTTGTTCATTTCCTTTGTTTATTTATATTCCACATATGAGTGAAATCACCCAGTATTTGTCTTTCTCTTTCTGACTTATTTCACTTAGCATAATAACCTCAAATTTAAAAAGCAGGAAGAAATACATATGAATTAATTTGTCAATTCTAGTATAATTTCCATTGTTTTTTCATGATAAGATATAAAATAATTTTACAATGTTAGGGGAAAACTGGAATTTCAGGATTAAGCAAAATTATTATTAAAATATTATAAGAGGAAATTTATGCTCTTTTGGGGGGAAATATATACTACAGAGAGCCAAAATGAACAAACTTTGCAAGCTGGTAAGGTATTGGTGGCAGTACCAACTATTGCAACACCTGGGTAAAGATAAGCATGACACAATTGAAAAAAACACTGTCAATGTTTAAATTTGATTATAATTAAATTTTAAAAGACAAAGACTCTTCAATATTTAGTTGTAAATTCTAATGAATGAGTCTAATGATAGTGATGTTTTATGCCAGGTCAGATATTCTACTATAGAACAGTACATGAATACTTACATTGTATACCTAGCTCATATTCATTGAAGGGACATGCTTATACTCTCATTTCATATTTCACTGGAAGTGTTTGTAGCACACAAAATTTAAAATGTCATCTGTCGTGTCGTTAAGAGGTTTTAAAAGTTAGACAGTGGGGAGTTTTATGGGGTTTTTAGCTCGCTTTCTGATAATACACACTTGGCTTAAAATCCACTTGTGTCAGCTGTTATCAGCTGCCTATGTGCGTCACTGACTTCACTTTGTGGTATTATCTGTAGCCAAAGGAAACACAGAGGAAATCATCACAGCAGCTCCACACATTTTGATCAGTAAAAAAATGATTTTCTCCCCCACTGGTATTTTCACACATACCTTTTATGAAAATGAGTAAAAAGTATTGTTTTCCAAAACTATCCTTTCATACATTTATTGAAAGGATAAAATTCTAAAGAATTCCACCCCCCCCCCTGCATTCCTCCAGAGACCTACATAGGTCTAAAAAAGAAAAGAGAAATATAAGGGTTAAGTCTTCTTTGCTGCAAACAAATCATCTGAAACACCTGTTAAAATATTTTAAAATAATTTTTAAGTGGAGATTATGATTTAACAGGTCTGAGCAAGGCCCAGGGATTTGTATATTATGTATTTATAAAGCTTAGAAAAGTGATTTTATGGTTAGATTTGGGAACAACTATAAAGGACTCAACTAAATCTTGTATATTTAAAAGATCTCAGGTTTTAGAGATTTGTTATGAAATTTGAAAACACTATAAAAGAAGTCTAAAATTTCAAAATCTAGATATCAAGAGACCACTATAATATTATGATACAAATTATGTTTGTGTATGCCCCTCTGTTTTTTGTTATAGTAATAAAATAGACAAAACATGAAACTTACCATTTTAACCATTTTGAAGTACACAGTTCGGTGGCATTAAGCACATTCACACTGTGATAATGGAATGATGGCCACTATCCATGTCCATCTTCCCCAGCTGAAACTTGTACCCATTAAACACGAACTCTGATATCCCATCTCCCATGGCAACCCCATTTTACTTTCAGACTCTATGAATCTGACTAGTCTAGTCTCATGGGAAAAGAATCATACAATATTTGTGCTTTTGTAACAGGCTTATTTTACTCAGCATCATTTCATCCAGAAGTTCAAAATTTTATCCACATTAGCCTGTATATTAGAATTCCTTACCTTTTGTTTCCAATGGTATTATATTTCATTGAGGTAACATTGCTTTACAATACCGTATATGAGTTAGCTATATAAGTTCACATCTCTTCAGATTTATGAAGGCTATCTCACCTCTTTATCCCTTCATCCATTGATGTCCCTGAGGTTGCTTCCATCATAGATATACAAATATCTGCTCAATTACCTGCTTTCTAGTCTTCTGAATATAGAACCAGAAGTAGAATTGCTGGAATATTTTTAACACTCTTAATAAGGTAGAAGAATACCTGCATGTATTTTATTCTACAATTCCTAAGATATGCATTTAATTCTGATTTTCTAAATGACAAATGTAAGACTGATTTTGCATTTCGTAGTTTTCTCTGTACTTGCATCTCTTTTTCAGATCTCCACATCTAAGTTCATTTTTATTTCCTTCAACATGTCCTCCCATGACAATCCACTACTGTTACGACTTCAGTTATTTTCTCTTGCTCATATTTTCCAAACACATCATCAAGCCCTGAACTGTTTCTATTGCTCCATCAGCCATATTATTTGACTGAATAAACTATATCTGAAAGTACTGTTCTTTTTTTTAAGATTTATTTTTATTTATTTATGCATACAAGAACCTGGATGTAGAGCAGAGGTGTGGGGGGTGGTGGTGAGAGAATTCACCAAGACAGAATGAGGAGCAGAACAGGGGGAATCTACTGAAATATGCTGCTGAGGGGAGCAGCGGGCCACATAGGAGCCATGTGCTTTGGAGATAGCTTGATAGTGCTGAGACTTTAACCCCTGTGCCACCAGGGAGGTCCCCAAAAGTACTGTTCTATTAAACATTTCCTCTCTTAGACCTCTCTGTTTCTATCAGATCTCTCCCATAGGCAACAATTTGCTTAAAAACAGAAAATCCTCCATTTTTAAAAAATAAAAGTATTTAAGCCTGTGTTCCATTCAGTGATCTATCATACCTATTTTAAATGCTGACCATGGGCACAAGGAACAATACCTGTAGAGATTTGACTGTTCCTCTAATGCACAGAATCATGTGTTTACCTATAAACAGGGAAATAGTCCTAGTTTTCAATCCAGGTAGAAAGTAAGAGGTAAGTTTTAGTAGAAGATGCAAAACAAAGAAACAAAAATAACCAGAACTGGTTCATTTCCCCACCCCTATATTACTTAGATAAATAATATTCCAAATTACATTACTTCCCTGCCAATAAAAGCACACGCATGCATGCATGCACGCGCGCTCACACACATACACGCACACACACACCCTTTTAAGGCAGCAGTGTGTCGCAGACTTCTATAAGCCTGAAGTACAATAATTCCCTGGCCAGGCCCCTTTGTCCTGCTTTATGCCAATTGCAGAAGCAGTTGAATTATTTGCTCTGACTGACTGATGGCCAAATGGCCTGAGACTATTCAAGGCCTCAGGGCTTCCAAGTATCAGAAGTTATAAAACTCTTCAAAAAAAATCTGTAGGAGTCTCCTAAGTCAGACTTTCAAAGCAAAAATCCCTTCCTCACTAGACAGCATATTCAGAAATAATTTTCTGGACTTCCTGTAACTGTAAGCTAAGACAGCAGGAGGCACACAGGAAGGTCTAGCTCAAGCTTCACACACAAACCAGTGGTTTTGGGAGGAGAATGATGTCTCTTGTGACAGTGGCTATTAGAAGAGATTGTTTCTTTGTTTCCAACAATATCATAATAGGAGAACAGGCTAAATTTTAAAACCTGAATCCAAAATGTGAGAGAACAAGATTGTTTTGTTGTTTGTTTTTTTTTTTTCAAACAAAAGCCATTCCACATTCCATCCCAAGGACAGGCCACGTAAAGAATTTTCTTTATCACATTCAACTTACTTTAAGCTTTTAAATTTCACCCCAAACACCTTGAATCCCTTGCTCCATTCTCTCTAATTATAACTATATTTTCACAGCATCACCAGACCAATTCTGCTAAAGCCATTAATTTTAAAGCAAAACGCAGAAGAGTATTATTAAATCTATTAAATTACTTTTGAATAAATTATAACTTGGCTGTGGTGCAGTGAAACTGGCGGTTTCATATAATGCTAATTTTCTAATGCAACTTGACTATATGTTATCACGAATCATAAAAAATGTTATGCACTGTAACTTGGTGATTATGCTTCCTCATAAAGTAATCCCAAATGAGTAAGAAATGATTATGCATTTATATATGCATATGAATTTATATTTATGGTAGTGATATTGTAATGGAAAAATGGAAGACTATGCTACAAATGAGCAATGTTTAAGCACGTTACAATACAAATAGCTGGACTATTTGGACTATTGCTATTAAGAACATTTTTAATAAGGTGATAGAATTATTAATAATTATTATTTCATCAATAAGGTGGTAAAAATAGTAAATGTAAAACTGTAGTGGGAGATCACTGACTACAGATAAACACAGATATGACTGTGTAAAATACAAGACAAAAAATTGCAAAATTTACGCAATCATGTTAATTACTATGTTCTTTCCTATACTTGAATCATTTCTAACAATTTACAGTGAAAAAATGTCTGGCATATTAAAATTGTTAGCATCATATGGTCATATAAAATCTTTATGAAAACATCTTTATGATGATCATGACCACATGTTCTTTAATAATAGTGATTTAGTTCCTTCTTAACACATTTGGACTATTTTTCTCATTGGGAATTCATCAGAGATGATTCAGAACAATCTAAAAACCTAGTCATTTGTTCTATTTAGTCTGCGAAACTAGTTATTTCTTAGTCTATTTCTCACATGGATGTCTCAAATGTGTGTAAATACCAGAGGTTTCCAAGTTTTTTCAAATCTGAATCATGTGCCCTGACTGAGCCTTGAAGTTTCTGTTATCTCAGGTACTAAGAAAATGGTACTGACTATAATTTTCTGTAAGACCATAGGCAGTCTTCACTAATTATACAGTTATTATGCTTTTATTACTATATACTTGTGAGAGTATCAACTACCATTCAAAATATGAAAAATAAAACTAGTGTAGGCCAGAAGGTGAGAGATTTTGGTCTGTTGAATATGTTTTGGATGGAGAAATATGAAAGATACAAATTATCTCAGAATCATTTTTATTTATTTAAAGGTAATAAAAAGTTAGTATCACATTGGTGCAAATGCATGCAATGTCTCATTCTTGCTTGCAAATAATCCTAATGAGAGATCCAGCGTGATCACAACACCACCTACGGACCACATAGGCAAAAATGAAAAAGATTATGTGCAGTAGAATTTAGGGAGAAGAAGAAAAAGTTGCAAAAGCATGGAAATCCTTTTTATCAGTTACTCTGTCCCAATCTTCTGAGTTAAAAAGTGAGGGCAGTTCTTTGTAGACTACAGAAACCTCTCAGAGCTTTTCAGTCACTTCTAACTTTTGTAAATGAGTAATCACACTCATGAAAAAAGGGAAAAAATTGTTTGTGTCCAAAGCACACTGCAGATGAAGTCTTCACCTATTTCTTTTTGCCTGGTTGATTGAAACCAGTTTGGTATTTCCAGGCTCTTGCTGCTCCATTTGACACTCACTGATCATCAGATAACAAGACCATAGCCAAAATGAACATCTTTTCCCTCCTCTGAGCAACAAATTGAAATTTGTGTGTCTGAATCTGAATTTTTTATGGTTTTATGATACTTTGTTTTCTAGTTTTATTGAAATTTTTCTTGTTGATGGTTTTCAGCATTTTTCTAAGAACCGGTTTAAATTTGTTGTCAAAATTTTCCATTACATCAACTTAAAATTGATGAAAACAGAGTTGGAAAGAGCTTGGTAGTTATCTGGTAAATAGATATCATGACTTTATAGCTAAAAGATTTGAAGTCCAAAGAAAAGGAGCAGCTGGCTTAGTTTCTGTAGCTCTGGCATTACTATGGCTGTAATCCACATCTCTTGGCTTGCCATCCAGTATCCTTTCATCTGTGCCACCTTGCATGCTATTCTCACTCCATGCTAGTCCCTTTTCTAACTTAGTTGAATCACGGTTTCTGAGAGTTAACATTATCTTTAGATTAATCAATTTAATAAATAAAATTTTCAAATTGCTTTGCAACAAAGAAAACACTTCATTGACAAAATCAAAAGACAAAAACAACTTAGAGAAATAATTTTCAATTTATCAAAGGCATATAAGAAAAACACCAGGGCCTCCCTGGTGGCACAGGGGTTAAAGTCTCAATATCATCAAACTATAGCCAGCCACTTGCAGGGCCTAAGTTCGATGCCTTGCCAGGGAGCAGCAGACCTCTCCTGTCTCGCTCGCTGCTCCCCTCAGCTGTGTATTTCAGTAGATTGCCTGTTCTGCTCCCCACTCTGTCTCTGGTGAATCCTCTCACTTCCTGCACTTCTTTCCAGTATACACCCCAGTTCTTGTATGCATAAATAAATAGAAATAAATCTTTAAAATTAAAAGAAAAAAGAAAAAGACCAACAGTCAAATAAGAAACTAGGCAATTGACTTCATTTAGAGACTTGTCAATATACTGGGAATTCCCTTTGCTAATATTCTGTGATAAATATCCTGTTTCCAGGATCTCTTTCTCAACTTATTGCTAAATTTCCAAGGAGAACATCCACCAACAGATTCCTGAGAAAGTAGGCAAAGAAGGTAAATAGTTTGAGGTTGTGATAGTCTGAAATTATCCTCATTCTATCATGCATTTGATTGATAGTTCTGCAATGCATAGATCCCTTTTTAAAAAATAATACACATAAAATGAAGTAAATATATTTGTCCCATTCTTAATTAGCTACTATTACATATTAATTGGTTGTGTTTGGTATTGGACATTTCATACTTCAAACCTTAGAATCAGAGTGGACACTATAACCTTCATACACTATAGCTCTCATTTCCTGTCATGCATTGATTTCACAAAGTACTTGCTTTAAACTGCATCAGCCCAGTTTGCAAAGTTGACATTATTGAAAGGATTGGAGCTCAGTCTAAAGTTGGAACTTTGAACCATCTCAATTCAGTATCTCACAAAGTATCCAAGAGATAGCATTATCATTGCTTTTTCCTCAAGATTAAAAATATTCCAGTGACATCCTGTGAGTTTGCTGTAGTGCTCTGAGGCAATTCACTGCAGTTTGCGAAACTTAGGGCTAACTTTTAGGGGAACATAAAGCTAGAAACCTTTCTTATGTATAGCATGAGTACATTTTTTTCTCTGTTTTTGTATATATACCAAATATGCATATGTCTTATATATGTTAAGTATGCATTTAATACACATGATTATGTGTATATTTAGTATATAGCTATATATACATAAACACACATGCACATATACATACACACATATACAAATGTGTGACTTTCTGTGTATATATGTAAATATATACAACATATATATATCAAAGAAATTTAAATGCTTTCAAAATTATGCACTGATATGCATAAACATGATGATGGTGAAATTATGGGTAACTCATTTTTTCTTTATACTTCTTGTGTTGTTTTATATTTCCTATGAGATTCTATTTCATAATCAGCAAAGACAGTGAAACATCATTTTGAACAAAAAAATTAAATTGAAAATTAAAAACATAGACCCACATTCTACTCAACTTCTCCCTTTAAAGAGGAAAAGTTTAGGGGCCTCCCTCGTGGCGCAAGGGGTTAAGCACTGCACTATGAAGCAATCCACAGTCTCTGCAGCACGAGTTCAATCCCCAGCAAGGGAGATAACACACATGGCAAAGCAGACCTCTCCTGTCTCGCCCACTGCTTCCTCAGCATTGTATTTCAGTCAGTCTGCCATTCTGTTCCCCACTCTGTCTCTGGTGAATCCTCTCACCCCCCGCTCATCTCTGGCCTGTACCCCAGCTCTTGTATGCATAAATAAATATTTAAAAAAAAAAGAGGAAAAGTTTAGAACTCACTCAACAAGAGGATTTTCCTACTAAGAATAGATTTGAAGCATTTTAAATCATCACGTTAGGATAAATTAGAGATAAAAATGGTACTACTCAGTATTTCAACTAAGAGCTGAGTAGAAAACCCTCCCTCATTCATAGTTTAGTTGTAATGGAAAAAAAGAGAAAGAAATGAGCATGGGATTGAAGCAAAAATAAATATAAGAAAGAAATACGAGCAAAAAAGAGGGATAAACCCACAATACACACTTCAAATGTATTGGCATGAAGCTGAACTAGTGGAGATTGAACTGAAAATCAGAGATTTTAATGAAACAATGTCTCTATAAATGCTAGAACTGAGGTCGGGCGGGCTGGATGAAATGGAATCGAAAGGAAAAAGGCCATCATAAAAATGAAAGTTGCATTTGAAAGCAATAGAAGGTGAAGAGAGAAAAAAAAATCAAACAGCGTTATGAAGAGTGAGCTTGAAATCACAGAACCAAACCAAAATACTTTGAAGGACTAGAGTGAAAATATAAGTGATAGAAGACAAAAGAAATCAAATATAAACTCATTTGGTATTCCTGAAGATGAAAATAAGGACAAGGATTTATTAAACACTATCATTTAAGTAAATTTTAAGTATTTCAATATATCGATTCAAAGATTACATTACGTTTCAACTGATCAAACTGGTAACGTCTCTTGCTTAAGATACTAAATTTCAAAAACAAAGAAAGAATCTAGTCACCTATAAGGGATAAAAATGAAGTAAGTGTAGTCTTTCCTAAACCCATAATATTATGCTGAAAGATGGTAGAGAAATGTCAGGTACTCAGGAAAAAGATCATACACTTCAGAAATTATCATTGTCAAAGTAATGATAACTTGTTTCTTTGGACAGGAACCTAGTTAATTTTTGATATCTCTGCTCCCAGTTTTACAGACCCACTCTGAGATCCAACCCTGGGCCTTGACGCTCTAGTCACTCTGACAGGAACCCAGAAACCTGTGGTCATATTCCTGGATTTCCAGTCCTGTGTCTTTATGGCTGAGTTCCACTCATTTGGTAGAACAGCCTAATTTGATGTCCATATATCAAACTCTTTTCCAGAATTTTGATGGGGAATGGCAGAATCCTTCAAATACCAGCCCTAGTCAGAACTCCTCCATAATCTAGACTCTTGGACATTGTACAAAACTAACTTCACTAGAAGTCCTTTGGCAAGACATGATCCTTGGCTCCAGCAAAACAAAACAGTAGGAAGGAGTTCACACTTGGCATGTGACCCACACATCAGGGGGCTGAGAAAAGGCCCAGAAAAAAAGTATTAAAATTGTTTTAATTTTCTAAAGCTATTCACCAATACTTAGTGTTCATAATTTTAAGCATTTAAATAGTACTTAAATGTTATGGTTTTAATATACATTTTTATTCATTTGGATATATTTAAACTAAAATAATAGACTCTAAGAGTTATAATTTTAAGAGCAAACATTCAAAGAAATGAATAAAATTGAGTACTTAGGTAGAATGTAAACAAAATTCAACAACAAACTCCATTTGGGAAGGAGTTTTAAATCTTAACACTTAGGTAAGAATTGTGGCAAGAGCTCTGTGAAGGGCAAAAGTACATTAATAAAACAATGGTTACTATTCTTGATTAATAAAAAACAGTTGCAATATGACTTACTTTTTTCTATGTAGGAATTGCTGTTTCATATATTTTAAGTGGAAAATTTTGATTCAAGATTTTTGAATGATATTTAGAATTGTCTACTATAATTTGAAATGGTCACAACCATTGGCTCAATAATTCTATGTCTAGAAAGATATCCAACAGAAAATATTTACAGATGTATACAGAGATGCATTCTCAATAACACAATATCATTTTTTATAATACTAAAAATTTGGAAATGAACCAAATGATCCTCAGTAAGGAATTGGTCAAACCAAAATGGTATACTCAATGGAATATTTGGCAGTCAGTAAAAAGGAATGAGTAACTTTTAATATACTTATATAAAGAGATGTCCAAAATATATTTCAAAGTAAAAACAAAAAAGTAGAGCTAATTGTAAAAGAGCATATACAGTATCACTCCCATTTTTATTAAAAATCCATGTTCCAGGCCTCACCAGTGGCGCAAGGGGTTAAGACACAACCTATGAAGCTATCCACAGCTACTACAGCATGAGTTCGATCCCTGGCAAAGGAGATACCCACATGGCACAGCAGTCCTCTCCTGACTTGCCACTGTACCTCTAAACAGTGTATTTCAGTCAATCTGCCTGTTTTGTTCTCCACTATGTCTCTGGTGAATCCTCTCACCTCCCCCACACCTCTGGCCTGTACCCCATTCTTGTATGCATAAATAAATAAATCTTTAAAAAAAATCCATGTTCCTACATATTTAAATAGATATACCTATTTTGTACTTTTCATAAACCCTTTGATTTTAATATCCTATTAATTTATTTTAATTATTAATAATTTGGACATACAAACATCTAAATACAACTAATATTGGTAATTTCTGTGAGGCAATACAATAACTTTTTGTGTGTTTTACAATATTATAGTACTTAAACATTTATATTTGTGTGTTTTACAATATTATGATGCTTAAACATTTATATTATAACATTTATATTATCAGAAAAATAAAGATTCATATTTTACATTGTTCCATTTGCCTTTACTACAGCATTTTCTTATAAATGAGATCACTATAAAAGATGAAACCTGTGGAATGTGTCCAATACAAAAACAATTCAGAAAATGGCATTCCTCTATTCAACGCCCCTATTTATTATGCATTGAATTATGTTCTCCAGATTCTTACATTGAAGTCCTAATTCCCATTACCTCAGAATGTGAATTTATTTGGAAATAGGGTCAGTGCAGATGTTATTATTTAAGTTAATATGAGGTCATTAGGGTGGACTCTAATCCAATATGATTTGTATTCCAATTAAAAAAAAGGAGCGATTGGGACACACACACACACACACACACAGGACACCAAGTGAAGATGATGGGTGATGCCACAACAAGCAAAAAAAAAAAAAAAAAAAAAAAGCAATTTTACCATATGTTCATTGATTAAAGTTCCCTATAGCATATTTCTAGTTCCAAAAAAAATCACCAAACATCTAAATAAAGACTCAAGCACTTCTAATATTAAACAACAATTTGTATGCATTCATTCATTCATTTTCAAACTGTTTATCCCAGTTCAGGTTGAAAGTGGCCAGAGACTATCAGGGTATCTCAAAGAACCATCCCTACACAGGAGATACACACACACACACACACACACACACACACACACACACATGCATACACCCGAACCAAGTGAAACATGTCAGTAAAACTAACACCTACATATTTGAAGTAAGTCAGAAAGTGAAAGACAGTTACCGGGTGGTTTCACTTATCTGTGGAATATAAATAAACAAAAAGCATACACTGGCAAAGCACAGCAAAAACTATTCTCAGACTCTGAGAAAATGAGGGGGAGGGGGAGGAAAGGGATAAGACATTGGGGGAGGCTTGGTGGAGTGTCAATGAAGCATGTGCACATATGGAGGTGTTAAAGTGTTATCCCTTTGGGATATCCCTTTTTATAGGATAAAAGTGTTATCCCTTTTTTAAAAAAAGATTTATTTATTTATGCATACAAGCACTGGGGTACAGTCCAGAGGTGCGGGTGGTGAGAGCATTCACAAGAGACAGAGTGGGGAACAGAACAGGCAGATTGGCTGAAATACAGGCTGAAATACACTTCTGAGAGGAGCAGCAGCGGGAGAAGACAGAAGAGGTCTGCTCTTCTGTCCCTGGCCAGGGATGAAACTCATGCTGCAGTGACTGCAGATAGCTTCATATTGCTGAGACTTAACCCCTTGTACCACCAGGAAGGCCCTCTTTGCTCCCTTTTTAACAAATGTCCACTTGACTTCTCTCAATCTGTAAAAATCCTGCCCATCACCCGATACAATCAAATCTTATCTCCTTTTCTCATTATCTTAATGTCAGGATTTCTCAACCTTGGCATTATTATGGACGTTTTGGGAACAGGCAATTTTGAGTGGGGGTTCTACTCTGCATTGTAGGGTATTTAGTAGCATCTCTGGCCTCTGTCCTACAGATTCCAGTTTTATCTTTCCCCTCTTTTCCCAACCCTCCAGTAGTGTCAACTTAAAAGCTCTCCAGAAATTGCCAAATATCCCTCAATGTGCAAAATATCCCCTGGTTTGAAACCACTGACTTATATAGCACTCACAACTCCCCTGGGGCCAGATGAACACCAAGGGTCTTATTTTTGCATTGCCAGTGAGAAGCTTTCACCATTGTTGACTTTCTCTATTTTCTCATTTGCTTTTTCCCCAGGTGAAGGATGAAGAAAAAAGCATTGGAAAAATGAAGGAGATTTTTAAAAATAGACTAGATTAATCATATTGTTCTTTGTTAGGCTGAAGGGGAATTATTCAGCACAGCTGTTATGTTAATATTGCCACAAACCTGCTCTACATTAGAAGAGTGAATCAATTATAAAGATAAATGTGTGCTTGTTCTATTATTTCATTGGTCATATGTTAAAGAAAATGACAATCTCTCTCAAGATCTTCCTCACGAAACCCAGGGATTCACCCCTTCTCAATTGAGAAAAAGCTTTATAATCGAATGAAGAAAAATAGCAGTTCTTCACAATGAATAACAGCACATTGCAAGGAAGCACCATCCAGTCACATGAAATATAGATAACCTGTTCTGATACTTGCAAGCTCCTGGCTGCTGGTGTGCAGCCAAAATTTCATTGTGACACTTGGAGTGACTGAATATGTCAACTCTTGATTTCCCACATTAATGGAGATGAATATATGTGACCGAGGAGGTCTTCAGTTTCAATCCATAAATTCAAGTGTGTGAGAAATTGTATTTGATTCAACCCAATTTCTCTGTCCGTTACTGCAGCAGAGGTAGGAATTTGCATAAGTTCTATTAAGTAAATTTAAGACTCATCTCTCGAAACACTATCTGGGCATTTTGCCACTTCCCTTAGTTTTGCCAAGGAAAGGTTGTAAGGTCTGCCTGCATCAAGGAGGGGGATATGGAAGAGAACAAATGGAGGCCCTTAGGCTAGCGCCCCCCAGTACCATCACATTGGGGGGCCTTCTTGTTCCTGGAGACCCACCCAGACTTGTGTGGCTGTGCAGGCCACATGTAGGCAGAGGCAGGGACAGGCATAAAAAGCTTCTTGGTTCCAGTGAGCAGTGGATCTTGGTGCGATTAGGAGGATGCTTCCTCTTGACCCTGGAGAATCAGAAGGAGAAGCCCCAGCGAGGCCTCCAGTGGCTCAGAGGTTTGAAAGCTGGGTGGAAGGCTGGGCGCGGGACCCCCTCCCCACTCTCTGCAGCCCACCTATGTGTCACCATTACATTATCTCTATTTCCTTTTCCTCTTCCTTCCTTACACATTTTAGTCTTTTCCTCTCCATATGGTAACAGCAGTTAGCCATATCTCTCTTAATTTGTTTATACCCAGAGACTCTCCACTGTCTTAAAGGTGTAAACAAACCTTTAAGGTATAAACAAACAATAAACAAAGGTTTATTGTTAGGAAGTTTCCTGAATTGGGGGGTTTTGGGTTTCATTTTTTTCTATTTTATATCATGTCACATACTTTTCCCTGAAAAAATTGAACAGCAAGCAACTGCAGAAAGCAGTTTATTTTCTTAAAAGATTTATTTATTTATGCATACAAGAGCCAGGTTGCAGGCCTGAGGTGTGGGGGGAGGGGTGAGAGGATTCACCAGAGACAGAGTGGGGAACAGAACAGGCTGTTCTGTTCTGAACATATGGACTGAAATACACGGCTGAGGGAAGCAGCGGGCGAGTCAGGAGAGGTCTGCTGTGCCATGTGGGTTGCTCCCTGGCAGCCGGGGATGGAACTCGTGCTGCAGTGGCTACAAACAGCTTTGTAGGTTGCATCTTAACCCCTTGCACCACCAGGGAGGCCTTGCAGAAAGCAGTTTAAACGGCAAGAGTGGTATTAATCATTAAGAGGGAAAACAAACTTATATTTCTAACAAAATTACAATCAAAATATGTACTTATGTTCTTACTTATTTGATGATGTCTGATATCCTGAAATCTCATTTCAAATATAGTTTTGGAATATATTACAAAGTTTTTCTCTCCTGAAAACCTCTATGCATTTCCTTTAAAGTTAAAGCTATTGTAGTGCTGCTACTGTGTACATAAAAGTTGGCAAGAGGGGCCTCCCCAGTGGCACAGCGGGTTGAGCACGGTGCTGTGAAGCTGTCCGCAGCCTCTGCAGCACGGTTCGATCCCGGCCAGCCAAGAAGAAACCCACAAACCTCTCCTGCCACGCCTGCTGCTCTCCTCAGCTGTGTCTTTGGCCCGTCTGCCTGTTCTGCTTCCCGCTCTGTCTCTGGTGAACTCTCTCACCCTCCCGCGCCTCTGAATGCACCCCAGTTCTTGTATAAATAAATAAATCTTAAAAAAATAGTTGGCAAGGTTTATGAGAGGAATCATACAGGGGTAATTATAATAAAATATAAAAATCATAAGTCCTAAAATGTCCAATATTTATACCTAGGGAAAACAGAGACACATGCTGTAAAGTGAAATTCATGGATATTTAATTGCATCTCCTGGGTTTCTAGGATTTCTCCCAAAACAGGCTAAGTTCAAATCATAGAGGGCGCTAGTAAGCCCACTTTCCTATCTCCTGCCAGCAGCTGCTGTTTCTACCATAAGGCAATGATCTAGGGAACTCATTAATTCTGTTCCCTCCATACCTGAAGTAGGATCGCTTCCAAACAACTTTATCAGCTAAGTCTCTTTGGCTGCAAGCAATAGAAGCCAATTTTAGCTAATTTAAGATTTAAAAGAATGTATTGATTCTCATAGCTAAAAATTCTAGAGCTAGAATGGTTTCAGACAAGTTTGATTAAGACCTTATCCTTAGGGGCTGCCTGTAAGTGCCTGGCTCCTCCTGCCTCACTTGAGGCAGCAGAGGGGAGAGCTGCTCCCTCTGCAAGGCTGAGATATCCACTACTGGGCCTTGTGCTGAATCATTCAATGCAATCATGGGGCCAGACTCATACACTGATCATCTAGGGTTGGGGTCAATAATTTTTTTCTTTCAACAGTCAGATAGTAAATACTTTTGACATGGTAGATCACATGGTCTCTATCTCAACAATTCAACTTCTACCTGTAGCACAATGTAGCCACACAGAAATGAACATGACTGTATTACCATAAATTTTATTTATGGACAATGAAATTGGAATTTTATGGAATTTCCAGTACCAGGAGATATTATTCTCCTTCTGATTTTTGTAGCAATTTAGTCGTATAAAAACCATTCTTAGCTCATAGGCTTTATAAAAGAGGCATCATGCAGGATTTGGGCCTTGGGTTGTAGTTTGTCCACCCCTGCTCTAGGGTAACCACTTCGTTTGAAAGCACATAGACTGAGAGTGCAGGAGAAGTAGGCCCTCAAAGCAAATTAGAGCAATGACTGCTCAGTGTACCTCAGCATCATGATGCTTCCACCAAGTCTTCAGGGAATGTTGCCTGGAGACTCACGGAATTCATCCAGAAGCTAAAGCACAATGAGTGGCCCACCTCCAGCTCCTTGTTGCTATTCCTAACCAGCTCCCACTAACCACAGAGTCAGAAACCATACAAATGTCTACTTTCTGTGGTTCCAGAAAAACAAGCAAGACACCACTCAAAATAGTTAAACACATTTTGAGCAAGGATCACTCGGTCAGGGTTTGGTTCCCAATGAAACTGATACTAAGAAATCATATGGTTTGGGGATATTCCACATATTCTTTCATTTATTCAACAAAAATCTAGTTATAGGTCACCAAACATTGTTCTAGGCTCTGGGGATAGAGTAGAGAAACAAAAAGGAAAGAAACATGCTGTCATGGAGCTTGCTAATTAATTAAGAGGAGACAGAAAGAAAAAGCAGAATAAGGTGTTTGGGAAGGTTGAGTGTCATTTTACATAGGTGGTCAAGGGAATTCTCCCTACAGAGATGACATTAAAGCAAAGGTTTGAAGGAGAAGAGGGAGAGAGCTCCCCAAACAACTGGAAGGAAAGTATTTTCAGAAGGAGACCAGCAAGTGCAAAGGCGCTAGGGCAATAGTATGGCTGATGTTTAAAGATGGGAGGTTGATGAGAGCAGAGTGAGTTGAGGGCAAAAGAGAAGGGATGAGAGCAGAGAAGCAGTAGGATAGGGGGAACAAATCACAAAAGTTGGTATTGTGGTACCAACTTCGAATTTTACTCTGAGTCTAAGAAATGTAGAAGGGTTTTGAGCAGAGAAGATATGATTTGACTCACTCTCTTAAGTGATAATTTTGACTTTGTTGTATTGAGAACAGAGTTTTGAGGGGCAAAGATTGGAGGCAGAGAGACAGGCTAAGAGGCGGTTATAATAACATAGTTGCCTTTGTCCTTACTCTCAAGAAGAGAATATTTCACATGTTGAGGCACAAATCTGCCTTCACAACAGCAGGTTTCCAAGTGCAGACAATAACAAATTAAGATATAGCTTTGAAGCACACTCACATCCATGGCCCCAAGCTAGCTGTTTGTGGACAGATGTTTTCATGGGTGCCAGCTGACACCTCCAGTACTGCGCACAGGAAGCTGTGAGATAAATCTGTGTGCGACCTGCAACCTGATGCAATTGCAGTCCCACTACTCCTTTCGAGTCTTGTCTGTCCTGTATTTTGGCTCGAATGTCCACTGCCAGCTTGTGTATGTTCTCCCAGTTCCCCACTGATCCGTCTTTATTATTTCTGGGACTGAGGAAAGCTACCCAACAGGAATCATATTTGCAACAAGGGGTAGCAATATTGTCACCAACAAATTCTCATTATGGATGAATCTATATCTTCTTATCGTGGGCACAGGGGAAAATTTCCCTACCCCATTTGGTTTCTTGGAAAGTTGAATGAACAAATTAACGTTAGACAGGTGAGAGAAAAGGCCAAAATTTAAGAACATATGCATGGAGAATGAGACTCCCAAAGAGGACATATTCACTGATAAACCTACAAATGGATGAGACACTCCACCCCTCCCCCAAAAAACTACATTATTCTAGATCATAAGAAGAAGAGTACCCATTGCTTCTCCATTAGGAAAAGGGAAAAAAATCTTACAACTTGACTATTTCTTCTTTCTTTGGGGAATGACCAAGGACTTAGGTGAAGATGGAAACATCTCAGTCTCATATGATTCTTTGCTCTTAACTCAAAATACTCTGCGTGCTAGAAGTTCACATCTTGACAAGACCAGTTCTTAGCGTCTCGGGGTGATCTTATTTGGACTGTTCTGATCCAGCATGCATAAGTCCACTTTGAGCTTAAATGCTCTGCACAAGTACACAGACACCCATTGTAAGCTATGTACGTCCTGTGGCTCTGCAAGAGCCCACACTCTTTGAAAAGAAGGGAAAAGAGAGCACCACGGCTTTTATCCATATTTCCAGAGCAGGCTGCAACCACAAGCTCAGTGGCACCACCTCAGGACTGCCATGAGAAATGTACAACAGAGGGTGTGAATGTGAAAGTTCTTCCATCCATAACACCCATAATGACGCCAGAAAAGAGCAGAGTGACCCTGGACTGAGCGTGTTCCAAGATGATCAAAGATGCCTGATGAGTCCTAGAGCTCACAGAGAATGGTGGAAATCCATCCCCCTTTCCTTCAATATCTGCCGGAATAACTGCCCTCACCTTAAATGGCAAGGGTCTGAATGATGCCCCCTTCATCTGTGACCTTATGGAGAGTGAAGTTCACGTTTACTACAGACCAGCTGCTCATCTGCCCAATGTCACCCTGAATGTAGGCTAATGTTTTATTTTTATTTTTATTTTTTTAAGATTTATTTATTTATTTTATACAAGAACCGGGGTACAGGCCAGATGCACAGGAGGGTGAGAGGGTTCACCAGAGTCAGAGTGGGAACAGAACAGGCAGACTCACTGAAATACACTGCTGAGGGGAGCAGCGGGCAAGGGAGGAGAGGTCTGCAGTGACATGTGGGACCCTCGCCAGCTGGCCAGGATCGAACTGGCGCTGCAGAGGCTGCGGACAGCTTCACAGCGGGGCGTTCAACTGCTTGTGCCACCAGGGGAGACCCTAGGATGATATTTTTAAAAAGACCTGCACTGTAATAGGTAATATGGGAGGTGGGGGAATTAACAAACACCGAAGTCCATGCTTCTCCTCAGGCAGTTAATACAGAATTTCTGTGAGTGAGGCTGACTTCATTTGAGTGATTACAATGTGCAGACAGGTTTGAGAACCTCACTTCTAGCTATCGAAACTGGAAGTGGGAGCTAAAGCCACTCAGGAAAATTCAAGGACACAACCACCTTTGTCCCTGAATTGAATTTAACAGAAAATGGGTTCCAGGCAATGTCAGTTCTCCCTGGGAATGGGAACTGTTTGCTAGGGAAGCCTCCTTTTAGGTAGAGAGGCACTTCCTTTGCCTTTGCTCATAACACCACAGCTAAGGCAAAGTTATAAATCCAGAATCCCCTGCCTGTTCCATCTCCCACCCAGGAAAAAGTTGGTTCAATTTGCTTCTTGACAAATAGCTTGGTTGCCTTTGCACTTGTGACCCTGTTATAGGGCAACCCAGATATAAAACGGGTTGCCTGGCTGTGGGTCCTCACCCGCAGGCTTAAAAGGGACTTATTAATACTCCACTACAGGCACACACAAAAGGTTAATAAAAGGTTTATTTACAAAGGAAAGGGAATTAAGGAAATGTACAACTCAGGGAGAAAATAGGGAAATAAAGTCTTTAATGCGTCCTACCTGATCCAACGACCTGGAAACCCAAAGGCACTCTCAGAGCAACAAGCTGGCAGATAGCTGGCGGAGAGCCAAAATGGGGGATCCCCTCCAAAGCCCACGTGTCTGGCTTTATACCAAAACTGGCTGCTTAACCCCACCCTCAGGTCCCAGCCATCTTCCCTTTGGTGGTGATGGGATTTGGAGTTCCCAGTGTCTTTTGGCTTTGGTCTGGAGTGGGGGTGGAGTCTACAAAGCCTGCATGGAATTAGCTTCAGGACATCCTTCCCCCCTAACAGCCCCTCCTCTTCCTGGAATGCTCCTCTCTATGTATCACACTTCAGTTCATTCTTTCTTTTGTCTGATTAACTTTCGCTCAAGGTAATAAATTTTTCTTGATTACGAGAGATGACCACCAATTTGCTCTATAGCAACTACTGAAGCACTTAATAGTTGTGTTATTCTACTTTTCATCAAGTCTAAGACACCATCAATTAGGAGGTACACTTATTTTATGGAACACTAGGGAACAAAAAAAAAGCTGTCAATAAAATGGTAACAATAGTTTCTCATAACTTAGAATTTTCATTTCATACATATTGACAGAATACTTTCAGTACAATTTTGAGACATTTCAAAGAGTTAAGGTTTTGTTCGCTTTTCTTATTTAACCAACTAATAGTCTCAATTATTCTTCAATTGAATTGCATGTCACCAAAAGTTAAGCAGCTCCTGTTCAAACTCCACCACAGTAGTTTCTGTTATTAGAGTTTGACACCTGAATGATAGTCCTGTCTGATAAATGAATTGGTCGCATCAACTCCTGTTGTTTTGAATTTTTTTTCATCTCTTCAAAGGTATCAGGCAATTTCTCCTGCTTTTAGTTGATTCGTTTGACATGTGATACCCGTATGTCTCAGATTTTTAATGTGCATATGAATCACTTAAAATGCAAATCTCCATAAAATGCAGATTCTGATTGTGTACGTCTGGGGCGAAGCCTGAGCTTCTGTGTTTTCCCCAAATTCCCAGATGACACTGATATTCTTGGTTCAGAGGTCATCGTGGTGTAACAAGATGATAGCAGTCCTTTGCACCTATGTCTTTCAAAATACCTCACTCAACTTATTCTGCTTATATTTTCCTTACTTAGAACCCATCAAGCATTTTATTAATTTGCAAGAATATAAGAGATGGGGATCATCCTGTCAATGATACTTACCTCATTCATACCAAATAAACACCCTACCCTACCAAACTGTTTTTAGCATTTCCTTTAAACCCACAATAACTTTTCATTCTCATGCTGAATTCTAGTGTAAATTAAAAGCATTTAAATGACAATTAGCTCAACTCAAGCAGTGTCAACAAGGTACACATCAGAGAAAGGAAAATAATAAGAACAGCTATGATCAAGTTTGCAGCCACTCAAGCCAGGAATAATTGTGGCTGCCACCTAGTCAGCAGCCTTTGTAAAATGACATCAGTTGGAACTTGCACATGATTTATGAAATATAGAACTGCAAAAATAAAAAATGTCTCCTTAGCATCAATGTATTAGTGTAGTTGACTGTTTTTCCTCTTTTCCCTGACTGTACTGTGACTCTTTGACTGCAAGGACTAGGAAAGCCTCTGTCCTAAGCACAGAAGTCATTGTCAGAAACCAGAGAAGCGTGTGAGGCGCTGCTAAGTCAGTCCTAATAATCATCTGACAATGTCATTTGATTGAGCTTGGAGTCAGTGACTCACACTTATTTGTGACACATGTATTTGAGATGTTTCTCTGGCTTTGCCTACCCAGGGTGTGCTATGAGTAAAGTGGGAACAACCAATGTGACTTGTGAGCTAATACTGGTGGTGGAGTAGATGGCAGTGGTATTTTTAAAAGGGCTCTTGTCTGATTCTTGGAGATGCTGGTGCTGTGATTTGCTGGGCTAAGCTATGTTTCATTTCACCTTTTTTTTTTTTCTGGTTGATGGTTCAAGTCAAATAGAAATTCAGTATCCCTGTATATTTTATTCACTTGGAACTTCTAATTCATGAGCTTCTCTGAAGCAAGTATATGAGTATCCCACCTCCAAAAGTAAATGAAGGAAGAATTTTAACATCTTAGAGGAACATTTCATGAAACTGTTTGTTCATTAATGTGGAAGTTGGAAATATTAATTTTAAATAAATATTGCTGGGAAATCATGCAAAAATCTCACTAACTGTAGAAAATTTGCTTTTTATCACTGATTTTTAACTCCCAAACCATGATGCATAACACCAATTCAAATTAAAAATGTCCTCCATTTAAAGCCATCTCATTGGAATTCAAATCAACATTTTATAGATCAAAAGCCTGAGAACTGAAATAAAGTTGTTATATTTTCCAGCTGGAAAGGACCTTATCTAAACTCTGCATGATCAAAGCATTGGGATCTTTACAGCTCTTTTCATTCTTACAATTCTAATTTTCTTTAATATTCTTGATTCATATGAATACATAAGAGTGTTCAAGCACTTGACTCACAACAATAAAACTTTTTTTTTAATATATGTTTAAATCATAATATTTTAAATTAAATATTCCCCCATTAGAGAAAGGAAGTGAAAAGATCACTACAGAAGACTCTGCCTATACATAATGGAAGCCATTAAAAATGCAACCAGAGGGCCTCCCTGGTGGTGCAAGGGGTTAAACACCGCACTATGAAGCAATCCGCAGCCTCTGCAGCACAAGTTCAATCACCGGCTGGCCAGGGAGAAACCCACATGGCACAGCAGGCCTCTCCTGTCTTGCCCTCTGCTCCCCTCAGCAGCGTATTTCAGTCAGTCTGCCTGTTCTGTTCCCCACTCTGTCTCTGGTGAGTTCTCTCACCCCCTGCATCTCTGGCCTGTACCCCACCTCTTGTATGCATAAATAAATAAGTCTTTTTAAAAAAATGCAATCAGAGACCCTGGCTAGGACAATGCATAGTCGCTAATCTTACTACTTGAATATTAAATGTAATATTAAATCTCCTAAGAGCTAATAAATAAATAAATCAAAGAAAGACTCCATTTTTATATTAGAATAATATGCTTATAAGTGTGGGGGGAATATTCTAAGGGTAGGAGAAAATATGCCATATTTTAAGCTTTTCTCTAAAACATAATTTTACATGTCTTATAATAGTCATGTCTATTTCAAAGACAATTAAGATTGCTTCTAAAAGAATATTTAATTTAATTTAATTTTAATATTTATTTTATTTATTTATGCATACAAGGGCTAGGGTATAGGCCAGAAGTGCTACAGGGTCCGGTGAGAGGATTCACCAGAGACAGTGTGGGGAGCAGAACAGCAGATCTCCTAAAATACACTGCTGAGGGGAGTAGTGGGCTAGACAGGAGAGGTCTGCTTCACCTTTATGTCAGCTCCCTAGCCTGGGCTGGAACTCATGCTACAGATAGCTTCATAGTGCTAAGACTTAACCCCTTGTGACACCAGGGAGGCCCGAACACTTAATTTGAAATCAAATTCTTTATAGAATTGTGACTGCTTGTATATAAATAAATCCTCCCAAGAAGTATTTAAATCTAGCAATGATTTTTTTATAACTTTTAATGTTTCTGTATTCATTCTTACTCAAACAGATATTTATTGAGAGCAGGCCTATTTCACATCTCTGTTCTATCATTCTGGCATATGCAAGAACGTGAGTGTCAATCCATGGCCTGACAAATGTTAGAAATTTTAGAATATTTATAATGTTCTAATTTAAAGGTTTTAGAACCTTTAAGAGGTTCTAATTTAGGACCCATGAAGCTTACTTATTGAGATCAGAAGGTTCATGGTTGTTTCTCTCCCTTTTCATGTATAAACAGTGTTAAGGAAAGTTATTTGAAAGTCCATACAATGGCATCCACATGATGAATGGCTTCAAATTTACAGGGACGTTGTCCATGACCCTAAGTCCTGATTGTCCTTTACAGTCATGTTAACTGGAGCAGATTGGCATATCTGCATAATTAGCAGGCAGAAAAACAGGAAACAAAATGTTTTTCAATTCCTTTGCAGGATGGACAATATGTCAGAAAATCACATTCCAAAAAAACTGAAGCTTTGGTGACCTCTTGTGGGATCATTTATGAGTAGTCCATAATAAAACAGTTCCAGAATGGATCTGAGACAGTGATTTTTTTTTTTTTGTTTGTTTGTTTGTTTGTTTGTTTTGTAAATCCAATGCACTGATGGGCCTGCTGAGACCTAGTGGAATTGTTACAAACTGGAAACACTTATACAATTGGCCTTGAACAATACAGGAATTAAGAGTTCCAAACCCTGTACTATTGCAAATACCTAAATAACCAGAAGCCTTATTGATAACATTGTCAACATACATGTAAGATATTTTGTATGTTACATATACCATATTTTGTATGTTACATGTACCATATTTTATGTTACATGTATTGTGTCTGAGTGTATTCTAACAGTAAAGCAAAAAGTAAACTAACATTGTTATTATAATGCCTTGAAGTCTTCTGCTTACTTGTTCTTCATTTAAATTCAAGTTTTGAGACTAAAGTTGCCAGCATAAACCAGATGTGTAATGTACATCTAGTTGCAACTATGTGCCAAGCACTATAATAGAAGCATTGCCTACATAATTTATGGCAGGTTGACACTAATTGATGTGCTTCCCACTTCACTTTCCACCTTACACTTGAATTTAACTTACATAAGAACAGAAACTTTCTCCTGTTCACCCTTGTGTCTCCAGCTGCTGCAATAGCAGTTGGCACACAACAAATGTTCCATAAACATTTTTTGAATGAATGCTTGTACTCCTTCACAGCAAATCCATATTGAGGAATTGTTGGGTTATTTTGTTATTATATTACAACAGTAAGTGATTTTATATGTGTAAGCCAGTAACAGTAGAGTTAATCTAATATATTGAGCCCTTAAAATTTATTAGCCAACAATGAAGTGCATTACTTAACCCTTTAAAAACTGAAAAATACTATTATATGTTACAGCATTATTATTGGTACAGTGTTTTTTAAGATTTATTTATTTATGCATACAAGAACTGGGGTACAGGCCAGAGGTGCGGAGGTAGAGAGGAGGGGGGTGAGAGGATTCACCAAAGACAGAGTGGGGATTTGAACAGGCAGACTGACTGAAATATACTGCTGAGGGGAGCAGCGGGCTAGACAGGAAAGGTCTGCTGCGCCATGTGGGTAGCTCCCTGGCAGGGGATCAAACTCACGATACAGAGGCTGCAGATAGTGTCACAGCGCTGTGCTTAACCCCTTGCACCACCAGGGAGGCCCTTATTCGTACAGTTTTAGATCCCTACTGTGCCCAAAGCAAGTGTTGAACATCAAGATTTAATAGGATATGGTCTTTCCTTACCAGGGAACTTACAAGAAAAGTGAGATGTTCTTGCGTTAAGAAAAGCACAAGTAAAATGTTAATGCAGCACAGAAAGTTGAGTCAGATTACATTGTTTGGGATCCCCCAATTCCCCACCTGGTAGTTATTTGCTCTTAGGAATGTTACTTTCCCTTGTGGTGTCAGCGAAGCAACATTAAAATAAGGATAATAATAGCATATTTTTCATAGAGCTTTTGTGAGAATTAAGTGAATAAATATATAACATGCTTAATGAAATATAAAACATATAGCAAGTACTCACTGAATTCCAGTTGTTAGTACTAACAGTTCCTACTAGAGGATCCTTGATATAATAATAACTGTTATAAAGTTTCTTTACAAAAAGTTGAAAATATATGTGCTGGTATTACCTCTGATAATTACAACCCTTTCTTATTAAAATAATTAGTTTTATCTGATAAAGAGTAACCTTCATCTGAACTTCATGATATGTGCCTCAACAAGAAAGAAAATTATTATTCATAAATTAACATAATTGAATAAAAAGTGATTATGTGGGAGTGAGCCACTTTCTCAACTAAATTCTCTTCCCATCTGCCAAATTATGGGAAAAGCAGAACTTTTAGAAAAAATAGAGAATTGTAATGAAACTAAGAACCTTTGCTAATCTGTAGAGGTTCTCTTGCCCCAAGAGTTTAGCTTACTAACCAGCAGAAATAACAATTGTGTAATACTATTTACCACTTCCTTCAGGCACTACTCACTACTATCTGCCTTCCTCCACAAGATAACCAGGCTTTGATTTATTTAAAACATTTTGTCTTTAACCATAAATGTCTGGGTCAGAAAGTCTTGGAAAGTAAAATACTCTAGGAAATACATTGGAATAGCATCAGAATTATTTAAAACTTGGATCATTTCTTAGTACTTAACTGTTATTCTTTCGTGAAAGTTACAGTCATGTAGGTTTTAACGTTTACAGCATCTGAAGCACAAAATAAAAAAAAATGTTATTTCTAAGTCAAACATCATCACACAGATATGAAAAGCCATTAAAGAGACCTTATCTGGTATAGCCTACATTTCAGTGTTTCCACTAGTAAGTATTTGAAAAACAAAACCCAAAAAGTCATAATTGTTCAAGATATAAATAAAATTCAACATCAGAAGTCATCTAATGAAGTTTGAAAAAGTCATCTAAAGAACTTCGAAAGTGATGCAATTGGCCTGGTTTGTATCCCATAGAGTACACACAAATGTTGTCTGCCCACTTATCTTCATTAGGGTAAAGGTGGTAGAAGAAGTAAATAGGAGTTGTCATTGCTAAAAATCTGGAACACTATTTTAAATCTAAATAATTGAAGTTGATATAATCAAAAATGATTATATCAAAAAGAAATAAAACATTATGAGATTTTTATTGCAAATAAGATTCCCTTAATCTTTTAAAGAAAAAGAGTAGGAAAAACAAACTTTTGAAATGTCTTTCAGTGGTAAGACACTCTGAATTGGTCATGTCACAGAACAGCGGATGAATATATAAGTTAGTTAAAGTTTTCACATTTATATGCTATGGTTTTTAGAGAGAGTTTTCACTTGGTTATTTATTAAAATATTATGATAATCCCAAACATAATGTTTTGTTTCATCATCCTATTTGAATCAGATGTAAGCACACAACTGTAGCCTGTTTAATTTTAAAGGAGAAAAGTCAGTCTAGTTTTATGAGTTGGACTTCTTATTCTGTATTTGAATTTATTTTTCCTGGAAAAGAAAAATAGTTATAGCAGCACCTGGTATGGTGCCATGAACACAGTGGAGACTTAATAAATATTTATCACTGTTGAGGTTAGAAGGAACTCTGGTCTGCAGGAAAGCATAAACATTTGGTGTAACATCTGAATCTTTGACAATCTTTGAAAATGATTATTTTGCAGAAGGTCTAATCTGCTACATGAAGGATAAAATGTTACTTATAAGTTTGATGAATATGCATGGAAATCTAAAGAACTGTTTAGAAAAGCAGACTACAGGATGCTGAAAATTCTTGCTCTTTTGTATTGTGATCTCATTGGCCTTAGCAGTAGATTCAGAAGGGAACCTTAACTATTGAACCTTAGGGGAGAAGGATGTAAGCCAAGACTGCTAGGGGCAGGGCCACCCTGATGGATATGGCTATTGAACTTCCCCCAATTTCAGCTTCTAAGCAGACACACCAAACTTGAGCCCAGTTCATCATAATGTTGATAGTCATCTTCTCAAATATGTGAGGTGGGAGCATGATACCAGAAATGGTTTTGTGGGAAATGTTACTTTCCAAAGGATGACAGTTTTATGTTTGGAATGAGAGGGGCTGTCAGGATTGTAAGAGGGCCTTAGCCAGTGGGCTGAAGAGGGGATAATGCTGGGATATGATCCAGATCCCCCAGAGAGTAAGGGCTGGCAAGACTAGCCAGCTTCCCAGGCCCAGACAATTTGGCTGGAATCCATTACTAGCAGAGGATGAAGTGCAAATGCAGAACAGAGGCAAGAGATTAGGTAGACAGTAGGGTTGGGGTCAGGACCAGGAACTTAATATTGGTGGCCACATGGATGTTTACACAGACTCACTTAGTAGCAGGCTCAGGACAGTAGATGAATTCCAGACACTGTTTATGGATAGAAATGGAACTCCTGACATCCTGCCAAACTTGAGGAACAACTTGACGGTGTTGTGTCTATAAATTGACATTGTGTAGCATCTGCTTTTTGGGCATGGTTATGCCAAAGCTAAAAGTTTGAGGAATTTTTTTTTTATTTTGGAATAAACAATAAATAAAGCCCAAAACTATGTTAAAACTGACCATTCTTTTATATAGTACAACATCAGATCCACAAAGAGATCTTTGTCTCTCTGTTCATTGAAGTCTGCCATGTGCACAGTTAGCATTCAACAGTAATTGTCAAGTTAAAGAATGAATAAACCAAATATTAAGACCTGAATAAATGACCTGACAGCTTCTGTGTATACTCTGAAGGAGACCCTTATCTCCTGTAGCCATAAGGCTGAAATTGCTGGAAACCAAACACAGAACTTCATTCAATGACTAGCTGAGTTGCAACACAACTTGAATTCCCTGCCTTGCAGGGTGTCTATTGTTAAAAGGAGGACATTGATTGGGAAGGGATGAGAGTCTGGAAGTTTGGAATAAGGATGTGTGGGAAGATTCTGATGGTGTTGGGAACATTCAACTCCTAAATTCTGGTAAGATTTTTTTGCCAACACCAATGAATGAGACCTCTCCACCAATGCCTGAGGTGATTAACTCTGCATTGCCCGAGTAAACTTTAATGACTTTCTCTGAAGCACTTTTCCATGAATAGGACAAAGCTTATTCTTCATGGGATCAACCACTACCCCTTCTCTTTTGCTTCTAGATTTGTAACTAGACCCGAATCAAGAAAGTTCTTTAAGTGTGAGCCACAAGAGATGTGCTACAGTCAAAAAAATATATTTAAGTTTTTTCTTTATTCGTTTTTCTCTCAACCCGAAGAATAACATTTGCTCTCTGGAAGTTACTATATATGTATATCTTAAATTTCTCTTTTACCCTTTAGTTGATACATCTTTTTTTAGCTCACAATTACTTTATTTATTTAAATTAGGAGTACAGTAATTTTTGTCCCCTTGACACGGTAATAGTCAATAAAACACTGAATCTTTAAAAGTTCAATAAATACACTGCCTTCTTTGTTGTTGTCTTAGTCTCTTCTGTTGTGATTATTTCAACTTTCTCTGTGGACGTTATTTTTTCCTGTTTATCTCTGTTCTCTCTTTAATTCTGCAACCTTTTTTTTTTTTTTAAGATTAATTGATTGATTGATTTATACAAGCACTGGGTACAGTCAGAAGCACGGGAGGGTGAGAGAATTCACCAGAGCCAGAGCAGGGAGCAGAGCAGTGGGCGGCAGGAGAGGTCTGCGCACCATGTGGGACCCTCCTCCAGTGGCCGGGGAGCGGCCGGGGATCGAACCTGTGCTGCAGAGGCTTCGGGCAGCTTCGCAACCCAGTGCTCAACCACTGCGCCACCGGGGAGGCCCAATTCTGCAGCCTTTTAAAACAAAAAATGTTTGGAATTCCTTAGTTACTTATTTGTCAAAATAAGGTAATGAATGAAAAGCTGGTTGAGCACTCTATGGAAGGTATAAGGTTGCCAATATCTTAATCTTAGACAGTGAAGTGAGAGACACTATGTATAGTTGATAAAAGAGTAAATATATTAAGTTTAAAAAGATAATAAAAAAATAATTAAATATAGTAATAATTACATTTGTGTAGTGTTTTAAATGTGTTCATTTTATATACTCAATGGAATATTAAAGTTATAACAAAGATGAAATAGTGGCATTTGGGACAAAGTGGATGGATTTCAAGGTGATTATGTTAAGTAAGGTAAAAAGTGAAAGACAGATATTGGTTGGTTTCACAATCTGTGGAATATAAATAACAACAAAGAAAATACACAGGCAAAGTATAGTAGGAATAAACCTTAACTCAGTGAAAGAATATAATGGTACCAGAGGGAACAGTGGGGAGAAGGAAGGGTTGGGGGAGGGAGGCAGATGGGGTATTGGCAGAGTAGTTTGGTGGAGGGTCACTGGAACAGTTACACATAAGAAAGAACAAAAATATAACCCCAAAATTTAAAAATGAAAATTAAAAAATAAGTAAAATAAAGGTATTAACCTACTTACCATAAAAATTCTCTGAGAATGGACTATTACTATCCCCATCCTACAGATGAAGACAACGGTTCAGAGAAATTGAATAATTTGCTCATGATCTGCCTAGTGGCAGAAGTGGACTTCTGTGCTATTATTGATATGTTCTACTCTTCCCTTGTATGACTTTATTGAGAAGGGATGGTTAGGGATGTTAGAAAGCAATGCAAGTGAATTAAGTCCTATCTTTTAACAACAAATTAAAGCATTATTTAAAAAATGACAAACTGAAAAAGTGTAGTAAGAGATAGAGAGGTAATCACCAGAAGAAACAAAAACAGAAACTATTTAAAGAGGTTTGTTCTCAAGTATAGCACTGTGGGAAGGAAGTGGTAAACCAGGGATTTGTCATTTTTCCTTAATAGTTTTTCTATACTATTAATGCCTTACCTTAATAATAATTTATGTAAACATTTAAAAGACATTAAATTATAATAAATTATTTCAGGCAAGGAGAGAATAAATGAAGTCATGAAGCTAATTTTTTAAAGAAAACTATGCATGTTTTTATTTTGCATACTAATTATGCAAAGATGATCTTGAATGTGAAAGCAATTATGATAGAACCATCTGACCCAAGTCCCTCAGAGAAGGAGGCCTCATAATTACTCACAACAGGACCTGGGAAGTCCTATTTTCACACTTCCTGAGAGAAATGGGCTAGTTCTCAATCTATTAAATAGACACCATTTTAATAATAAGGTGGAAATTTAAGCATTACCAGTCACCAAAGGCCCTACAACTTGGGACAACAATGAGTGTCAAAATGTGCCTTTTGTCCTATTGGTGGGACATCTGGCCAAGATACAAGAATAGCTTTCTAGAGAGTGGCCTTTAATGACAGGAAATGGCTCTAGAAAACCCTTGGGGTTGGGCACCACTCCACACTAGATATTAGATTTATTAATCAAGAAACTATTTTTCAGTTCTGGCATCAAATGCATCTCATAATTTGTATAATTCAAACTAGTAGATTAGACTTCAGTAAATTAAATGACTTTCATAACAAATAGGTGCATAATAAGATGTTATAATGAGGCTTTACACACTTATTTTTTACATTAGATTTTTAATATATTGATTTTATATGTTAGTGAAAATTGTATATTCCATCTAATAACTTTCTTTTTGGTCCAAATAATTTTTATTTTTATTTATTTTATTTATTTTCTTTTTGTTAATTTTCTTATGTCATTGTTCATTTTTGTATATTTGATGGGCTCTTTTAGGTACAGATCAGAATATGGCATATTGATATGCTGCCATCTAGTGTGCTTTTTGCTTTATAAACCGAGGTTGACTGTGCTTTTTTTTTTTGCTTTTTTTAGTATTCTGTCCTTAGTCTCTGCAGCAATTTCTGTTTTTCAGGGGAACTTCTGAGACATACGTTTAACCTTTTCCTAATAAAATGCTATTCACGTATAAACAACAAATCTGTAACACAGCTTTATACATTGTGGGGGCTTCATTGAATTCTGATCTGGCTTATATTTATGGAGTCACGGAGTTTTCTTAACATTCACCCCGCAGGAAGTTTATAAAAAGACTCAATTATTTCAGTGTCATTTGCTAAATTTGAATAACAATCATTATTATAAGGTAATTACTATGAATTCATAAAATTCCCTGAAATGTACAGAGTTGAGAGAAAAGGAATTCTACTTTACCCAATAAGTAACAAGATCCTCTAGAAAGAGCATTTTGCAAATCAGCTAGACTTGTTGACTAAATTGCATTGTTGAGCTCACACCAAAAAGTAAAGAAAATTCTCAAGGGTGCAAAGAGAAGACAGAATTGAAACAGGAGTGTTGAGCCAGGACTGAAAGTATTCTTACACCAGTGGCATTTTGCTGAAACCGCAATGTAGTCCTAGAATTTTTTTTTTTTAACTGTGAGACAAAACTATAAGGAATTAGAGAAAATAAAATAACAATGGCATTTATTTGGACTTTTTTTCTCCTACCAATTAGAAAAATATGATTGACATGAATTATGTTTGAATTTGAATATAAATGAATTTTTACAACACAGTTTACACATATGGCCATGTCAGTCTGCCCGTAAATAGATAGGCAACCTCTTCTGGCTCCCTGATATTCCAGCAGGGAGATGCTGGCCAAGTTACTGAACCTGGCTGGACCTTAGTTTTCTACTTAGATAAGTGGTAGCAAATGATATATATGAGGAGAGGGGTGCCCTCTTCACTGACTGTATTTCCATTACAATAACATCAGTGGGTTCCTCTGCTTTCTTACTCTTTCTTTCACTTGCCTTATGAGACCTACCTGGCTGCTATGTTTGTGGTCCATAAGATCCTTCTTTACCCTCTCTGGGATCAACCTATTTACTGTAGTCCTAGAATTAAATGGCCTTCTAAAATATAGGCTTTGACACCTCATTCAGTATGAGAACCAAGGTCTTTCTATAAAACTGGGATCCTAAAAAGACTACAACAATAAAGGGAGACAAGGAGGCTTGAATGTCGGGACTAAAGTTCTGATAAGGAAAAAAAATCTTCCCTCTGAGTTTATAAACAAAGTCTCTCTTACATGGGATTTTGATTCGAATCTATAGTAACGTGATAGATTGAATATGTAATGTAAGAAAAGGAGAAAGGTCAGGAATTACTCCAAGATGTTTTGGATTTGGCTTGAATTACAGGAAAATGTAGTTGCCATTATATTAAATGGAGAAAGTTTCAAGTTGTTGTCTGAGGAAGCAGAAGATTAGGAGTTCAGTGTGAGAGAAGGTAAGTTTGAAGTGCCTATTAGTCATCTAAGTGGAGTTATCTAGTATGGAGTTGGGTGGGTAAATCTGAAGTTCTGGAGAGAATGGGCTGAGGAGATACCTTTGGGAATAATCTGTACAACTATTGAACTATAGAGACTGGAATCTCCAAGTAACTGTAGAGATGTGTAAAGAAGAGGACCACACAGTTAGCTCTGAGATATTCCGATATCAAGAAGTCAAGGAGAGCGCCTCCCCTGTGGCGCAGTGGTTGAGTGCTGGGTTGCGAAGCTGCCCACAGCCTCTGCAGCGCAGGTTCGATCCCCGGCTGCTCCCTGGCCACCGGAGGAGGGTCCCACATGGTGCGCAGAACTCTCCTGCCGCCCGCTGCTCCCCTCAGCAGTGTACTTCAGTCCTTCTGCCTGCTCTGCTCCCTGCTCTGGCTCTGGTGAATTCTCTCACCCTCCCGCGCTTCTGACTGTACCCAGTGCTTGTATAAATAAATAAATAAAGAAAGAAAGAAAGAAAGAAACAAACAAATAAATAAATAAATTTGAAAAAAAGAAAAAAAAGAAGTCAAGGAGCGAACTAGAAGGAAAACAGAAGTGAACCAGAAGGAGGGAAAATAGGAAAATGGACAGTCGTCAGTTGGAAAATATAATAGAAGTTATGCATTCAAAATAACTCCAAAAAATCTTAAATATTGAAGAATAAATTTAACAATAATATGAGAGATTTAAATGAAAGCTCTTAATTAAAAAAAAAAACAAAACAAACCCTCTGGGCCTCCCCGTTGGTGCAGCAGTTGAGCACTGGGTTGCGAAGCTGCCCGCAGCCTCTGCAATGCCGGCCACCGGGTGAGGGTCCCACATGGCACGCAGACCTCTCCTGCCGCCCGCTGCTCCCCTCAGCAGTGTACTTCGGTCCTTCTGCCTGCTCTGCTCCCCGCTCTGGCTCTGGTGAATTCTCTCACCCTCCCGTGCTTCTGACTGTACCCAGTGCTTGCATAAATAAATAAATGAATCTTTAAAAAAAAAAAAATCCTCCATATCATCATTTGGCATTTCAATTATAATAAATTCCGGAATATAGATGATATAGTATGAAACCATTAAAATGAATGATAGATGAATATTACTGACATTACAGTGTGTTCTAAGATAATAATATTCAAAAGACAACATCTATAGTATCAACCTGTCTTTATAATTTAGTATATTTAGTATATATATATATATAAAAGGAAGTCTGGAAAAGTGCATAAAATTCTACTGCCAATTATCAAGCATATGGTAGAACTTAATTTTTACATTATAAATATCTGCATGAATATTTGAATTTTTACTATCAGCACACAAACATTGTTAACAAAAAATTTTTGATGATGTTTATATAGCAAGTATAATATCATAGAAATAAAATTATAACATAATGTTAATTTAAGAAAGCAGCAATAAACATCTTATATACAATATGATCAAAATTACAATATGCATGGAAACAGACCCCAAAAATTTGCTCACAAATTTAATTAAAATTCTCTTTGGATTGTGCTGGTTTTTTTCCCCCTTTTGCATGATTCTGTATTATTCATATTGTCTCTGAGTTTTCCTACTTTTATTTTTACTGTTTATTATGAAATTTTCCAAATGAGCAAAGAAAAATGATCTAAGTACCACATATCTAGTGGCCAGTTTTAAAACATCAAAATTCAGATATTCAAGTGTTATCTTGCCCCCACCTGTTTTTTTACATTGTGTCATTTTATTCTATGCACTTTAGAAAGTCACATTCTCATGTAAGTCACAAAACCATTTCATCCATTAAAAAATTAATAAAATTCCTGTTATCTAATATGAATCCCATATTGAAAAATCTCTGATTGCCTAAGACATGCTTTTTTAAAGGAAAATTTAAACAAGTTCTCGTCATTGTGCTCTGCTTTGCATATGCTTCCTACTCCAGCAGTGTTGGAGCTGAATTGTATCCAGGCCCCAATATTGTATGTTGAAATCCTAGTATCAGTACCTCAGAATGTGACTGCTTTAGGAAGAGGGCCTTTAAAGAGGGAAGTTTAAATTAGGTTGTAACAGTGGGCCCTCCTAATACACTGTTACTGATGTAACAGGAAATTACGGCATAGACAGGTATACTAAGAGAATCCAACCATATGAAGACTCAGAGAAAGCAGGCATCTATGTGTCAAGGAAAGAGGCTATAGAAGAAACTAATTGTGAGGACACCTTAACCTGGCACTTCTAACCTCCAGGATTGTGAGAAAATAGATTTCTATTTATGGCACCAGTCTGTGGTACTTTGGCAGGTCTAGTAAACAGATACAAGGAGGAAAGTCAATATCTTCTGATTGGTTAATAGATATTCTGCACATAAGATTAAATATATTTTATGTCAATAGTTATGTTTAAATCATAAAGACACTGCTTACTGTTTATTAAATGTTTGTGAATAGACTAAATCTATTTTCAGGACTTACCACTAGTGTTCTTTTTAAAAAATTATGTTTATTGAGTTAATTTGCATTGACAACAGTCTATAGGATTTAGGGGTATAGATTACACTTCTAGAAATATATGTTAGCACATCATACCCACCACAAAACCTCCCAAAAGCCTACCCCATCCCCTCCATTGACACCTTCTAATAGTGTCAGATCTGCCATCAAATGTCAAGGCTTTGATTTGCTTTTTTCTGTTGATTTGCTTTCTTTCTCCATATTCCATATATGAGTGAAGTTATTATTTTCTTTATCCTTTTGACATTTGGTAGCGTATTTTACTTAGTATAAATGTTCTATCCATGTCATCAAAATGGCAAGATTTCATCTTTTTTTCCCTGAGTAGCTAAGTAGTATTTAATTGTGTATTTATAACACCATTTTTAAAAAATTATTATTCACTCATCTATCCTTGGGTACTTAAGATTGTTTTTACACCTTGGTTGTTGTAAATAGTCTTGCAATGGATATAGGAGTTCACATATCTCTTGGAAGTAACGTTTTTGCATTCCTTGGGTAGAAGATTCGGAGAAGGATTGCTAGATCATACGGTAGATTTATGTATGCTTTGACAAACCTCTATACTATTTTCCCTAAAGGTTGGGCTAAATTTCAACCAACCAACAGTATATGAGGATTCCTTTCCTCCACACCTTCACCAACAATTGTTTCTGATCTTTTTCATATTGATCATTCTCACAGGTGTGACGTGGCATCTCATTCTGTTTTTTTTTTTTTAATTCTGGTTTTTATCTGCATTTCCCTGATCGTAAGAGATGATAAACATTTTTTTCATGTGCTAGTTGGTGATTTAGATGTCCTTTTTGAAAATGTGTCTATTTACATACAGATGGCCAACAGGCACAAGAAAAAAAGACTCATTGTCTCTTACTATCATAGAAATGCAAGTAAAAGCACAGTGGGTTTTGGGGTATGCCTGGGTTTATTTTGCTTGGAACTTTTTGACCTTCCTAGATCTGGATGCCTTCCCTTGTTTGGGGAATTTCTCAGCAATTATTTCTTCAAGCAGATTTTCTGGTCCATTCTCTTCTTCTGGAACCACTATGATACAATATTGTCCTCGATGCTGTCCCATAAGGATCTTATGTTTTCTTCATCTTTGTTAATTCTCTATGTTTTTTGCTGGTTTTTCTGGATGCTTTTCACTATCCTATCTTCTAGAAATGTTTCTGTTATTTTTCTTAGCCTCATTGAGTTTATTGTTGAGCCTCTTATTATATTTTTTAGTTCAATTATTGCATTCTTTATCTATCTTGTTTAGAAACCAAGATCTAGATGCTATGTGCTTATTACTTTTAAGGAATCATTACTCCTAAGATTTGTAGCAGAGAGAGTTAGGGAAGATGGGTCAATCGATAGACAGACAGACAGACAGATAGATAGGAAGAGATACAGGCAGACATTTATCTATATTTCTCTCTCTATTTACATATATATTGAAAACTGTGAGTTCATAATAAGATACTTCCAATTCAGTATCACCTTAAGCATCATGCTGAAATTCCTTCTTTCTCATTTGTAACTCTCTTCTCTGTTAGGAAGAAACATACAACACATAGCTTCTAGAAGGAGCTCTATGTATATCATCTGTTGTTAGTGTCACGAACATTCAACAAATATTCATGAAAACCAACTACTTGGTAGATACTGCAGTAGATGCTGGCATTAGAAAATTAGAACCAATGCAAATGACTAAAATATGATTTATAGAAAATTTCCAAAGCATAAAAAGGTATAGTAGGAATTTTTTAAGGAGTTAGTAAAACTGGTTACAATTCAAAGGATAGACATTTTGGAATGAAACATACAGGAGTCAGACATTATAAGGGAAGGATTTGGGGGCCAAGGGAGAGGACAAGATGTGCAAGAACTGAAGCATACAAAGTTATGAATTATTTTGTATGGTGCATGTAATTCAATACAGTTGAGGCATAAAAATGAAAGAGGCCATGAGAGAACAGTCAGGGAAATGGAATGCTGTGTTCTAAGCAAAATAATGAGATTGTCTCCTACAGATCATCTTTGAAGAAGTTTCAGGACAAGAGTGGCCTTATCAGATCCACATATTTTAGTGAGATTATTCTGGTACCAGAATTCAAGGGTCCAAGTGAGAGTGAGAGAAATGGTAAAAAGTACTCTCACAATAAACCCCGCGAGAAGAAACAAAGACTGGTATTAGGCATCGAGTTGGGCTGGGTCGGTTATATCCACTGGCTGTGTTAAAAACAGAGTGTTTGGGACTCAATGGGTTGGTAAAAAATTTCAATGCCTTTTCATTGGATTTGGAGACACATTTTGAGATGTAGTGATGCCCATGGGAATGGAAAAGCTATGCAAAGAAATAGGCAAAACACTTTCACGGTACAAAGGAGGCAACAGGTCCTGGTGCGTGACTACAGCCGCTCAGACCGCGGCCTCGACGAGTCATCCGCGGGTATTTCCCTCCCGCGGACGCAAAGATGGCGCCGGCGGCAGACATGAGCGCGCGGCTGAGGGGACGGGGCTGGGGGGGCGGGGGGGCGGTTGCTGGGTGTTGAGGAAAGACAGCGATTTTCTGTTTGTTGCTCTGCTTTAAACACACAGAGAGAGAACTCAGCGCCGGACGAATTGCGGCTAACTTTCTTTTGCCTTCAGATGTGGTCTCCAGTACAACTAACTCTTCGGGGGCCATGCTTAAAAGGATGTTTCATTTTGTACGCACGCGATGGCGGGGCTGGGGAACCTGTATCTTTGCTTCATTCATGTTTCCTAGCCCAGGCGGGTCCCACAACAGCCCCCCGCCTGGCTCTGACCCTCCAGTTTCCGCCCCCGCCCCCCCCAGTGCTGGCTGCCGCTGTGACACACAAATTGCCTTTTTCGCGGGTGCCTGCAGTGGGGGGGGGCTCACGCTTCGATGAGCGGCAGCCCATTCCCGGGGTCCCCACCCTCCTCGACCACCATGGGCCTCGCGCTTTCCGCGCGGGCTCGAGGAGTCGGGCGCGTGGCCCCGGAGCGCGTGCCCGGCCGCCGGCCGCGAGCCCGCGGCGGGAGCGCGCGCACCGCAGCCCTTCGGGGCGGGGGCGGGCGGGGCGGGGCGGGGCCGCGGGGAGGTGCCGGGACTGGGCCTCGGGCCAGGTCGGGAGCGCGGCCGCCTCGGTTGTCATGGGAACCGCGGCTTAGGCAGGCGCCGACGTCACGGGCTGTGCGCGGCCGGCGCTGCGGCCCCGGCCGTCTCCAGCAGCCCAGGTCGCTGGGGGCTGGCGTGGCAGCTCGGCCGACTCCCTCCCTGCCGGGCCCGATCGGCCGCGGCAGCCGCGTGGACCCACCCCGGGGCCGGCCGCGGAGGGACGGGCCGGAGGCTGCTCTGCGCGCTTCTCTCCGTGAGTCGTGTGGAGGCGCTCTCGGGCGGGGGAGCCCGGGCGGGGACGGTCGGCCAGCCCTGGTCCTCGGGGGGGTCGGGGACTAGGGGGGCTCTTGGATCGGAGGGAGTGGGGGCCGCAGGGCGCCCCGGCCGAGCTCCCCCGAGGTCGGGGATGTGATTTTTGAGCGGTGCCTTTTCGTACTTTTCCGCTCCTCGCTGTGGCTTCTGGTCTCCAGTGTTTGGCCTGGTGTCCTGAAAAGTGAAGGCAATCTCTGCCGTCCCTGCTCCAGATTCTGCTTTAAACTCTTTAAATCAGTTGCGTCCTAAGTGCTCTTATTCCCTTGTAGGCTGTCAACCTGGTGCTGAATCTTGAACCTGTGAAATGCCTTCTTAATACATTCGAGAAAAGGTGATCGATGTGTTAACGTTTGTAAGAACAGTTACATTAATAAGAAGAGTTCCGTAGGTATAAAAACAGGAGAAAATGTATGCCATGTAAGAATCCTTATCAAATGGTTGTGTGCGTTTCAGCATTATTGGGAAAACATTTACTTACTGATGAGTTTGGCTTTTCCTTAATTGGGGCAGGGATGATAACTTGTCTGTCACCTGTTGCATTAGCTATTGCAGTTACTTCTTTGCCTTTCAGAAAGAAGATTGCTTAAGTGGACTTAGAGAAATGGTTACAAACAACATTTGAAAGCAATTTAAATGCCTTTTAAAACTATATTTAGACTATTGTTTATTTAGACTCTTGCTTATTTAGTGATTAAATTATGTATGCAGGGGTTTTGTTTCGTTTCCTCCCTGCTGTAAAATTTGACTAAGGAGTGAGTGAATTGTCCTAGCCTCTGATTTTTCTCCCTTTGGCCTTCAGGCATGTATTGACTGGTAGTCAAGGGATCAGGGAAAAAGTAAAATGAGGTGAAATGTTATGTAGTTAATTTTCCTCTTAGCAGCTCCTGTAAAGGGGTTTGCAAGGGAGACGCTTTAAAATAATGGCATATAAGGGTCAGGGTTGTCATTTTAAGTCTAACCTTAATTTTTGCTAATGATAGTACTCATCAAATATTAGTCATTCATTTGTTGATGTATTTGCTGTAGCACTTTTTTTTTTAATTTTTTTAAAAAAGATTTATTTATTTATACAAGCACTGGGTACAGTGAGAAGCACAGGAGGGTGAGAGAATCCACCAGAGCCAGAGCGGAGAGCAGAACAGGCAGGCAGACAAAATACACTGCTGAGGGGAGCAGCGGGCGGCAGGAGAGGTCTGCGCGCCATGTGGGACCCTTGGGGATTAACTGGCGCTGCAGAGGCTGCGGGCAGCTTCGCAGCCCAGCGCTCAACCGCTGTGCCACCGGGGAGGCCGTGTAGTATACTCTTTAACATCTACACATGCTTATTTCTGTAATGTCCTTGCTGTGTTATCATGAAGTGATATTAACACATTAATTGTGCATTAAATTAGGTACTATTAAATTACTAAAAATTGTGCATTAACTATTAAACTTTAAATTATTAAAGTAAATATTGTGAATGTGTGGTTTACCTAATCATGTGCTTTTAATGTTATAATAATTGACATAGGTAACTTACCAAACACCTGAAACACTTTTAAAAATGTATTTATGTACCAAGTTAGATTTGTTTCCTTTCAAAAAGTTTGTTGTTTCACATATATATTATATTCAAATATGTTCCTATGTGCTCTACCTTATTTTGTATCTAAACTGGTTCACATGTATTCAAGTCATTTGCACAAGATTGGAGTAAGGGATCTTTATTGACATAAAGATGATGTAATGGACAATGATAAATTCTTGCATGAAGAATACTTTATCATTTCTATTTGGAAGTTACCTATTATAAATTCTCTTTGTTTTGACAGGATCCTGGTTGAGTCATTGCTTTACATTATAACTTAATGCTTTTCATAAACCTAAGCTATGCCCACTGGTAAGACTTTTGAGAAATTTCTTCATATAAAGTATTTTTTATTTAAAGTCTGGGTTATTTTAAGGGGCTCTTGAACCAATTAATGAATGTAACAGATACCACTGACTAAACAATACATCTAGAGATATTTAATAATTTGGTATTCAATTTTCTATTTGATATTGGTGACTATTGTTAGTATGTATTCAGCAGATAGCAGTTTGGTAAATAATAATTGCAGCATATGTTTAGTTTGTAGACCATCATCAGAATGGATGCTTAATTCTAGAGAAAGTGTCAGTAGCTTCTTCCTAAAGGGCGAACTTTAGGTAATAGTTTAGATTTGGTCTCGCTACACGTACTAAATTCTGCCGTGGAAGCATGAAAGTAGCCATAACAATTCTTAAATGAATTGGGCATGTTTTTCTTTGAATAAAACTTTCAATAAACAGGTGACTGACTTGCATTTTGTCAATACCTGCCCTGGCGCATTCATTCATTCATTCAGCATTTATTTATTTAAATGTTTATTGAGGACTTAATCAGTGCTGGACTTATGATAGTAGATAGTTATGAACTATACAGAATAGGAGGAGACACAGTTTATTTGCAGAGTCACAATTACAATTTCAACTGTAGTGCTTAAAAGGAAAGAACAGTCTTCTATGTGGGAACCAGGGAAATTTAGATGAGGTTAACAGGAAGTTTAGAAGCAGTATATAACAGGCAGCTTAACACCAGCAAGGTAAGGAGTTAGTGGAATTTTGTGCCAGCTAAAAATGCTTTCACTGGGAAAGGATTTTGTCTTGATTTGAATCTAGGGAATTAGGCAGGCACAGCAAGATCCCCATAGAACCTGCAAAGAACTTGTTTGATTTGTACTAAGTGAAATGGGAAACTTGTAGAGTCTTAAGTAAGGGAATGACATGATCTGATTTATGTTTTAAAGAGAAAAAAAAACTTATAATCATTAATATTTACTGAATGTCCATAATTGTGTAAGCAAGTATTGGCATTTTTTATGCAGGATGATCTTTGACATAGAACTATTGTATTTTTACAGATAATGAAGATCAAATTTAGAGATGTAAAATAACTTGTTTAAGACCACATAATTAACAGTGGGTGAAGCTAATGTTCATCATAAATAAAAAGTTATCTTAGCAAAGGGAATTTTTAAGAAAGGAGGCCAAAAAGTAAGAGAGGTATAGGTGATGAGTCGCTAAATTTAAAAGCAAAGTTTTTTTTTTAAATTTTCTGTGTTTTTTTTTTTTTTTTTAAAGATTTATTTATTTATTTATACAAGCACTGGGCACAGTCAGAGGCACGGGAGGGTGAGAGAATTCACCAGAGCCAGAGGGGAGAGCAGAGCAGGCAGACTGATGAAGTATACTGCTGAGGGGAGCAGCGGGCACGGCAGGAGAGGTCTGCGCGCCATGTGGGACCCTTGCCTGGCAGCTGGGGATCAAACCGGCACTGTAGAGGCTGCGGGCAGCTTCCTAACCCAGCGCCCAACCGCTGCGCCACTGGGAAGGCCCTCAAAAGCAAAGTTTTTAAACAAAGGATTGGTAAATTGTTCAAGTGCAGCTGGAAAACTCATGCAAGTGTTTATAAGACTGTTAATAATGCAGATGTGTGTATAATAGAGTTGTATAGAAAATGACGTGAGTCTTTATCATTTATAGTTGAGAGTGAAGCCAAACTGAAAACCAAAGTTCGCTTTGAAGAATTACTTAAAACCCACAATGACCTCATACGTGAAAAAAAAAAGCTGAAGAAAAAAATTGTTAAATCTGGAGAAAAAATATCTGTGAGTAATTGATAATTTATAATGGGGACATAAAATTGTCTGCATTAAATTGTGACTTTCATACTAAAACTCTAAGGAACCTTGCATATTAATATCAGGAAATTTATGTCATGGTCAATCAAACATCATAAAACTAGCATTAGTCAGCATCACTTTTGGAATATTGAGTTTAGTCTCGAGTACTGAGTAACAGACAGTCAAGAGTGTCTACAGGTAAGGGGAAACTCAAAACTAGTCTTATTACACATTTTTAAAGAAAATCAATATTCTTAACGCAGAATTGAGTTGCGAACTTAGGAGGCAATATCTTATTCCAGATAGATATTCAGTGGCTTATCTTTATTTGGACTTATTCTTGTGATGCTGCCCAGAATCTGGAGAAATCAGTGGAACCTTAAGGTAATAATTTGCCTTTTGTACTTGAGGTATGCTTTTAATTGAGAGAACTTTTGAACACATATATGAACTTTTGAACACTGAAAATACAGAACTCAGGCTATACTAAGCAATCAACAATTGACTACAACCTAATTGCTGGAGTTTTATAGAGTCTTTAGTAGCATCCATAGTTAATGCATTGTTCATTCTTCAAAAGTACCTCAGTATTTCAGTTGCACCTTTATTTCCTGTGACCCTCATCTCTTGTGTTCTTGTACAAGCACACATAACTCTTGTATATTCTGATGATTGATCATAGTAGTTCTTGACAGTGTTTTATGATGAATTGTATACATCTTAAATTGTGCATCTAGAATTTTTACCCCATTCTGTGTTCTATAAAGTGACCTGTTCATTTTAATTTTTTTTTCTAGGAGCTATCAATGTAGTAGTATATAATCTAAATGGAGACAAAAATAAGTTCTAACATTGGTCAGAATTTAGCTGCACACTTTGTGAGAGGTACACAGTACACCATTGTAGTACCTCACCCCAGTTTAGGACTACTGATACAGTTGGGCCAATTCGTATGCCTGTATTACCCTAGACAGATGAGCTGCTTCTGGTGGCTCTCTCTTGCAGTGCAGTAGGGTCAGTGCAAGTGGAGGATGAAACATTGCACATTGGTATATGCCTTTCTGTCAGAAGAGGTGGTCTATGTTGGGCAAAAGCAAAAAGAACGTTGGAAGCAATTATATGCAGGTATTTTATGAACTTGTTCAAAGGAAAAACTCATTTTTTCTCACAGTTTTAAAACTAAGATTAGTGAGAGTGAATAAAATGCAGTAAATAACCCAGGAGTGCTAAATGAAATGGATAACCATGAAATGGGGAGAAGTTATGTACAATTCCATAAGGTCCAGTTTGTATATTGGGACACATAAATGTGTCACAAAAATGAGGTCACTTAGCATAATCTTTTCAAACTCTTGGCAAATACCATTCTACTCAAGGTTTCTTTTCATTCAGAGATTATGCATACACTAAGAAAAAAAGTAGGAAGAAACTTTTCAGTTTAAAAGAAGAGGAGTACTTCTGGAGCATTTAGATACAAAAAAACTTCTTTGAAATGCTTTAGGAAATAGAGAAGAAATACCTGCTTTCATTTATTAGATAACTGAGTGCTTTCTTTCAAACATTCTTGTAAACATTTTATATATGCACTCATTTTTAATACAGACAGCAAAAGTTATGAGACATAATCTCTATTTATTATAAATGAGAAAACTGAGGAAAGTTTAAGTAACTTGCCCAAAGTTGCATGGTGGTGGAACCAAGACACAAACTTTAGCAATCTTACTGCATAATGCCCTCTCTTAGCCACAGCCCAACAGGACCTCTTCTAATAAGATATGAAGAGATCATATCTCTTCAGAACAAGAACAGGGGGTGCTATGTACAGAATAGGCTGAGGTTGAATAAGGAGGAGACTGAGATAAGGAAATGGAGCTTGGAAAAAGCCATAAGAGGAAAGTGTATAATAATGGCAATTTCAAACTACTGTTTTCCAATTGTATGTTATCACTGTGATAAGTCACAAAGTTAATATTTTTACCAATAGCTAAAATTAATTGCTAATTTTTATTGAACATATATATTTTTGAGTCAGATGGAACGTCTTTGAGTTTTACAATTATTATCCTAGGGATAGCCTTATGAATAAGTTCGGGATAACATTATTGAGTAATTTCTGTCGTTGCATGTAAAGAAATAGTATAAATAAAGGCCATAAACATTAGGATGCATAATCACTAAATGAGCAAAAGGCATGAAAAATAAAACCAATCACATGAGAAAATAACAATGACTGATAAAATATAGAAACACTTTAAAAGAGATTCAGATTGGAACACAGAAGTGATACTTTTGTTTACCAGGTAGATATTTGAATATTGTTTAGTTGTAGGATAGAGAGCAGGCTTTTCAATACAATGCTAGTAGAAGGGTGAAATAGTAAAGCAAATATAGACAACTCTTTCAGGGATTTCAGGATGAGTAAATAAAAGGAGTATTATCAAGATGATATTGATTGAATTCAAGCGTTTAAATGCTTGGTATTTAAACACTGGTAACAGACTAGATAGTGGGGAGATTGATGATCTGGGGAGAGGAGAGTTTTCTAGAATGCAAGTAGAAAAGACCCACTGTTCATTATGAAAAGAAGGAAGATCATTTTGGGTGCATGGAAACTTGTAGACTTGATAGCAGAAAGTTCCAACTTTCCATGTGAGAACTTATATCTGTGAGAATAGGCAGGAAATGACATTAGATGTTACAGGTGAGTAAAGAAAATTTGAAATATAGCCAGTGTGAAGAAGGTAAGAGAGTGCAAATGAGCACAATATGCACAGAAGAGAATCACCTACTTGATTTGAAATCTCGGTAGAGTTTGTAAACCAGATAATTGAGACAGCACCAGCTTTTGAAGTGGTGTTGTTTTTCACCAGTTTTCAACATCTTGGTTATAGTTATGGAGATGAAGATCACTTAATTTGAACAGTGCTGGAGTTTTGATAAGTTTATTGAGTTTTTGGCAGATAAATGTGATGAATGGAAAGTACGTAATTATGGCAAGTGAAGACTGAAGTGATGGAGTGTGAAATCAAAGTATCAGGAACTGTGTTTAAGAGAAGCATGAAAAATAAGAATGTATTGGGTTTTGAGCATAATGAACTATTATTTGATACCATTAAGTCTGGAGTGGCTTGATACTCAGCAGTAGTAAGAATAAATGCTTACAAGTGCTAAGAAGAGAGGAAACAATTAGGTTTTAGCTGTTACTAATTTTGAAGTTGCATCTGAATATTTGCTTTTTAAAGGTAGACGTTTAAATCATGTTTTGTTCATTATCATCTGACTATTTTATTTCATTTTGATTTTACTCCTTGATTTTGTGTCTCATTTTATCCTTATAACTCTTGTGATGGTGTTATCTTTTATGAATGATAGTGTCTAGAATTTTTTTGTTTTGTATATCAAATTTATTTTAAAATGTGGAAAGTCTTCTAGATTCTCTAGCTTTAGTTAACTTAGGTATTCATTCACTTCTATAAATGCTGACTTGTAATTAAAGTTGAATTATCTCGGCTCTGTTAGAACAAGTTTAAGACCCTGGTTGTCTTGGGATGAGTAAATAAAGAACTTTTTAGTGGATCAGACTGATTAAAAGTGAGTTAACTGTTGTGAGAGAAAAGCCCAGTAGTATTTAAAAGAGTCCCAACAAAATCTAGGCAATGATGTAAAATTTCTGGCATCTGATCAAATATTACCAGGGATTTAAGAAAAGGAAACTGAAATGACCTATAATCAAAGGAGAAAAAGTTCTAGAAAAGTAATAGGAGATTAAAAACAGATCTAATGATTGAAATAATATAGTACTTGAAATTATAAATAGACTAAAGGAGATTATCATCATATTGGGCACTGCAGAATAAAAAAAACTTGAAGAAATAACATAAATGATCTGAATTGAGTAGCCTATGCTGAGTGACAAGAGCTATTGATTAAATATTAGGCAACTTTGTAAATTGATTGTTAAGCTATTGGTAGCTTAAAATTGTTCATACTTAAGTCATGGAGATCATCAGCCCTAGACATGAGGACTTTTTTCATTATGCTCTACCCTGTCTGGAGCATTTGTTTATCAGCATGCCACTGAAACTCTGGGGGTGGAAAGTAGTGGAACAGAACATCGGTGACCTGTAGGACCGTCTTGAGCATTTTAACTTATTTATAAACGTATACTTGGAGTTTGAGCAAGAGGTAGAGACAGAAAATGTAGTTGAAGAAGTGATAAAATATTTTTGGATTTTACAAAAACCCACAGGTCCAAGAACTCAAAAATAAAGAGAAAAAAAGGTGAAAAAATTAGAAAAATTAGAAAAAGAGAAAAAATTATACCAAGATATTTCATACTTAAATTGCTGAAAGCCAGGAATAAAATGTAAATCTTAAAAGCAGCCCGAGAAAATAAAGACATTTTATACAGAACAGAAAATGTCAAAACTATTTCAACTAAAAGACATTGGGCCAAAATATTAAAAGAAAAAATTGTCCACCTAGAATTCTACATCCAGAAGATAAGTCTCTCAAAAATGAAGGTGAAATAAGTTTTTTGATGTGAACAAAATCTCAGAGAACTCATTATTCGTAGGCTTGCAGTGTAAGAAAGTTTTTTTTTTTTAAAGTAAAATAATTCCCAGTGCAAATTTGAATTTACAAAAACGAGAGAAGCACATAGCAAATAGTAACTGTGATATAGGAGGGTTTTCCTCATTTTAAAAATTCTCTTTATAATTTAACTTTTTAAAAATTTAATTTTTAATTGAGGTAATATTTGGATACCTCTGTCAGGTGTTACCACCATAGTGCAGTCACTACCAAATCACCCATAGTGTACCACCATAGTCCATTGTGCTTCCTCCCCTCTTTATTACTTCTTCTCAGTCCCTCCTCCCCTGGTGTTTCAGTTCTGTAGTCAGTTCTCAAGGGGTTGAAAAGCGAGAATGATAACAATGGTTACTGAAGGATTTATAATATATGTAGAAATCTGACACTATAACACAAAGTGTAGGAGAAAATAAATAAAAATACACTTTTGTAAACTCTTTAAAATATAAGTAAAGTGGCATTATTTGGTGGTAGGTGGTGATAAGTTAAAGGAATATACTGTAAAACTTAGAGCAATTACTATAAAAAAGTTGAAAGCTAAAAAACCAGTGCCACAATAAAATATGGGAAAAGCAGAAAAAGGAAAGAACAGATTAGACAAATAGAAAGCAAGCAACACAGTGGTATAGCAGAACCTAGCTATATCAAGAATCACTTTAAATATAAATGCTCCTACAGATCCATTAGAAGGTGGAGATTATCAGATCACTAAATAAACTATTGGAAACCCACTTGAAACATATGACACAGGTGATTTTTTTTAATTAAAAATATCCCTCATTTTAAATAATTTCAATTGGGAATCAAAGGTAAGGTGTGTGCTTAGTCTGTCATTTGATTTAACTTGATAGTATTTAATGCCATTTTTAGTGATACATGTAGACTAATTAATTGCAGGGTAATCCTCAAGCTATGTATAGACTTTTGGTTTTGGAAATTATTTTGAAGCAAGATAAATAATTAGTATATTTTTTATTAGGGAAATAAATGTTTTATACTCAGTGGCTCTGTTACCAGTTTGTCAGATATTTCTTAATCAGAGTGTAGATCATTCTGCCAAAGGAAAGTAGCATTTCAGATTAAATTACTACTTAATTTACTCATTTAATCTGCATTTACTGCCAGAAATTGCTAATGTAATGCTGGGAGAATGAAGTGGGAAAGTATTCTTTGGATGCTCTAGAATCACTGTGTTCAAGTAAGAAATGTGATAATCTTCCCAGTATGACACTAATTGGTATGCTTTTTATAACCAAACTCTGCTTAGCTGAAACTATCACTGTGTTTTCTATCTAGCTTGACACTGTAAGAAGCAATCTTCAGAATATTAGAGAAATTGAAAGTGATGAAGTAAGTGCTACTAGCACTAATAATCCAAAGAACATGGGAGTCACTAAAAACAAATCCAGGAATCTGCAGTCAGCAACTGAAAATGCAGATGATGATGGTAGTGTAGAGGAAGACAAGCAGGAAATGGAGCACAGGAAGGTTATCAAAACAGCGCGCCAGGTGACTGCACAGGAGATGGACCTAGAGGCTCCTGAGAAGAAGCTGGGTTCCACTCCTCAGAAAGCGCAAAAAAAGGCACCACCAAGGGTTGTTCATCAGAAAATTGAGAAGGCAGATGAAGAAAGAGAACATCAAAATTTAGATGAAGAAGAAGATGAACTAATGCAAATGTACCAGGTCCAAGTGGCTGAAGAAATGGCAAAGGAGATTAAGATGAAAATAAGGAAGAAACTCAAAGAGCAGTTGACTTTCTTACCTTCAGATACTTCATTGCATGATGACAAACTGAGCAGTGAAAAAAGGAAAAAGAAAAAAAAGAAAGTTCCAGTCCTATCTAAAGATGAAACAAGGTACTTCATATTGATAAATATGCAGTGCCCTCTTAAAAAAAACATTTATTTTCAGCTTTTGAGTGATACTGGGAGTTTGACAGAAAATTCTTAGCCTTTCATTTGTTCACATTGCCAGTACAATAACAACAGCTAACTTTTATGTAGAAACTTACTATGTGTTAAATGCTATATGAGTGTTAACTCATTTAATCCTTATGATAACTCTTTGAGATATGTTATCTTCTTTCGCAGATGAGGAAACACAAGGATTTAAGTTACAGATCAACTAGGAAGCCAAGCCAAAACCTTGGCTTTCTTGCTCCAGAATTTCTACCCTTAACTACCCACTTATACCTGCTTTTTAAATAATATAAACTTAATTACATCCCTTTTTTTGAGTCACAAATGCCTTTTTGGATATATATATATATACTTTTGTTTCCTTATTATAAAAATATATTTGCTCATTTTAGACCATACAGACACAAAGGAGAAAACATTAACAATCTACTAATCCATAGTCCACAGTTTTGTGTTCTTCTAGCCTTTTTCCCACATATGTTACTTAGACATATATGCTTGCATATAAAAGATGAACTTTGGTTATTATATTTTTATGTCTGCCCTAGGGAAATGAGAATGTCTTAGCTACCATTATTAGCTTTTTCTGCATTCCACATTTAAATAAACAACTTGAGGCAATGAACATTTTGTATTTGATATTCCCAGTTCAGGGATAATTTTATCTAATGTCCTCATATGAAAATAATTCCCTTCTTATCAAAGGCTAAACAACTCATGGTAACAAAGAGAGGCCAAATAGAGTTGCTGCAGGGCCATGTTAATATATTTTTTGGTTATCTATTGCTATACTTAAAAATTATCACTGAACTTAACAGCTTAGAACTATACAAACTTGTTGTTCAGTTTCTGTGGATCATGAGTCTGGGTATGTTTTAACTGAGTGCTTCTGAATCAGGATCTCTCATAGGCTTCAAGCAGGATGTCATGTGATCTGGCTGGGAGGGGTGGGGATTTGCCAGGTAATGAAGCCTTGGAAGATTTGGCTGATCCACTTTTATGCACACTTGTGGCCTTTGGCACATCTGACTAATTTTTGCCCGGAGACATCAGTTCTTTGCCACATGGACTGGCAGCTGGCTTTTGACTTCCTCAGAGTTAGGGCTCCAAGAGAGAGCAAGACCAAAGTCATTGTCTTTTTAGAACCCAATGTTAGAAGTGGCTTTCATTATTTTTGTCATTCTGTCTTTTAGAAATTAATCACTAGGTACAGTCTATAGTTAGGGGAAGGATTCCATGAAGATAATAAATGTCACCAGAGCCCACACAATTCTTTAAATCCTCTTCTAATGGTTGCTTATCTGTCTATATGAACTAGTAAGTTATATCCACTATTAAATAAGGTTAGTTCATGAATTTTGACTAAAACCATGTCATCTGTGTGACAGTGACATGCACAATGTTAATATTTGGTAATGTAATAAAATGGCATGGGTTTCATAAATTACTAATTTGAAATAATCATATTTTTTCAACCTCTGTGTATATGACTATATTAGGAGTCAATTTTTTATTATTTAAATACAGATTGATAAATTACAAATAAACAGGGACTGTTTATACAACTCATATTTCTTTTTTTTTTAAATAATAAATTTTATTTTTATATTCCCCCCATACAATTGCAAATGCCCCATTCTGACCCCAATCCCTTCCCTCCCACCCCCCACCCCCCAAAAAGTGTCTCTGGTTCATAGTTTTTGTTGATTTTGATTTTCACTTTCTTATAGTTATTCATTTTCCTGGTCCCTTATTTAAGTTTTCTAGATTCCTGCTATGAGTGAGACCATCCGGTATTTTTCTTTTTCTTTCTGGCTTATTTCGCTGAGCATGATCCCTTCCAGCGCCATCCATGTTGCTGCAAATTGCATGTGTTTATCTTTTTTGAATGCTGAGTAATATTCCATGGTATATATGGACCACATCTTCTTGATCCAGTCATCTATTTTTGGGCATTTGGGCTGTTTCCAAAGCTTAGCTATTGTAAATAGTGCTGCTATAAACATAGGGGTGCAGGTGTTCTTTGGAATGGATGTTTCTGTGTCCTTTGGGTAAATACCTAGGAGTGGAATTGCTGGATCATATGGAAGCTCTATGTTTAGTAGGTCCAGAAATCTCCACACAGCTCTCCATAGTGGTTGGACCAGTTTGCACTCCCACCAACAGTGTAAAAGAGTTCCTTTTTCTCCACAACCTCGCCAACATTTGTTGTTGCTAGTTTTTTTTTAATATGTGCCATTCTCACTGGTGTGAGATGGTATCTCATGGTAGTTTTGATTTGCATTTCCCTGATTACAAGTGATGTTGAACATTTTTTCATATGTCTGTTGGCCATTTGCATTTCCTCTTCAGAGAAGTTTCTTTTTAGCTCTTCTGCCCATTTTTTGACTGGGTTATTTTCTTTGTTGTTGCTGAGTCTCATCAGCTCTTTGCAGATTTTTGTGATCAGTCCTTTATCATTAGTGTTGGGTGCAAAAATGTTCTCCCAGTTGGTGGGGTTTCTCTTTGTTTTTGTTATTGTCTCTTTTGCTGTGCAGAAGCTCTTTAATTTGATGTAGTCCCAGCTGTTTATCTTTGCCTTCACTATCATTGCTTTGGGTGATGTGTCTGTAAAGATGTCTTTGATATGCAAATCACGTAGTTACAACTCATATTTCTGAACTGCTACAGTTATCAGCTCATGTGATACCGATTTTAATTTTCTTAATTTAAGAAATTTTCTTAAATCTTTATGAAAGGATGTAGTGGCACAGCACATTGGAAAACATAAGCAATTCATTTTTACCTAGAAATCAAAAATTGAATATCTGAAAACATTCTTTTGGTTTTGGAATAAATTTAGAAATGTATTAATCATTTACTTGGAAGTAGGGTGAGGATGCTTTGATCACTATTATTTAAAAGCAGATTCACTGCTCATAAATTGCAATTTTAATTTTTGCTGACATTTCCAGCTCAATTTAATTTAGCTCATAGGATATGTATATATAACCTATCACTGTGTATAAAAAATATCCATAATACTAAGTTTAGCAGGTAACCATTTGACAGGTAACATAAGAAAATTAATTTTTTAGAAAGAGATAATGCTGATTTTAGGATGGTCCTTTCCTTTATTAACTGTTCCCTTTGTTTTACCACGAATGATAATAATAATTTATTTGTGCTGGTTTGTACTTTGTGGTTATATTTTTAGTACATTGACCAAGTCTGATGACACAGTTGAAAATGAGCAAAAAAAGGAGTCTGCACCCGGAATAGTTATTTCTGATTCTCATCAAAATGATGAAATAAATTCAATGTTACAAAATGTAGAAGATAGCATCAAAGAAGACACAAAATCCAAACCCCCCAAGAAGAAAAAGAAGGCCAAAGCAGGTTTGTTATCCAAATTAAATCTGTGCCTTGGTAGAAAAAAACTTTATTCTAAGACTTTTTATCCTTAATGAATCTAACTGAAAAAAATCCAGTATAGAATATTTGATATTCTTGAATTCATCTGGATTAAAATATTCATTTAGTTATAACTCTGGGTCTCTGTAATGAGCTAGTATTATTTGAGTTATCTCTAATTCTTGACTTATTTTAATTTAGCTCTAGAATGATGTTTACTTTGTGGTTGATATTGTGACATAGAAGATTTCTTCTTTATACAATTGTTTAGATTCCCCTAAATAATTAATTCATAGTTATTGAAAGCTATAAATGGTCAGCAGCCAATAAACATTTCAGAACTTAAGCCTGTATCCCTGTGTCCATCATGGAATTTTCCTAATTCCTCAGCTAATTTAGCTTCTGTCCTGTCCCCACTTTTTCTTTTACCCCCTTGTTTTTGCTCTACCGCTACACTCTTTTCTATTATTTTTTCTTAATAATCCTGCCTTTTTAAAACCTCTTCCATTTTTTCTTCTCAATTGCCATTTATTTGGCCAAAAATTGGTACTGAAATAGACAATTTTGGAATTTATGGTACCTATTCATTGAATGATGTAATCGGTAATTTCTTCATTTTTAAATTTGCTCAAGTCTTCTATATATCATTTTAAGAAATGGAATTATCTTTTTATATTTATATAATGTGTGAGAATATTTTATATATCTGAATATCCATTTTTTTCCTCAGTTATAAATAAACACACATAGGGCAATTATGATATCATGACAGTCTGGGTTTTATTTATTCTTTGCTGTCTTTTGATCAACAGAATTTTAAAGTAAAATTCCAATTTATCTTTTTTTTTTGCTTCGATCATGTGTTCTTTCTGTGATATAAGAAATCTTTCCATAGTCCTAAAGATGTGTTTCAATGAAATATTTTCTAATAATTTATAATTAATTTATAATGGTGAGTGGTGGTTGTCAAGAACCATTCTTTCTCATGTGAATATATAATTCACCTAGTACAGTTTACTGAAGAGAGCCTCTTTTTACTGTTTTGCGGTGTCTCTTTTATCATAAATGACATGACCTTGTAAATGGATCCATTTCTGTAGTCCATTCTATTACATTAGTCCACATCATCACCACCCTGTGTTAATTACTGTAGTTTTATAACAGGTCTTACTATTTTGGAGTGTAAGTGCTCAGCTTTTTCCCTCTACTTCAACATTGCCTGTGCCATTATTTTCTCCTTGCATTTCTATATGAATTTTAGAAGCAGCTTCACAGTTCTCCCTCCTCCTTACCCTTTTAACACCCCTCATGATTTTTTGTGCACGTTGGGTCAATTTAAAGAGAGTCACAATTTAACAATTCTCTAAGTAGTCTTAATATCTTTACAAAGTATTGATTCTTACCATACATGAAATTGGCATTTACTTATTCAGTTTACCTTGAAAATATTGTAAACTTCAGTAAAGTTTCTTCTTGTATTTATTTGTAGGTAGTTGGTGTTTCTTAAGGCTATTTTAAAAGATAATGATTTAAAAAATTTTGTTTTCTGTTTGTTTGTTTCTGGTATACATATATAGAAATGTTAATTTGTTTTTAAAAGGTTAACATTGTGTCAGTGTTCTTGCTAAATTCATTTTACTTCTAAGACTTTATCCATAGATTATTTTGAATTTTCCACATGTACAGCCCTATCATCTGTGAAGAATAATTTTATTGCTTCTTTTTTAGTCTGTACATCTTAAGTCCTTTCTCTTGTCTTGATACACTAGTAAGGACTCCCATTACAATTTTAAATACAAATAGAATAACATGTACTCTTCTCTTGTTACCAGTCCTGTGGGAAGCTTTCATTTTGTCATTTTTGAATATGATGTTTGCTAGAGATTTTTTTTGTAAATAATCTCTAATAGACAATGACTTATATTTTTAATTGGGAGACCATTTTTTTTTATCATGAGTAGCTTTTCAATTTTATCAGATATTTTTTCTGCATCTATTAACATGATCAGATAAGTTTCACCCTTTGTTCAATTAATATGGTTTTATTAGGACAGGCATTAAACCTTCTTTGTGTTCTTAACAGAAGTAGGAGTGCCCACTTGGTTGTGATGTATTATCTTTCACTTTTATCTCCTATTAGATTTGACTTGTTGATAGTTCATTTGGGGTTTTTATATCTGTGATGAGGAAAGTGATTATTACTTTAACCTTCTTGAAATACTGTTTTTGAAAAGTGGCTTATGGTGTAAATTAACCATTTAATTTATAGGGCTTCATCTTTACCTGATTTGTTTCAGGCCACTACCTGTGGTCATTGGTGGGGAAATAAATATTCTTCACCCCAGTTTAATACTTTAATAAACACAATATTTTACTCTTAGAGTTTAGTGTGCTTTTTTTCCCCTGGCTCTTTCTTCCCCCTTTTAAGTTCCGTTGTTTAATTGTTGTAGGAACAATTAATTATTACCTGTTATAATTGTAACAACTTTTCTTATATGCCTATAGTTTCAGATGATAATGAAGACACTGATGGTGATGGTGTTCATGAAATAACAAGCCAGGACAGTCCACTTTATCCCAAACGTTTGCTTGATGATGACCTTGTCCTGGGAGTTTACATTCACCGAACTGATCGACTTAAGTCAGATTTTTTGATTTCTCACCCAATGGTAAAAATTCATGTGGTTGATGAGAATACTGGTCAATATGTCAAGAAAGATGATAGGTAATGTTTTAAGTTGAAATTAAAACTGTCTACAGAAGTCATTTTCTGCTACTGAAAGTTAAATGGAATACACTTATGGATATGTATTAGAGAACAGTCTACTAATTGTATGTGTTCATCAAACATTGATACTGATGAATATAATTTATAGTAGAAATGGAAAACATCTGTTAATTAATGGAGTCTTGAAAGTAGAGGGAAGTTGAGGAAGCTTCTACAAGTTAAATGACCAACTTACAGCATTTAACTTGATTGTAAATTATCTTATTTTGCTCTATGCTCTATTGTCTGGTTTCATATTTTCCTTATGAAATTAATGTTACTTGGGCTACAGGTGAGAAAAATGAATCTTCAATTTAATTTTTTTCTAATACTGTTCTGTAGCTAACAAGTTGGAAGGTCCAAATAAAAAAGTACAATAAAATAGATTGTTGTGCTAGAATGAATGCATATATGTGTATATATACACACACATACATATTTACTTGAAAAGTTGGAGGAATAGTTATGAAGATTATCAAAAAGGCCATTGACTTACTCAATTTTCTGAGGGCATACAGAAAAAATATGACACATCCTGAAGATTTTGCAATCCTGTTATGCTCTTTTTTTCATTTTTAGATTGTACTGTTTTATCACTAATTCTTTTAAGATTCTGAGGGAGTTACTTTATTCCAGCTTTATATGCTAAAGGTATGCTCTCACTTTATATTTTTGTAATAAAATAATTTTGACACCACTGAAATATAATACAAGGTGATAGTAAGGTATTATTACTTTTATGTTTCCTAAAATTCATAGTGTTCTAGATGGATAATGAGCATAATTTTTTCTTTTGTATCATGACTATTCATTATTTACCTTAAACTATTTTTATTTTTTCTCATCTCAAAATTATTATAAGAATTGTCTTAATGGAAATACCTGTTTTTGAACAGTGAACGGCCTGTTTCATCTTACTATGAAAAAGAGAGTGTGAATTATATTCTCCCTATTATGACCCAGCCATATGATTTTAAACAGTTAAAGTCAAGACTTCCAGAGTGGGAAGAACAAATTATATTTAATGAAAACTTTTCCTATTTGCTCCATGATGTTGATGAGAGCCCAAAAGTCATCTTGTTCTTTGAGGTATGGATTAAATAGAGCAGTTTAAAGTAAATTTTAATTGCTATTTTAATATAAGCCAAGTTTTTAATAGTTTAATGTTACAACAATGCAATAATATGACAAAGTATGGTGATAATTTAATCTCTAGCATTTAGTGTTTGTAATATGATAATGGAAATACAAGTGAGGGATACAAGTAATACTTGCTGAGCATTTACTTGTGTGTTTAGTCATTTGATTTGCTCTGTATTATTTAATCCTTACACCACCATGACAGTTAACTGAAGTAATGAATCCAATCTCTATATATGCAATCCTCCATTCATAGCCCATTTCACAAAGTATAAACTCATTTATATCAAATTCTCTAGAAATTTGTATAATACTTAGATACATAAAGGTAACCATAGATAAATCAACTGGTTAAAACAATGTAATGCAGTACATAATTAAAATGGAATAGAACTCAGATATGAAGAGTTAGTGGAGGGTCAGAGGCAGTCAGGGAAGATTTTAGTGGAACATCTCACCTTTGAGCTGGCTTGTAATTCTAAGTTTTACTGCAAAGAAAATCAAGTTTTGGGATATAAAATGACTTTCCCAAAGTTATTCCAGTTTTAAGTGCAGGTAATTTGTATTTGAAAATAGTTTGAACCTAAAGTTCTTCCTATTTTCCCTCTACTTCATGTTAGCTTTCCATAAATAAAGGGAAAAAGAGAAAGTCTCTTTTTCAGTTTAAGCAAGATGGAGAATTTTCACATGGGAATAGCAAGACATGACCAGAGCCAGTAGTTCTTTTTGTCAGGTTACTTGTTTTTATATCCTAACTTTTATATGATACAAATTTTCCACCATGTACATACATGGTTATGTTTTATGATTATTTTTAGAAAGATGTAATTTGTATTTCAAGAAACTTTTTCTTTGTGGTAGAAACTTATTAAGTATTTTATAATCTTTTTAATTTAGTATAACAAAACTAAAAAAAGATAGATTGTTGGATTATAAATATTTTTGGTTACTTTATAACAATGTTATTGTCTACAATTGTTTTTTGATTTCAGCTTTTTGAAAGGTTATTTGAGGAAAACTTGATAGTAATGCAATTCTTTAAAACCATAATTCCATTTTTAAGTATTTTTCCTAGGGGGAAAATGACAGTAAATACAGATGTATGGAAAGATATTTATTTCAAAATGTTATAGAAGCGAAAATTTTAGGTAGAAATCATTCTTTAGTAAGATATTTGATAAAATAAAATTTGGCTTTTATTAAACCATAATTAAGCCATTATTAAATCCTGATATTTACAAGGCAGAAGATTACATATGTGTGTGTGACATGAAGAGATGTCACGTTATGTTATATGAAAATCGTTTGCAAAATGACATTGGAATTATAGTGCCACACATTCAGGAGTACACAGAAAAAAAGGTTCAGATAACCAGATGTTAATGTTAATCATCTGAATTGTAAGTTGTTTTCCTTTTGTGAAATATTTTTCTTGCACTTTCAGTGTTTTTTTTCACTGAGCACATACTACAGGTGAAGACAGTCTTAAGTACATAAAAAAGGATGGAGTTCATGTATTTTTTAGTAGTTTTCTATAAAGAGTCTTTATTTCATAAAGAACTTTCAATAAGCACCAGTATTTTCAAAGTGATAGTCTCTGCAGTTACCGAGAATAGTGTCTGTGGTTGCTTGGTTGTAAATTTATATATGTCCCTATAGGATATATATAAAAGAAATGTTTTTGAGAAGCCTAAGTAGAACATATGCACAAAAAGAATACTTAGGAAGGATGATCTTTCCTAAACTTAAAGGAAGACGATCCAAGGCAGAGTCAGGATATAGCCATGGCTTTTTAAGACAATTCTTTGTAGTCTACTGTTATTATTTAGGAAGTAATCTAAACTTAAGCCTTCTCTCCTTGGTATATTTGTGCATAGAATATATTTGAGGTAATAAACACTTTGCCTTGGTTTTAAATAAAGCTCAGTACAATATTCATAAAAGATAACATGGTTAAAAAGATAAACGACTATCATTGACCGGATTATTTACTTAAAGGTAAATAAAATTAGATGAAAATGTGTTTTCCTCCCTATAAGGAAAACAATTTTATGTATGCAAGTGATTTTTTAATTTTAATACTTTGTTACTAGAAAATACTAAATTTTAGGTATCCTCATATTCTGTGAAATAATTTTTTCATACTTATTACCAGATTCTTGATTTCTTAAGCATGGATGAAATTAGAAATAACTCTGAAGTTAAAAACCAAGAATGTGGCTTCCGGAAAATTGCCTGGGCATTTCTCAAGGTATGTTTTTCATCTATTTTCAGCACTTTTAAAATAATCTTCAAATCTGATTTACTGCTTTTCTCAAGTCATTTTGACTTTATATAAGGAGCTATGACCTAAGATAAGGCTATAGCGGTAAAGAGTTATTAATTCAAGCTCAGGGGATGCTCAAATATTTAAGAATCTAAATTTATTTAGATTCTTAAATATTTGAGTTCCTACTGTGTGCTGAGCATACTCTTTGGCTCTGACAATGTAGCATTGAGACAGTCCAGGCATAATTTATTCAACTTAACAAATATGTATTAAACCCTTCCTATGTTTCAGTCACTCTTCTAGTCAGTAACAAAGAAGACAGACTCCTTGGCCACCAGGATTTTATATTCTAAAAAGAAAAGCAGATATAAAACAATTGATTATGTGATTTATCTTTGTTATAATATTTATAAAATCTCTGGGTGTTATGGTATGGATGATAAAAGTCCTGTGGCGTCAGGGAATGATTTCCTAAAGAAGGCGACATTGAACCTGAGCATGAGCCAGATGATGGCAGTGGGGAGAAGTATTTCCAGTAGAGGGTTCAGTCTATGTAAAGATGCTGATGTTGGAAGGAGCTACTCAGATAACAAAAGGAAGGCCACTGAGATTGTAGGACAAAGACTAAGAGAGAAAATTGTGCCTGAAGAGGTTGCTGAGGTCGGGGGGGGGGGGTTTAAACAGAGTCTTCTAACAAAATAAAGGCATTGTAGAAATTTAAAGAACAACGAGAAATCATTACAGGATTTTAAACAAAGGATGAAATAATCTGATTTATGTTTTGGAAAGATTGCTGGATGGAGAATGGATTAAAGAGGGCTCAAATATCTATGCTGGAAGTTCAAGATAGAAAATTCTTGCAGCAGTCAAAGTATAAATGGTAGAAATTATGGGATGCTTTTGGCAGAGATGAAAGATGTGAATAGATTGATGTTGAAAAAAATTTTAGTTTTATAATTCTTTTATTTTTGATATTCTTTATGAGTTAAAACATAAATTTGACTTATTAAAAAGTCTTAAATAATTAACCTATTTTGTAAATTTTATATATCTTTTATATTTGCACATCCATCATTCAAATATATCTATATGTCTGTAACAGTAGTCATTCTTGTTTTCTAGTTCAGTTTCTATGTTAACATGTTACCTGCATACTTTTGTGCTATAATAAAGATTCTGTGAAAACCCAGCTGAAGCACTTAATCCACATTGGAGGTTAGGAAAGACTTTGAAAGAGGTGCAGTCTGAATGTTGAAAGGCAGTTTGGTTAGCAGTAGTGAGAAAGTAATTTCGCCACCCTTCTTCCCCTCCAGATGTCTCAGTTCTGTGGTCAGTTTTTAAGGGTTGGTTTTAAAGTTTGTCTTTGAAACTGGTTTCTCTATATTCCATATATAAATGACAACATCCTGTATTTATCTGTCTCCTGGCTCATTTCACTTAGCATAATCCCTCCCAGCACTATCCATGTTGTCACATGTGGCATGAGTTTATGTTTTTTGATAGCTGAGTAGTAAACAAAGCACAAAGTCACATTCACATAGTAGACATTGCCACCTTGTGGTTTTACTAGAAACCACTTTCATTCCTTTTATGCTGTTTGTACAGACCTGCAGTGTTTACTATAAGTAGCATTTGCAGAAACAAAAATGTATTTCATAGCATTTTTACCTTTAAGTGCTTGTGGATCTTTAAAATTTATCCATCTGATGCTGTTAGCGGAAATGGCAGTGACGAAGTCTCTCATCTCCATTCCTTGTACAGGGTAAAGTATGTCAAGTGCTTCTTCTATTGAACCACTTTTATATTGCCTTCATTAGATTGTAAGCTTTTCTTAAAATCTAAGTGACTTCTTTTTGGAAGTCTTTTCTTAAAATCTAAGTGACTTCTTTTTGGAAAGTTTGTTGAAAATTATTCCTTATTTATTGTCTCTCTTTAAATTTAATACATCACTCTCTTGAAATGCTCAATCCATAATATCCCAGCTCCTAGCTTATTAAAAGTACACAAAAAGGAGTCCATGAAAGAGTATCTGTTTGAGTTGGTGAGATTTTTATTCTCATATTAATCTCCATTTATTTACCTTAAATGCCATTATTTAATCAGTTTTTACTGAATAGCCCTTAAGGAGGAGGCAGACTTCTTCACATACTTAATAAGTGATGAATGATTTGAATGAGTTTGATTTTCTTAATTATTAATTACTTCTTGAAAATGACTCTGACTTTTTAAATTTATTTTAACTTTTTAAAAACTAACACAATATAAAACTTTACTGTTTAAAATATTGATACTAAACAAATGGAAAGTGTGCTCCTATTTTTAAAATAATATGTATTTTAATTCTTGTCATCATTTTAAACAAATGTATATTGATTATCTCCTGATGCAAGTGACATCTGGCACAATAATGTAAATGCTTTTCTAATAGTCTGAAATTGTATTTCATGCTGCTATCAGAAAAATATTTAAAAAGCCATTTGGGTTATATTTTGTCAAAATGATCTGGAACTGTGGCTTAACCATCTGTGTCTAGTTCTTTCCTCTGCCTTATAAATGTAAGGAATTTCAGCATGCCAGATTAATGAGTCTTTGGTTATTAACTATTTCCTTATTGAATGTACCTATTTTCAATGAGGATAAGATTTCATTTGAATTCTTATTTTAAGCTTCTAGGAGCCAATGGAAATGTAAACATAGATTCAAAACTGCGCTTGCAGCTATATTACCCACCTGCTAAACCTCGCTCTCCTTTAAAAGTGGTTGAAGTTTTTGAATGGTGGTCAAAATGTCCAAGGAATCGTTATCCATCAACATTGTATGTAACCGTAAGAGGACTAAAAATTCCTGAATATGTAAGTTAATAGCACATTAACATTATTAAATCTGTGTCCATTGTGTTGAGATTAAATAGTGACATGTTTTCCATTTCTAAAATGATAAGGTCTCTAGATTATCTTATAAATTACTACATTAGAAAAGTAATATCAGAGGTTATATATTAGACCTGTAGTAGCTGATACTTAAAAGATACATAAATGAATTTTAAGTCCTAAATATAGATTTGAGTGTTAGGGGAAAAAGGGTTTTTTAAAAATATATTAGTTTTAAAAATTAACCATAGAAGTGTGATTTAAAGCAGGTGTTGACAGATGTTTTCCATACAGAACCAGGAATTAAATGGTTTAGTCTCTACATGCCATATAGTCTCCATCTTAACTTTACCTTTGTAGCATGAAAGTAACTACATAGACATGAGTAGGTAATAATTAAATGATGGGTACGGGTGTATTTCAATAAAACATTTTTTACAAAAATAGCAGGCTAGATTTAGTTCAGGCAACGGTTTTATTTATAGTAGTATCTCTACTGCCATTTTCCATAGGCTGAAATTACAAATAATCTTAGCAAAAAATTGGTCTTAAAACGAAGTGAAACTTTTCCTTTGGTCTTACTTACTTAAGACATTTCAGATCAGTTGTATATTTTGTAGTTGATATTATAACCTGTGTATCAAAACCTTTGACCTTTATTATATAAGTTTTGTGATTTTTAAAGCCAGAGAGAGCCTATCAGCACTATTATATAATGTCTGGTAGATATTAGTGAAGAGGCTAAAACAAGGGAACAGAGTTATTAAAACCATTTCATACAAACCATTGGAGGTTTTAAAAGTTTCTCCCAGCTTTTAAGGCATTGTAGGGTAAGTAAAAAAGTATCAGGCTTTTCTGCCCTTCCGCCATTAGGATTGAAGATGGAACCCTGTGGTCCCAAATGCATGCCTTATAGTGGGCACCTGGAGTAGGGTATGGGCATGTGTAAGTGGGTACACCTGGGCTGAGAGACTGAGCTTATAAGGGCGGCGTCATGGTGATGCCAGCAGAACCACGAGAGGAAGCAGAGAAAACATGAGAGAAGGCCGGAGAGCCCAGAAAGAGTGGAGACTTGCTGGGGGCTGGGAGGCCTGCCAGCCTCCCAGCACCCCTGCCTGCCTTGTGCCTGGTAAATCCCAATAAAAGCCTGCAAAAGCCACCGAGGGCTCCAGGACTTCTCCTTACCCTGTCTGCTCAGCTCATAGAGATCCTGCTCTGTGCCCATCCTGCCAATACAGGCATTTTTAATTTAACTTTCATTTTATTAGAATAATGCACCAATAAATATAGGCTTTTTCCTGGATTACATTTTGAAAACATTTCTGTGGTGTTTGCTATTTTCAAAGCAATAAATACTGGCAAAGAGCAAAAGATTAACATGCGCTATAAAAACTTTCTCATTTTTTACATGTACTTAGATAAAGCCATCTTACCGTTCTATGATGGCTCTTCAGGAGGAAAAAGGTAAACCAGTGCATTGTGAACATCACCATGAATCAAGTTCAGGAGACTCAGAACCTGGATTAGAAGATTCAAAGGAAGTTGTAAAGTGGAAGCGACTACCTGGGCAGGTGAAATGTTTGATAATACTAGATTTTTTATAATACTAGATTCATTTGGATATTTAGTTTAAAAATTCTAGTAGTTTCTAGGGTATAACTAGCTTGCTACTTAAATCCCCCAGATTGTCCATCTTTGTTACCTCAGTCTTATCTTTCCATTAGGTCATTAATTATTTGACAAATAATTAAATGGAATACCTATCAAGTGCATAAAAGCACTTAGGTCCTTTGAGAACCCATGCCATTTTCTTACTCTGCTAGAACTGCCACAAAAAATACTGCATTCTGAAAATCTGAAACAACAAAAATTAATTTCACAGTTTTAGAGTCTCAAAGTCCTAAGATGAAGGTATTGACTGGTTGGGTTTACTCTGAGGCTTTCTCCTTGGCTGCCAGGTGACTGCCATTTTGCTACCTCTTCATGGCCTTTTCTCCAAGCATGTATATCCCTCATATAGATCTCTTTTTTTTTTTTAATAGAGGCATGCTTTATTTATTTATTTATTTAGTTAGTTTGTTTATACATGCACTGGGTACAGTCAGAAGTGCGGGAGGGCGAGAGAATTCACCAGAGCCAGAGCGGGGAGCAGTACAGGCAGAAGGACCGAGGTACACTGCTGAGGGGAGCAGCGGGCGGCAGGAGAGGTCTGCGAGCCATGTGGGACCCTCTTCCGGTGGCCAGGGAGCAGCCGGGGATCGAACCGGCGCCGCAGAGGCCGCGGGCAGCTTCGCAACCCAGCGCTCAACCGCTGTGCCACCGGGGAGGCCCCTAGATCTCTTCTTTTAAGGACGTTGTTGGATAAGTGAAAATTGTGAGGATTTCCCGCCCTCTCGCTGTTAATATTAATGATTGACACCTGTGGGCTTGCACGCGTGCCTGATGGCAGACAACTGGAGTAGGGTGTGAGCATGTGTAGGTGTGCACACCTGGGGTGAGACTGGGCTTATTAGGGCGGCGTCGTGGCGTCTTCTACACCAGAGGTAGAAGAAACTGAGACAGCTGGTAGCAGAGAAGCAGAGCAGAAAAGAGCCTGCGAGAGAACACTAGAGAGCCCAGAAAGAGTGAAGACTCACTGGGGGCTGGAAGGCTGACAGGCTATCCCTCCTCTCCCCCCACATGCCCCCTCCCACCCCGCATGTCATGTGCCTGGTTGCCGCATTACAAGTGATGTAAAAAGCTCAAAAGTCTGAGAAAGCCACTGAGGGTCCCAGGACTCTCCTTTACCCATCTGCCCGGTCATAGAGATCCTGCTCTGTGCCTTCCTGGCATTACAGATGTGAATTAAGTATTAGACATAGAGTTTAAATTCATTTAATTTGAGGGAGAACTGATTCTGTTTCAAAAGTAATTTGTTAGCGTTTTCCATTCTGCTTACTTGCTTTTCTTCTGGGACTTGAAAGAAAGAATACAACTCTATCACTACAGTAAGTAAAGTTAAACCTGGCCTTCCTATTTCAATATTTCCTAATTTATATTTTTTAAATGTATTTTTAGGCTTGCCGTATCCCAAACAAGCACCTCTTCTCACTAAATGCAGGAGAACGAGGATGTTTTTGTCTTGCTTTCTCCCATAATGGAAGAATATTAGCAGCAGCTTGTGCTAGCCGGGATGGATATCCAATTATTTGTAAGTAAATTATCCTGTTTAATCTGATTATAGTCTATATGGAGGGCATTCTTTGATTTTTAAAATTAATTGAAATCTTAATTTGAGTAATGCCCTAGTTCTACTAATTTAAAGAAAATAGGCTTTAGTAAAGCAAGTTTTTTTCAAAATAATTTATATTTTTCTGTATAATTTTTATTTAGAAATAGAATGAGCATGATGAAATGAAGATGTAAATACATATTTAAAACATGCAGGGTGATTTTTGCAAGCATTTTTCATTTTAAATACAGAAATTTAGGGACAAAGGATTAATTGATCTCATGAGGAATTTTAATCCAATGTTGGCAGGTGATAGCAACCTAAATTAAACTGTAGAAGCCCTCAAACATGTGTGCTATGAAACAATAATTGGCCCAGGAGTACCTGGATTAATACTTCTTGTTATGATAGAGAAGTTTGCAGAGACCCAAATCCAATCTCAAACTGCCTTTAAAAATATAGAAAACCATGTTAAAAAGAAAAACTACTTCTATATTGATAGATTTTTTTTTTTTGAAGTGAGTGTTATGACACTTAGAAGCAATAAATCCTTTCCCTTAATTCTTGCTCAATAATGATACCAGTTCACCTCAGAAGGAAATAGCCAGCCTTTCATCCTCTGTCCTTTGCAAGAGATCTTACTGAATTTTCCTGGACTGATTTGCTTTTGTTCAGCAGGGACTCATAATTAGTTTGATTAGCACTTATTAAATAATATTCTTCCCCATGAAATAACGTTAACTTTGCAAAACATAATTATTTACGTAGTTTGATCACCATTATATGATTTAAAAAATTTACCAAAATCTGTGCATAGGGTAAAAAAAATTCTGAAGAAGCACCCCAAATATTAATAGTGATCTCTCTTTGTGACAGTGAAATAGTTACTTGATTCTGATTTGTTTTTACATTTCTGTGATAAATATCTTACTTTATGACAAAAATACACCTGTTCAAAATGCTAAGTTTAGATATACTTACTGCTTAAATCTCAAAAGAAAAAGGCTCAAAAGCTCTGCTTTTGGTTTTTGTTTATGATGTTTCTACTGGTAATTGGTTTTGACTGTTGAATGTGCAGGTGATGTTTTTCATACATTTGGGAAAATTAGTCTTTATTTCTACAAATGTCCTTTCTAACCCTCCCCCCCTTTTTTCTCCTGGAACTCCATTTTGTTTTTCTGCTTCTTCTGGAACTCCATCATTTCTGTGTTGCTATAGTTGGTGCTGTCCCATAGGTCTCTTCAGCTTTCCTCTTCATTCTTCTTCAGTCGTTTTCTTTCTGTCCATCAGACTGCATAAACTCAATTGAACTATCTTCAGGCTTACCAGTTCAAATATGCTTTTGAGCTCCTCCAGTGAATTGTTTATTCTAGTTAATTGTACTTTTCAACTCTAGAATTTCTGTTTGGCTTTCTTTGATAATTTATGTCTCTTTATTGATGATCTCTTTTTTTGATGAGAAATAAAATAATTTCTCACCTTAATTGTTTTTAATGGTTTTCTTTAGATACTTAAACATTAGTAGATTTAAGTCTTTAAGAAGAACAATATCTAGAATTCATTATGGAGAGTTCAATTAACTTTTTTTTTCCTGTGAAAGGGCATACTTTCCTGTTAATTTTTTATTGTCTCCATAATTTTTTGTTGAAAATGGGATATTTCATATATGAGAATGTGGAAATTCTGGAAATCATATTCTTCTTTGTCCAATTCTCCATCCACCCAACAGAGATTATTTATCGTAGCCTGTTTGTTTAGTGATTTTCCTGGAGTGATTCTATCATCTTTTTCCTTCATCATGTATAGCTCCTGAAGTTTCTGTTTGGTTAGTTGTCAGCTAATGGTTACAGAGATTTTTAAATGCCTTGAGTGAATAGATAACCCAGCCTTGGTCGTGAGGCTTTCGCAGGCATTTTCCAACTATGCCGTGGCCTTCTCTTCCTATTTGAACAGAGCCTCTTCAGGGTACCCAGTGTGAAAGAGGGCCTCTCAGGTTTTCTTGGGCATGCACACAACCTTTCACATGTGTGTGTTCATCTAGAATCCCAGGAATGACTCGAAGTTTTTTTAAGTCCCCTCATGGATATCTCACTCCCAGACTTTTCCTTTTAAGTTTTTGGTCAGCTTCTTAGCCCCAGCTGGTATCACAGCCTCTGAGGGCTATGCCACTGGTTATCTTAGCATGCATCCTTCCGTTAGGGCTGGGACCAGCATGCACAGAGTCAGGTCAAATAAAGCCAAACACTGAGAATGAAGACTGAGGGTATTGCCCCACTAACACTGATGTCGTGAAGATGGGACTTTGGGGAAACGTCAGATCTTTGTGCCTCATCCCACGTCAGCTAGACTACTGGTTTTAGTTGTGAGATTTTTGGTTTTTAAAATTTCCTTGGAGCTTTGGAAGGGCAAGTTAAAACACATCTGAGCTCAGTGTTCTTACCAAGATGCAGCTATTTTTCTTGCAAAAATACTCCTATTTTTATAAGCTTTTGCTTAATATTCAGAGTTCTGGAAAAGTTGACTTTTGTTCATGTTCTTTTTGCTTTTTAAAAAAAATTTCTTATTTTTCTGTTCCAGAAATAATTCTATACTGCTTAAATGGCTTTTGGTTTTACCACTAGGTGGAAGTAGAGATGTGGAAACTTTTGTTGTTCAAGGTTTCATTATATACATTATATACACAAAAGGTTTCATTCTATACATTCTATACATAAAATAGTAATACCCCAATATATGTATGTATTTATGTATGTATGTATATAAAATCACTTTAGTAGTTTAAATTATTATTTCAAATAATTAAACCTTTGGTTGGATCTTTTTGATTTTCAGGTAAAACAATAACATTCATAAACGCCCAAATTATAGAAATTTTGAAGTGAAATGCACTTTCAATGTCTTGTTATTTTATTAATAAATTGATTATTGACATTTACTAGAATTTCTTTGAAGAGATGAGAATAATTGTTAATTGCAGCATTTTCTAAAATTCTGTGTGTGTAAATTCTTGTGTCTAAAGCAAATAAAAAACTATTTTAAGTAGGTTAAAATTTTTTATATTGACAGTGTCCTCGATGACATAGTATTCTTGTAGACAATGCTTGCCTTATGTACAAGTTACTATAAGTTATGTATTTGTGTACTGCTGGATTAAGGATTCACTGGAAACCTACTAATTTTTAATATTTTCATTAGTATATGAAATCCCATCTGGACGTTTCATGAGAGAATTATGTGGTCACCTTAATATCATTTATGATCTTTGCTGGTCAAAAGATGATCGCTATATACTTACTGCATCATCTGATGGCACTGCCAGGTTAGTATACCTGAAAAAAATTATTGTATGAGGAGTTTGTTATCAAGGAAAACAAAGGGAATGTGTAAAGTGTTATAACTACTTTTCTTAATCAAGGGGTTGTCATAAATATATATCATACAGATTGAATAAATGTAGTGAAAACTTCTTATTGCATGTTCTTGTTAAATATATTTATTTAGGGCCTCCTTGGTGGCACAATGGGTTGAGCACAGCACTGCAGAGGCTGTCTGTAGCTGGTTTGATTCCCGGCCGGCCAGGAAACAATCCCCATGGTGGGGCAGACCTCTCCTGTCTTGCCCGCTGCTCCCCTCAGCAGTGCACTTTGGTCTGTCTGCCTGTTCTGCTCCCCGCTCTCTCTCTGGTGACTCTTCTCATGCTTCTGCGCCTCTGGCCTATACCCCAGTTCTTTTATAAAAATAAATAAATTGTAAAATATATATATTTATTTATGTGATAGATAATCCTTCTAGTCCTAGGTAACAGTCATTATGTGCACTCTTCAATTAATACTTTAAAATGATTTTATTGAACAGCTGAGGTTTTTTGTAGAATATAAGCTCTTGATTGCAAGGATGCCATCTTCACTGTTGCCTGGATGCAGAAGCCAGGCCCTAGTGGTCAGTATATACCAAAATACATGAGCGTGTACCTTATGCTCTAAGAACTTTATACTTTGTCAGGTATTTGCATTATTCAGAATGTAGTCTTAATTTAATCCTTTCCAGTTTAATATCACAATGAAATATTTAAAAAGCTACTTATTAGAGTTTCAGTTATACTTTTTTTTGGCTGCTTGTTCTATCTTGGATGTTTTCTAAAAATATTGCTTGTCTTTATGCATATACATACATAATCTTTTAATTCCAATAAATGTTAAGTAGATACATATAAATATTTATTATCTCAACAGACTGAGAAAATGACCATTAGAGCAAGTTGAGATCCACTCTGACTTCTGTCATATTTACTTGGGCATTTTGCTCTTTTTAACACACTTTTTTTAATAGCTACTTCTGGTATTTGTGGTCCTTCTATTACTCTTATCCATTTCCTTTTTAATATAAAATATCTAATTGATCAAGCTATTAATACTCTTTTTATTAAAGCAAAAAAGATGGCAGTTGTGACAATTCATTTCCCTCTCTATCTAGCTGGGCACCTATAGTCCCTCTTAACAATACCCAAAAGAATTTGGTCTGTTTTTTTAACATGGCCAATTCTGTCTGATGTCAAGTTATTCTAGAGAAAAATACATAGCTCATCTAAGACCTGACTGGATCTGTAAGTCTTAAAGTCACCCGAGCTGTCATTTTTGCAGAGCAGTACTTTTACTTATCTTTATCCAGCTGCCTTTTCTCATTCTTCTAACAGTAGTTCCAGACGTTACCGTGCGTCAGGTTCTTTATATTCAGTCTTCCTGCTTTCATAATGACTGCCTTCAGTTTACACTGGCACTTAGCCAGACATGAGCTTTTCTGTTTCCCTCTTAATACCTATAAATTAACCCATTTTTATATCTACCCACCTATCTTACTAAAAAGGTACAGAACCTTCAAGGTTAATCTGTGACCTATACTTTTAATCTTTGTCCTTTAATCTGTGGTTTTGTTATTTTTATTTTCTACCTATCTTGTCTCTTTAGTAAATCTTTCCCCTCTCATCTTAGGAAATATGTTCAAATCGCCTTATCTTAAAAAAATCTTTTCCCCTACTCTTTCTGCTTTCCAGACTACCACATTATTTTTCCTCTGTATGCTATCAAGAGCATTCAGTATGTGTTGTCTTTACTTCAACATGCTTAGTCTGGCTTTTTTCACTCTTACTTTTGCAGAGGTCACCAGTTTCATACTAATTTTCAGATGAATTGGACAGTTTGCATTCACCACAGCAATTTAATTACTGACCAGTCTTGAAATATGTTCAATTCAGGATTCTCACTGACAGTGTCTTCTGTTTTCTTCTCATGACTTTGATCAATTCTTGTTCTACTTCTCTCATTCCTTTTCCTCTGTCTGTTCCATATGAATGGTCTCTACAGATGTGTGTCCCCAGGATCCTTTACCTGATTATCTTCCCTGGATTGTAATCTTGATTCACATTTCTCTCATCTTTTTCAGTTTTGAATCCCACTTATACGCTAATACTTCTAGCTCCCACACTTTTTTCCTGAGTCTGATATTTATTTAGATATCCTGGTAGTATCTCAAATCCAGAATCAAACTTATAAATGTCCCCACTTTTTCTACTGTTTTAAAGGTATCCTTAGCCACACTGTCTCTGATTTTGGGACCTCTCTTCCCTCTTGACCATCATTCTTTTCCACATCTAACTAATACTAAACTATGTCACTTCTCCCTCCTAGAAGGCTCACCATCCTATTATATCATTTCTAACAAGCCCATCTCTTCCCACTCCATCCCCTCTTACACATAGGTCTTAATTTTGGTAGGTTTATTCATTCTCAATCCTAAAAATTGTTTTGTGTTATCTTTTCAAATTTGTGTATTCTTGTTCTCTGTGATTAACCTGATTTCCCTCCCTCCCAAATCTGTTGGTAAATTTGTTTTGATTGGAATTCTACCATTGCTTCAGTGACTAAAACCATCGTTAATGATATCAATTAAGTTTATACATAAAAGCTTCATTTTTATTTAAAAGTAGTAATTTTTTTCTTAATTGAACTATTTTTAAGATATTGCTTCATTTCTGCCTGTTACATGGTATTTCAAATAATGCTGCTAAGCTTTAATAGCAAGCACCTGAAGTTTTTATATTTTAGCTATCTTTTTAATATTTCCCTCCAAATTAGTGATTTTGTTTTCAGTAAGTATTACATTTCATGTAGCATCTGTTCATTGAAAGTACTGCTATGGTAAAAATGTTTATGCAGTAACACACATGCTTGTTTTTACTTGAAAACATGTTCTTTCACTTCCTTCATTATTAGTTTGAATTCTTAGTAATTGAAGATCATATCCTGTATTTTAAGCAGCTGTTGAGAAAACTCACAGAATGTTATTCTTGAATAGCAACTGCAATTTTTTTCTTTTATTGATAATTTTGAGAAGGCCTTGATCTGCTTTAGTTTTCTGGCAGTACTTGAATCCCCATATTAAAAAAAGAAACATATTCTTCTAATTCGAATAAACATAAACTTTTTAAAAACCCATTGTTCCACATTCATATAACTCCCGTCTGTTGCTAGATTTTGCCTATTTTTTATACATTGACTAAAAGTATAGAGTAACCGACATAACAGTTTTACCCTTTGGGCTTATGCTTTTGTCAAGACTGTAGATATGAGTGTAATAGTAATGTTTTAATTATCCAATACTTAGCGGAAGAGACAAACAGTTTAATGTAGGATAATCTGTCTTTTTTTTTAAAGATTTATTTATACAAGAACTGGGGTACAGTCAGAGGCATGGGAGGGTTAGAGAATTCACCAAGACAGAGCGGGGAGCAGAACAGGCAGACAGACCGAAGACATTGCTGAGGGGAGCAGCAGGCAAGGTAGGAGAGGTCTGCTCCACCATGTGGGTTGCTCCCTGGCTGGCCAGGAATCGAACCCGCCCTGCAGAGGCTGTGGACAACTTCACAGTGTGGTGCTCAACTCACTGCACCACCGGGAGGCCCAGGATAATCTGTCTTCTATCAAAATATCAGTTATTTTAATCTTTTATTCAGTAAGTTATATAGTAATTTCAATATGGATTTTAAGTCTTTGGGATCTTCTTATTCAGAAATCTAGACTCAGAAATCACAACTACAGGTTAATAGAGTGCCTTATTCTTTAAGTTACCACTAGTAAGCACTTTGAGCAAACAATATACACAACCTAATTAAATCATTAAAGTTTCTCCTGATTTTTTTTTTAATTATTTTTTAAAAGATTTATTTATATTTATTTATTTATTTATACAAACACTGGGTACAGTCAGAAGTGCGGGAGGATGAGAGAATTCACCAGAGCCAGAGCGGGGAGCAGAGCAGGCAGAAGGGCCGAAGCACACTGCTGAGGGGAGCAGCGGGTGGCAGGAGAGGTCTGTGCGCCATGTGGGACCCACCTCCGGTGGCCGGGGAGCAGCCGGGGATCGAACCGGCGCTGCAGAGGCTGGGGGCAGCTTCGCAACCCAGCGCTCAACCGATGTGCCACTGGGGAGGCCCCTGATATTTTATTTTTGATGTATGTTATAGCAAGTGCGATATTTTACCAACTATACATTTACTGAATGACAAAGATAGGTAGATTTAAAAAACAGATAAACATTCAAATATAAATACAGGTTTTCATTTTACTATATAGATTATATTAGTAAACAATATTTAAACTTGATAATGACTATAAGGAAAGCCATAACATGTGATCCCATTATTTTTTATTGTTTTAAAATTTACCATTGGTGTTGTCAACTTATTTAAATCTGTTGGCTACATTGGTTGTTGAGAAATGTCTGCCTTTTAGAAATGATATTAATTTTTTACTCTTCTCCAGGATTTGGAAAAATGAAATAAACAATACAAATACTTTCAGAGTTTTACCTCATCCTTCTTTTGTTTACACGGCTAAATTCCATCCAGCTTTGAAAGAACTGGTGGTTACAGGATGCTATGATTCTGTGATACGGATATGGAAAGTTGATATGGGAGAGGACCCTGCAATTCTGATTCGACAGTTTGACACTCACAAGAGTTTTATCAACTCTCTCTGTTTTGATACTGAAGGTAGGTCAGTAATAATATATGTATATAAAATTATAACATATATATATGTTCCAAATGAGGGCTAGTTCTATAAAAACTATACAAATGTTACTTGCACTGGGATAATTATTATTTGAGTTTGAGAGGAATTTTATGTGTTTATAATTGTTTGTAGATATTTAGATTTATACATATGTTCAGATCATCTGATAGACCTGAGCATAGATTTGGTACTGATGAAGTTCTATTTGTAATTTTAAAGTATTAAATTCCTAAACATTTTGAATTAACTAATCTTTGATGTAACAGGCATTCCTATTCCAAATAAGTAAATTTCATTGGATTAGTAATTATTATTCTCAGTAGTTTTTTTTAATGACCTTTTAAACTACAGGGTAAAAATGAGGAAGGTACAGTGAAATCCAAAAGGAATATTGAGAATATATATTTTTAATATAGCCATTAGCTTATCAAATACAAAAACATATAAGCAAAATTATTTAAAGACTTGTCTAACTCTATGAATAATATAGCTGGTATTTTATTAAAGATGTAAATATAGATTATCAGTTGGAAGAATAAAGAAATTCATTATATCTATTAATTTCACTTTTTACATTATTGCAGAGACTAGACCTTTAGGCTATAGCTATAATTAATTAGCATGGAATTCAAATCAAAATGATAATATTGTTAATATACTCAGTACAATACAAAGATGTTACTAAATTGGAACACTTTCAAGAAAGGTTAACCTTGGATGGAAAGGTGTTTAAAAGCTGTCATATTAGAAGTAGCTCATATTGTAAAAGAGAGATGAAGAATTTCTTCAAATATTTGGCATTAAGATATTTATATATGATAAAAAGAGAAGTCAGTCTGTGTTACTCCAGTAGGTAGCGATAGGGTTAAAGTTGCCATAGAGGGATTTTGCTCAGAATGAAAAAGAACATTCGCATTCATAGTTCATCAGTTGTATAAGCTGCTTTGTACATTTTAAGTTACTATTTGGTGAACAACCATTTCTTTGTAATGGTGTGTAAGATATGCTTGAATGGGTCTGAACTTTTAATGGTCTCTGAGGGCCCATTCAGCTGTAAGATGGTTTTATTCTAAGATTGATATTAAACTAGAACTCCTAGATAATTGGGATTTGCTTTGGAATTTTTTTTTATATTTGGGATTTTTTTTTTAACTGAAATATCTTTTAATAACCTTCTGTTTTGCTGTGATGTATTTTCTCAATGTCATATTTGTTTCCACCTCTGTATAACATTTATAAACGAGTAATTTCTTTATTCAACTAGGTCATCACATGTATTCAGGAGACTGCACAGGAGTGATTGTTGTTTGGAATACATATGTCAAAGTTAATGATGTACAACATTCAGTGCACCACTGGAGTGTAAATAAGGTATGAAATCATATTTCATATTGGTATTCAATTAGAGAAACGAAAAAATGTCAATCCACATGACATTGTGTCCTGTCTTTTTCAAAAAAATAAGTTCTCTCACTTCTTGAAAAGTCAGTTATCATTGATGACCATCCTGCTGGCTAATTGATGATACAGTGACTTAGTGAAATTTTCTTCACTAGAACCAGGCTTTACTTTGATTTTATTTTTGAACCTTAACTGTACTGTGACATTTAATGATTTATTAAGGAAATTTACGTTAAGTGGGATTATGTTATACCACTTAGATGTATTTATAGATGTATAGATAATACATTTGCCTATCTTTTTTTTTTTTCCCCTTGATCCAGTGACACCACTCTAAAACCTTTCCGTACTCTCAAGCTTTCAGAATTATATGATGCTGAGGGTGGTTCATCATTTAATTATCATCATTGTCTCATTTGAAATTGCTAAATAGATATGAATGATGGTGCTCATTTTTGGAGTACAGTGTTTCAAGGTAGCTTGTAGACTAAACAATTTTGTTGGATTTCTTTAGTTAAAATGCAAAATGAATCATTAAATTTGAGTTTGTTTTGTATACACTGACACAATTTTTATATTACATGCTGCCTTTGTTCTTCAATTTTTTTGTTTGTTAGACTAGATTGTAACAATTGTCCTTATTTGAAAAGTTACTCTTATGTAATAAATAATTTTCATGAATTACAGTTTTATATATAATATTATATAATTATATCAGTCTATGAGTTTAAAAAGTCTATTTTTAGTCATTTTCACCTAGTCTGTCAGATTAATGAATGATATCTTGGAATTCATATAGTCTAATTTCACTCACATTGAAAATAGAGCTTTCTAATTACTTATGTACCTGAGGGATTGGCAAGGCTCCAAAGGCACTGACTTCAATTATTTGCATCTATAAAGAAGAGTTCATTATTGTGTTAAAAAAAAAAAATGTGTGTTTCTTTACAGTATTATGGTAACCAAAAGGCAAATTTATCTAGAAAATCTACAGCCTGGTGGTTATTTGAGACAGTTATCTTTACCATAGCTAATGCCCTAGGACAAACCGGAGAGTACGATTTCTTGCTTGGTTCTCTTCAGCCAGTTTTGTGGGGAATGCTAAATTATATTCATCTGTCCATGTGCTTTTGTACATGCTCCAAGGTGAATGACATGGATATTTAAGCAAGTTTTTTTTTTTTTTTTTTAGTTTGAACGTGAATGTAATAAGGAAAAAATTTAGACAAAATCATTAATGGATACTACAAGCACGAAATCTTCCAGCATGTTTCTCAAACTTACACTTAACAATTAACTTGTTAGATGGTTTTGGTTTTGATTTTGCACATTTGCATTGGCTAAGTGTCTGTTCATTTGCTCAAACCCCACATAGTGCATACCTACCCCTAATTGTTGTAAATCAGCTCAGTAAAATCCCCATCTATGGTGTCAGCATATGACTTTTTCTATAACTTTTAAAAAGTGGGTGAAAGCAGGTTTTAACGTCAAAAAGCAGTAACCAGGGCTCAACTGCTGATAATAGGTCTGTAGCAGTTTGTATCTGACTTCTACTGGTGCCAACCCACCTCTGACGAGAAGACCCCCTAGAAGAAGGGAATACAAAATAAGAGAAGCCTAATTCAGAAATTCTTTCTGTAGGTTAAAGCAGATTTTCCTTTTTTAAAAATTAGTTTATTTTTTAAATGTGGTATCATTAGGATTCTATCAACTATCACCACCACCATAAGGTACCTACCACCAAATCACCCATAGTCCACCACCTTAGTCTATTGTGCTTCCTTCCTCTTGGTTCCTACCTCTCCTCCACCACCTGCCCCTTTGGACGCTTCAGTTTTTTAGTCAGTTTTCAAGGGCTAACTTTTAAGATTGTCTTTCTCTAGTTCTTGGTATGGTTTCTCTATATTCTATGTATTAGTGACACCAGCTGATATTTATCTTTCTGCTTCTAACTTATTTTATTTAGCATTATCTCTTCTAATTCCATCCATGTCACTAAAGCAGGCTTTCCTTTGGCTCAGTGAACTTCAGTGTCAGCAGTTTTACATTTGCAATTTTTTTCTCTCAACTGGTAATCCAAGCAAGGAGGACATTTGGTAATTTTTCTTACGCGAAACTTATATTGACACATTCTCTCTCAGTGTTGTTGACCTTGACATCATTAATTAGGTGACTTCCATCACTGCCTTAAATAACTATATAAAAAAAACCCTTAAAATTATTTTCTAAATTCAATGATTTCAGAATAAATTGTTGATCATATACCCTTTTAAGGATAAGTGGAGGTAAAAGTATGAGGAAATAATCTGAGTCTGAAATAGAACTTGAAAGTTAATTCTGTGCTTTTGAATTATAAAAACTGGAAGCTTTCTTATATGATGACAAACAGAAAAAGTGGTATCAGAATATGTTTTTAGGAAATGCTTCCTTGGAACTAACTAAATTTTGGCAAATCATGTATAATACAAAAGCACATTGTGACTAATTAAGTACGACTTTCTATCACAACACAAAGTATATTTTATTAACTTTATTTTTATCCTTAATTTGAACTCACTGGGACTTCTAAAATTGCCAATAATTTTAAATCATCCTGTGTACTACAATTAAATGAAATATCTTAATTTTTTTACTGTAAAAAGGCTCATTGCTAGACAGAGTTTACAGCAGTAATTATCTTATCATTTCAGGAAATTAAAGAAAGTGAGTTTAAAGGGATTCCAATAAGTTATTTGGAGGGTCATCCCAATGGAAAACGTTTGTTAATACATACCAAAGATAGTACTTTGAGAATTATGGATCTCCGACTGTAAGTATATATAAATATTGACAGTTCAAGGATTCATAGAATATTGAATTTATTGATATTTATAAAATGCAGCTGTGACTCTCAGCTAGACCATTTTGTCCCTTGGGACATCTGGCAGTGTCTGGAAATGTTTTTGTAGATTGATTCTAGCACCTAGTGGCTATAGACTAGAGATACTGCTGAATATCCTATAGTTCAAAAGACAGAGTCCCTCCCACTCCCTGCTCCAGAGAATTATCTGGGTCAAAATGTGAATAGTTTTTTTTTTTTTTTAAAGATTTATTTATTTATTTATTTATACAAGCACTGGGTACAGTCAGAAGCACGGGAGGGTGAGAGAATTCACCAGAGCCAGAGTGGGGAGCAGAGCAGGCAGAAGGACCGAAGTACACTGCTGAGGGGAGCAGCAGGCGGCAGGAGAGGTCTGCGCGCCATGCGGGACCCTCCTCTGGTGGCCGGGGAGCAGCCGGGGATCGAACTGGTGCCACAGAGGCTGCGGGCAGCTTTGCAACCCAGTGCTCAACCTCTGCGCCACCGGGGAGGCCCAAAATATGAATAGTTTTAAGGCTAAAGTGTAGTCAGTTGCTTTTTATTTTCATAATTAAAAATAAATAAACTTCTACTTGCTGTACCTTTTCATCTCTATGATAGTATATTATTATGATACAATATCACAGCTGACTGAGAAGTATTTAATTAATACATTCTTGTTTTTATTTTTTTGTTTTACTTTTAAATAATGTAAATGAAAGGAAATGCCTTTAATAAAGAAATTTTGGGCAAACCAGTGTAAATTTCTGGTGAGCTTTCCTTTAGATGTTAACAGTTCCTGTGGAAAATAATGATAGCATTTTTTTTAAGATTTCTTTATTTTGTTTAGAAAACAAGATAGTAATTTGTTAGTCTGTTCTGCAATTATCTTTTTGTGACTAACCATTAAGTCCATTAATATTTATGTAGAATAGTTCAGAACACTGGCCTGGGTGCTGCGGGGGAATGATAAGCACCATCAGCTTATCTAGAATTTATTATCTAGCTGTGTCACTTCCAAAATAACACACAAAACCTTTAATTAGGCTAAATGTAAGATATTTTCTGATTAGACCCTACTTTTCTTTTTTTTCCTACATTTTATACTCATGTTATGCCTGGCAGACAGCAAGTATACAGTGTGTATTTTTTTAATGAACATAAGTATATCGTAAAGTTGACTATATTTTTCATGGCAGCAGTAAAGCTGGTAGGTATAATAAAATTTTCTGTTAAGGACTTAATGGAGAAGTGGGCATTTGAGCTCAGTTTTGAAGCATTAGTGGATTTAGAGAAAGTGGATTTAGAGAAGTTGGATGTGTTTTCAGTAGAGTGGGAAGCATGAAAAGCTTGAATTGAATTTAATATTCAGAGGTGTATATAAGTTGTACCTGAGACAAAGTCAGTTTTCATCTGTATGAGCATAGGTTTCCTGACAAGGAGTATTAAGAGAAAACTTTTCAGAAATAGAGATTAGAGCCCTATTTTAGAAGGCCTTAGGAGTTTGGTTTTCTTTTTAGCAATATAATATTCAACCTAAGGTCATGACTCTAGAGACAAACTGCTTGGAATCAAATTCTGCCTTTTCCACCCTTTATTAACTGATGACCTCTGTGTGTCTCTCTTCTCATCTCTCCAATGGGAAAAATAATATATACCATCTTCATAAAGGGGAAGATACTAGTGGGGAATATACTAGTTTATAATGTAAAACACTTAAATCATTACAGCACATTGCAAGGACTTAAGAAATGTTTAGTCCAGTAACCTCAGTTCTGGGGCATTTATGTAAAGAAAACAATTATAAAACAGTGTAAAAAATATACATTCAAGATTGTTCATCCAAACCATACTCATTGTGGGGAAAACCTAGAAACACACTAAGTGTTATCCTAGAATAGAAAATTGAAAATATATTTAGACAATTATGTAGCATAAAGCTTTTAATATTATAATACATACTCAAGTTTTCTTACATGTAGGACCATTGTGGTTTATTATTGAGTGAAAAAAGCAGATTAACAGCGTGGTATCTATAAAACCAAAATCTCTCTTTAAACCAGAGATGATAATAGTGTTAACTGGGTGCACAGTAGGCACTGAAACAGTGTTATCTGATATTCATAAGTGAAAAAGCATGTGAGATTGGATTCTATATTCAATAGATGACTTAATAATGTGTTTGCTAACATTTTTGTGAGGATCAAATATTCCTTGTGTGATTTTTAAAACTATATTGCATGAAGCAACTATTAACAGAACTAAAACAACAGAGCGACAAAAGTACAATCATTGTTGAAGACATGTCAGCTCACCACTGACAAGAAGGGATTGATCATATAGACAGAGCATACAGACAGAAATAAAGGCCTTAAATGAACTGTTAGAACAGATAGATTTATTAGACATTTATAAAGCTTTCCATCCCAGAAAAAAATGAATACACTTTCTTCTCCAGTGCACACAGAACATTCTCAGGAATAAATCCACAATATTTATCCAAATAATATCAAAGTCTTAATATCAAATAATATCAAAGTCTAGGTATTTATCCAAATAATATCAAAGTCTTAATATGAAAAGATATATTTATGTCTGTGTACGTAGAAGCACTGTCCACAATTTCCAAATTATGGCACCAACCCAAATGCCTTTCAGCAGATGAATGGATAAAGAAACTGGAATATATACTCAATGGAGCACTACACAGCTGTGAAAAAAGATAAAATAGTGGCATTTGGGGCAGTATGGATGGACCATGAGGTGATTGTGTTAAGTAAAATAAGTCAAATAGTGAAAGACAGATAGCAGGTGGTTTCATTCATCTGTGAAATATAAATAACCAAAAATATACAAAGGAAAAATAGTGTAGGAATAAATCTTGAACTCAGTCAAAGAATATAGTGGTTACCAGAGGGAGCAGGGACTAGGAAAGAGGAGATGGAGGAAAAGCATAGGTAGGTATATGGATTCTGGTAGCTGGGCAGAGTGTGTATGTGCACATATGGAAAAAAGAAAAAAAATAATTTATCACATGGGAAGGATATCTAAAAATATAGAAATTCGGTTCATTTTTTAGTCACCAACTCTAATGCTACTTTATTATGTAGTCTCCTTCTCCATAGCCAGAATTAATCTGTTATCCAGATCTGCAGTTTCCTTTCTGTTCTTCATTTGTGGTACTTTCTGCATCCACTTTCCGTTTTACATTGATTGATTTCTTTCTCCCATTTAATTATAATCTCTCTGATTTCTGGAACTGATTATTCTATATCCATCATAGAATTTCTCCCACATAAAGGATTAAAAATTTGTTTATTAAATGCAAATGAAATATTTAAGTTTCTCTACTGCTAGCCTTTTAAATGTGTAAGACAGGTTACATTTGTAAAGTCTTTTGTTGTTTATAGATTAGCAGCAAGGAAATTTGTAGGTGCAGCAAATTATCGAGAGAAGATTCATAGTACTTTGACACCATGTGGGACTTTTCTCTTTGCTGGAAGTGAGGATGGCGTAGTATATGTTTGGAACTCAGAAACAGGTAAATATCTCATTGATTTTTAAAAATTTTGTATAAAACTACCATTTTATGGAATAATTTTCAAGGAAATTCTGGTTTTAAGTTCTCAATCATGTTTTTCAAAATTGGAAAATTGATAATTTTCAAAATTGAAAATTGGAACTGAGCAACACTCTAAATTTATATTAAATTCTGTTCTTTATTGTTTTGTGCTCCTAATGGATTTAGAATTTTACATTACAAAATTGAAGGTTTATTCTTTCCTTGCTTGTAATGAGATATTTTTGATCTTAGAAAAATACTGAGTACTGTAATGAAAAACACAGAATATTTATTTTTCTGTATAAGCTTAATTTGTAATACAACTTATCATGCAAATGGATAAACATCTAAAATATATTTTTATTAGAAACAAATATTCCTATCAAAATTTTTGATGTCTGAAATTCAATAACAGTTTACTGCAATTCAGGGTTCCCCCCCAAAAAAAATTACCTATTACCCTGGGAAGTTCATTTGTGCCTCACCTTTGCTTTTTAGAGGTAAAACCAAAACTACATAAATATTTCATTTATCCAGTTCCATTAATCTTTCCTTTAGATATTTCTTGACTAGTCAATTTACTTAGATTTTTTTTCTTACTGTGATTTGATACTTTAGCATCAGTTCAGAAATGGTAAATGAATCTTTTTCCTTTCAATAACTGGACCTAGATTCTTTGTTGAGTTCTCATTTTCACAGATTCTATAAACCTCTGCTATAGACCTCTTTTAGCCATTAATAATCATAAATATCTTTAAAACAGATAATTCCAGCAGCCTCTGAAAAAAAAAAAAACAGAAAATTTAATGTAAAAATTAGTTCCCACTAAACGTCTTTGCTTTGAGATTCTTTGTTTTGAGACCTACAGTTTCTCACCTAGTTCTGAGTGGAATTCTAACAGAGAATTAACAGTTGGCATTTGCACAGCTCTGTCAAGTTTCAGAGGTAGATACTATTCCTTCTAAGCTCTTTGTCTTATACCTTGAACACCTCATTAAAGAGGTTGAATTGAGAAGTAGACAGAGGAAGACTGAGAATGAAAATATTTAATACAGTGATGCTCATACATTTGTAAGTACTTGAGGTTTTCATGCAAATAATGTGAACTTTGTTATACTTACTCTAAATATATCTTTAAATATATTGAAAAGTAATCTTATAATGTGAAATATCTAAGACAATAAAAGTTAGCATATGTCATCTCTTTTAGGAGAACAAGTAGCAGTGTATTCTGACCTGCCTTTCAAATCACCTGTTCGAGACATTTCTTATCACCCACTTGAAAATTTGGCTGCATTTTGTGCATTTGGGCAGAATGAGCCAATTCTTTTGTATATTTATGACTTCCATGGTAAGTTTGCTACTTGATGAGTCAAGAATATTTAGAGTAACCTTTATATTTAGACTGAATCAGAATTATGAACTCTGAAAATTGTAGTCCTTTGTGTTAACAAAGATATCTTGAATATACTGAGTCATAGATTAAATTTGTTATTATATTTCCCTCTCCATAAGCATGATTATTATTAATTTAAATGTCAGAAAACGTGTCCATAATGGTTGTGACCTTATTTGTGTATTCATAGATAAGGTAGTCATAACTTTCTTTGTAAATCAATTTAAATAGAAAATTCACTTAAATATGTTAACTAAATTTATTTTAAAGATTCATTTTTTTATTTTTTAAATATGTATACAAGAACTGGGGTATAGGCAAGAGGTGTGGGGGGTAGAGGATTCATCAGAGAGAGTGGGGAGAAGAATGGGCATTTTACTGAAATACACTGCTGAGGGGAGCAGGGGCAAGATGGGAGAGGTCTGCTGTGCCAAATGTGGATTAGTTACTTGGCTTGGATTGAACTCAGACAGTAGCAACAGAAGCAGCTATAGTGCTAAGACTTAACCCCTACACCACCAGGGAGGCCCTATGTTAACCAAATTAAAAGATAAAAAACATTTAGGAAATGTGAATCTGTTATACTTTTAGCTGAATATTGAGTTAATTTCTTGTTTTATGTTTTTGCTCTTAGTAAAGCAAATAGTTTTAATAAACTCTTTGAGAGTTTCTAAAAAAATAAAGCAAAAGATTAAGTATCAATAACAACAAAATCTGGAATTAGAAATCTAATGTCTTTTTCTACTCTAAAAATTACACTGTTCTATCATTGTGAGAAACAATAGGAAATAAAGACCTTGAACACATTCCTTTGGAATAGTATTGCATTCTCAAAATTATTTGGATTTATGCTGTCTTTGATATATTTCTTTAATTTCAGTTGTGAATTTATAGTTTCATTAGTCTACTAATTATACTGATAGTGCTGTCTCTCTCAAAACTGCAATTCCATTTTCTTCATATATTCCTATACATGTAAAAAGTTTTTATACTCTTTGATTTGCTTAGGATATCATGTATCATGATTGTTTTTACTGATTAAGCTAGGATGGCTTACAGTGGTGTATATTCATAAATACATAAATATATATATATAGGTAAAAATAATGTGAAACTACTTGGAGAGTTTTACATTGATGAAATATATTTCTTTATATTAAGACAGATTGTTTAGTGGCTGTGATAAGTGCTGAGTTACTGAATGACTGAGTTAAGTTCTAAACTTGAAGTTGTTGATCATAGCATGGACTTTATTATGCCTTTTCAGCAAATTATGTTAGAAAATAATGTGTAAAATTGAGGTGTATCTTAAAGATCTTTAAGAGAAGAAATAATACATTTCACTAACACATTCAGATTTGCAGACAGCTATTACTAATGGTAGAATTGTTAAACAATTCAGTATCATTTACTCTTATAAGAAATTATTGACAAAAATAAACACTACCTGGTTATAGGAAAAGACAAATGAATTTTTCAGATCATCCCATGTCCAAATTTAGTGTCTACTTCAAACATGTATCTTAAACAAGATCTTTCTTTGTATCCACTCCACATCTTCACATAAAGGAGAGTTATGCTAACTACTTAATAATTGGAGCTGTTACACAGGAAATGGGCAGCACAGTTATGTCCTCAGACTTTTAAGGGGTTTCACAACAGTCTTCATTCAATTTCTAATTTGCTTTTTAAGCTTTTGAAATGTTTACTATGAATGTAAGTTCAAGTTCTACTCTTAACCTTTTTTCCTCAATTTATTTTATGTCATTTAATCAACAGAATAGCCCTAATAGGATTGCCCATTAAGTTTTTACACAGTGGGCATTTAGACTAAGAACTCTATTCTAGAAGCACAAGTAGAAAGAATCCCAAAACAGGACCCCCAAAACAAGGGTTAAGGTTCAGTTCTGTATCTTGCATAAGCCTCTTGTCTTGCCAAAGCTGCATGTCTTTATCTGGTTACTGGTTCTACTAATACCTAGCCTATGTAAGAGATAGACGTTTGTGAGGATACTAGGAGAGAGGGACTGTGAAAGTGTTACAGGGTAGCCCATCCTTTCCCCCCAACAAAAGTACTTCATTATTTAATAAAAACTAAAAACAAACAGAAAGGTAAAATGGGTTGTTACATGCTCATTGAACCAGTATATATTTGACTTTACGGGAACTCACATTTTAATATACTGATAAGTATCTTTTTATGGAATGGAAATGAAATTAGTTTTTTTTTTTCCCATCTCTTTTTGTTCTTCAGCCTTCTTTTTATTTGAGCATGTACCTTTTCAGGTCAATTAGAAAACAAGTGCATAAAGTTAAGAACATTATGTTCTATCCATGCCTTGTTAATGGTAGTGTAGAAGATTTTGGAGGGTTTTAGAAATTAAAATATTCAAATAATACTCGTGAAATTAGAGTTATATTGTAGAATGTATTTATATATTTATTTATTTATTTTTAAAGATTTCTTTATTTATGCATACAAGAACTGGGTTACAGGCCAGAGGTGCAGGGGGGTGAGAGAATTCACCAGAGACAGAGTGGTGAACAGGACAGGCAGACTGACTGAAATACACTGCTGAGGGGAACAGTGGGCGAGACAGGAGAGGTCTGTTGCACCATGTGGGTAGCTCCCTGGCCAGCTAGGGACCAACTCCTGCTGCAGTGGCTGTGGATAGCTTCATGGTGCTGTGCTTAACCCTTTGCGCCTCCAGGGAGGCAATGTATTTAGAGCACAATTTTTAATATACTAACACACCTTTTCAAACAAAACTCAATATTTCAACACATTTTCCCAACTCTTTGTTGCCTATTTTTAAAAAGAGGAAGCTTAGGAAGGAGTTATATAACCCCAAGCAGTCGAAGATTTAGCACAGTTCTTATGAATGGATATATATATCTCCTTAAGTTTTTTTTGGACTCTAAAATATTTCACTTGTTTAACACAAGTCAGAATCAGTCCAAATAGTCTTTACATTTTATAATCTAAATTGTATGTATTATTGGCCTATTATAGTTTTGCCTTCCCTTTTATTTTTTAATGCAGCAATATTTTGTTCAAACTTTCTTATCTGAAAATGAAGTTTAACTGCAGCTTTTGATAACTGCTTTAATGGTATAAAATTTGAACTATGTAGCATACTTACATGATTTTTAAATGGTATTTATTAAGTTGGTGGTATACATAGGTAATTTGCAGGGAAAATGGAACAAGCTCATTTTTTCTAAGTCAGATTTACTGCGAATGAGACCACAATGGTAGCTAAATGTATCATTCATCTTTCAGTTCTAGCAAAATCTGTGAAGAGTCAGCAAGCATCTTTCCCTGTTAAGCATATTTTCAGGTTGTGGTCTTTTGGGTCTTTCATTCTACTGACTTTTTGCTTTTTTTGGTAAGAAATATAATTTTTACTTTCAGAAACCAGTTTTATTTGCCTGATGTTGAAAGGGTTAATCATCTAGTAATACAAAATTTAGTCACAGAGTACCACAGACAATGTACTTTTAGGATTCCCATAATAACAGGGTACTAGTCAGAGAAACAGCTTGTACTGAATTAAATTTATGGAGCTATAGTCCAGCAATTAATTTTCTGTTATTAATGAGTATTTGTCTAACCTGAAGAAACATGTCCTACATTTAATAATAATTATAGCTAGTGCATAGCACTTTCTATGGTCCTAGTACTGTTTTTAGCACTTTACATATATTTATTTTTCACAATAATCTTAAAAAATAAATATTGTACTTATTCCCATTTTATAAGAATCAGGACTTAGATCCAGAAATCTGGATTTGAAGTCCAATCTCTTATTTGCTAACTACTTTTTTAGCAGATTTCCTGAAATACTAGCTTTTGATTGTCTGATAAACAAATATTTTATTTTTCCTGCATTAGCTTTTATTCTATGTCACTCTCTGGAGTATGTGATTTCTTAGTGTTATCTATACTTTGTAGGAAGCAGAGATGGAGGCTTATTCATGTTTTTCTTATCAGTGCCTCACATAATACATATTTATATAATATTTTATGTGGGATCAAGTCTTAATTTGGAAATTTCTCAGCATTATTTGATAATCCTAGGTAATGAGCTAAATTTTTCACTAGGTGGCAATATCTCCCCCAAATCAGAATTAATTTTGGAGTGCTTTCCAGTCTTAGTGTCTGATGCAAAATCATCTTTATTGAGCACTTACTGTGTGCCAAGTTGGAGAAGGCTATGAAACCTAGGAAATACATGCATATGGATTATCATGCTCTTTTCCAGTCCTTTGTGCTTCTTAAATAGTTAAACCAATAAACTAAAATGATTTTATTTATAGAATTCATGTTCATTAAGGACCTACATTATTATTTTTTTCACACTAATAGACTCTGTGAAATGTATGCTTTTAGGCGCCTATAAACATTTTGTTTATAGACTCATGGACTAGAATCCATGGTGTTTGTAATGCCCTATATTGTACTTGGTGTATTACTGATATACAGTAAGTGTTTGAAATCATAATCACAGATATTATAGAAAAGCATTTTTCCCTTAAATTTTATAAAAGTATGGAACGAAAGCATGATTAATTAGTAAATTTGAGGCTAGTAGTGGTGGAGTTGGTAGCAGCAGCAGCAGCAGCTAACATTTATTAGACATTTACTGTGTGCCCCTTACTTTTAAGAGCATTTGCACACACACATACAGTACTCCCAACACCCCCAAGGTTGGTGCTATTGTCCAGATTATGAAACTGAGGCACAGGGAGAATGAGGTAATTCACTTAAGAGCACACAGTTGGTAAATAATAAAACTACAATTGATTTCTGGCTGACTTCAGAGCCTATCTATGCTCTTAAAACAGTAAGCTGTCACAGCTACTTAGTCTTTGCATGTCCTGTTTCATCAAGTAACTTAAGAAGGTAACTAAGTTTCCTGTGGTGAAATATATTGTTTTTAATTTTAGTATTAAAAAGAACGCCTTACAATTAAAAGGAACTTTGCTTATCTGGAATTATTATCAACAGTTAATTCTTTTATGACTATTGGGGTAATCATAATGCATTAAGCCATAATATAAATATATGAATTTTCTTTATTATGTAGCATTAACTGTTAATGTAACTACTTTTACAATATTCTAGGAATAAGATAATATCTACTTGAAATAATTGTAATAATCATAGTTTATGTATAATTTAATAGTGTTCTTGAAGTACTTACTGATGATAAATGACTCAAAAGCAAACTCATTATAATCCTCATACTTGGAAAAGATCATGTGGGAATATGCATAATTGATTGTAGATAAAAATTTTTAAGTATCTAGTCTTAGCTCAGTAGGAGAAATTAAGAGATAGAAATGCCAACTTTTATGACATGCTGAAACTGCCTATTTCTTGGTCATATCTTGATGCAGATATCTGTTTTAATATTCTTCATATAATAGATACTTTGACTTGAAAGTATGTTATTCAAAGATTCTGGACACTGGAAAACTTAGTCAACTTAATGTTTTGAGCATAAATCAGAACTCTGAATTCCTCATCCAGGCAAATTTTTTAATGCGTACACTGGTGCTTTTTAAAATGCACCAGGAAGGTGGAATGATATGGTGGACAACAGTGTGGTAGGGAAGACTAGCATAGGAGTAGAGCACTGGGGTTCTAGACAAAATGCCATCCATCTCTGCTGCACCCAGGTCAAATAAGTTAGCATTTCTGTATCTGTTTTTTCACCCATAAAATTATGTTTTATGATTTATCAAAGGACAAAATGAAAGTATGAAGCAAGACATGGAATATAGATTATTAGAATTAATGAACTGAGCTACAGTAGGGAAATCCTAACTGTTGTCTTTAACAATATGCGTAACATGCATTTTCAATTGAGAAGCATGAGCATGATGATTAATAATGGAGTAGGAAACCAACAAAAGGACAATAACATGAAGCTTAGGGGATTTGGAGATAGTTTATTTTAGTATTCAGCTAACAGATTTGATTAATATTAGGTGCTTTCCCTTTTGGTTGACTATGAGACACTAATCTATTACATTTTTGAGCAGTTTTATTAGTGATTCAAGTTCTACTTGATGTTTAGAAAATATCAAGAAAATACAAGACAAACAACTGACCCTGAAATACAGCTAGGCTGCTAGAACTGAATTGTTAGTAGAACTTGTTTAATTCATCTATACATTATCTTAAGATTAGCTGAAGCAGAATCAAGTCGATAAAATACAATAGAAAACATAAGCCCTTGACAATTTTTTGTTTATGTATTCTTTTTTGAGATATCTGGCTTACAGCGCTGTATATGATTCAGAGGAATAGGATCACACCTTCTCAGATGTGCATCACCACACCCCATCCAACCCAGAATACCCATGTCCCTTTTTCATATACGAATGGGTTCCCTACCCACATTGTCCCTGTCCCCACTGTCTGCCTCTAGCAGCTTCAATTCTGCTGTCATTTCTAGGCTTTATTTTGGTTTAGTTTTGTTGGTTCCTTTGTTTTATTGTTCTGTACTCTACATGAGTAAAATCATCCAACATTTGTTTTCTTCTTTTAGCTTATTTCACTTAATCATCTCCAGTTCTATCCACTTTGTTGCAAATGGCACAAGCTCATCTTTTGTGTAGCTGAATAATATTCCATCATGTGTGTGTACCACATAATCTAGTCATCTGTTGTTGAACACTTGGGTTGTTTCCACAACTTGGCTATTGTAAACAGTACTGCAATGAACATATGAGTACATATATCCCTTTGAATTAGTGTTTCTGCATTCTTTGGATAAATACGAAGGCATGGAATTGCTAGATAATGTGATATATCTACTTTTAATATTTTAAGAAAGCTCCACACTGCTTCTCATAGGGGTTGGACCAGTCTATATCCCCACTAACAGTGTGCAAGGGTTCCTTTTTCCCTATATCCTCACCAACATTTGTTATTTCTGTTTTTTTGATGCAGATCATTCTCAATGAAGTGAGGTGTCTTATTGACTTATATTCTTGTTTCAATCCATTTGGGCTGGTATAGTAAAATCCAGAGACTGCATGACTCATGAACAAGAGAAATTTGTCTCATAGTTCTGAAAGCTGGAAAGCCCAAGGTCAAGACACCAGCAGATTCAGTGTTCCTCAGGAACCCACTTTTTTGTTCATAGATTGTTCCTTCCAGCTGTAACCTCATGAGGTGGAAGTGGCAAGGGAGTTCTATAGGGCTTCTTTTATAGGGGCCCTAATCCCATTCATGAGGGTTCTAATCTCATGACCTATTCACTTCCCAAAGGCCCTGTCTCCTAATACCATCACTTTGGGGTTAGAATTTCAACATATATATTTTTAAGGAACACAAACTTCAGACCACAGAAATTCTCAACACATAGCAGATGTTAAAGGAAGAGAAGGAAGCTGAATGCAAAGAAACTAGAGAAGTATACCTACCAGCTTACAGTAATCATAATTAGAAGCTAATTTTTTTTTTTTGAAGGAAGGGATTAACTATCAAGTAAAATGACTGCATAGTAACAGGGCTATATGCAGTAACAGGTCTTGAACAAAGGAATTGAATTTTGAATCAGAAGGAAATCTTCCTATTAAAGTAACTGTAAGAAAAAATATGTTGTGTATTTTGTTTTACTTTATTTTAAAGTAATAACATAAACACACATAAATTTTAATAATAAACCTTGTATTTACTTCCAATGGATTAAAATATCTTATTTCCTCTATTCTTCCTCCTATAGAGATAAAAATCTCCTGAGAAAGCCCCATTATTTTTTTTATAATTAAGACCAGAACATACACAAAAGCACTGAATTTACTATATAAATGAAAGGATTGTCAGTTATGAAAACATACTGAGTTTGAATTGTGTAAAATTTAGAACTCCAAGTTATAGCCTATTGGAGGTAAGCTGAGAAGTGTTTAGAGGGCTTGGCATTCCTTTAAGTGAATGTGTTGTAGTTGCCACTTATGTGTTTTCAGCACCTTGTCCATTCCTCTGCTGTACCACTTAGAAAATTAAAGTCATTTCTTGTTGATCTGCAAAAGATACAGGCCCCCAGAAGGGGCCACTGTCTTGGTATTCCCAGATACTGTTCTAGTGCATGCCTCAAAGGGCTACAGAAGGATGGGAATGAGAATGTGAAAACTAGGAGCTTTAAACATAGCAGGTTAGGTTAGAGCTAAGTTTTAAATGTATAAAATTAATTAGCACAAAGAACAGAAAATAAAGAAGTGAAGAAATTGTTATTTAATTGCAACATCATACTCCAGCCATGGCCTATGTAAAAGTTATTTAAAACCTTAAAAATGTCAGAAGCAGAGAGCTTAGAGGAATTTCAGTATTATTGGTTATAAGTTATTTAACAAGGAAATAATCTTTGTAATATCTTACAAGTAGATACATATATATATATATATATATTTTATTTTATGGAGGGTGGGGAACAGGAAAGAATGCAAGAACCCATAAGCAGCTTCTGTTTCTAGTATTTGAGATGGTCTTTGTGAGTATTTCTGCAAAAATTGACTTTTCACAGAAAAGTGCTAAAAATAAAGTAGGGTGTTTATTTGACTATTTGAAATCTAGTCATAAAATTATCTTCAGACAATAGAAACAAGTATTCATGGTTGTTTGGGGTTTATTCTTATCTGCATTCATTTAGGTCATAAGTCCTTTCTGAAAGGCATCTTAATGCCTGGAAAAATAAACAAATACTTAGTGCCTTTTGTTATTTTTTACTAGTCAAATTCCTTCTTTACACAGAAGAATAAATCATGTTTAGCATAGTATAATAATTGGCAAATAAAGTCTGGCAAATACAATAAGGCAAATACCAAAATTTTACTATCCTGTGTAACTTAGCTTACTCAGAGCTAGAAGTGAAATACCAATTGAAAAAAATATATAGCAAATGCAGGAACATAGGGAGTGAGAAAATCCCATTAAATAGTTATACTCTATTCTCTATAACAGCAAATAAATAAATAAATAAATAATGAAGTGCCAAAAGGACACTTGTGAAAAGTAAATAAAGCAAAGATGAAAAGATGATGAACCATGATATTCATGTGTTGATTCCTTCATCTCCAGTCTACCTTTGTTAAACCATCCAAATTCCAGTCCATGGAGTACTTTTGTTTTCTTTCACCGCTCTAAATTTTCTCTTGTCTTTTAAACAGTTTTTGAGTATTTGACAGTTAAATGTCCCAGTGATTAAAAAAAAAAAAGTTCAAAATGTGCAATGAAAAAGAGTAATCAAACTCATGAAAATCTAAGTGTAGGAACAGGTGCACTTCCATCTAGGAATGGTGATTGGTGTTAAGGAATGTGCGTGCTTATAGAGGGATGAGTTGTAAGCAGGTCTCCCTCAAAAGTGCTCTCTGGTACTTCTAACACTAGGTCTACAGGAGAGAGCACCAATTGTTACTGAGCTATTCTTTGTTTGGGATGTTTGAATGAAGTAATATATTGATACAAAGACCAAGCTAACATTTTTCTAATGTGTGCCATCTCAAATTCATAGTTGGAGAAACAAAGATAGTTAACTAAAAAAATGTCATCATCCATTCTTATATTTTTATATTTTTAATATTTTCCCTCCCAATTAATGATATTTAAAAATATTTACTTATGTATATTTGAGTAACAACTTCTATTCATAAAAGGAATAATTTATTTAAATGCTATTGTATAATTCTATTACATGTTCTTCCATTATTTTAAACAGAATTTCAATATATGCTGGCTACCCTTATTCATTGTTTTATATCCTGACACTTTGCTAAACTGAGTAATTGTTTTGATTAGTTTTTCCATGGAGTTTTTAGGGTTCTCTATGTATGTTACCAGGTCATCTGTAAATAACAATAGCTTTACTTATTCTTTACAAATTTGCCTTCCTTTTATGTCTTTCTTTTATCTAATTGCTGTAGAGCTTCCAATTCTATGTTGAATAGTAATGTTAAGAGTGGATGTCCCTGGGCCTCCCCAGTGGCGGAGCAGTCGAGCGCTGGGTTGCGAAGCTGCCCACAGCCTCTGCAGCGCCGGTTCGATCCCCGCCTGCTCCCTGGCCATGGAAGGAGGGTCCCACATGGCATGCAGACCTCTCCTGCTGTGCCTGCTCGCTCTGGCTCTAGTGAATTCTCTCACCCTCCCGTGCTTCTGACTGTACCCAGTGCTTATATAAATAAATAAATAAATAAAGTCTTTAAAAAAAAAAAAAAAAGAGTGGATGTCCCTGTCTTGTACCAGCTCTTAGTGGAAAAACTGTTAGTTTTCCATCTTAGTTACTGATATTAGCTGTGGGTTTGTTGTAAATAACTTTTATTAAGATAAGCTCCATTTATCCCAAGTTTTTCCATTTATCATAAATGGATGTTGGAACTTATCAAATGATTTCTCAGCATTTATTGACATGATCATATGGTTTTATCTTTATTTTTATTGATGTGATGAATCATGTTGATTGAATTTTGTATGTTGAACCACCTTTGTGTCCCTGGTATAAATCCCATTTGGTCATGGCATATGATCCTTTTAATGCTTTGTTGGATTCTCAGTTTGTTAGGATTTTATTGAGGATTTTTATGTCTTTGTTTATTGGGAAAATTGGTCTGTCATTTTCTTGTTTTTGTGTTGTTTTTGTTTGGTGTTAATGTTGGCCTCATAAGGTAGATTGGGAAGTTTTCTTTCACTTTCATTTTTTTGGAAGAGTTTGAGCAGGATACCAAATCTTCATTGAAGATTTGGTAGAACTCACTTGTGAAGCCATCTGGTTCTGGACTTTTGTTTTTTGGGTGACTTTCTATTACTGTTTCAATTTTCTTGCTTGTGATTGGTTTATTCAGGTCATTTACTTTAAAATGTTTTACTGCATCTTCATTGACGAGTTTTCAGATTTGAAAGTTTTATTTTCTTACATCTTTGTCAGTTTTTGGATAGTATTTAATTTCTCCCCTCCATTATAATCATTTTAAGTAATAATGGAATAATGTTTGTGAAAGCATCCTAGAAACCAGTAAGGACAGTACAGATGCTGTTCCTTGTATCATCATCATTGTCATCAAAAACAATCAACCTTTGAGTCATCTACCCCACTCTGGGTAATTAAGCCCAAAGAAAGAATTATATTGAGAAACTAATTAAACTATGGAAGCATTTACAGTGGTCTGTAGTGAGGGAAAAGAAGAAATATGGTAAATATTTGGTAATAGAAGTCATGCATAAATTATCATACTAAATTAGGTGAGATACTGTAAGCATTTAAAAATGCTAATTATATAATTGTAGAAATACAAAAAATGTTTTCATTTAAATTGAAAATATGTTAACTTGTATTTATACTATAATATATTGTATAATATATATATAAATTAGGAAAAGCATATGAAAATATTATAAAGATGGGTTTATGAATAATTTTTATTGTTTTTAATTTCCTTTATGCCTTTGATTCTTTGTGTTATGTTTTACATAGATGTATATTTAAATTTAAGCTCTCATACCAATTAATATATATTCCTTCTTCAAGATTTTACAGTATTTAATAATTTCACATGTCAAGAGTAATGTTTTATTATTCAGTATTTAAAATGTATCATGCAGTTTCTGATCATTTAATGCTATAATTTCATGGACTGATTATTTCATAATTACATGCCTTTCCTATAATCATGGATTCATTTTCCCAGTTGCCCAACAGGAGGCTGAAATGTTGAAAAGCTACAATGGAACGTTTCCATTACCTGGAATACACCAAAGTCAAGATGCTTTATGTACTGGCCCTAAACTGCCGCATCAAGGCTCTTTTCAGATTGATGACTGTGTCCACACTGAAACCTCATCATTGAAGATGCAGCAAGTGAAACAGAAACTTGATTCTGTCACAGTATGTTGAATTTTTTTATGCAGTTGAGAAGTTGGAAATTTTAAAACCATGTGATCCTGCTTTACATTGCCTTAAAACTAGACTTTCTTATACTTTTATAGTGCCTTTTTGGTACTAATCACAATAAACAAACTGACTTTAGGATAATCCGTCATGTTTTCCTCACGTGATATCTCTGTAAAGGCAGCCTTCTCTGTTTAAAACTATTTGTATATGTGTGTGCTTATATACAGCGCACACACATGCATCGAACACCAACCTGGGAAAATATTTATGTAAGATATATTAAAGGAAAAAATAACCAAAAAGGAAAAATAGTAAGAATTTAACAAACGGATAAAAGAAATAAACATGTTTATTTCATAAGCATATTTTAAATATTTTATAAGCATGTTTAAATGTTCTAACTACTATGAAAACAAGTGCCACAGAAACTAGATATTGCCTCGAAGGGAAGGCTTGGTCTCTAGTAGTGTGATGTTTGGTATTAAAAGATTAGCATCTTAATATGTTGAAAACAGTTATTTTTCATTAAAATGAAATTATGACTATTTCTTATTGTATTTTTTAGGAGGTGATAAGAGCCTCTGCAGCAAAGGTAAGTAGTTTTTATTACCAGGAAGATAACATTAAAATAATAGTTTTCATTGTGATGTACACAATGAAAATTGTAAAAAAATTGTATATATTGATAAAAGAATAGTTTTTTATAGAATTCTTACAAAAGTAACTCTGTTATATATTTTCCTTATTTGAGCTTGAATTTATCAAGGAATTATATAATACTGGAACCAGAGAATTTTGCAAGTAGTTTTGTGTTTTTGTAAGATTTAAGAATATTCAGTGGCTGGGATCTGCTTTTAGTAAAGGATCAGTAAAGTCATTTCATTTTCTGAGAAAATATTATGTGATATTTAATACATAGAAGTACCAATACAGTTCCAGAGTGTATGTGTGTGTGTGTGTGTGTGTTGAGTAAGTTATGTAAACCTTGAAATGCATGGAAGCACATAAATAGCAGTGGTACATTATGTTGGTGATGCTTTTGATCATTTACACAAATTTTTCATGTCTTTTCCCATTAAACTATATAGCAATCCTGAGAGATTAGTTATTTTCTTTTTTTTTTTTTTTGAAGATTTATTTATTTATTTATATAAGAGCCAGGGTACACGCCAGATGTGAGGGAGGGTGAGAGGATTCACCAGAGACAGAGTGGGGAACAGAACAGGCAGACTGAAATACACTGCTGAGGGGAGCAGTGGGTGAGACAGGAGAGGTCTGCCACGCCATGTGCAACCCTCGCCTGCTGGCAGGGATGAACCAGCTCAGCAGAGGCTGCGGACAGCTTCACAGTGCTGTGCTCAACCACCTGCACCACCAGGGAGGCCCGAGATTAGTTATTTTAATTCCAATGTTAGGAAGGAGGAAGCTGAGACTTGTTGAGAATAAGTGATTATCACAATACCCCAAAGTTAGTCTAAAAATGATGGTGTAGGGCCTCCCTGGTGGCACAAGGGGTTAAGCACCACACTGTGAAGCAATCTGCAGCTTCTGCAGCATAAGTTCAACCCCCAGCCAGGGAGCAACCCACATGGCGAAGCAGACCTCTACTGACTCGCCTGCTGTTCCCCTCAGCAGTGTACTTTGGTCAATCTGCCTGTTCTCTTCCCCACTCTGTCTCTGGTGAATCCTCTCATCCCCCTGGATCTCTGGCCTGTATGTACCCCAGCTCTTGTATGCATAAATAAATAAATCTTAAAAAAAAATAAAAATGATGGTATATAGAAAGGCTCTTGTTTGTTAAACGATTTCAACTAAATTGTGTCTGAGATGCTTTCAGCTCAGCAGCTCTTCATTTTACATGCAAGGTTGCTTTATGTATAACTTTAAACTCAGTTGTTAAAGTAAATTTTAACTTGAAAGACATGGAATGTTCATCCTTCCCTTTTTTCTTCTGCCCCCCACCAAGTCAATTGGATAGTTAATAGCCATTCATTTATAAAATGTAATTATGTATCACAAAGTGAAAGGGTGAGCCATTCATAGGGAAAGAATTAGATGGTATGAGGATGGTTAAAGACTGTTTCATATATGTCAGTGCAGTGAAGATTATTTTTTTTTTATTCCCTGCTACCCCCTAGAATACAGAAGTCAGCTATTGTCTCTTTTCCGCCGGGCATCTTGTGGAGGAAAGCTGTCAGAAAACACTAGCCTGCCCCATCATTGTGCTGTCCAGTATCAGTCAGGACCATCATTTTTTTTTTTTTTACCTAATTATCACAAGTCAACAGGATATAGAATATAGACAAGGGGAAGGAAGACAGAGGAGAAAAGAGAACAAGCTATATTCTGACTTGGGCTACAGATGTTCAGGAAACTTGTTCCTGATAGCAGCAATGATTGGTGTGATGATTGTAGCACCAAGATTACTAAATCTTCCTAAGTACGCATATTATATAAAACTAGAGTTAAAAAAACACTTTATTCTCTGACTAGCAATTCAGAGCTATTTCTCTCTTGTTTTTGACAAATATACCATGTAATGAATATACCATATACCTCTGTGCTGTCCACATGCCCTCCTGTTCACCCTGTTAAAGTGTATAATTCACTAGGCTTACCATCTTCGAGTTGTGCAACATCACTGCTGTCTGATTTTAGAACATTTTCGTTGCACCAGAAAGAAATCCCACATTTCTTAGCCATCATTCCCCATTCCTGCATGTATTATGCAACACACACAGACACACACACACACGCAGACACGCACACACATTCTAGTAACCTCTAATATTATTTGTCTCTATAGATTTGCCTATTCTGAACATTTTATGTCAGTATATTCATATAATATGTGGTCATTTGTAACTGGCTGCTTTCACTTGGAATAGTGTCTTTATGATTCCTCCATGTGTAGCAGGTATCGGTACTACTTTTTGTTGACAAATAAGATTCTGTAGCATGAATATAGTGTATTTGTTTACCATTTCATCATTTTATGACATTTGGGTTACTTCTACTTGTTGGCTATTAGGAATAATGCCTCTATGAATACAGGTATAATTTTTTGGTAGGCCTGTCTTCTCATTTCTCTAGGGTATATAGCTAGGACTGGAAATGTGGGTTATTTATCTGGGACTGGAGTCTTATGGTAACTCCATGTTAACATTTTGTCTAACTTTTCCAGAGGGGTTACACTATCAATTAATTCACCAGCAATTAAAAGGGTTCCATTTTCTCTCCTCATCCTTGCCAACACATGTTATTTTCTGCCTTTTTTATTTTAATTACTGTAGTGTGTGGTAATTTCTCATTGTGATTTAGATTTGCATTTCTCTAACAGTGATGAGCATTTTTAACATGTTATTTGTATATCTTTGGATAAATACTTGTTCAGTTTTTTTTCCCCATTCCTTAAACCTTAAATATATATATATATATATATATATATATATATATATTTGGTTTTTATTGTTCTCTTTGAAGAGTTCTTCATAGACAAGTCTTCTACTAGATAGATTTACAAATGTTTTATCCCATTTTCTAGGTTATCTTCACTTTCTATTTCTTTTAAATAAAAAAGGCTGTAATTTTTATGAAATTCAATTTGCCCATTTTTTTCCTTATATCATTTATTCGTACATTAGAAACCATTGCCTAATCCTAGCTTCCAAGGATTTGCCTTCTCTGTTTTCTAAGCTTTTAATATTTTTAACTCTCAAATTTAGGCTTGTGATTATTTGAGTTATCTTTTTTTTAATGTGGTGATGTAGAGGTCCATGTGGATGTATAGTTTCTCATCTGTTACATCTAAGATAATACATTTTCCCCAAGAACTACAATTTTCTCTTCCATAAATCCCAGCCAGATTTTTATATTGTTGAGGATTTACTCTTATTTTCCATTTGTATCCTTTAAACAATTATTTATTGAGTGCATCCCAATAATTTTTTTGGTGTTTGCTATAGGACATTGATGAAGAACATTTTATTGTGGGATACGAACAATAAAAAAGGAAAGAAATAATTTCAGACAATAAGTGATATGAAGTAAATAGATTCATGGGACAAAGGATGACTGGGCAGTGAGGCTTCTTTCAGAGGATAATCATGGAAGGCCTCTCTAAGAGAAACACTTAATAAGGAGTTAGTGCCATCCTGCGAAAGTCCTTAACTAGAAGTAAAAACAGCATGCACAAAGATTAGAAAGAAGACTGTCATACAGTTAATGCATTTAGCATAGTGCAGTGTTTGCCAGCAGGCATGATGTTTCATGACAAGATTGGAGAGGTAATTAGGAGTGGATCACGTGGGCCTTTGCAAGGGCCTTGTAAGCATGGTATGTAGGGTTAGATAAATGTTCCTTTGTAGCCTTCTAGGTTCTATGACTGCTCAAAGAATTCAGTTGACATAGACAGATTAACAGGAGGGGAAAAAAAGCCATTTAATTACACACATATGAGAGCTCCACAAAGGTAGAAGCCTGCAAAGACTGCCAGGCAATTGGGGTTTTTGTGCCCTCCTGAGACTAGATGGCTCTGTGGCTTCAAAGTGGGAAAGGCAATTATGGGAAAGTGAGCAGAGGAAATGTTTGTTAAACAAAGATTGCCCTTCCATGTGGCTCCACACTCAGGTGAAAAAGTGATCTCTGGTAATAATAGCTTTCTTCCTGGTACAGGCTCCCTTTATGAGGTAAATTTCCTTTAGAAAGGTAACTTCTGCTTTCAGCACCTCTCCTGTGTCTGGTTTCTCAAAGTAAGTCTTATGCCAAAGAGGCATATTTGGGGATGGCATATTCTGTTACCCTTGAGTGAGTAATGAGGATGCTATTTTAATTAGAGATGTAAATGTCTGAGGTGTTAACTGGGGAGAATGTGAGAATGAATCATAAAAGGAAAGTAAGACTCTTCAAAGCAGAGACCAGATAGCAGACTTACAGTACTCCAAGAAAGAGGTGATGGTAGCATGGGGTAGGATGGTGTAAAAAGATAAACTGAGATATTTTATGAGTTTATTTGAGCAAAAGTCAAGTTGAACAGTGCCAAACCAGAAATGGTTGGAAGCACTCTAAATACAGGAAGGTTTTTTTGAAGAAAATGTGGAAGCAAAGCAAAAAAGTTACAGACTATAGACAGTTATAGACTATAGACAGTTAAAGCCTAGCTGTCTGCCTGTGGTGGCTTATTTTGACCTTTATCTTTTTGTTTGTTTATTAATGTCACCTACCCTAGATGAATATAAACTTGGGCAAGCTAAAATTTAATTATGTTTAGTAAAAGAATGCTATAAAGGCAAAGTAATAATCTATATTGCAAGTTAATCTATTTTTCAACATATTAGTCACCGAAAAATAAAAAAGTTTGTAGAGAATCAAGAGAAGGTAATTTTTAAATCTCCTTAATTTTTTTTTTTTTGGTATTTTTAGCATAAAGAAAAATTGAGTAGAATAGTGGCTTAATTATTTGGAGAAGTTTCTTTTTAATAATCTCTTTAAATGCACAATTATTTCTTCATGACATTCCCAAACTCACTAAAAGCAAATTAAGCTTTATTATTATGATAGTATTTGGAAGACTGCCTTGACAGTAGGAATAATATAAGCTGTAATAGGCCACTAGGATAAATTAGATTTCACTACTGGAAATCCTAGAAAATTGGAAAAACTCCTTGTTCTTGAAAAACTAACTTCCCTCCTCTGTGTCTCCTTTATTCTTGTACTCTTCTGTACTCATAACACGTCTGGCACCAGATATATGTGGATTTTTCCTACCAAGCCATTCTGTGACATCAGTGGGGTGTCCTCAGTTGTGACACTGCCTACCTGAAGATAGTGTCAGATTGCACAAGATCAAAAACACAGGGCATCTGTCCTGCAAGATGCCCCCCAATTTCACAGCCAGGTTGTTACCTGTGTTTCTGAACATTCAACTATAAATTGGAGGTTCCCACTAACCCCTCCGTGGGATTGATTTATTTGCTAGACCAGATCATAGAAAGCAGGAAAATAGTCAACTTATTGATTACCAATTTATTATAAAAGGATATGATAAAGAATAAAATGAACATCAAAATGGACATCAAACAAAATGAACATCAAAGCTATGGCCCCAGTAGACAAAGAGGGGCATGTAAGTTCTGTTGGAAGAGTCATTTCACACATCATGTAATACTTGAGTTAAAGCTTGAAAAAAGGAGTTGGCATCCACCAGGAAATAGAGCCAGGAAGGGAGCCTATTCCAACGTATGTAGGGAGAGGTGTAGTGCTGCTTTGCCCTCCCTGGGCATGCTACCCTCCCAGCATCTCTGCATGTTCACTACCCCATCCTATTTGAATTTTTGTTGAGGGTTCATCGGGTAAGTGCAATCCATTTTATGTAATTCATATTAACATTATGGAGTTACTAACGCCATTTCCAACCTTCTCCCTCTGGGCAGAATGGGCCGGAAGTTACAAGCTTCTTATTACTACTTAATATTTCTGATGACTAGCCTCTTTCCACCAAGAATCATGTCATGAGAGCAAAAGACACTCCTGTCACCTGGGAAGTTTTAAGGAATTTAAGAGCTCAGTTTCAGGAACCAGAGTGAAAAAAATCAAGTATTAGAACAACAACAAAAAAAAATGCATCTAGTTCTCTTATCATTTAGAAAATTACAAGGGTTTTAGGAGCTCGGTGTCAGAAACTCGGACTAGAAATATATATAGCCCTAGTTCCTGACAAAGGAATGCTTTCTATTTCACTCTCCTGTTTCTAGATTTAAATTTCAGTGTTAAACCATGTACCTTAATGAGTTCCTTTCTTTCAAGCCCTATATTCTATAATTTTACCATCAAAAAGCCACTCATATTTAAGAAGTCTTGAATGCAAGTATCACCTTCCATTTGGATGAGGTTTAATACATATACTGCTCTCACATTATTCCTTCATTGAGCTTGTAGGCAGTTGTTATTAGTGCTGTATCATCCATTTACTAAAGAATGAGAAAGAAAAACTGGTCCTTATTCTCAAAAAGATTATGGCCTTATGGATGGTAATTAAATAAATAAGCACATAAAGTCTTACCAGGGCTATGTAAATAGAAGCTATGGGACCTAGTAGACAAAGTAAGTTCTGTTGGAAGAGTCCGTTAGGCTTTTCACACATCGTGTAATACTTGAGTTAAAGCTTGAAAAAAGGAGTTGGCATCCACCAGGAAATAGAGCCAGGAAGGGAGCCCATTCCAGGAAATGAGAGTAGCATGATCTCTTGTGTGGGAACTAGATGCAGTTTGTTGGAGATGAGACAAAGGAGATGGAGCCATAAGGTTGGAGAACTAGGGATGGCTGGAGAGCTTTTTATATTGTTTAAATTATAAAAGGTTTGTCTATGCTAAGAAATACAGATTTTATCAGACAATGGATGATGGGTTTTATGTTGCTCAATAAAATTAGCATTTTAGAAAAACCATCCTGGTAGCACTATACAAAAAGAATTAGAGAAGCAGAGGAGAGATAAGGGAATGAATCAGAGACTATTGCAGTTTTCAAGCAGCAGGGAAGACCTGAACCAAAGCACTGAATGTGAGAAAGAGCAGGAGCAAAAGCTGGAACATCACATGGGCTTGGTAACTGGCTTTGTGTGAAACAGTCCGGGACCATTCCCATCTTTCTGGCAGGGCAACTGGGTGGTGGATAGTGATAGCTTTCCCTGAGGAAACAAATAGTGGTTCTTTTAGTTAGCCACAAACAAAAGATTAGTTTACTTCTGTCTTATGGATCAGAAGAGTTTCAGATTTAAGAAATATCATTGGCATAGAAGGTAGGTGACGATATAAAAAGAAATGTTATTGCCCAGGGTAACCATATAGTGTGAGGGAAGGAGGGGCTCTAGCAATGGCAGGATGAACAGAAAATTGTGTTCCACAAAGAGAAGAGAGGGAGCCAGTGTCAGATGTCTCAACGGCCTAAATAAATCCACTCTTTCATCATTTGAAGTCCAAAGTAACTTGGACCTCTGATTGAATGTTCTAATGGAAGAGGCTGTTCTGTAGCTGGTGAAAGTGAACTGTTGAGGGAGATGGATAGCAGTTGTGTGCCAGTTTTCAAGGATTTAACCTTTCAGTGAAGCTTATGGTAATTATGGAGTCAGTGTGAATTTTCACTTGTTTGCTCTTTGTTTTTGTACTCATTAGAAAGATCTAGGATTATAACTTGTAGAGTAACAGCCAATAGAGAATTGAAACTAGAATTTGGACGAGCTTTTAGGAAATCCACAAGGGAACAGATTGTGTGGGATTTTCTTGAACAGAAGAGCACCCCTTCCTTTAACACTAGATGCAAAGAGGAGAGGATAGGTGCCAGGGGGTTAGTCTTTCATTTGGAAAGTGAGAATTTCAGTGGCCTCAAGACCACATTTTCTTTTTGAAATAAGGAAATACACTAAAAATAAAGGAGGTAAAATTTGGAGAAACCCAAGGTGCATTGAGGTAAGTTCACTTTTGCTATAACATATTCCTGGATAAGTGGTTTGAACCAAGGACTAGGTTTCAATTTTGAGCTTCTTTTTTTTTTTTTTTTTTTTTTTTTTTTTTTTGTATTTCAGAAATAGATTTTATTTTGTGTTCATTTTTGGCACATACCTTTTTTGCCAAGCATAGAATTCCAGGTCAATGATTTGTTCTTTTTAGTGATTTAAAGTTGTTACTCCATTGGCTTCCAATTTCCTTTGTTTCTTTTTTTTTTTTTTTTTATAAATTTTATTGTTATATTCCCCATACAATTGCAGCCCCCCATTCTGACCCCAATCCCTCCCCTCCCGCCCCCGCCCCCCTAAAAGTGTCTCTGGTTCATAGTTTTTTATTGATTTTGATTTTCACTTTCTTATAGTTATTCATTTTCCTGGTCCCTTATTTAAGTTTTCTAGATTCCTGCTATGAGTGAGACCATCCGGTATTTTTCTTTTTCTTTTTGGCTTATTTCGCTGAGCATGATCCCTTCCAGCGCCATCCATGTTGCAGCAAATTGCATGTGTTTATCTTTTTTGAATGCTGAGTAATATTCCATGGTATATATGTACCACATCTTCTTGATCCAGTCATCTATTTTTGGGCATTTGGGTTGTTTCCAAAGCTTAGCTATTGTAAACAGTGCTGCTATAAACATAGGGGTGCAGGTGTTCTTTGGAATTGATGTTTCTGTGTCCTTTGGGTAAATACCTAGGAGTGGAATTGCTGGGTCATATGGAAGCTCTATGTTTAGTAGGTCCAGAAATCTCCACACAGCTTTCCACAGTGGTTGGACCAGTTTGCACTCCCACCAACAGTGCAGAAGAGTTCCTTTTTCTCCACACCCTCGCCAACATTTGTTGTTGCTAGTTTTTTTAATATGTGCCATTCTCACTGGTGTAAGATGGTATCTCATGGTAGTTTTGATTTGCATTTCCCTGATGACAAGTGATGTTGAACATTTTTTCATATGCCTGTTGGCCATTTGCATTTCCTCTTCAGAGAAGTTTCTTTTAAGCTCTTCTGCCCATTTATTGACTGGATTATTTTCTTTGTTGTTGTTGAGTCTCATCAGCTCTTTGCAGATTTTTGTGATCAGTCCTTTATCATTAGTGTTGGGTGCAAAAATGTTCTCCCAGTTGGTGGGGTTTCTCTTTGTTTTTGTTATTGTCTCTTTTGCTGTGCAAAAGCTCTTTAATTTGATATAGTCCCAGCTGTTTATCTTTGCCTTCACTATCACTGCTTTGGGTGATGTGTTTGTAAAGATGTCTTTGATGTGCAAATCACGTAGTGTTTCGCCTATATTTCCTTCTATATATTTTATGGTTTCAGGTCTTATGTCTAGTTCTTTAATCCATTTTGAGTTGATTTTTGTGTATGGTGTGAGGTGGTGGTCAAGCTTCATTCTTTTGCATGTAGCGACCCAGTTTTCCCAGCACCATTTATTGAACAAACTTTCTTTGCTCCAATGCATATTCTTTGCTCCTTTGTCAAAGATTAGTTGACCATAAATCTGTGGGTTTATTTCTGGATTTTCTATTCGATTCCATTGGTCTGTATGTCTGTTCTTGTTCCAATACCATGCAGTTTTGATGATTATGGCTTTGTAGTATAGTTTGAAGTCTGGGAGTCTGATGCCTCCATTCCCTTCTTTTTTTTTCAGGAGAGCTTTGGCTATTCGGGGTTTTTTGTGATTCCATATGAATTTCATCAATAATTGTTCTATTTCTTTGAAGAATGACATTGAAATTTTGATTGGAATAGCATTGAATCTGTATATTGCTTTTGGAATCAATTTTGAGCTTCTTATTGGGAGATACACACACAGACGCACACACACAAAATCAAATAATTCTGATTAAATATTACAAAATAAACTTGTTATAACTGATTTTAAATTTTAATTTTGAAATAGCCATGAACTAATGGGGGAGACGGTGTTTCTAGTACTTTACCCCATTGTAAAAATTTATCTTAACAGTAATATTTCTTCCTGATGCCTCACCTCACTGTCTTGGCTTCAGAGAAATATCTGGAGTCCTAGAAATCATGTTTGAGTTTCTCCTATGTTACCTTGGGCTCCTCATTTCTTAGCTTTTACTAACTAGAAATCATAGGAATGTAAGGTGTTTTAGGATTTGTGCTAGGAGAATATTAAGATACCTGAACTTCAGAGACCTTGAATCTTAATTTGTTTCAAGTTTTCTTTTTAATTTGTTCTTTTTTTACTGGGTTTAATTTTTACAACAGACATTTGGTTTGCAACAAACATTTCCTAGATATTGGAGTTTTGCCACCACACCTGTCTTCAAAGTAAAGTACTATCTGCATTGTTGTTCAGATTTAGTAGAAAAAAATAGACAGCTGTCTGGAAGGATACATTTGTAAACCTGTGTATTTATACTATATGAACAGCTTTTCAATTTTAATTTAAAACCAATTTGAAGTGTCTTCAAAGCTTAAAATTTTAAAAACAACCCTACTTCAGATGAATGTAGCATATAATCCAAAATAAACTAAAAAGATTAAAATTGTAAGTATATAAAGAATATACACATAGTGCTTTTGAAATTTAATCACTAAAAGAGAAACTAGTTGTCAGCTTTTTTAGTTTTGTATGTTCAATTTTAGGTTGAGACAATGACTTTCAACATGCAAACTAACCCCTCCTAGAGAATTAATATTTGCATATTTTACACAAAGCTGTTATACCCTGAAAGAGTAAGAAAAACAGCTTTGTGATAAATGTGGCAAAAGTTCAAGATGATTTTTCTTACTTTTGCCTCTATTACAGATTTCATTAAATGTTGATGTTCCTCCTCCCACCACCCTCTACCCCCCACTGTGGAGGTATTAAACTGACTTTTGACAGACTGTGGTTTTTGCATGAAGCAAGCAGAAAAATGAGTTGTGAAAAGAGGATAGATTGGCGTAGCATAGACTATCTTAGCCAACCTTTCTGTTGTTGTAAAATTATTAGGCAATTCTTTTCCACAGCATATATTTCAAAAATAGATATTGCTTCACTCTGTTTAATGGTTATTATTACTTTTCTTCCTTTAAATGAAATAGTGAATGTGTACACTAGTTAATTTCAAATTACTGTATTATTTTCCCAAACCTTAGAAAATGAGCTATCTGTTCTGTAACTGCTAACTGTTCTGTTCTGCTGCTTATCACTTCATGGATATTTGGTACTCTTTAAGGAAATGTGTCAAGGCAGAGCAAAATTGTAAAAATGCTTAGGAAGAATGTATAATTGTAGGTTATAGTTCCATTTTTTGAAACAACTGTATTTAAAAAGAATGACAAGCTTTTCTGTTTGATCAAATATATTTAAGTATGCTTTTCTAGTGCATCTGGTACTCTTTTGTTTTAGTGCAAGTAAATTTCTGAATAGGAAGACTTTGGGAAGTTGTGTGTGTGTATGTGTGTGTGTGTACACCTGTTCTTTTGTACCAGATTTCAAAACATATTCTTTGACATGTAATACAAAAACTTTCAAGAACACAGAAGTAAAACTGAAAAATGATGCCAAAAAGAGAAGTGGATTAAATAGTTAAGTGACAAATATATCACTTTGTATCTAGTACTTCCATTTAGAACCATAGTGCTCTGAAAAATTTACTATATCATATATTCCTAATTACCCTTCCTTCTAGTGAGGCTAATAGTAGCAAGCATTTATGTAGCACTTCGTTTCCCTTTGCCAACATACAGTATTTAATCATTTTCTTATTTACTATGTTGCTTTGTACTTTATGGTTAGCATATCTAGCACTGCAGACTATTAGTTCATAATTATTGCCCAGGACATTCCCATGAATCATATATATACTGATTTCCTTGTTACTATAAATAGTATATTAGTATAAATAGTCAACATGAATTTTGATGACTATTCAGCAATGGCTCCTGATAGAGTTTTTTATACTGGAGATAATATTTTTAGCACTGATGTGGTGTCCAACCACTTTGAAAAATACCTGTGTTTTTGTATGAAATGATGTCATAATAGTTAGCTGATAATATTGGTGTATATTATCTTATGGTATTAATTTTTTCACCAAGTGTATAAAATCTCTTTGCGTCTAAAAGAAGTAAAACTTTAAGCTAATATGCCACTCACTACTACTGTTTGGAAGAAGAGACGCATTTATAAGCATTATGTAAATGATGAGTCAGATAAAGGGTATGTAACTAATACTATTTTTTACAGAACATCAAAAAGGGAATTTTAAAATTCTAATACAGTGGAAATATTGTGTGTGGTTTCAAATTTTTTTTTTTAAGAGAGAAGAAAGCTCTCTTTCACATATTGGTATTTATATGCCATAAAAACAATCATTTAGCATTTTGTTAATTCATGTATTACATTTTTTGCTATAAATTAGAAATTCAAACTGTTTCAGGTTTTCCAAAATTAGATGACATTTATTGTGTATTTTGAAATGATAAAATATAAAAATGTACAGAATAATTTGTTAATAAAGAGCAACAGACTAGACCATTACTGAAATTAATTCCAAGTTGCAATGAACCATTCAAAACTGCTTTGTGAACTGTTGTTTCCCTCTAATAACTGTAGTTGTACTATTGCACTAGTTACACATTTAATTTCTGTAGGATCTTTTTACTTAGAAAACTGTAGTAGGCTTTTGTGTTACAGAACATTTTATTTACTAGGAGAAATTTTATTTGTTCATTATTTGAGTGATGGTCTTAGACATTGTCTTAAAAGAAAGGTTTGTTCATGCACTGGAAACTACTTCACTTGCCAAGTTAGGTTACAGCTGTGCTATCTATGTCACCATGATATATATAAACATGAATATTACAGGTGTTCTGTGCAGTTTCTGGAAAGGAAGTACCTGTTATTTCACAAAAGGCTAGAGAAATGTAAAACATTTTAAATCTTTCTTAATTGAATACAATCAAGAAGTCACTTATTTTTGGCATTTCTTTGCATATCTTTTAAGACCACTCTGTTTTAAGTTATTAGCAATGTCAAATCCATGATAAACAAATTTGTTTTAGTAAGGCATTTTTACTTTCATTAGTTATGCTTTCATTTCCATTGCATTCCTTCCTTGATGAAAACTATTTTTTTTTTTTTTTTCAGAATTTAAAACCTATCGCTTCTTGGCCTTTTGGCTAAGATCAAGTGTAGAATTTACAACCTACCTACATACAAATTCATTTCCGTTCCTTTATTCTGCCATGTGTCCTTGTTTGCATGAGAGCAAATATTTCTCATCGTTTTTGCATCAGTAACCCAGGAAATTACACTTTAGTTTCTGATTTGCCTTTCCTATTACAGGTCAACAAAAATCTCTTGCTTACTTCAACATCAGTCTCTTCACAACAGACTAAGTTAAAACAGTCAAACATGCTGGACGCTCATCAGATTCTACGTCATTTTGGTTTCACTGAGACTGGTGAGCCCTTTCTTACTTTGGCTATTCTTTTAAATGTTCAGATGTTCTTTTTTTCTTAATGAATGTAATTTATTTCAGAAATATAGCTCACACCATTTATAATTGTCACTTTTTACACTTGATTTATATCCATTTTTTCCTTTAAAATCAAAAGTTACTTGGAATTGGTTACTTCAATAGTAGGTACTCTCAACCTTATTTTATTGAAATAATTTTCAGCAGCAGAATAATTAAAAAATAACAAAATATGCATAATATTAAATCTGCTTTAATTTCCCTTTTAGATACAGGAGCCATAGATTATGAGTAATCCATTTCATTAAATCATTTCAAGGAAAATGTACTTTAGCAGAAGTGGTATACAACTTGTCAATCATACCATGTTTCTTCAAAGTTGGCAAGTTAATAAAATATACAAAGAAGTTCGTTACAAAAACCCACGTGAATTGCTGAGTTGAACTACATTGCAAATTTTTAGATGAATGCTTTAAATTCTCAAATAAGAATTTCAAAGGATATCAAAGAGAAAGTAACTAGGTGAGAAATATGGATTTTTGGTCTTGAAAGATGACAATTTCTGTCCATTAGTGATGAGTAAGACAACTGAGATAACAATTATCTTAGACAAAGAGACTAGTAATAATAATAATAAGAAGGAACTTGAGCTCTAAAAGATCAATATAATTTACTTAGAAATTGGGGGGACAGTATTACTTGCCTACTTGGAAAGTATTTAGATTTTACATATGCAAGTCATTTTAATGTTGCTGAATGATAATATTGGTTTCTGTTACATATTACAATGGATAATACTTGGATTAGTCTAAGAACTCTTGTGTTTAGTTCTGACTGTGTTTTATTATTCTTATTATGTGCACATTTAAGAATCTTCATTACAAACTTAAATGTTTTATATAGAAAACATTTTTATATATATCTTATATATAGTTGAAATTCAGTCATATAGTGTGTATAAAAATACTTTGTAAGCATAAGGTACTATGTGAGTACAGCATGCGTATAACCATGAGTATATGTTTGCTAGCTTTGAAAATACTTGGAGTTCTAATTGCAAGTCATTATGACAGTTTTCTCAAGCCTTGGAAACTTTGTTTTTAGAGTTTCAGTTATCTGCCTTAAGTTGGAGCAATAGTGGTCATTCTTAAGAGGATGCACCATGTGCTACACTTTCAGACTGTTAGTGTCTGTACCATAGCTAGATATTTGGCATAGTATTTTCTACGCCATTAGACTCTTATTTTCTAGACTTTAACTAAATACTTTGTTTACTTTAATGCCCTGTCATTTAGTGGGAGGGCGAAAGGATGGTATTTTCCTATCTTTTTCTCTGCAGAGGTCTAAAATTCTTCTGGGAATGAATCTTTCATTCTATATTTGGGGATTATAGGCATAAAATGTAAATGTCCACTTGAATTAATAGTATATTAATTGAAAAATAATTCAAGTGGTATCTTCAATTTGTTAACTTACCAAGTGTAAATAATAGATATAAAAGTGTTTCCTGTAAAGGGGAAAAGCACAGAGAATAGATTGGAAGGCTTTTGAAATGAGAAGGATTACCACTGAGACAAAGCTTAAAGATAAAAAATAAAGGGAAAACTGGATATGATAAAGGCATGCTTTTAAACCTCATAATTATACAGAAGATTGATTGGATCCTTTCATCTTTAATTTTCTGTAGACATATAGGCATTGTCTTGGGGGTATTTGTATCATGTATATCCCTCCACGAGTGAACTATTACAAGTGTCATTATTAAGCTGTAAGATACATGGTAACCCTACTTCACTTGATTTTGTTTTAGATATTAATATGCCTGACTTCATTTTAAGGCATATGCTTCCTATAAAATTTATTGAGTTAGCACTTATATAATTATAAAATTATAAAAGGATGTGTAGTCCATTGAACTTTACCTAATTAGTTCATTTTTTTACATTAAGCCAATCTTTGTGTGTGTGGGGGGGAATCTTCATTAGGAAACGTGAACTAGTTTCTGTACTTGGTTTCACTTTTAAATGACTTTGTAATCTTTTGCAATTTATTTAGACAACAATTTTCTTATCCCTATAGTAAATGAGAGGCCTGGATTTGGTAGTTTGTGTCTCACTGCAAAACTGGAGCCACCAGAGTGGGTGGGGAGGGCATGAAGCAGGAGGGTTCCCAATGACCTGGTGGAGGATTATTGGTGCTGTGGTGGTGGGCCTGGTGTGTTAACATACATCCGAAGAGGTATGACCCTGTGCCCCTAAATCATATGTAGTATTGTAAACCAACATTACTGCAATGAAAAACCATACAATTTTAAAAATTCTGTAATTCTATTACTATTCAAACTGTTTTGGGGCCTCCCCAGTGGCGCAGTGGGTTGAGCATATTGCTGTGAAGCTGTCCACAGCCTCTGTGGTGCAGGTTCAATTCCTGGCTGTCCGGGGAGATGCTGACATGACAGGGCAGACCTCTACTGCCTCCCCCGCTGCTCCCCTCAGCAGTGTCTTCAGTCTGTCTGCCTATTCTGATCCCCACTCTGTCTCTGGGGAATTCTCCTACCCTCCTGCAATACTGGCCTGTACCCCAGTTCTTGTATAAGTAAATAAATCTTTAAAAAAATAATAAGTAAAATTATTTAAAAATATTCAAACTGTTAAAAAGGGATAGTTAAGTGTTCTTTACTATATATATATATGATCTGTTAAAATCTGAAATATAATGAAGATAGGATGTTTAAAAATTAAAATCTCACTGAAAATCTGTCTAAATATTCAAGTCTTATCTGTAGATGCTTGACTGGGTATAGGATTAAAGAAACTAACAGAGGCCCATTAGCCCTTGTTCTAAGAGACATAAGGTCAGCAATTGATTTGATATATAGAAGTGAATTTATATGTTGGAGAGCTGGACTCTAGATGGATTTATGGTCTTCTATAACTTCTGCTGCCCTTATTCAGGGTGAGTAATGGAAATGACTAGAAAAATAATTATTTCTTTCTTCTTTGGTTTCTGCTCCTCAGTTTCTAGAATATACCTTTATTCATTTTAAATAGTTTTTAATGACAACTTTGTCTAAAACCCTCTCCAGAGGGTTTAAATATTACAGTCTTTGCCCTTAAGTAGTTTGTAGTCTGGAGAAAAAAGTGAGCATGCAACAATTATATCAATATGGTGAATTCTAAAGGATCACTGGGAAATGAGAGCGGGGTAGGGCAGCTAAGAGAGTTCTCAAACTTCACATGCCCAAATAGAACTCTTGCTCCAAACCTTTTCCTTCCACCTTTACCTTTCAATCTACAAACCGGTTCTTTCCAAACCCAGTATTCCCTATAACTCTACCAGCTGTTTAAGTGAACCTGGAAACTATTCCTGATTTCTTCTCACTCTTCCAATTCCCTGCTTCCACCCTTGTCTTTTAACATGCTAAAAGGTTAGGTCAGGTTATTTTCTTGCTAAAAACTCTTAAGTGGCTCTCTGACACAATTGGAATGAGCCCCAGAGTCCTTATCCTCTCTTACAAAACCTTCTTTGACCTTGCCTCTGTCTTCATCATTGGTCTCATTATCAGGTTTGAATTCAAGAGGGCACCCTAAGTCAAGTAGCAGGTAAGAGCTTGATGTGAACAGGGAGTGGTCTGAATTGTAGTTTATTTAGAGGAGATGTTGAGATAGATATATTTAAAATAAACTGAATCTGCAAAGGTAGACTGGGGTCACAAGTTGTGCCATACTAAGTAATTCACATTTGATTCTCTAAGTAAAAATAGAGCTAATGAAAGCTATGAGTACAGAAATGATAGGATAAATTGTGTTTTAAAAAATATAGCTGGTGTCTGTGTGAGGAATGGGTTAGAGAGGGGAAAAAGCTGACTACAGCTCTTAATGAGTTACTTATTTTAAAAATTGCTTATTAAGCTTTTAATCTAAGGTCATAATTACGAAATGATAAATTAGCTAATTTTGCTAAAATTAAAACTATAAATATTCCCTGAGTGCTTTATATAAATGCAATTTTTTATCAGTTATACCTTAATAAAATTTGGACATATAATTTTAACAACTTAGGTTAAATTATAGTTATATCCAATAAATACCTCACCATGTAGTGATCATGTTACACTTATGTCAAAACTGTTTCCAAACTTTTTTAGTACAATGACGGAAATCTATAAAACAATAACCGCATCTGGGTTTGTATAAAGATATACAATATGGGGCCTCCCCAGTGGCTCAGCGGTTGAGCGCTGGGTTCCACAAAGCTGCCCGCAGCCTCTGCAGCTCCAGTTCCATCCCCGGCCGCTGGGCGAGGGTCCCACATGGCGCACAGATCTCTCCTGCCGCCCGCTGCTCTCCTCAGCAGTGTATTTCATCAGTCTGACTGTTCTGTTCCCTGCTCTGGCTGTAGTGAATTCTCTCGCCCTCCCGTGCTTCTGACTGTACCCAGTGCTTTTATAAATAAACAAACAAACAAACAAATAAATAAATCTTTTTTTAAAAAAAGGAAGAAAAAAAGATATACAACATGCTTTCATTATTTCCTTATTTGATCCTTAACAAAACTCCCTGAGAAGTGGGATAAACATTAAAAGCACAGGAAGTGAAATCTGTTCAGAGATTCTAGGACCTCAAATAATTGTTCTTCAGTCCCTTTACAGCGCAGGAAGGAAGCAGAGGGGCTGACTTGTTGGAGTTCACTTTTAGTGGCAGTTGTGTGGGAAACAAGATCTCACTCCCAGACCAGTGCTTCTCGTCCTCACCTCCCCAACTGTCTGGTCTAGAGCAGGGCTCAAGCTCAGGAAGAGCAATGAACTGCCAGGCCAAGACCATCAAGGAGGCGGAGCCTCCTTCATTCCCAACCCATTGTCTTCCTACTCTGCCAACTGGTGCTTGGGTCTTTGGGTGCTGTCTTTGGTTACTTGCTTTAGAGACCTGAGATGTATTGCAGAGTAAAAGCCTACACAGTATTGCCTGTTTGGAACAGAAGTAGTTGCTAAAACTAAGGTGTCAAGTAGGTATTTTCTGAATTTTAATGAACTTATGTTTCTCTTTGAATATAATTCTTTTTGCCAAGTATTAGTTGTTTAGTCAAATGAAGAGTTTCTCTAAGCAGAAATTTTGCTCTGAGACAGTATGCCTGACCCCCCCCAAATTCCATTTAACCAACTTAAGAGTCTTTATTATAGAATTAAATGGTAAGAGAGAATTATTCATTTGTAATTGAAACCAATCATTATGGGGGGGGGGTTAAGATTGAATAGGCACTTATTCTATTGACAGTGGGGTAATTGTATTTCTTTGCATATAATTGTATTCAATTTACATCTGAAGACAAATTTCATTTTTATTTACTGTGCCGTTTCACTATTGCACTAAATTAAGTTTAAATTATATTAAATAGATGCATCAAGTCATGCAAAATGAAATTAATCATTATAGTAATATGATTTTATTAACCTTTATATGTTTTAAAATTGTAGACTTAGGGTTTGTTGGGAGAGGGGGAGTATGCCAGATTTTAAAAATAATCAATAGCTTCTGTCTTCATTTTTTTTTGAACTATTAGACCATATAAACATAAATTTAGAAAATCTAAATAAGGAATCAGGAAAAAGACTCATTATAATAAAGTAAAAATCAAAATCAGCAAGCATCTATAAACCAGAGACACACAACAGGGCGGGAGGAGGGAGTAGGAGCAAAACAAGGGGGCTGGGAAATGTATGGGGACTATAACCAAGATGAAAATGCATATATTGTGCAAAAAATGAAAAACGATGTAAAAAATATATAAAATAAAAAATAAACATAAACTTGATAGACAACCATTTAGTTAAATTTTCCCCATATCCTAAACAGCCAGTGTATTTTGCTTAAACAAAATCATAACATTATTCAAATGACTTCAGTACTGTTTGTCATATCTATTAAGTAACAAGTTAATTTTTGTGCGCTGCATGTTGAATATTTTAAGTACTTTTCCCTTTATTTTGCCTATGTTAGACAAGTGTGCACTCATTCCCTTCGTCAGTTCTTAAACTTATGAGCTATTTTTCTAATCATTTAATTTTTTGTCTTCCAAAATTACAGTATTTCTTAAAGTTTTGAACTTTTTGTAGAGAAATGCAAAACATTTGAATAACATGACCAATATAAAATGAATATTGGGTCATCATTTCAGCAGAGATTCCATGATAACTTTCTATAACCCATTGTAAAAGGTAGATTACATCTAAGCAGGAAACAAGGTGGGTCTTGTATTTCAAAAAAAGAAAAGGAAAACATTTTGGCAAAAATTAAGGATTAGCATGACCTTCAATAAACACAGGTGATGATAAAAGGGGGTTTCCTTTTTAAGGAAGGTAAAATGAGCTTCAAAGAAGTTTCAGACATCCCATCAGAATTGGCAGAGTTTTAGGTAATATTACTTACTGAACTTTATTAATTAAAAAAGAAGTTTTATTGAATTTCTGATTCCAAATCTCCACAATGCCAGGCCTTTAGTTGAGTGGTGGATGATTGAAAAAAATTTACTATCACAATAAATATAATCTACGAATTAACTGATTTTACTAATGAATATATGTAAATGTGTTCTGTGGTGCTAAAAAGACTTTAAAAATTCTCTTTTATGAGTTAATGTTGTTTTTAAAAGCAAAAATTGTTTTCTAAGACAGTCACTTTTCTGACCAGCAATGTGTGTTGGTCAAAGCAGCACTACACATTGGTTCAGAAGCTAGAAATGTCAGACCTGATCCCTAATTCTACCACTTCCCTGTAACTGTAGGAAGCTGACTTTTTCTTTGTCGATCTAATGTTTCTCTTTTCTATTTTATATGGATTTCCTATGTCATAGAATTGTGAGAGTCAAAAAAATATATTTTTAAAAGATTTATTGATTTATGCATAGATGAACTGGGGTGTAGGCCAGAGGTGTGGGGAGTGAAAGAATTCACCAGAGACAGAGTGGGAAGCAGAACAAGTTGATCTATTGAAATATACTGTTAAAGGGAGCAGCAGGCAAGACAGAAAAGGTCTGCTGTGTCATATGTGAGTTAGCTTCATGGCCTGGGATCAAACTCATGCCATAGGGATGATAGCATGATAGTGCTGAAACTTAACCCCTAAACCCCCAGGGAGACCCAGAAAAATATTTTTAATACTTTGAAATTCATAAGCTATTTTGAGAATAAACAACATGAGATTTTATGAAAGAGAATTGATTTTTTTTTTAAGTTTAGAATTATGAAATTTGCATTGTGGCCAAAGAAATGGAGAAAATATTTTAAAACATGATCTACAAAATGTGTTAAATAATGATTATTTTAAAAAGGAGGTGTCATAGAGCAAATACAGAAAATAGAATTTTGAAAAACATGCCAAAAGAGACATAAGATGAATTTTAAGAATAACAAACATCTCAAGCTTACATAGTCTACTGGAACTCACTTAACTTTTGAAAGTTTGGCTATCTATGTAAGTGGCAGTTAACGTTAAAAATCTTAGAGTTGTGACTCTGCATATTTGGATTTTTCTGAACAGTAGGCAAAAGATATTGTTTCATATGGAATATTTTTCTTAAACATGTTACTATTTATTTTTCCCTTCCACAAAGACTGAGTTTTCATTTATTAGATTTTTTTGTTGTTGTCATTCATGATTGGAGTCTCTAGAATTAATGTTTGGTGCATTAAAAGTATATGATGTCATTTCATAACCAATATCAGTATTCTACATAATTCTCCAGTGTTCTGAGTTAAGCCACTACTTGTAACACAAGCCCCTGTATTTCCTAAATAATAAATGTCATTTGAGTTAGTAAAGTGTTTCTAACCATGTGGATTACTTAAGGTATCTGTAGGTCTATCACTTTCTAATGTTAAAATCATTTTGTCAACTCTGGTAAATATTAATATACTTAATAAATGGTTCTTAATGCACAGACTATGTATTTTATATTAATGTCACCTTGGAGATATTAAATTTCTCTTATTACCCTCTGTGGTGAGAATATGAATGCAAACTTTTCTCATTTAAATATGCTGATTTGACTGAACTTAAATAAGCCCATTATTTCCTAGCGATTTATTTTGTAAGAAGCTATTTTATATGACATTATGTGCCATGTATAGTGCCAGCCATATAATCTTGAACCTTTTTACCCCATTTGTTGAAAATAAAAATTAAGCTTTTCTTGTTCAGTCAGCTCTCTCTCCTCTCGCTCTCTGTATTAAGAATCTACTAAATTTACAGTATACTGTAGCATCAAGCCAGATTTTAAGTGAAGTGCTGTTATTTAACAGTCAATGAAAAATAGAAAGCAACTGAAACCATAAACTCTAAAAAATTGAGATCTTACTGATTTAATAAATTTTAAATGTACGTAATTCAATCCTAACATAGCCAAAATGCTTGCCAAATAATTGAATCTGCATTTTATGGTTTTTACCCTTTAATAACAATTTTTCCCATTAATAACAATTCTTAATTTGTCTTTTTTATGTATTGAAGGTTTAAAGAGGTTATTTGTATATATCAACTTTTTTTTTTATTTTTTTTATAGAGGCATGTTTTATTTATTTATTCATTTATTTGTTTGTTTGTTTGTTTTTTTTGTTTATACATGCACTGGGTACAGTCAGAAGCACGGGAGGGCGAGAGAATTCACCAGAGCCAGAGCGGGGAGCAGAGCAGGCAGAAGGACCGAAGTACACTACTGAGGGGAGCAGCGGGCGGCAGGAGAGGTCTGCGCGCCATGTGGGACCCTCCTCTGGTGGCCGGGGAGCAGCCGGGGATCGAACCTGCACCGCAGAGGCCGCAGGCAGCTTCGCAACCCAGCGCTCAACCGCTGCGCCACCGGGGAGGCCCCTATATCAACTTTTTTAAAAAAAGATCAAATGTAAAATTTTTTAGTTCAGGTGAAGTCAAACAGCTCTTGTAGTATATGTGTCTCTGAAATATGAAATCTAATCTCGGACAAGATACTCAATCTCAAACTAGTATAATAAGATATGTAAGCTAACCACTTTTGTCATTTATGTAACAGAAAAGTCATCATTGCTGTGAGTGAGCATGTGTTTTTAGAAGGAAGCTTCTGTTTTTCTCTTTTGTCTCATTTCTGATGGCGATGGTCATTCTTTCATATGGAAACTATGGACTCGTCTGACTATTCTTTTTCTACCTAGTTGGTCACTGAGTCCTCTCATATCTTCATTCTGAATTTCTCTTAATTCTCCAATCATTCTTTTTTTTTTTATATAAAGGCATGTTTTATTTCTTTCTTTATTTTGTTTGTTTGTTTGTGGGTACAGTCAGAAGCGTGGGAGGGTGAGAGAATTCACCAGAGCCAGAACGGGGAGCAGAGCAGGCAGAAGGACCTAAGTACACTGCTGAGGGGAGCAGCGGGCGGCAGGAGAGGTCTGCGCGCCATGTGGGAACCTCCTCTGGTGGCCGGGGAGCATCCGGGGATCGAACCGGTGCCACAGAGGCCACGGGCAGCTTCGCAACCCAGCGCTCAACTGCTGCGCCACCGGGGAGGCCCTCTCCAATCATTCTTTATGGTGTCTTTTCTTGTGGTTTTTTCTTTTTCTCTTCCTTTTTTCTAGTATCATCGTTTTGTGACTGTCAGTGCATCTTACTGAATCTCTCTGTGTAGAAGTTCTCTTCTCTGATTGGATGTTGCTTCCAGTATGACTTAGTATTTTTTTTAAATCACTTTATAAAATCCATGCTGATTGATCTTTCTATTTGGTGATCCTTGGTATCTGTCATTTTTTGAAAATGAAGGACTGGGTGTAAATATGGTATTCCTCTTCTGTTGTATAACTATATCTATAATCTTGCTATTTTTGTTTGCCTTTTGAGAACTTTGTATATATGACTAAGACATAGTAATGGCAGCTTTTATTTAAAATTAACAGGCAAAATAAATGAGTCCACCCATTAGACTGACAGATTAAATGCCAGAATGAGAATAAGTGAGATAACAGTATCTACTCTGAAGACTTCACTCTTCCCAAGTGGTTTGCTTAATATTATTTTTAGAGACAATTCCACCTTCTTTCACAGATCCATGTTTAATGCTTGCAGCATGCACATTATGTGGGATCTGCAGTCTGTTTGGCTTAAGTGTTTTACGCATAAACCTTCAGTGATTTCTTCAAAGTTTGTTTTATTTTAATTTTGCTCCTTAACCAAATATGCTCATTCCTTGTGCACACATCTTCCAAGTTACATGGTCAGGTGGATCTTATATCTATTGCAAGCCACCATAATGTTTTCAGACAAATGTTTCTGATTATTTTTCCTCTTCTCTAAATTTATTGATTCTTCTAATCTGTTTTTTTTTTCCAAGCTCATCAATGACCTTCACATTACTAATTCCAGTGGTCAGTTCTTTGTGCTTATCTTATTTGACTTATCAACAGTGTTGGACACATTTGATCACTCCTTAAACATTGGTTTCTGAAACACCACGTACTTGGTTTTACTCTTTTCTCATTACTCACTATTTTTCATTCTCCTTTGCTGATTCTTCCTCTTTTCTACCACCTTTTATTAGATTGTTCCACTGCAATCTGTTCTTCTTTAATTTCCTATATATGTTCGCTTCTTTGGAAGTACATGACTTTTAGTAAAACCCCTATGTCAGTCATTCTCAAATTGTTCCTCTTTAACCCAGACCTCTTTTCAGAAATCTAGACACTCAGAGTTCAGTATGGTAGGCTTCTAGTCTCATGTGGCAGTTATATACCTGACATGTGGCTAGTATGACTTAGGAACTAAGGTTTTTATTTTATTTCATTTTAATTTAAATGTGAATAGCCACATGTGGTCAGTAGCGGTCACACTGGATAGTTCACACCTATAAAATCTACTTCTATGTTAGTCTTCATGGTTTAACACCAAGCAAATCAAGTGTTAAAATACAGAGTGTTGAATACCAATGTTTAAAATTGAATACAAGTAATGCCTTTAATATTAAAATTCCCCTAAATGTAATGTTGAAGATTTTATGGTATTTCATCATGATTATGCAGATGTTAATAACAATATTGGTTAACTTAAATAGGGATTCTAGAAGTTTCATATTTTTCTTATTTAAATAAATACAAACAATATTTGGAAACACTTAGCCAAAAGGTCAAAGACACATGATTTACATTCAAAGTCTGTTAGATTGTGACCTTAAGCAAGTTATTTCATCTTAGTAACTTGTCCTTTAAAATAGAGGATAAGAAACTGTTTATTGCAAGTGAAAGTTTTTAAATACCAACCTATGCTTGACTTGCAATGCAATGAGAGTTATAAATAACATCTTTATGACTGTATCAGAACTATTTTAATCACTGAACTTTCTTATTTTTAATTCATTTAACTTCCCACAATTTTAAATTATAGAAAGAGAAATCTGTGTTTTTAGAATTAAACTTAATTAATGTCTTATATTAAAATCCTTATTACTGTAGTACATGTTTTTTTTCAAAACACAACTTTTAGGCATGCTGATTAAAACGTTTCAATGACAAAAGTAGTATTTAGTTAATTTTAAAGTAGGAATATTTGAAGATTAGAACTCTTTGTCAGAACATAATTTTTATCATGTTAAAAGAAGTAAATGTTTTGTAACTTGTTGCAGTGACTAGAGTAGTGTGAAACTGTCAGTAATCAGCTTGCCCAAAGGTGAGGATTAAATAAAGAATTATAACAGCTTTATATGGCTGCAACAGACTAGGTAATATGTCAGGTTATAAAATGGCTAAATTATTTTGACCCGGCATAACTTTATTGTTTGTTTCCATAGTTTGAGAATAAGACTACATTTAGTAATGTGTTTATATTAATCATAAGACAGGTTTTAAATATAAGAAATATAAAACATTTTATTTTACCTCCTTTGAAATTCATAATTGTTCAGTTTTTAAGACAATTAGTTATTCAAAATTTTATAGGGACTATTTTCAAATATGTAAATTTTAAATAGGTATTTATAACTTTTTCTAATAATAAAAATGTATGGGCTTTTAAAAAATGAGTATTACATAAATTTGAAGCCATAATTTTATTAAAAGATATTATTATTTATTCCCAATATTACGAATAGTAAATACATGTTCATATCAAAATGTTGACCACATAATCTGATAAAGTAGTTTAATTCGTGTTTAAAAGGTCATATTTTATTCCATATTGTCTTATATACTTATTATTTCCCTTTATATGCATGCACATTAACATTTTCACATATTTCATTCACATCATTGTCCTTTCACTCTCAACATTCTATTATTCTGTGAGCAGTGATGAATTTTTAAAGCTAGCACTCATTTTTTTATTCATTAATTTTGCTTTGGGTTCGGTATTACTTAGAACCAGGGAAACAACTTCTCATTTCCTGTTGGACAGAGAGAAAAAAATGAAAATATCATAAAAATAAAAAAATTGTTATCTCTGTGTCCTATGTAAATTTTGTAAATTCCCATGTCCCAGAATGCCATTTTTGTTTAAGTTAAGTATCTGACAAGCACTACTTTTGTTTTAAAACATTTTGGTGTCTACTAACAGCACTGGAAATTTAGAGGAAGACCCCAGAAATTCATAGGGAAGAGGGCTATCTAAAATAAATTCTCATTTACTTTATACTTTTCTAATAAGAGAGTTCTAAGATTTGCCTTGGCGCATACTTTTGCATTTTGTGGTTTAGTCAGTTTGGTCTGTATAGTGAACAGTCTATGATATCATAGAATTTACTGGCAGTGTTTTCTGGAAATGAACGTCCATTACTTATTGAAACCGTTAACTAACAATGGAAATTAGGGTTGGGAACCAGACCTTCTGGTAATGTCAGAGAAGTCAAGATGTTGATTTGTATTTTCCAGAATTTTAAATGTGTGTTTTCAGGAAGCTTTTTCCTTGAATGAAAAGTGAATGAAAATGTGAAGAATCACTCTCTGTGTTGTTCTTAGTCAGCAACTTGTCTTTAAGTCTGAGACCAAAGTTGATGACAAATACAGAAACTAAGAAATGACTGAATCGAGTGACTGGTCATTTTTAAAAAATTATTTAAAAGATTTCTGCGTTATTTTTATGATTGGATCTTGTAAAACAAATTCTCACCTTCCTGTATTTTCAATAGCATACCAGTGTAACAATAGATGAAAATACTTCTTCCATCACTAAATTCTTTCTCATTGTAATGTTGGGTTTTTGTTGTTCTTTTTCATTCTAAAAGATGTTTAATTCTTACACATGCAGGTACTAAGTGTAGGATTCATTCATGCATTCAGTAAGTACCAAATGAGTACTTACTTTATTTCAGGCACTGTTATAGATGTTATGAATGTATTGGTGAACACAACAAGTAAAATTCCATGGCCTTGTTGATCTTACTTTGTAGTAGAGAGTGAAAGACAATAAGCAAATAAAAATACAATAAATAACAAGCAAGGCAGTGAAGAAGGATAGCATGAACTGGAAAGTGGCTTAGGTTGTATTTTAAATAGGGTGGTGAAGAAGGCTTCACAAAGAATCTCTAGGAGAATTTTGAAGGAGAAAGCAAGCAAGCTGTATTGTTTGAGAAAACAGCATAACCAAGATCCTGAGTCAGAAATGTGCTTGGTGTGCACTTTGAGTGGCAGAGGTCAGTGCGGCTAGAAGGGAGGAAATAGGAAGACAGTAAGGTCTGGGGAGTAGTAAGGAGCCCGATTATACAGAAACTGGTATAAATGAAGTGCTGCAAAACATTGCCCCACCCACAGCATGGGCATTATATACTAGACATATATTTTTAAAAAGTGAGGTGGGTAAGATTATACAGTTTGCTACTGCTATACTAAGAAAAATGGACAAAGTATATTGGAGAAGAGTATATGACGTATGGCAAATAATTCCTCATAGAGAAGGCAGTATTTACACTGATTGTTATGAGAAGATTAATAATTATATGTGAATATGTTAAATCATTACTTAGACCTTTAGAATGGTAGTGGTAAGGGATAGAGAAGTAGAATTTGAGGGTAATTAGAGATTCTAATTTTGGTGAATGAGTGGATGACAGTATATTAGTATATAGGGAAATAAGGAAATACTGAGTTTAAGATGCCTGAAAGACATCTGAAACAAGCTACCTAATAGTTTCCTCATTCATTTAAGCCTTATTTATTAAATATCCTACTGTGAGTCAAATCTTGTGCTAAGAGATTTATGCTAAGAACAGTCTGCATACCTTGAAATTCAGTGTTGGATCATAAATTATAGGTTAAGGAATGAGTAACCTAAGTGTAGTCTTTGAACCTACAGGAGTTAATGAGATAAGTTGAAAGATGCTATTGAATGAAGATAGACCAATTGATTAGGAACCTTTGAGATAACTATGAGATTGAGGGCTTAGATATTTACTACCCAAAGAGACAATAAAGAAAAAAATTGAGTACATAGGCAAATACAAGAGTTTTGATCAATGGATTGATGGATGGAGTTATAAACATGTAGGTATTTGTATGTGTACATTTGTCTGTATACATATATAAATGTGTGTGTGTTTTAATAAAAATATTTTAAGGTATTATACACATATATTGTCACCTCAGGTTTTATGAGGCAAGACATTAAGTTTTATAAAGCAGAACTCATTGTTAGAATATCAGACCTTTATCATATAAATATTTAATTATAACACTATTGTTTCCTCTAGAGCTTTAGTTTTATATGTATTTAAAACCTATTGAAAAAGTATGACAGAATATTTTAAACATCAAAGTCAAAATAAACATTCTGATACAGGTATGGTGTATCTATCTTGATTGTGATCAGTAGGCCAGGTACAATTTGAAATATTTCTCCTATATTAATTAACTAGTTTAATCCTCTGATCAACCTTTGAGATACATATTATTTCTCCTGTACTGAATGAGGAAATGGAGGCATAGAGTGGATAAATAACTTGCCCAAGGTCACATATTTAATAATTGCCAGAGCCAATCTTACAGTATATATAAAGAGACTCCAGAGTCAGGCTTTATTATACTAATAATTTGTCCTTGGAAATGCATTTTTTTCTAATTGTAGAGGTACTAAAATTTATTTTACTATAGAGAATTAGAAATAACTCATACCTCTGTTTTGGGACAGTGCCCAGAAAATTGTTTTTTCAGTGAACAGTAGATTTATTGAATGGAATTATCAATATATAAAATACAAATACATATTGTAACTATTCATCTGTGCATCATTTTTGGAGCTTTCTCTCATTTTCAGAGAGGCGTCTTAATTATTCAGAGTTGGGAGAGGAGAGTTTTTGCTGCTATTGTAGTTGGCTGTTTGTTTTTAAATTGCCTACTATAAAGTCATTAAAAGTCTATTAAGGACAAATCTGACTGTAGAATTTAGGCTACCCCAGGGAGTGGAGGGAATGGGTCCCAAACGGTGATGGGAGTCCAGTGGACTATAGTAGAGAACTGTGGGTACCTGGGTGGTGGGTGTGGTGTTAGTAACATACATCTGGAAAAAGCTATCAAACTTATTCCTCCCAATCATAAGCAGTGTTGTAAACCATTGTTACCTCAGTAAAACATAATACCAAGAGTCTGTTAAGGCCTATAAATCCTTTCCCCAATTTTATTTTGATTTTTTTTTTAAAAAACCACATAAAAGTTGGAAAAAAAAAACTAAATTCACATTTGCTTCTTTCCTATTTAACCATTATACCATTATCACATCTAGGAAAGTTGAAAATGATTCTACAATATCATCTAATAAATAGTTCGCATTCACATTTTCCCTAATTGTATCTAATAATTTCTTAAGCAACCTTTTGTTTGTTTGCTGTTTTATAACAGCAAAACTTTTCCGTTTGTAATTGCTGAGTAATCTGTGGGATGACACTTTGAGACCACGTGAAAATTCCTGTTCCCCAACAGCCTTACTCAGTACTTTCAGATCTATTGATCATCATTAGCTAAATCGACTATTAAAATAGTGAAGGAGTGCGAAGGGGTTAGTTTCTAATGTTGCTTCTATATTTATTGGCTGGTATTCAGTCAAGAAGAATGTTTCCTTCTTTCTTTGCCAGTTTCTTTGAGTATAATGGGTTTCTTTTAATTCAGTTTTTTATACTTCTTTACTATTTTCCTTGTGTGGCTCAAATTGTCCCTTAATTTGGCCAAAGAAATCCCTTTAGTGCCTACTCTTGTATCTTTTGATAGGAACCAATTAACCTTTGAATACTTCCTTGCTTTTGATGTCCTAGTTTCACCTTGTACTTTCCCTGCCCCCAAACTGGAATTGGGCTTTTTTCCCAGGCGCCTGATACTATTCAGTGAATAGTGAACTTTGAGACTAAAATCTGGTACTAAGAACACTCACTGCTGTTGGTATCTGTGCTTCTAGGATCATTCAGTGGACATAACTAGAAATCAGTTTTTTAAAATCAATGAATTAGTGTTTGCATTATTCAGGTAAAAGCCCAGGAGTGGAATTCATATAGGATTTATAATTTTTATTTTTTGAGAAATTGCCATACTACTTTTTGAGAAATTTCCATAATGATTGTACTAATTTATAATCCCCTCCAACACTTGTTTTTTCTCTTGGATAATAGTCATTCTTTCAGGTGTGAGATAATATTTCATTGATTTGATTTGCATTTGTCTAAAAATAGGAGATAATGGACATCTTTTCATGTGTCTATTGGCCATCTGTGTATCTTCTATGGACAAGTGTCTATTCATATCATCTGCCCATTTTTAAATTTTTTTTTATTGTTGAGTTTTATGAGGTCTTTGTATGTTTTGGATATTATACCCTTTTTGGACATAGCATGTACAAGTATCTCTTCCTGTTCAGTAGGATGTCTTTTTCTTTTAATGCATTTCTTTTTCTATACAGAAGCTTTTTAGTTTGATGTCCTATTTATTTTTATCTATGTTTCTCTTGCTATTCGAGTTAGTTCCCAAACATATCCCTAAGTCTGACATCAAATTGTCTATGTCCTATTTTTTTCTATGTATTTTCATGGTTTCAGGTCTTATACCCATGTCTTTAATACCAAATTGATTTATGTGTATAGTGTCAGATAGTGTTCTAATTTTGTTGTTTTGCATGTGACTGTCCAGTTTTCCTAATGCCATTTTTAAGAGAAACTTTTCTTTCTCTGCTGGAAGTTCTTAAATATTTGAACTTTGTTGTAAATTAGTTGTCATTATGTGTGTGGCTTTATTTCCAGTGACCCGTGTGTTTGTTTTGTTCCAATACCAAATTATGTTAATTACTTTGTGGTATAGTTTGAAGTCAGGGAGTGTGATTCCTCTATATTTGTTCTTTTGTTTTCTCAGGAATATTTTTATTATTCAGAGTCTTATAGATTCAAGTAAATTTCATGATTTTTATCCCAATAAAGGATTCCATTGGGATTTTTGGTATGGATCCTGTTGGCCATCAACAAATGGATAAAGATTTGATGTATATAAACAGTAGAAAACCATACAGTTATGAGATGAAATCCTGCTGTTGGCAACAACATGGACAGACCTAGAGGGTGTTATGGTTAGTCAGATAAGCCAGACAAAGATACTGCGTGAATTCACGTATAGGTGGTATATAAGAAAATAAACAAAAAACAAATGGATTAAATAGAACTAAAATAAACCTTTGGACAATAATACCAATTTGTGGTCACCAAAATAAAAGGGGGAAGCGGGTAAATGGTAACAGTAGTATGATGGACAGAATTGGACATTTGGTGGTAAACTTAATGTAGAATATACACATATTGAGTCTCAGTTATGCACATCTGAAATTTATATGATGTTGTAATGCAGTGTTAGTTCACTAATTAAGTAATATTTTGATCACTCGCATACACGGTTGAAACTTCATGGTAGTATATGAATCAGGTGAGTATAGCATAGATTCCAACTCACTGAGTGAATATTTGAATCAACTCTTGAGGACCTTCTGTATTTCAAGCATTTGGGTGAAGCCAGAGGGATATAAAGATGAATAAAATCAAGGCCCAACCACAGGGGCTACACTAACATATAAATGGGTCTGTAGGGTTTGTGACTTGGATACAAGGGTTTCTGTCATTGTACTACTGCTGATTCTCTATGTGAACTTGGGAGGTTACCTATCCTCCAAATTACTTTCTGAGAAGTGTTCCCTTCTTTAATATGGAGTTATCTTTGTTGTTCATTATCTTAAATTTCTAACAGTTGTTGATTTTTGTTTTTGTTTTTATTTAAGAGATTCATTAACTCTTCCATTATCAGCAGCTGCACTATGAATTAGATGTTTATGTGGTGGTCTTCAGATTACTGAAACTCCTTATATGAGTTAGTTTTCTTTGTATACTCATGATTTATGGTCCCAGATATAGTAACAGAAGTCTGAGCTGCAGGGAAAAAAAACAAAAAACAAAACTGCCTAACCAATAGTCCTCAATTTAGGCACATGAGTAGCTTCTCTCCTCAAATCTCATCAATACTAAGTTACAGTGTTAAGTCAACAGTTTACAATGACTGCACCTCCAGGTGTCCGTTTAGGTTTCTTGTGGTGCGGAGAATATTCAAGGCTACTGATTTCACTACAAACATTAAACTGACAGAGATAGGCAGATCTGAGATTTTATAGCTTTTGCTTCCTGAGAGTGCTCAGTGAACTCTTTAAAACCCATTTTCTGCTTACATATTTGGAAGAGACCTAGAATATGAAGTATATAGTAGCTTTAGCAAAGATAAAAATTATTGAAATAAATATAAGATGAGCTGCAAAGTTAGACAAATAATAGTTGTTATTTGACAGATAATAAAATTAGACAAATAATAAAATTTCCTGAAGAATAGGAAGATTCTGTGGATTAAAGAGTTTATCAAGTCCCCAGAAAGATTAATTAGAACAAAGACACACTTAGACATATCCTGATGAAATTCCTGATTGCTTGGATAATGGGAAAAAATTCAAAGGCCTCTACAGAAGAGGAACAGGTTATTTATGATAGAAGAAGAGTTTTAGACTTCTCATCTAAAACTCTAGAAGCTGTCTGATAGTGTAATAACATATTCAGACAACAAAAGTAAAGGGTTTCTTATCCATAATCCTTTATTTAAAGTTTCATATTTCTGTCAGCAAAGGAGAGCATATTTTGATATATAAGAATTTTGAGAGCCAAATGAATTAAAACAGAAACCTCAAGCTATAAGGGAAAACCTTAGATTTTTCTCTTAGGAATAGAGGAAACATTAAGTTTTTTTTTATTAAAGTATTTTTTTGTTTATAAATTCTTACTTAATACGTCACAGATTCCTTTGTATTTTCATCCATTTAAACTTCAATATATAAAGTGCCCAATGAGATATGACCAGGAGAGAAAGTAACAGTTCAAATCTGAATGCAGTCTATTGGCAAAATTCCCTCTTTCAGGGAAGGTTGGTCTTTTTCTTAAGGCCACACTCCAATTTATGAGGAGCAATTTGATTTATTCACTGTCTGCTGATATAAGTGTTAATCCCATACCATAAAAATACCTTTACAGATACCTGTAATGTTTGACCAGATATCTGGCACTGGGACTTAGTTAAGTTGACACACTAAAAATAACCACTACAGTAAGCTACTAATTATGAGCTTTCACATATCTTTATACCTTAATATAAGTGAAATAAGACACAAATACAGATTTTTTAAATCAAATCTACTTAGAAACTTATAATTGGGATATTGTTCCTTAAACTTATTCCTTTGTGCACTCAAAGCTTGAAAAACTTGTATACTTACAAATATCTATGTATTACAAATGATGTTTCAATTTGCAATCTAAATTTAAAACTAAGATTGTATCTTTTTATAATCCATTAAAGAAAATTCTAGTTTTGAACACTCTTATCCCCAAATTGAAATTGGAAAATATGTATCTTTTTCTTTGTAATTTGATGAACAGAGGATATAAATTTTATTTTCATAATTTTGAAGTTACTTTCTAATGGGATAAGAATTTTAAAATTAGTAATCAGCCTAAGCCATTTTTATAGTGATCATATTGCATTAGTGAGATGTTGCTAATTCTTAAACCCATTGTATCACCCCTCTCACTCAAAAGCCAGTGTGTCTTGCCTGACTGTTCTCAATGGTTGCTACTAGAGAGTTTGTAGGGGTAGAGTCTGAGGAGGTAAGGATTTCACCATTTGTTCTGTATGCTTCAGTATTATTAAGATCTTACAATAAGAATGGGCATTGTTTGACTATTTTCCAATATGGATTAACTGGATTAAAATTTTTTTTTTATTTTGATACAATAACTGGGGTACAGGCCAGAGACACGGGAGAGTGAGAGGATTCACCAGAGACAGAGCAGGGAGCAGAACAGGCAGATGGACTGAAAGCACTGCTGAGGGGAGTGCACTGCTAAGGGAGACAGGAGAAGTCTGCCACGCCATGTGGGAATCTCCCTGGCCAGCCGGGAATCGAACCTGTGCTGCTGAGGCTGCAGACAGCTTCACAGCACGGCACTCAACCCGCTGTGCCACCGGAGAGGCCCCTAGATTTTAAAATATTTTTAAAGTCAAGCCCGGTATTAGTTTATGAAGGGAAATCTGTCTTTCCATCAAAATAACCTTTAAACCTTTGTGATTACAATTAAGACAAATCTGTTAAATTGCACTTAGCATTTCTTCAAAAAAAAGACAACTGTTTTACTAGACACTTAAGATTGGAAATCATAATTTATAACTTATTTATAACTTATTTTTTATCACTGCCAAATAGCCACTCAGTAGATATCAGTTTGAATGAAGGTAGTATATTATATTACACTTCATTGGCTAAAAGTAGAGATTCAGAGATTCCCCCCCCCCGCCTTTTTTTCTTTTTTTTTAAATTGTATTTTTTTTGTTGAGGTAACTTTGGTATACAACACCATCTATGATTTAGAGGCATAGGCTTTCACCTCTTCTGATGTATGTTGCCACACCAAAACCACCACCAAGGCATGCAAAGTCCACTATAGACCATTGGGCTTCCTCTGCATCTTGCTCCTCACCTTCGACCTTGGTGGCCTCAATTCTACATCAGATTTCTAGTATGTTTTGGTTTGTCCATTCCTTTTTTTTTGTTTCTCTATATTCCATATGTTGGTGAAATCATCTGGTATTTGTCTTTCTTCTTCTGACTTATTTCACTTAGCATCGTCCCTTCCAGTTCATCCATGTTATGGAAAATGGCAAAATTTCTTTTTTTATTGTTGGGTAGTATTACATTCTCTGTGTGTGTGTGTATGTGTGTGTATATTCACACATACATACACATCTCATCATCTTATTTCACTCATATGTCATTGGACACTTAGGTTGGTTTCATAATTTGTTGTAAATAGTGCTACAATGGACATAGCAGTGCATCTATCCCTTCAAATTAATGTTGGTTTTTTTTTTTTTTTGTATTCTGCATACAGATACCAAGGAGTGAAATTGCCCGATCATGTGGTAGATCTATTTTTACTATTTTGACAGCTCCCCCTACTGTTTTCCACAGGAGCTAAACCAAGCAACACCCCCGCCAACATTATAGAAGGGTTCCTTTTTACCCACACTTTCATCAACACTTATTGTTTTTGGTCTTTTTGATATGGGCAATTCTCACTAGTGTGAGGTGGTATCTCACTGGTTTTGATTTGTATGGCTTTGATGAGAAGTGATGATGAGCATTTTTTCATGTGCCCATTGGCCATCTGTATGTCTTCTTTGGAGAAGCATCTATTTAGCTTTTCTGCCCATTTTTTGACTGGATTGTTTCTTTTTGTTGAGTTGTATGAGTTCTTTGTAAAGCTTAGATATTCCCTTGTCAGATGTTTGATGTTCAAATATATTTTCTCCCATTTGGTTAGTGTCTTTGTTTTCATGATAGTTTCTTTCACTGTGCAGCTTTGTAGTTTGATATTGTCCCATATGTTTATTGCTTTTTTTTCCTTGCCATTGTAGTTGAGTTCCCAAAGATAACCATGGAACAGTGTCATAAATATTTTGCCTATGTTTTCTCCTACATATTGATATTTTATGATTGCAGGTTTTATGCCCAAGTCTTCGATCTATTTTGATTTTTTTTTTTTTTGCATATAGTGTGAGATAGTGGTCTAATTTAATCCTTTTGTTTATGGCTGTCCAATTTTTCCAACACTGTTTTTTCAAGAGATTTTCCTTTCTCCATTTTATACTTGTGACTCCTTTGTGATAGGTTAACTATTCACATAGTGTGAGTTTATTACTGGGTTCTCAATTCTATTACATTGGTTTGTATGTCTGTTTTTATGCCAAAAAATACTGTTTTGATTACTATAGCTTAGTAGTATAGTTTGAAGTCTGGGTGTGTGATACCTCCTTTTTTGTTGTTAGGATTGCTTTGACTATTTGGGCTTTTTGTGATGCCATATAAGTTACAGTCGTATTTGCTCTATTTCTTTGAAGAATTCCATTGAGTCTTTGTTAGGGATTTCATATGTATATTGAATTTACAGTCTGTAAGTATACATATTGTAATACATATATTTCATAATGACTATATCCATTTGGGTAAGAAGGCCATTTTAATAATGTTGATTATTCTAGTTCATGAGCAGGAAATATTTTTCTATGAATATTTCTCCTTGTTTTCTGTTCCTTTCAATAGTATCTTCCAGTTTTTATTGAATAGTCCCATCACCTCTTTTGTTATGTTTATTATTAGGTATTTATTTTTAATATGATGGTAAATGAAATGGTGTCCTTGATTTCTTTCTCTTCCAGTTCATTGTTTGCACATAAGAATGCAACTGATTTTTTGTATTGATTTTGTAGCCACTTTACTGATTTATTGTTTCTAATAGTTTTTAGTGGTGTCCATGGGGTTTTCTGTGTATACTTTCATATCATCTGCAAATAGTAATAGTTTTGCTTCTTTCCCAGTTTGGTTTCCTTTTTCATCTTTCTCTTCCTTAAATGTTTTTTCTAGGAGTTCCAATACTATGTTGAATAGTAGTGGTGAAAGTGGACAGCCTTGTTTTGTACCTGATCTTAGAGATAAAGCTTTCTGTTTCTCGTCATTGAATATGACATTTAGTTGTGGGTTTGTCCTATAATGGCCTTTATTATGTTGAAATATGTTACTTCTATACCCATTTTTTTCAGTTTTTATCAAAAGTGAATGTTGAATCTCATCAATATTTTTTCTACATCTATTGATGTGATCATGTGATTTTTATCTTTCCTTTACTTGATGTGGTGAATTACATTGTTTTGGAATATGGAACCATCCTTGTATCACTAGAATAAATCCATTTGGTCATGATGTCTAATCATTTTAATGTATTATTGAGTTCCATTTGCTAGGATTTTGTTGAGTCATTTGGATCTTTGTTCATTAGGGATATTGGCCTGTAGTTTTCTTTTATAATGTCCTTGTCTGCTTTTGGTATCTGAGTAATGTTGATGGTTGAGAGATTTTTTTCCTTTTAATGAAACAATAACTACATTGTTTTAAAATCATGTTTGTACTTTGTTCATTTTGAATATACTTTTGCAAAGTGGTGAAAAATGATTTTATGTTTTTCTCAGTTTAATCCCTTACCAAACTTTAAGAAAAATTAGTTAAATGCCTGTAACTGAGAGAAACATATTTTGTTACAACTAGGAATTTTGGCAGTTGCCACTAACCATACGTTGCAGTTCGCATTTATAATCAGCCCTGCTGTGACAGCCTTAAGCATTATTTGAACATGCCAGTGTTTTAATTCACTCAATGATCTGCTGGTAACCAGATAATGTAAGTGAAACTCATACCTGTGTTCTTTTTTAACTTGAGCCACACTTTGAACCAGTATTTTTTTCATAGATGAGATGCAATGTGTTACATCTGTAGAAGCTGTTTATCTTAAAATTCACTAGAGAATATTGGGAACGAAAAGGTAAATCCACACATGATTAAAGGATTTTTTCTCAAGTTAGCAGTCAATATCATTTTAAAGGAAGGAATCAGAGTAACTCTTTTCTTCACATGCTCTGTGGTGATTGAATAGATAGCAGACTATGTCATAGTAGGAAGTCAAATGATCAAAGAGAAATTCAAATAGACTTATTTATTCCTTTTGAGAAAATAAAGAACTGATTCCTTTTGTTGCCCTCATGATGTTGCTTTATGAAAACTTGGTGACCTCAAGTCAGAAATGGAACTTTTATGGAAGAAATACAGCAGAGCAGACATAATGGTATAATTTCAGAGCCCCAAGCAGGATGTGGACACATCTTGTGCTGTTGCTGGACACAACACTGGATGGGAAAGTTGGCTTAACTCACCTTGAGTCAGGTTTCTTAGTAAACTAACCTCTTGAACTGTTTCTTATCAATGTATTCTTGGTAAAACTTGAAGGAATCCTGCCAGCCAAAAGAAGCTTTTTTTCTTGTATACTGTAGGAATCACATGTTGCAGACTTAAACATTTTTACAGTAAAATGGATGCATACCATAAGCAAATATTCACACTTTTCTTTTCACAGGTGTCAGCACAGTAAGAAAACCTTGTAACCATCATATAGATACAGCACCAACGGTAAGGCAATCTATTTCTGCAGTGTTACTACTAATGAGAAGCTACAAAATGATACTGGTTACAGTGACAAAAAATGCAATTGTAGGAAACTCTTTTAATCTTTATATTACCAAAAATTTATAGCCATGTTTTCTAATTAATGAAAACTACCATTTTTTGCCAAGATAAAGGAAAATAAGATGCACTATCTCTTTTACAGGTACTTGTTTATATCAGTGTTATAAATAGAATTTTTTTTTATTGAGGTAACATTGGTTTACAACATTATTTATGACTTAGGGAAATAGGTTCACACAGTGTCAGATGTACCTCACAACACAGCCACCACCAGAGCACCCATAGTCCTTTACCTGAGACTATGGGGTCCCTTCCTAGCTCTCTCCTCCCTCCCCTTCTAGTACCCTCAATTCTGCAGTCATATTTCTAGGGTTGTTTTGGGTTTTTTAATTTAAAAATACTTTAGACTTTTGAAAAATAAAGTAAATCTTTAGGCAGATTTATTTACACTGTTTTAATAATGAGTGTTTAGTGTGCTAGCATCATTATTTGGAGTAAATGTTTTGCAGTGGTGCACGCAGACCTTTATGCTTCATTTCTCTCCTAGTGTTATGCTTTATTATTCTAGAAGTGAGATCTTATCTCTCACCCTTCTGTATTACTCCCACACAACAAAAGACATTTCACAATTACAGTATCTATTTACTATATTAAAAGTAATTGTAAAAGATAATATAAAAGGAAGACAGGGTTCCCTTTAATCTCCAGCTATATTTGTATGACACATCAGTTGCTAGAAAGGTTCATAGGGAAAAAGAGCCTGGAGTATATCTTACTGTACACTAAGCTTAATATTATTTCTTTTTTTTTTTTTTTTTTTTTTTTAGAGGCATGCTTTATTTATTTGTTTGCTGGTTTGTTTGTTTGTTTTGTTTATACATGCACTGGGTACAGTCAGAAGTGCAGGAGGGAGGGTGAGAGAATTCACCAGAGCCAGAGTGGGGAGCAGAGCAGGCAGAAGGACCGAAGTACACTGCTGAGGGGAGCAGCGGGCAGCAGGAGAGGTCTGCGCGCCATGTGGGACCCTCCTCCGGTGGCCGGGGAGCAGCCGGGGATCGAACCGGCGCCGCAGAGGCCGCGGGCAGCTTCGCAACCCAGCGCTCAACCGCTGCGCCACCGGGGAGGCCCCAGCTTAATATTATTTCTAATCCTTTCTAGACAATAAGTGTTTTTAGTACTCTATATAATGCATCATTTCCTATTGTGAGAAAGAGCTGACAGTACTTTTTCTAAGAAAGTAAAAGCTATGTTAAACTATTTGAATTTTATTGACAATAATATTTGTTCACTGACAATACGAAATTGACTCCATTTCTACTTTGTAATAAACCCAATATGATTGATTCAGCATGTTTGGTAATTTAATAGGTAGGACTCCAAAAAAGGACTCATATTGAACAGTTAATTATTGATATAATCATAAAAAGGAACTTGTTTATAATATAAACTCCAGTTGCATTCTACATTTGTAGATTTTATTTTTTAATATTAAAAAGATTAGCAATTGTAGAAAATATAATTTTAATATATTTGTATAATATACTCAGTCATGAAATTATTTTAAAATTATTTAAATTTTATTCAAAATTATTTAAAAATTTTGAAATTTATTCTTATAGGCTTTCCTGTATTTACATATCTTTTGTGTACATTCTAGACCTCAGAAAAATGCATCCTTGCAGAGTTTTTGTTTTACCCTGTGGGCTGATTGTGTATTTCCACATTAATTAGATGTTGAAATAATAGACCTGAATCCTAAAAAATCATGAGAAACAATATTTGCAGAAGTATTCTAATCTCAAAATGATCCTAGTGAATTAGGAACATAATCTAAAAATACATATAATTTAGATATTGGTATTTTGATTATCTATTTCAATTAGATTATTAAATGATAGAAATGTTACTAACATTTCTACTCCATGCAATAAATAAGTTTCAGTATACTTGGTTTACATTGCCACTCTCAAGACCCATGTGTTTCAGGTTGTGACTTGAACCAAACTTCCTATCTAATGTGTTTTTCTGCCTATTCTATTATGCCTCAGCCCCCATAGCTCCCTACCTTGCTGACACTTACATTTCAGTTTGTCCCTTTCTTTATAACCTCTAAATAGAATCTCAGTCTGCTTAGTAACCTAATATCCTCTGGTGCCTTAACCTAGGTTAAGGTCTGATTTTCATAGAAATAAAATTTTGCCTAATTTCCATCCTTTGTACCTCTGTGTCATTATTTCCCTGAAGTGGTTTAAGAGAAGGAAGTATATTTACAGAGGAGAAATAGGAAAAAGTCTATCAAAAAATTTAACAAGGTGGGGTATTTATAAATTCAAATTTTGTACAATGTGGACCCATAATACTCCTGAAGTCTAAGGAAAAAATAGAAAGAGAAAGTCCAGAATTTCTGAATGACAGAAACTGGGCCCTGAATGGCGTCTTACCATGTATTTAGTCTCCACTTTCCAGCGTACCTTTCAGTTCATTATTACTCCCACTTTCCTCTTGCCTCAGGTACCACCATGAATGACTTCAGATTTAGGAGAATGCTACATACTAGTTACAGCAAGTGAGGGAAATGAGACACTGTCAAGCTTCTGTAAAAGAGAAAGTTATGTTTCTTAACATTTCATGTTAGAATTCTGAATGAACCTTTCAGTAAACAAACATATGGTTGTAGAGGATGTTGTAATTCTATAGCACATAATGTAATTCACTGACCTTGCAGTAAATAAGGGTAGCCTAAGAACCATCTTTGTCTCTTTGGTCTGTAGTCTACCTAATTCTCAAAATTTATTGATTTGTAATTTGTTAATATAAATATATAATTCACTCACCCCACGTCAAAGCTCCAGGGCTGAACACTATTATGTTACCCCTCTTTCCTCCCTTGCTTCTGGTAATCCCTGTATTTTTCACAGTCTATGAACCATTTTCTTTTGTTTGCCAGTTTGTTTTCTTTATATTTCATAAATGAGTGGAATTATTTGTAATTGTCTTTTACTTTCTAACTTTTTCACTTAGCATAATCCCCTCAAAATTACATTTTCGACCAGTTGGGAGAAAATAATTATTTAAAATAGCTGAATGGTATTCCATTGAGTATTTATACAACAATTTCTTTATCCTGTCTGTTGATGGACATTTGGGTTGGTTGCATAGCTTGGCTTTTATGAATAATGCTGCTGTGGACATAGGCATTCATAAGTCTTTTCCTATTCTGTGGGTGAATATCTAAGAGTGGCATTACTGGATCATAAGGCATTTCCACTTTCAGTTGTTAAAGAATCTCCATGCCATTTTCCATATAGACTGTATCAATTTACATTCCTACCCACACTGAATAAGGGCTCATTTTTCTCCACAACTTCACCAACATTTGTTGTTTCTAGTCTTTTTTGATATGAAACATTCTCATGGGGGTGAGGTGACATCTCATTGTGGTTTTGATTTGCATTTCTCTTATAATAAATAATACTGAACATTTTTTCAAGTGTTCCTTGGCCATCTTTGTGTTCTTTGGAGAAGTATCTATTTAGCTCTTCTACCTATTTTTTTAATTAGATTGTATATTGATGTTGAATTGTGTAAGCTTTTTATATATTTTGAAAATTAACCCCTTATCTGACATGTCTCACTCACTTTTTACTTGTTTCCTGCATTTTCATTTATTACATGAACTTTAGTTTTTTGTTTACAATGTTTTTTTTTCTTTTTGACATTAATAATACCATATTTATTTTTGAGATGCCTTTGATAGAAAATAAACAAGAATATCCCCTTGTGCCATGGCCCTAGTTATCAAAAATAACCACATCTTTATTTTTTAGCTGAATGTAATCACTACTTATTGTTTTGCATGCTGAGCTCTTTAGTTTGTTCATTTTTGAAAAGAAATATAAATTGAGATTGTGTTATCTGAATTTACTTATTTTGAAATCTCAGTTATCTTAACTTAAGACAGTTTGCCAGGGTTTCAGTTATTTGGACATAACCTTTTCCCTTCAAAACATCGTGGAAGTGGGTCATCTTTTGCCTCCTCATGTTTAGTATTGCAAGAGAGACATTGGGTATCAGCCTGATAGTTACTGTTTTGTCTAAGAAGCCTATTTTGCCTGCTCATGTTTTGTAGATATTCTTTTATTTTCTTAAAACCTAATTTAGAGTTCAGATTTGATAGTTAAATGTTTATCTTTCTTTTCACTGATTCTTGTCCTGAATGGTATTTACTTAGATACTTCATTATTATAGCAAAACCAAATAAGACATCAGACAATTAGGTTAAATGAAAATAATTAGATTATGCCACTTTAAGAACTAGTTGCTGCACCTTCTTGTAGCCTATAGCAAGTTACAGATAATATCAGACTCAGATTAATCAGAGGTCATTGTCTAAACTCTGAAAAGCAGGTGTAAAAGTTAATAGTTAAGTCAGTGTAGACTCCAGTCCCATATTTACTTTAAAAGAAGGACTTATTTGCAAATCAAAGGGAAATAGTAACTAGTATAAGGAAGTCCCCCCTCCCACATGTTTGGTCTTTTCTTATTTAATGTCATTACCTGAGAAACATAAGTTAAAACATACTTGTCTTTTCACGTACAAGCACAAGCACAGCATTTAACCACAACTTTTTATATTTTCTCATAAAATTAAAACATGGTAAATCATGAATATATAAAGAATTTTTAGTGATCGGAAACAATTGTTTTTTAATCTCCAGTGAAAACCAACATAATAAAATTCAAATAACATCAGTGTAGCCTATTATGATCATCCGCTTATTTTTATAAAGTGTCTACATTCCAAATGTGTAACATTATTATTACTTTCTTATTATATTTAATGATTTTATAGCCCCCATTAAAGAGCTCAAGCTTTCTTTTAAATTATCAGTTTTTTGGCAGTTTATGATATTATAGATTGTATTTTCACAGGCGCTTACGCATTCATCACACAGATTGAAATAAAATTCAGGTTGGCTCATCAGAATTATGCCAGATGGCATACTTTTGCCATTCCTCTGAGTATTACATGAATTATTCAGATTAAAATATACTAAGCTGATTGGAAATTAAATTGTTGATTCATTATTCTCCATCATTATAAGACCAATTTAATAATCTATTCATTCTTTCTGCATTTATACTCTTTCTAGATTTTCTAAGGGCCAGTAATAAATTTTGTCACATTCTTTTCTACAATAGTAAACTGTATGTTTTAGAGTATTTTATTATGCTGAAACTATATCTGAATATTTGTGATATTGCTTGTCTTCAGCACTAACCTCATTCATAAATGTATTAACCTAAATTATTCAAATTAAATTTCATATTGAAGATCTTAAATTTTATAATACTTATTATACAACATTTTGAGTTGTTTTGTTGCTGGATTATTTCACTGTTTAGCCCATTCTGTAAAATTGCTGTTTGTTACATTACTATACATTAGGGGGGGAGAGAGAGAACAATATGGTTGTTTTACATTTTAGCATAATATTTGGGATAACTTGTTTGTTAATAAATACATGATTTAAAGTGAGATGTCTTTGATCCAAAGGAAGCACTTTATTTTTTGTAATCTATAAAATTTTCCAGGAATTCACAGTATGTAAACTGGATTGAATGTACCCCTATAAAACTCATAAAATAGGACCTATGACCAATCTCTTCCTGTAGGTAATTACAGGGTGGAGAGGGAACTGATAAACTATAAGCTTTTATAACTTAAGTCATAAAAGTATATGTTTTCACTTATCAATAAAGTAGCAATTCAGAGCCCTTCTATTGAGATTTCAATATAAATGCAAAATAGACTCACCTTTAAGACCATTTGTGACTTCTCTATAATATAACAGTTTTCTTAAATGTCTGAACAGTAATTTTTTCTCTAGATATTATCAGTTATGAAGCTGTGTTGATATTTTTCCATTAGCATACTCCACTGAGATTTATGTTTCTCATTGACTTTTCCCCCTATTCTCTTTTGACTTTGCTAAGTTTTTCTACCTGAGAAACTCTTTAAATCCTGAGAATTCACATTGCTGGATGACTGTTACATAATAGTGGCATAATAGGAATTTATTTTCTAAATGATCAGCAAACATTATGTATACAGAGTGCATTGCATAGTGCTATCCCAAGCACTGGGTGGGTATAGGGGTGAAATGAGGAAAGTAGATAAGCCAAAAAATATAAAATATGCTTTCTTATCTTTGAGTATTTTTGTGTCATTAGAAAAGTGAGCCATAAACAGTTAAATTCCAATTTATGAAATTTAAAAAGTTCAAAGCAATATGGAACCGATGTTCTATCTTAAGAGAGTTCCTACCCAAGTACAATAGCTCCTCCCTATTGTCTATAAATTCTAGGAAACTGCAACATTTTAATTTTTTTTATTTTGGGGTTAGATTTTTGATCTTCCATATGTACACATGTTCCACCCACTCCCCATCAAACCACCTGTTCCAACATCTCCTCTGCCTGCCTTCCCCACCCCTTCCTTTCTCCCCCACGCAACTTAAGTAAAAATGCTTAATGAAGCCACTTTTACTATAGGCTAATTGATATAAACAAGAATTAATTTCTTATGGCATATTTCTGGTCACAAAAACAGCCCAAACTTCCAACTAAATACCCAGAACATTTGTAATATTAAACACTATAATTGTATAATTCTTTTGTAATTTTCATTCATTCATTTTCCCAACCTGCTTATACCACTTGAGGGCTTTGGGTGGCTAGAGTCTATCCCAGCAGCTCAGGGTGCAAGACAGGGTTCAACCCTGGACAAGATGCCCATGTATCACATGGCACATCACACACACCACACTCACTCAGAGTGAGAAAATGAGGCTCGCCAGCGGCTCCTACTGTTCCAAGTGAACATATTAAAAGCAGAAAAACTAAGCATATCTCTAATAGTCATCCCATACATGCTCACTCATCATTTCGCTCATTCTTCCTTCTTTCATGGTTCGCTTAAAATTCACATCCATATTTATACATATGACAGTTACGTCCTCCAAGTCAAATAGTAGCTGTTCATTACCGAATTGCTATTGGAAATTTCATACTGCATACGTAGTGGACATGTTAGTTGTCTTCAGAAAATCATAAACTGTAGGACTCAATATCTCTATCTTCATAAACCCAGTGCTTGGTGAAATGATACCAAGCAATTGGATATGGTATCTAGATATCAGTACAGTTTAGTCAGCAGATAGAGGTTAGAGAGCATGTGTGGTATAGTGGGAAAGAGTGACTAAAAGGTCAGGCTTCCTAATGCTTTATGGAAAGAACACTTAGAAATCATTTTTGTCCATTTCAAGCTCTTTCTGTATTTTTCCTAACACAAGAAAAGGTATTTCCAGTTATACAATGTGGCAAAACTTGAGAAATCAGCTAACCAAAACCATGAATCAATTCAAGAGTATAATTATTTTTAAACAATACACCTTAGAGCATTGGAATACCAAAGAAATTATAGTCATCCCATTTTAGACACAGGCTGAGGTACCTATTTTTTAAACTAGGGCATCATCTAAACATACACATGGTTCCCAAAGACCTTATTCCACAGGAATTGTTTCAGTCCTTTTTCCCATGAAAGCCATGAAAAGAATAAGTTCAAGAAGGGAGTCTGCTGCCTCAGTAGCTTAAACTAGGAAGACAAGCCAAAAGGCAGGAGCTCTGTAAAATGCCATAAATTGAGGTGATGGCGTACCCTGCTACGACATTTGCTTAGCCCCCTAACCTGTTTCTTTCTAGCACTTACTAAAAGTTGAGTGCAGTCTATGTCTCTGTAATACACATTAGTTTATGTGCCATTACAAATGGATGAATGATGTCTGTATGAATGCAGAATTTTTTTCTGTATTTAGCAGTATTAAAGCAGTCAGGGAGACTCACAATCAAAAGAAAAGACTGAACAATTTTATGAAAATGGCTTTTCTTTAGGAAAAATACAGAAAGAGCTTGAAATGGACAAAAATGATGTGTAAGTGTTCTTTTCATAAGTAGCTTTCTTTCCATTTAGTAGCTTCAGTAGATGCTAGGAAAGATGAAGAGGCTGCAACAATACTTCTTCCCCTAACTTCAAAAAATTGTTTTGTTTTATTGATGAAGAATCTAAAATCTAAGTTGGCTTTTCAATTTTGATAAAATGATCTCTATTGAAAGTAGATTATTTCAAGGACCTGCATTTCAAAGATGGTCTCATGGATACTAGATTTTAAGAAAACAGGCTCAGGATTGACTAACGGGAGCAATGGGTACAAATGTCAGCAAAAACATAATACTGATTTCATACTTTGATTAGGATTGTTAGTTTTTATCAGCACCATGGTCACAAAGCTCCATAGCTAAAAGCAGCATGCAAAAATTTACTTTTTCTGTAAGCCCCATTATATTTAGTGCCCAGTTTTTACCAAAAACTGTGAGGCTTTATCACAGAAAAACCAATACATAATTAAGGACTTTCATTTCCCCTGTAAAATCTGTGCTCTCAAGAGAGGGATTTTTGCATGGTCTTGTTCAGTACTAAAATCGAAGTACTCAACAGTACATTGCACATGGTATTTATTAATATAATGTTATTGATATAATGAATTTCTGAGAATAGGTTAATCATAAACATATCAAAGTATTATTTGACATTAATGCTTTCTTGTGAATATTGATGTTATTCATGTGTTGAATAATTACTGTTACCAGTGTATCTCTTTTTTAAAGATTTTATTTATTTTTGCATAGAAGAACTGGGGCACAGGACAGAGGTACGGGGGTACAGTGAGAGGAATCAACAGAGACCAGTGGGGAGCAGAACAGGCAGGTCCACTGAAATACAATGCCAAGGGGAGCAGCGGGCAAAAAAGAAGTCTGTTATGCCATGTGTGGGTTAGCCCCCTGGCAAGGAATCAAACTCAGGCCATCATGGTAAGCCTTCATCAAGGTGATAGTACTGAGACTTACCCCCTGGGTCACCAGACAGGCCCTCCAGTGTATCTTTATTGTCTCCTTTCAGCTGTATAACTCTTGGATAGATATTTCCATTTTACAAATTATGAAACTGAAAAACTGAAAAGTAAAGAGGTATGCTTAGAAACACACCAAGAGGTCCTTTTCCTTTTTAATGAATGTGTTGTCTAAGAGCTTCTGGAGTTCTTGATATTTCCATCAAGACTATTCCAAAGGATTTATTACCTACCAATAGTAGAACCCTGTGATCACAGTACTGAGACTTTTTTATCTCCACACAGTTCTAGCTATTGAATGTCAGCACGTGAGAAAGATATGTCACTGATTACTAAAGAAAGTGATTGTGGATTTAGCTGTAATTTATTTACAAGTCATTTTGTTTGGGGGCATTATTACTTATAGACAGTTTCAATGTCATGTTGTATTGTGTTTTAACAAAGCATTTACCCAAAGGTCTCTTAAAAGATTTGGTGCCTACTTAACATTTTCCTTCCAGTCAATATCTAACTTAATCCCCTTAAAGAAGTATTAAAATAAGGCAATCAAAAGTTTTGTCGATCAGAAACCAAAACTTGAGTTGATCACTCCTTGAAAGGAAGGAAACAATTATTTGGAAAAGAAAAAATTCAACACTCATTACCTTATGGAATATTATTTTCCATTTTGGGAGAAACAATCAAGTTATCAAACTAATACTCTTTGGTTCCTGCCTAGATTGATAACTACCATCCGCTGCTGCTGGTGTTCCATAGATTATGTTTCCTTGATAAACATATACAAGTTCAGCAAGTTTTTTCTTGCTGTGTTATTCTTTATCCCGCCATCATCTCAGTAGCCCCAGCGATAGCAGCACAGTAGTCAATAACACAGACACACTTAGTGTAACTACCTAAATGGGTCACAGATTAATTCGATGCATAAAGATTAAATGAGATAAATCCTTAGAGGAAATGAAACTTCATAAAGTTTTCTTGACCATCACTGCCTGATTATAGCTTATGGCAATGGAGACAGACTTCTCTGAGGGTGCTTTCTGGATTCAGAGTTTATTTTGCCAAACCTAGCTGTAAATTTTTATTTTTAGAAATGGAATTGGATCTAGTAGATATGTATTTGGTTTTGAAAATATGGTCATGTTTATGGCTGTTTCTGTGGAAGTGTTTTACTGCAAAATAATATTCCTCTATGATAGCTCAAAGAAATTTGGGAGTTGAATAATAATAGTTACACGTAACATCTAGTGGACACCATGGGCCAGGCACTGTGCAGTGTTTTTTGTAGGTTCTCACTTCAGTGTCATAATAATTCTATAAAAGTATCATCATTTGCCAATGGAGAAACTGAAATACAAAAGATCTTTAAGAGAATTCTAGAAACATTAAATTGAATGTGCTGATGCGTTATGGCAGATAAGCCAAAAATTCTAACTAACTTAAAGCAAAATCAGCCTTAAGCTTTTATGTCATCAGTGGCACAAAGATTTGTATAAAAATTGGGAGCAGTTCAAGTAATAATAACAGCAATTAACACTCATAGTTTATAGTTTTTAAAAGCCCTGCTATATACAGCATGTTATCTCATCTGATCTTTGTATCATCATTGTAACTTCTAATGGGATTATCCAGGAGGTGGTAATGAAGTGTGCAGGCAACTGAGTGCTACTGGAAAGAGTGACCAGAATGACAGCTAATAAGGGCCATAAAGACATTGGTGTGATGAGGGCATATAGCCACATACCGATTCCTCCCTCTTTAAAAATCTGCCACAGAAGTTATCTAAGAAAGCCAATTTCTAAAATTTTTCTGGGAAACATCCCATCCACCCACCAAGAAGCTTTTAATGATTTGAGGTTAGTGGATAGAACCTTAGTAAATTTCCTAGGAATAGGGGCACTACGATTCTAATCGCTGTGCGGTGTATTGAAGACACATAAGTAGCAGAGAGTGGTCTGGATGTGAGAAGGGGATCTTGGGGTTTGGTGGGAAGAAAGGGGCCCAGAAGCTGTGGTTTTGCTAGCGCACTGGCAGAGTCACCTGTGACCTTGAGAAAGGAAATTATAAACACCTGCTACCCTTCAAACTATGCTACCCACATGCCACAGACAGCTGTTTGAAGAACGAGTGTGTAGGAATGAGAAGGTAATTATGAGTATCACCCAAGAATGAGGTGATTTGGCTTCATCCTTTTAAGCTTGAGACCTACTTCTAAGATTCAGCTGTTACTTCAATAGGATAGACTTCTCAGTTGATGTGTCTAATCTGAATTATTCTTTCCTTTCTCCATGCACTGAAATAATCTTTATAGTAAGTACTTAGACTGATAACCATTTGGTAACCCAAAGAACCTAAAAATAAGTAAAGCTCAAAATTCTTGTTTGTCTTCCTGGGAACTTCAATGGGCCTCTTCACCTTAATTTGCTGTCACTGGCACTACCAGCTGCTCAATTCTGACCAATAAAACCATGATAATATATAAATCTTAGTCAATTTCTCTCTATCCCACATGTATGCTTTCTCCTTCCATTACATTTTATAGTCTAATCTCTGTTGTCCATTTCCATGCCCAGATTCTCAGGGCTCTCCTCTTTGACCTGGGGAGCTATGGTCTTCTTTGTAGTTTTGCTTGTGTCTGTTGCTTTATTTATATAACCAGCTTCACCTCCCATAACCATAATTTTTATGATCTTTTTTATAATAACTATTTCAATGTAATTCACATAAAATCTGCCCCTTTAAAGTACACAAATGTGGGCCTCCCCGGTGGCGCAGCAGTTGAGCGCTGGGCTGCGAAGCTGCCTGCAGCCTCTGCAGCGCTGGTTCGATCCCCGGCTACCAGGTGAGGGTCCCACATGGCGCACAGACCTCTCCTGCCTCCCGCTGCTCCCCTCAGCAGCGTATTTCGTCAGTCAGCCTGATCTGTTCTCCGCTCTGGCTATGGTGAATTCTCTCACCCTCTCGTGCTTCTGACTGTACCCAGTGCTTGTATAAATAAATGAATAAAAATCTTAAAAAAAAATAAAGTACACAAATGTGTTTAGCAACCATCACTACTGTAATTTTAAAACATAGTCATCACCCCAAAAGAAATCTCATACTCACTAGTTCACCATGCCTCCCTCCATTTCATTGCTCTCTCTCCCTACCTCCTGGAAAATACATTTTATATTCTGTCTCTATGGTTTTGCATATTCTGTTCATGCAATTCAATAATATGTGATCTTTTGCATCTAGCTTCTTTCACTTAGCATATTTTCAGAATTCATCCTTTTTGTATGCATCCAAATTTCATTATTTTATTTATAACTGAATAATTTTCTATTATATGGATATATACCAGATTTCATTTATCCATGTATCCTTTAATGAGTATTTGGATTGCTTCTATTTTTAGCTATTATGAATAATGCTATATGAACATTCACATAAAAATTTTTTTTGGACATATGTTTTCAGTTCCCTTGGGTGTATATTTAGCAATGGAATTGCTGTGTCATGTGGTATCTGTTTCATTTTGAGGAACTACCAAAATGTTCTTGAAAGTGGCTAAACCATTGTACTATCCCACCAGCCATGTATAAGATTTTCATAGTTTCTCCATATCCTCACCCACACTTGGTAGTGTCCTTTTTTCTTATAACCATCCTAGTGGGTGGGAAGTGTTATCTTGTGATTTTATTTTGCATTTCCTTCAATAACTAATGATGTGAGCATCTTTTGAAGTGCTATTTGTATACCTTCTTTGGCGAATATTTTCAAATTCTTTCCCCAGTTTCTAATGGGCAAATTATATTTTACTCTATGTAAATCAGATGTTTTTAATGAATGTATGTTATTTTGTATATATGAAATTCAAAACATAAACCAAATGTAGAAATAAGCTTTTGTTTTTAGAAGTGGAGTCGAAGTTAGCCAATTTGGAAAATGTGGTGCATTTATTGTTTAAAAATTAATTCTATAATTATGTAAATTATATAAATATATAAATATATTTATCTAATTGGGTCTTCTTATTGATTTGTAACTATTTATATATTCGTCTCATATCACATGGAAGATTTACAGATATTTTCTCCCATGCTGTGAGTTGTCTTTTCTTTCAGTTGATCACAAGCACAGTTTTTTTATTGTAAAAAGCCCAATTTACATATCTTTTATTTTGTCCTTGCACTTTTGATGTCACACCTAAGGAACCATTTCTAATCCAAGATCATAAAGAGAATTTAATGTTTAGCTCTTTTTCAGTCTATATTTTGAGTTAATTTTTATATTGTGAGTTAGGAATGTAACTTTTTTTTAAATATTTTTTTCTTTTTTAAATTTTATATATTTTTTACATCATTTTTCATTTTTGCACAATGTATGCATTTTCATCTTGGTTATAATCCCCATACAATTATTATGCCCCCTTGTTTTGATCCTACTCCCTCCTCCCCCCACCCCGGTAGTGTGTCTCTGGTTTATAGTTGCTTGTTGATTTTGGTGTTTACTTTATTGTAATTAGGCTTTTTTCTGGTCCCTTATTTAGGTTTTCTAAATTCCTGCTGAGTGAGAACCATCTGGTATTTTTCTTTTTCTTTCTGGCTTATTTCTCTGAGCATGATCCTTTCCAGCTTCATTCATGTTGCTGCAAATTGCATGAGCTTATCTTTTTTGATTGCTGAGTAATATTCCATTGTGTATGTGTACCACATCTTCTTGATCCAGTCATCTGTTTTGGGGCATTTGGGTTGTTTACATAGCTTAGCTATTGTAAATAGTGCTGCTATAAACATAGGGGTGCAGGTGCCTTTTGAATTAATGTTTCTGTGTCCTTTGGGCTATTTGGTTGTCCCAGCACAGTTATCAGAAAGCCTATCCTTTGTTCCATTTAATAGTCTTGGAGTCCTTGTCAAAGGTATATGTTGGACTCTAAATGCCATTGCATTGATCCATAGGCATATCTTTGTATTTTAATCACCATAGCTTTGTACTAAGTTTTAAAATCAGTCAGTATGTGTCCCCCAACTTTTCCTTTTTTATGATTTGGTTTATTCTGGGTTTCTTGCTTTACCCTACAAATCTTAGCTCACTTGCTCAATTTATTTGGTTGAAGAAACCCCCCTATATTCTTATATTATTGAGGGATGCGGATTTTGTTAAATGCATCTTTTGTATATAGCGAGATGATTATTTGAGGTTTGTCCTTAACACTATTAATATGACTTATTCCATTGACTGTTTGTCACATGTTAAGCCAGCATGTCATTCCTGGGATAAATCCCACATGGTCATGGTATATAATCCTTTCAATATATTATAGATTCTGTTACTAGCAGTTTATTGATATTTTTATATCAGTAATCATAAGAAATCTTCATCTCTGCTATTCTTGCCTAGTTTTAGGATCACAGTAATACTGACTTCATAGAATGAGTTGGAAAGCATTCATTTTACTTTTACTTTCTATTACCCTGATAACAACACTTAACATATTAATTTAAAATAATATAATTTGAATTAATACAAACTTAATTTCAGTAGTATGTGAAAATTTTGCTCCATTTTTTTTTCATTCTGCCTCCTTTATGCTATTATGTCATACAAATTACATCTTTATATATTTGGAAATCCAGCAATACATAATTATATTTATACCTTTATATTTTATAATTATACCTTTACAAAGTTGTCTTTTAAAAATCAAATGGAAACAAGAGTTACCCAAAAAATGTCTTTTATATCATTGTAGTTACCTCTGCCAGTGCTCTTTATCTCTTCAAGCAGATTTGAATTACTGTTAGTTGCCCTTTTTTCCTAGTCTGAAGAATTCTATTAGTTTTTATCAAAGGGCAGTTGCTAGCAAGGAGTTCTATGTTATCATTTATCTGGGACTGTTTTAGTTTCTCAGTCCATTTTAAAGGATAGGGTGTTGTTTATTTTTAATACTAAATAATTGATGAGTCTTCTTTCAACACTAAATGTTGAAAACATCACCCTACTAAGGTTTCAGGCTTGAAGTTATTGTCAGTCTTACTGAGAATTCCTTTTATATGATGAGTTGTTTTCCTCTTGATGCTTGTAAGCTTCTTTGTCTTTCAGCTGTTTTGCTATGTCTAGGTGTGGATTATTTTAATTAGTCTTACACTGAATTTGTTTAGGTTCATGAATGTGTAGATTAATGTTTTTATCAAAATAGAGAGTTTTGGCTATTATCTCTTCAAATATTCTTCCTTTGCTTTCTGTCTCCTCTCCTCTGGAACTCCTTTTATGCTTCTGTTGGTACATTATCCATGTGTTGACAGCATCTCATAGATCTCTAAGACTGTTCATTTTTCTTCATTCTTTTTCCTTTCTCTTCCTCATGCCAGATAATCTGAATTTACTTATCTTAAAAGTTCTCTGCTTCTTTCCTCCACCAGCTTAAAGCTCCACTCTTGCAAATATTGCATTTTTTTAACTTCATAATTTCTATACTAAAACTCTTAATAAATTGTGAATGTTATTGTAAATATTTTAATTTGTTTAAAAACATTATCTTAATCTAATCCTTAAGCATGTTTTTTACAGTGAGTGTTTTTAACACAAAAAAGCTCTGACTGCACTTAGGATTGCTGCCTTCAAAATAGAATTATTGAATTAAGAAATATGGATATTTTTAAGGATCTTGATATATAATACATTGGCAAATTTGCTTTTGATAAGGTTGTAAAAATTCACATTGCCTCCCACAGTGCATGAGAATATCATTTCTACCATATCCCCATCAGTTTGTCTTTTTGGGGGTGGGGGAAATTTTACACATTTGCTAACTGAAAATAGTATTCCCATTTTAATTAGTGTTCCTTTGATTACTAATAAGTTCAGATATTTTCCTGTATGTTTTTAAAGCCAATTTGTTTCCTCTCTGTGATTTTTTATTGTTCTATTTTTATTTTCAGGATCTTAGCGATTTACATAATGGTTTTATAAGTTCTTCTATGTTAAGAATAGCAAGGTTCAGTTTTACTAGCAATTTTATATTTACTCATAGTTCATGGTTAATCATTAGAGAATTTAATGAAATTCATTACACTTTTCTGAAATGATTCATAAATAACTTTTTAAATATTCAGTATCAGTGTGCACCCAACTTAAAAGTAAAGAAACAGAAGCATTAACTTGCACAGACATTAAAGTACTGTCTTATCTTTGAAGTGGACCACCACGCCAAGAAATAATGGAATATCCAATGAAATAGAAGATCGCTGAGGGCAGGGATTTGTGTATATTGTTCACTATTTCTCTAGCCTCTTAGGGTAACTTGTGTACAATAGAGGCTAATAATTATTGCTGGTGATACAAATTCTTTCATTTTTGCTTTGTCTTCTATTTTTAAAGTTCACTAATCCTTAGGAGGTTAGAGGAAAACCTAAGAAATGTTTACTATGACTCCTACTTACAGTTTGAACATGAACTTGTTGAAAAAAATGAAGTAGATGGCAAATTACTCAAATCTGGAACTAGTCAGCATTTCAGTGTGACAAAAGGGAAAATAGCAAGATAAGTAAAATTAAGAGGAGAAGGAAGAACAAGTTTACTCTCTTAAGTTTTGCCAGTGCTGTCTATTTTAAGATTTGGCTTTATATGTAAAATTTGGTTTCTTACCCATTTTAGTTGCATATTTAATATGTGCAAAAATTAAATGTAAATGTTTTGTAAATGATTGAAATAGTATTACTACACTTTAGGTGCATCAGAATCATCTGGAAGGCGTGTTAAAACAGATTACTGATTCCATCTAATATATGATTTAAGTTGGTATGGAATGGAGCTCAATAATTTGCATTTCTAATATGTCTCCAGGTAATATTGCTATTTTTGGCCTGGAACCCATATTTTGAGAACCCAAATATAAATCATTGCTTCATAATTCTCCTTTCGTTATCCCTCTCAAGAAAGAAAATTATACTCTCATTTTTCTTAACCAAAAATAAAAAAATCTGTAACCCAGTGCATGGAAGTATGGCAATTATGCTTAATGAAATAAGTTGGATGAAGAAAAACAAAAACCTTATGATTTCATTCATATATGATGTAGGAGAGAAAATGAATGGATGAGCTAAAGGAAACAAAAAATAAATTAGAATATAAGAGCAGCTAGTGATTACCAAAAGGGAGAGGGCATGGGTGATGGGTCAAAGGGGACAAATGATGGATAGAATTAGACTAAGACAGAACATGTATGTGCTGAGTTACAGTGACTCACACCTGACATTTATATGGTTATAATATTACTTCAATTAAAAAAAATGATTGAATAAAGGTTTGCATTGTTCTCATTATATTTTAAGAAAATAGCCCAATAAAAAGATGTATTTTAGAACTTTTTTACTGAAGCACTAATTATTCACTGTAACAAAATATGTGAATTGTGCTTTTCAATGAGAAAAGGTTTAACTGATAACAATAATTTAAAAACTTGTGTCCAGATTTAAAATAACTTTATTCCTGTTTCTCAAAGAAAAAAAGAAATTTCCAAATGGTAAATTCAAAAGAAATGCCTTAACATGATTGTTCTTTAATTATTAGAGAGGATTTTCCTTTATAGTATTATAGCAATCAGTAAAGAAGCTGATGTACATGTGATCACAGTCATACTACTATCGCACAAATTAATATTTTTAATTTACTTTAAAATCTGAGTGCTGTTCATTTAGAGTAGTTATTTGAATACCTGTGTGCTAGAAATTTTTTAAATAATTTTTTAAGATAACATTGGTTGAGAACAGATTCTGATTCACAAATATAGGATCCCACCTCTTCAGATGTGTTACCATACCACGCCTAACACCAAGACTCCCATAATCTTCCACCAGTCCATTTTTTTTTTTATAAATTTTATTTTTATATTCCCCATACAATTGCAGCCCCCCATTCTGTCCCCAATCCCTCCCCTCCCGCCCCCGCCCCCCTAAAAGTGTCTCTGGTTCATAGTTTTTTGTTGATTTTGATTTTCACTTTCTTATAGTTATTCATTTTCCTGGTCCCTTATTTAAGTTTTCTAGATTCCTGCTATGAGTGAGACCATCCGGTATTTTTCTTTTTCTTTTTGGCTTATTTCGCTGAGCATGATCCCTTCCAGCGCCATCCATGTTGCAGCAAATTGCATGTGTTTATCTTTTTTGAATGCTGAGTAATATTCCATGGTATATATGTACCACATCTTCTTGATCCAGTCATCTATTTTTGGGCATTTGGGTTGTTTCCAAAGCTTAGCTATTGTAAACAGTGCTGCTATAAACATAGGGGTGCAGGTGTTCTTTGGAATTGATGTTTCTGTGTCCTTTGGGTAAATACCTAGGAGTGGAATTGCTGGATCATATGGAAGCTCTATGTTTAGTAGGTCCAGAAATCTCCACACAGCTTTCCACAGTGGTTGGACCAGTTTGCACTCCCACCAACAGTGCAGAAGAGTTCCTTTTTCTCCACACCCTCGCCAACATTTGTTGTTGCTAGTTTTTTTAATATGTGCCATTCTCACTCCACCAGTCCATTTGCCCCTTCCCTTTCTCTCTTCACCCTCGGCCCGCCTCCTCCCCACCCCCCGCCCTCAATAGCATCAATTTACAGTTAGAATTCTAGAATTTTAAAATCTGAAAAGTATACAACATATCATTTGTGCCAAACTTTTCTGTTTACTGACATCCAGTCTGCATGTTTTATGATATACTTTAGCCTTGGAGGCCCAGACAGGACTGGGAAACCTACTGCCTTAATTCATAATCTGGTATTCTTTCTATTATTTTACCAGAAGATACTTGGAATTAAATATTTTCCAGCATTTGATGATGTGTTTACGGCTCCCGTATAGGAACAGATCATTTGTCTGGTACAGAGGCAGTGAACTTTGTGTGATTATTTACTTTCTGTATCTATTTTCTTAATCTATTATTAACTAGATAAGATCAGTTAAAAGGAACAGGATCTTGGTTTCTTTTTTAGGTCTCTTTAAAGTTGTCTTACATAGTATTTATGTAAATAATTATAAGAAGTACATTCATATTTCTACCACATGATGCTAGAAATAAAGCCATGTTTCTTCACTGCTCATATGAAATAAACAGTTCGAAAGCCATCATTAGGAAGTGGATAATTTGAATGGATAATTTAAAGTGATAATTTAAAGTGGATAATGTTTTATAGAGTGTTTCTGAACAATTCAGGATTTATTGTTCAATTTGATTTTCTACTAACATGTTTTATCTGCTCTTTTTACTATTTTAATAATAAAGACCAAACATTCCTTAATTGGCATTGTTGAAAAATGAGACTTTGTTAAGATGGAACAAACTTCACTTACAAAATAGTGCCTGGGGGGCCAAGGGTGGCCCTGCTGGGGGGACCTGTCTATAGTGGCAGCATGGCCCACAGTGGGGCAGTGGACAAGAGGTGCCTACTCATGAGCCATGCCAACGATGCCTCCCAGAGGAGCAGGTGCCCAGCATCTTCAACCACTTTTCACTGTAGAGGACAGGCAGTATCTCCTGGGACTCTATGGCATGATTAACAAGAAGACTGACTTCAGTCACCTTTGTCTCATCCAGTGACTGACTGATATCTTCCTTTTGTACTTCTCTATGGTAAATCCAGCTTCATTTCAAAGTGCACGAGAATTTAAGGAATATGCACCAAATGTATCCTTTTAATTAATAGGAACTCAGATTGATCTCTAAGAAGACTCCAAAATTTTAATAAGGCTAAATGATGTGAAAGAAAAATCATAGGTATGGAACAAGAACAAAACAATCACAAGAGTTAGAAGCATGCTCCTAGATGGAATGGTCAATTTTAACACAGAAGAAAGCAAAGGCTAATAGGCAATCATACCCATTTTTAACTCCAAAGGAAAAAAAAAAAGGATCAAGATATAGAAACTGCTGTTGAGTGTATGAAAAGTATCTGCAGTCACCTAAGAAGTAGGAAAGCATATGAAATGCTACAGTAGACCCAGACCTCTTAAAATATTGAAATAGCGTAGAAGTTGAAAGAAAAAATAAACACCTTTCCTCAGAATTCTATAAAATTCATCAAGAATGTCTCTTAAGGGCCTCCCTGGTGGCGCAGTGGTTGAGCACTGGGTTGCGAAGCTGCCCGCAGCTTCTGCAATGCCAGTTCGATCCCCGGCCCCCAGTGAGGGTCCCACTTGGCGCGCAGACCTCTCCTGCCACCCGCTGCTCCCCTCAGCAGTGTACTTCGTCAGTCTGCCTGCTCTGCTCTGCTCTCCGCTCTGCCTGTGGTGAATTTGCTCACCCTCCTGCGCTTCTGACTGTACCCAGTGTTTATATAAATAAATAAAATATTAAAAAAATTTAAAAAAAAGAATGTCTCTTAAAGGCCAAAGAATCAGCAACAGCATCTTAACCCACAATTATGAATACTTTACTAGATGGGAAAATTTCTAATAGTTTCATAGTTTAAAAAGCTACATCATGTAACTACATTATAAACTACATTTAAACATAGTTAAAAAAGTTACATCATGGGGCCTCCCCGGTGGCGCAGCGGTTGATCGTTGGGTTGTGAAGCTGCCCACAGCCTCTGCAGCTCCGGTTCGATCCCCAGCCACTGGTGAGGGTCTCACATGGCGCGCAGACCTCTCCTGCCGCCCGCTGCTCCCCTCAGCAGTGTGTTTTGTCAGTCTGCCTGCTCTGCTCTCCCCTCTGGCTCTGGTGAATTCTCTCACCCTCCCGTGCTTCTGACTGTACCCAGTGCTTGTATAAATAAATAAATAAACCTTTAAAAAAAAAGTCACATCATGTAACTACATAGAAAACAATACTGTAAATGAAACTGCCTGGCTTAGGCCATATATATATATATTATAATATTACTGTTTCTCTTGTTTCTCCAGTCCTTATGAAATCTACACAAAGAAATTTCTTCTCCCCTTTCTCAAATTAATTGTTCCTATATGTAAATTGCTTTCTATTCCATTCTATATAGAATGGTAAAATAACAGGGCCAGCTATATAGCCAAGGTTTGCACTAAGCTACAAACACACGGGAGATGGGCCATTCCTGAGGAAAAAATGTATGAGATCAAAAAAGGACAAATGTTTTATTACTTGAGCACACATTCAGTATAATTTAAATATTTCTATATTAGAGTGTTATGTTCTTTCTTATTGGTAAATGATCCTGTCAATAACTATATGAAGTGCAAGCCCTCTTAATAAGCCATTGACTGAGTGCTGATCTGCATGTGCATGGGGTAAATATATCAGAAAGTAGTAAGTCACACAATAGGATGGGGATAGCCAGAAATTAAAACCCTTCCTGTATGTGAAACATCAGGTAGAAATTCCTGGTAATGAGATTTATTGAGCCCCAGAGTAAAGTCTTCTCTGAATCTGCTCTAGCAAAACTTAAAACTTTGGAACGAATCAAACCAGCCTCAAGTAACTATATACCAGAAAAAGTCCACACTCTAAAGGAATGCAAGAAAACCCACCACTCCCAAGGTAACATAAACAACATAACAGTGCTGGTTAGTGTTCCTTCAGTACTCTGCTTTGAAGAACCATTGAGAGAACTTCACAGACAACTATAATAATGAAACATCTCTCCAAAAATAATACAAAGAATTCACTTGAATGTCTTATAACAGCTTGACAAACTAAGCTGTTATTTAAAAAAAAAAAAGTATTTAAACCAAGAGTAGTATTTAAACCAAGAAGTAGTATCTGACAAGCATTGCTATGAAGACTGAAATTTCTATGTCAAAATAAAGCTTGTCAATTGCATTTCCACATTGTGTATGCCCAAGCAACTTGGCAAACTTTGAGAAAGAGAACTCTGTTTCAAATATGTTAATAGTGGTCAAAATTTGACCTCGTGGATTTTGTGTTATATCTCATTTCCCAGACCTCTGAAATGAGCGAATAAACTCATATACTTAACCTTCTATTATAGAAAGATTTCTTTACTACTGTCAGCTCAGCACTGTCAAGGAGATTGTTATACCTACATGTTAGAATACTGGGTGCAAGGAATGATACCTTATAGAAAATACTCATTAAGAATGGTCAAGTTGTATTTTCTATGACAAGACCTACCAGAATAAGGAAAAACAAAGTATTAATCTCCTCATGGAATCGTGTCTCCCAACTTTTTTATGAAGCTTTACTTTATCCTGAAATAGTGAGATCATAACAAATTCTAATTGGAAATGGGGTAGACATGATATGGGCAGAATCCACTGCTAAAATGAATTAGCTAATGTGAAACATACTGATTGCTGATTGCACAGCAAATTTTTTTTCTATAATGGTAAAATTAGGTGATATGTTTGGAGTTTGTAGCTTCCACAACCATCACCCTCCTAAGGATGCTGGTTGTGGAGTTTGTGACAGGGTCTTTGTTTCTACAACAGAAGATAACATAATAGCAGTGTGGAACACATCATAAACTGCTAAGGACCTAAAATGCATAGAAGTGAAACATTACCCATCTGCAGTGCTAAGATGGTTGTGTGTGGTTGTGTGTGATTCATCTGACACCATTAGGTTGTTGGACTATGTTTGTCTGCCAAGTCTGCTGTAACAAAGTAGCATAGATTGGGTGACTTAAACAGAAATATGTTTGCTCACTGTTCAAGAAGCCAGAAGTTCAAGATCAAGTTACAAGTTGATTTTCTTCTGGGGCCTCTCTTCTTCACGTACAGACAGCTGCCTTCTCATCATTCTTTTACATGGCCTTTTACTCCATGTCCATGTGCTCCTGGTGTCTCTTCCTCTTTTTATAAGGACACTAGTCCTAGTGGATTAGGGCCCCATCCATATGGCTTCATTTGTCCATAATTCCCTTAAAGCTGCTATCTCCAAGCAATCACATTGTTGCTTAAATCTTCAACCTATGAATTTGGGCATGGGTGCAATTCAGTTTGTAACAGAGACAAAGGACAGAACATGTTTACAAGGACCTCAAGGTCATGTGACATCGGTGTAAGCACTTTAGTAGGAAAGTTAAAATATAGACTCTTACAAGTTCATTGGGTCCCATACCTCTGAAAAGATTCACCATGCCTGGTAGAAAATTCAGGAAAGGTTTTCTGACTCCACATTGATAAATCCTAGATAATTAGTGACCTACACAAGTGTTCCACACAAGAACAAAAGCTGATGTGAAACTTCCTTAGTGATTCTGTTGCCGAAGTTGGTTTCTCCTGCTCTCTTTCCCAGCAGCTACCTCTGGCTCCAAATAAGTATACACTGACCTCATATTTGCATAAAATACATTGAAATTGTGTACCAGAGCCAGGGGGAGGAATATCAGGAACAAGGCCACACAGCTTTCAACACCCAGGCTATTTTGCGTATCCTGAAAGGAGCGTAGTAGGTCTACAATGACCCAGGATAATTGGTCTTATCATAGCCAGCTGCCATAGTACTACTATTCCAAGAATGTGTCTTGTCTTTCATGAGTGATGAGGTTCTCCTGTTCCTCCTCTTACCCTCTCAGCTGCTCCCTTCCCATATTTGATGCTAGACAAAGATGGGCTATAAATGTATATAGTTTTGTAAGGGGGGAAAAAGGCAAACTGTTTAAATCCTGGTTCTATCACTTACTAGTTTACTTTGGGAAAATTCTTCCATTTCTCTGTACTTTAGTTTTCATTTACAAAATTGAAATGAGTGTATCTCCTCATAGGATTGTCATAAAGATTCAGTTACCTAATTTACATAAGCAGCTAGCCGAGTATCTAGAACTTGGCAGTCACTCAGAACATTTTGTTAGCTTTTCCTCTTCTCTGAGAGTGCTAGGTAGGAAAATAAAGGTTTGAAGGAGGAAAAATGAAGGGAAAAGTTAAAAGTTTCAATTTTATATAAGTGATTTCGCATCAATTTACTAAAACTTATAAAATATTTGTAAACTAAAAAATACCCTACATACCATGTTATAAATTAAGGAATGTGCTAAGCAGTTCAGTAAGGATTACTTTTGTACCATTTTAATTAAATTGTCATTTCTGCCCTTATGCCATATAGTGATAATAGTTAATTCCAAATTTATCCATTAAAATCCATTAATGGGGGCCTCCCTGGTGGCGCAAGGGGTTAAGATGCAGCACTCTGAAGCTATCTGCTGTCATTGCAGCACAAGTTCAATTCCCAGCCAGGGAGCTACCCTCATGGTGCAGCAGACCTCTCCTGTCTCACCTGCTGCTCCCCTCAGCAGTGTATTTCAGTCAGTCTGCCTGTTCTACTCCCCACTCTGTCTCTGGTGAATCCTCTCACCCTCCACACCTCTGGCCTGTAACCCAGTGCTTGTATGCATAAATAAATTTTAAAATCTCCTAGTTAATGTGTTAATAAATATTGTAAATTAATTAAAAGTTATCACAAAGAGTTTTGTTAACCTCTTCATTAGAGTTCTGCCTTCTCCTCCCTCATGAGTCTAAACTCTTTCAACACACTTGACTGGGCACCTACCTATTTCTGTCATCTCAACTTCCCTCTCCCTTCTTTCGAGACTCTTGCCTCCAATGCCAGGCTTCCAGCATATTGAACTATGTTGGTTTTCTCGTCCACTGACTCTCACTTATACAACTCAGTCTACTTGAGATATACTTTCAGTCTTTTCACCTGACTGATTCCTGATTATCCTTTATTCTCCTGCAAAGCCTAAATAAGGTACCCCTTCTAGAAATTATCCTATTCATCATTGTGTATTAATCTCCTGGTATAGTACCACAAGCATTAGGATTTCAATAAATATTTGTTAAAGTGAATGAGTCAGTACTCAATCTAAAGTCAAAGGATTGTAATAATAATTTTCTGTTATATGTATAGTTATATAACCTACAAATTTTCAAGTCCCATTTAAGTAGGAAAAAGTAGAAATAAGTTATCCTTAATATGTACATTAGTCCTACTTTATACAGTGCATCATATTTAAAACACGTTGAGCTCTGCCTCCTTGTAACTGCTGTGTGGCATTTTAAATACCTGTGCAGCCACTCACATTCATTTTGATTTGGGTTTTTCGAAAGGAAAAAAAAAAATCAAAGGACTGCTGTAACAACACAGTCTCTCCTAGACTTTTCCTCTTAAATCTATATCCTTAGAAAATAAACTTAGAGTATTTTTTTTTCTTTTTTTTTTTTTTTATAGAGGCATGTTTTATTTATTTATTTGTTTGTTTGTTCGTTTGTTTTGTTTATACATGCACTGGGTACAGTCAGAAGCGCGGGAGGGTGAGAGAATTCACCACAGCCAGAGCAGGGAGCAGAGCAGGCAGAAGGACCAAAGTACACTGCTGAGGGGAGCAGCGGGCGGCAGGAGAGGTCTGCGCACCATGTGGGACCCTCCTCTGGTGGCTGGGGAGCAGCCGGGAATCGAACCGGCGCTGCAGAGGCTGCGGGCAGCTTCGCAACCCAGCGCTCAACCACTGCGCCACCGGGGAGGCCCAAACTTAGAGTATTTTTAAAGGTAGTCAAATGGTTATGTTGTTTATATAAAAATGTCAAAAACATATGTGTTTGTAGAGAAACGTATCTCAAAAAAAGAGACATTAACAGTAAACCAGGGGATCACCATGTAGTTATGTAATCAAGTTGTTCCATTGAGTTTTTTCCTTTGTGTAAAATTGTTGACCTTCTGAAGAATTTTTTTGTTTTCAGATGCATCTGCTTAGCCCAGAGAATGGTATATAAAGGTGTCATATAAGGCAATTCTAAGAAAGCGAATGGTGTGAGCATTTTTTTTATTTGCTTCACAAGTAATTTACTAAAAAAAATTGACATCTGCTATTTTGAAGTTAATCTTAGTGTATTGAATGCTCTTAACCATTTCTCAACCCCACAGTCTTTTATCTTGCTTCTCCTGCTGTGTTCCCACCAGCCCTGATCCCATTAGCAAACCTTGAGACAGCCTCAGACTTACCAAAGTACTGCTTTGGTTTCAGCTGCTCTTCTGCAAGAGGAAGTGAATGTTGGGGGTTTTCTCTGTGGTACAGTTGTGATAAAGCTGTGGTGGTCTTATCTCTCTCTTAGGTAGTGGCTCTTTATGACTACACAGCGAATCGATCAGATGAACTAACCATCCATCGCGGAGACATTATCCGAGTGTTTTTCAAAGATAATGAAGACTGGTGGTATGGCAGCATAGGAAAGGGACAAGAAGGTTATTTTCCAGCTAATCATGTGGCTAGTGAAAGTAAGTTTTATGCTCCCTTCCTGGTTTACTAATATGGTATAACTGATAGTCCAAGATTTTATCATTTTCTAGCCTTTCATTTACTGTCTTTGTAACTTTTGCAGATGCTTACCAATGGGTAATTTCTTTTCATTGGCATGATGCAAAAATAAATAAATAATAAAAAGGGAGGGCACTACTACACTAGAGAGCTTTTACGCTCTGAGATCAGGATGTCTACTGCATGGACTTCTTAGTCTAGGGACTTCTTAGTTCCTGCCACTTGCTTTGCACACAGCATGTCAGCGCCTCTCTTGCTACATGACTCCACAGTGACAGGTGCCCCAGCTCCCATTCTTTTACTTTGTATTCCTCAGTCCTAGCTGGTACCTGTTAAGACAGAACTGCCACCTATTACTTAATTTTCAAGTAAATTAGGCCCTCATTTATAAAAGGAAAAAGAAATGAAATGCAGAAAAATTCTAAAGAGTTCCTGATTCCTGAAAGTGGCAGCTACTGATATTCTTGCATTGGCCTTAAGAGGTGAACCTTTGTTAAAGACCTTAAAAATTAGGCCTTAAGAGGTAAAAATGGAAAACAGAGAGCCTGAAAATAAAAACTAATAAAAAGGAGTATAGTCATGCTTCAGAAGAATGCTTCCTGTCAACAACTAACTTGATAATGTGGTAGGAAAAGCACAACATTGAAGGATCAGGAAGACTGACTTCCAACCCAAGCTCTAGGGGCCTGTTTCCTCCTATACAATGAGGACTTTGAGCTTATCTCTAATCTCTCTTCCAAAAACACTAGAATTGTATAGTTCTGATTTAAAATGTAGTATAGGCAGCCTTGCTTTGAATATTTATTAGAAATAGTCTTTTATTTCTGCCAAGATGTAGTTATTATAAATGCTAGTTGATTTTCAGTAATGTGTGAAACTCTATTTAGCCGAAAATGGCTGAACATAAGTACTGTTGATTCCTAACCTAAATTCTGAATTTGAAGAACAAAAGAAATGAAGGAAAGGAAGAAGAATTTCTTCCATGTCTACTGAGTGCTAGTCTCGGCCCAGATAATAGTATTTATCTCTGGCCCCGATCTATCCTGTTGATCCTGGTACTTCCCAGTGGACCTCTCCCTGCTCCAAGCGCTGTCAGTCTCTGCAGCTCCCTTCCTAGGCTTAGCTGCTGCTTTCAGCAAACCCTTCTTCTGGAAAGCACTGACTATCTCCAAAGTGACCCACTTCTCTCATGACAACTTTCTTAATTTCCTCTGTGCACTTGTTTTCATTCATTTTATTTAAGTGGTTAATGACTTTAGCTTTAAAATTTAAGATTAAAAGAGGAAACAGAACAGAAAAAAACTTAAAGCAGTATTTTCTCCTGTCATCACCCATAAACATGGCACAGCCAACTTCCAGATCATCTCAGATATCAAGCTCCTTCCTCCCCCTCCCAGGGATGTCTTTCCCACAGTATCAACAGCTGGAGTTCAGCAGAAGCAGCTTCTGTTTTTAAATCAAGAGCTGCCTGCACTGTTATAGTCACTCCTGAGTATATCTCATTCTGACTAGCTCTTGCAATTATTGTTTTCTTCCAGATACACTGGAGACATCTAAAATATTTTTTCATTTGGCAACGTGAAGAGATTGTGTATTTCCAAGCAGGATGATGTTAGGTGCTTTAACTTTAGAATCTAGTTTGCAGAAATAACTGCTTAGGCTGTGGATCTTGAGAGGCTATGGGTGCTTGATCTCAATGGTTTAAAAATCCATTAAAATCTGGTTTTTTCCATAATAATCAAATAAGACTACATGCAGAAAATAATTCCATTTCTCAGTAGTGATGACCCCATGGCTGCTGTAATTCCTTACTGTATCCCAGGAGAATTGATGTTGTCTTATGGCATCAATCACTGCTTTTTGAAAAGTCACCTTGGAAAGGTTAGAACAAAGAGAAAAAATTCTCAGGAAGCTGAGAATATAATGACTGAGTTCGCACTCAGGGGTTATTTTCCTTTCCTTTATTCTACTTTTTTAAATATGAGTTTAACAAAATTTCACCTACCCAGTTTCCACATTAGAGAGAAAAAAAACAAAACAAAACAAAAAAAAAAAAACAAGGGCCAGCAGCATGCTCTTCTCTAAAAATAGCAGGACAAATTGCCCTTTATCTAAAGTCAGATATGCAAAGCAAAAGATGTCTCTGTGTGTGTGTATGTGTGTGTGTGTGTGTGTGTGTATAAACAGAATCCCTACCCACTATTCAATTGAGAGCCCTGTTTTCCAAGACTATAGCACAATAAAAGGTATTAGTACTCAATTATTATAAAGTACTTAATGCTGTTTATAACTTAGACCACTGGAAAGAAAAACATGATCAGCTTTTCTTAATGACATCTAACATCCTTTCCCATAGTAGATAAAGAAAGCCAATTAATTGTATCTCCTAATCTTAGAGTTTTGATGAGGCATAATTTAACAATTTCTGTCAATACAGAGTTGTGTGAGTCCTTTAATTAACCAAAATAGATTTTCTTTTTAGCCCTTTAATATTCTCACATAACTTTTTAAATTAAATACTGTGTGTAGATTAAATAAATTATGCAAATTATAATCTTAGATTCAACACTGGTGAATATATTCAGTATCTTGTTGGGCCCTTGCCCTGTGCTTATTTATCTCAGACCATCTTTCCAAATTATCCTTCCTCCACACCGATACCTGGCAAAACCCTACCTATCCTTCAGAGTCTGACAAACCTTCCAGTTTTTTCATTAGGCATCTACAACATCTGCCCTCCCCAGTCAGAATTTGTCTTTGTTGTCTGTCTTTCAAATAATGTCGCATTCTATTTCATATTACAATATCTTGGGAACATACCTGTCTCTGACGAGATTGTAAGCTCCCTGAGAGCAAATACTGTCTTTTGATCCACTTCATAGCTCCTCAGCAGTACCTAGCAGATAAGCTTGCATAGCACAGGTTCCTGGTAAATGTGCATTAACATCAAATGAAAGCATCTGCATGACCACATAGTAAATGAAATGACGCCTTCTACATTTCTGAAGTTCAAACTTCTGAGCATGTGTTCTTTTGGTAACTGATATATAAGACTACAAATCACCATAACAGTAAACCCAAGGCAGCTTATTGTGACACTAAGGAAGTGAATTATCAGTTTCTTTAATTTCACATCTGCTCCCTTCCATTGCTATTTTTCCCCTCACAGAACAGTATTCCTCCACTTAATTACATAAATTCCTTTTCCATTCCAGCACTGTACCAAGAACTGCCTCCCAAGATAAAGGAGCGATCTCCTCCTTTAACCCTTAAAGAAAAAAACAAGATGGAAAAACCTTTTTTGGCTCCTCAGAAGGTAAATATTTTCAAAAATATGTGTTGTACATATCCTTTGATTTTTACTCAGTCTCGATAAAATATTGCTTGTTTTTCATGCTTGTCTTCCTCATTGTTTTCATTATTAATTTTGTTATATATTGGTGCTGACATTATAAAATTTAAAAGGCAAATAATATAGTGGCCATTTTTCATATAAGGAAACCCAGAAGGTTCAGAGTCATTAAAGTAGACCCCAGGACGTAGGCCAAAGTGGAACTGGTAACTGTCAAGTGTTGTGCTGTTTCCATTCTACACTTGGCTCTACAGCTGTGAGGCAGACACAGTCATCTTCTCCAGCTGAGGGTACATCTCATGCCAAAGGTAACCAGGGTCCACAGAATAAAGATGCTATACTTCCTGGAGCGATACTTTTACTTGCTAATAATTTAAAATGTTTTCTTTTAAATTTAATATGAGTATGTTATTGACCAGTATGTCATGTTTTTCAGCCTGTGTCACCAAATCCATCACGAATCTCAATTAGTATTCTTCTGATATCACTAGTACGTTGGTAAAAAAAAAAGTTTTGCAAGCACTGTACTATTGTATATATTGCTTATTAAACTTGTCTTATTATGTGATATTAGCTTGTTACTTAGAATAACTTTGCTTCTTTACTTCATGAACCAGCACTTTTTTTTTTACAAATGCCACATCATTATTAAGTTTCATGTATCATTCAGTGATTCAGTTTGTACATGTTGAGTGATGACTTCGTTATGAGTACTTTATTAGTCTTCACTGAAACAGGATTAAGAGGCCAGGCACTGTCCTTGAGGAGCTTCCAGACTAGTAGGTGAGACACCAGCAGGCAGACAATACCAACAGACTATGGAAAGAACTGCAATGAAGATTGTGCAAGATGCATTGGGAACATTCAGAAAGAAATCCTCTGAGAGCACCTGGAAGTAGTCCAAAAAGATTTCCCAGAGGATGCCGTGCTTGAGCTGAGATTTATAGGGTGGAAATGTGTGTGCTAGGTAGAGAATCTTAGGAAAAAACATACCAGCAGAAGGAATAACTTGAATAAGGCGTGGTATGGTATGATTTTGACCCCCAGGAAATATTTGGCAATGTCTGTAGATAGTTTTGGTTGTCTCAACAGTACCTTGTAGTTAGTGATCATGGATGGATGTTGTTAAGCATCCGAGGATGCACAGATCAGCCCTGCTGAACAAAGAATTAACTGGACAAAAGGGTCAGCCATGCTCACCTTAGAGCAGAAGCTCCTGAGTCAGGTTAGTGCAATAACCTGCCAGGTTAGTGTGAGAAATGATAGAGAATAACTTTTATGTTCTGCAAGACAGAAAGAAAGATCTACTTAAAATGTTAGGGTCACAGGAGTGAGGTGGAAGAAGAATAGTGACCATTACAATAACTATAAGAATAGTAAGAACAGGAGCTCATTTGGGACATATGAAAACGATTCCTGAGTCGTCCTGGGAGCTGCTCTTTGGATACCTTTAAAATGGAATAATTGTGGAGTTGGATTTTTTCCTTCAGTGCTCAGCATCTAGGGCATAGCAGTGGAGAAGGTAGCTTCAATTAGACCCATAGTTGAAGTTGCTTGGATATGATAAAGGGTGAGAGTAAGAGGCTTTGTAACATTGCCAAGAGAGTCACTGGAATGACTCACCATGGAGTATAAACCAGATTGAAAAGAATGTAGAATTAGAAGACTGACAGACTTAGAAAGCGAGGCTGCCAGATGCAGCCATCACCCACACCCACGTGAAGGCATAGTGTCATACAGTAAGTGACTTAAAAACTGGAACTGTGGCTTATAGAGCCAAATACTCTTTCACTTACGTAATATTTTAGATGTCAACATCTCAAGGTTTATTATTAATTCATTGAGTATGTAAGAGTGGAAGCAAAATCGAAGGAAAGGTTATTAGAATTGAGCTGGCAGAGGAACTGGGATCCAGCATGTTAGGTAAATGTTCTCTTGGACACTCAAATTCCAGGATCATTGCAAGAGTTGGAATGAAAGGGACACTGGTAAAGTTCTGAAGTCCTTAATTCTTGTGTTAGCGCAGATGTCTAAACCCTGGCTTCACATTGAAATCACGTAAGAAATTTAAAAAATAAATATCGATGCCTGTCCTCACACCCACAAATTGATTTAATAGGTCTGGCATGGGTAGATTGCAGAAGCTTTCCAGGTGATCTTAACTTGCAGCTAACACTGAAAACCATTGTGTTAGAGAGACCACAAGGTCCGAAGGTCACAGCCACAGATAAATAGACGGTGTTACATCAGGTGTCAAGGCGCCCAGGAGGAGTGCTTTGAAAGTATAATAGCCTAAAATCATCAGCACAGAGCTAAGAGAAGGCCAGAGTGCTAATTCCAGGCCCTGTGGCTCACAGACGGGTGATGTGAGAGTGCACAGCTTTTGCTGCAAAGAACTGAAAGAAAAATGGTTTCTCAGTAAAAGGTTGGTTTCAAATACAGCAAGGATGTATGGTGATGGTTGTTGCTGATAGGACTACAGAGGATGCAGTTTAAAAGATGGGCAAGGAGTTTGACTTTGGGCAAATGCTACTCAGATAATATTATCCTTTTTTTGAAATTCATCAGATTTAAGAATTTTGGAAGACTTCAATATAAATTTATAACCTAAAGACATTTAATGAAGTAAAAGCCTAACTTTGATGTCGGGGAGGTTCTGTGACAGCTAACAGTGTTTGTAGTCTCCGTCAGAATTGTGTGAGGTGCTGTGAGAGCTTGGACTTATAGCAGTTGCTGGTATCCCTGACTCCACAAAATGCTGCCCATTGAAACTGGGATTACCTAGCCCCCATCTCTGTGTGCTTCTGTCTAATAGCCTTGAACTAATCATGCCCCAGCCAAAGAAAATGTAAGGAATGCTGTCACTAGCTTACTGGCTGCTTGTGGAGTTGGCGAGACTATAGTTGATTTTTTTCAATTTACTGTGCTTTCTCCTCTCAGACTGACCATGCTTTAAACATACCTTTATAGTTATATCCCAGAAAGCCAGTATTTCATATCTCCAACTTGACCTTTGAAGTCAGCTGTGGGCCAATCCCATTGCTGCCCAAACCCTAATTTTAATAGATCTCAAGGAATTGTAGACATGCAAAATAAAACATTTAAAAACATGAAATTGGTAAAACAGGAGATGCAGAGCATAAGAATCCATTTGGATGAGGAAGTAGGACAGGTCTCATAGAGAAGCATCCTGCCTTGGGCTTAAGTTTAATGCCTGAGTTTCTTTAAGAATATGATTTGATTGCTTTATTTGAATCCATGTGTTAGAATCCTGTCTGTCTTTTCTCTTAGGGATATAACATGCATTTTACTTCCCAATGGGAGAAAGTATAAATATAGTGATCTGTGTTCATGTAGAAAAAGAAAAGTCCCTGAGAAGTTTTAACATTGTCCCAGGTAATCAGAATGCCCTGGGTGTACTCTGAGTCATGACTGCTGCAGCCAGCCCTTGAGAAATGTGCAGCTTGGCTTCCTTGACCCCTGGTATAGTTGTATTACTTCATTTAATTATATCAAAATATATATGTTTTGATTTTATCAAGACCCTGCCTTATAAACCAACTACAAATTCTATAAGATGTTTAATTGTATAAGCAAGTTTCATTTTTCTTGTGTATATTAAAAAAAAAAAAAACATGAAAAGTAGTCTCTGGTAAGTAACTAGAATTTGGGTCTGAGAGATGTCCTAAGTTCACCGAATTACAGAATTGATGACATTGACAGGAACCTAAGAGTTTCATCCCCAGTAATTCTAGTCAACCCCATGTACAGATGAGGACATGGAGATCCAGAATAGGTTCTGAGGTTCCTTCAGAATTTCAGTCCTGATTAGGAACTTAACCTCCTTGTTCTCGGGCCAGTGTTCTTTATCCTCTAGCACCTACTGAAGGACACAGATAGCTGTAATCTGCACAGTTTGCCGCGTTTTGTGTCACGCTGGTTTTTTTGCATCTCTGTTTTATGTTTGTTTCATTGTACCCTTCTGCATGTGGAAGTCTTTAGAATTATATTCTTTGTACTTTTAAGTGAAAAAAGGAAAGAAACCTCAATAGTTTTCTTTGTTTTTTAAATTATTTCTATTCAAACTATAGAATAAGGAGTAAAGTTATACCTTTAATAGCTTGGCAGCTGCTAAATCTTGTAAGTTCTTCCAAGTGGAACACACCTGTTCCGTTGCTAAATGTGCCAGGTACCTTCCGATATTTCATATGGTTCACTGAAGTGTTAGTGGATGATGGCAGCATTTGGCTCTTCTACCGCAGGAAGAGAGATTGAGTCTTGAGTTATTCTCCTCCATAGACCTGACAGTCCCTAAACAAATCAATAATTATCTGTACACAGGGGAGTAAAAGCAGAGGGATGTTTTCCTTAAGACTTTTCAGAATGTATTTATCACAGTGTGCAGTAAAATTTGCATCTGGTCAAAAAGAGAATGTTGGTGCTGTCAAGGAGGAAAGAAACTCAGCAACTTTTAAAGACTGGTGTTGACAGTCTTGACCTATTTGTGTCTATATTTTGGACTTCTTTTTAGGCTTTTTATTTTCACTAGCTTAAGCATTGTCCTATTTCATTCATTTTGGGAAGGGGAAAACTCGTTAAAATTGTTAGATTTTTAATTATTTTATGTTCTGTCAAAATGATAAATGCTCATAATTTAAAAATCAGTCAGTAAAGAATAGTGGTAAATAAAAATAAAAGCCCTCTGTCCTGCTAATATTCACATTCACGCTAATAGTTTCTTACATATCTAGCTAGTAATGTTCTCTGCCTATGTAAACATATTTGTCTTTATTTAAGTCTTTTCTTTGTTTTGATGAACTTTATTTTGATGATCCTACTTAATATTTTCATTTTTCTTTCACCAATATATCTTTTCTTATTAGCAGAGTTATACATTTTTTAAACAATTGCAAGGTACTAAAATGCTCTTTTTTTTTTTTAATAGAGGCATGCTTTTATTTATTTATTTGTTTTGTTTTGTTTTGTTTTGTTTATACATGCACTGGGTACAGTCAGAAGCACGGGAGGGTGGGAGAATTCACCAGAGCCAGAGCCGGGAGCAGAGCAGGCAGAAGGACCGAAGTACACTGCTGAGGGGAGCAGCGGGCGGCAGGAGAGGTCTGCGCGCCATGTGGGACCCTCCTCTGGTGGCCGGGGAGCAGCCGGGGATCAAACCGGCGCTGCAGAGGCCGCGGGCAGCTTCGCAACCCAGCGCTCAAACGCTGCGCCACCGGGGAGGCCCTAAAATGCTCATTTTTTTACTTCTAAAAAACAAGCCCAAAGTAGAGAAGTAATTCTATTGTCTATAAATTTAACCAAGCATATTTTTGATAAACAGCAGATGTAGAATAATTATGCCCAGGAATGTTAGATTATTTCTGTGAATGTAGAGAAATTGCTAAATTCTTTATCTAAAAACACAATTATAAAAATATTCATTACAACTGATGTCCTTACTTGAGGGGAATGTTTTAATTATTTCCATATTTTACTTTGTATGTAGATATAATGAGAGCAGGTTGGTTTAATTCAAAAGAGCCAGCTCCTAAACCAAAATGTTTACTCCAGTTTTGTTCAGGAACAGCTGTTTTCATGTCTAGTCCAAAACAAGAAATGAGAACTCAAAAGCATAAGATAAGTCTATGGTAGTTCCTCTTCCACCCGAACACATATGCACAGAAAATTTTACATTGGTGATTCTGTTGACCTTTCAGAAATACAGTAGGCAATAAGTGATTGTTTCATTGTGCATGTGTCTTTCTTAGTGTGAACAATATCTAATTTTCACTTACCCTTTTCATCCCCAAAGTAGAGAATTCATTAAAATCTGGATTAATTGTGCCATGTAGTACTATTTTCAAAAATTGCTTCATAGAGGAAAAAAACATTTTTTCATTTACTGATCCTTGTACTAGGAGTACATCTGAATTATTCTTAACCATAGATATAATATGATTGACTATTGTGTCAAGGCCAACAACAAACTTATAATAGGCAGCGGTTATTACTGGTATGATGAAGCAATTTTTCCAAATATCTGGAAGCTAATTAATGTACATTAAAGCATTGAAAATGCAATCATAATTATCATTGCCTTCTTTGTGATGCTAAAGAATAATGTAAGTTTACATTATTTTACTTTAGTAATTCTCTTTACTAAAGAAAATATAGTTGATTTATCTCTAATCTGTGGTATTTGCTAGAAAATAATTTATGCTTGGATTTGTTATGAAAACTCAGAAATATTTGAAGTTTTTCCCCCTTTATTTGAGGAGAGCTAAATCAGAATCTTACAATTAAAACTTACTTTTGTCTCATGAAGAATCCTAATGCAGACAACACTGTATTTCTTTTTTCTTCATAATTTATTTTAGTAACAGATATTTTGAGGAAAAACTTATTTCAAAAAGGTTATGAACATGAAAAATATCCATAAGTCTAGAGAGATACTGTGTTCCGGCAAAGAAAGTGAGTAGGGTTTTGATGATATGACAGTGTGAGTCTCCACACACCCACAACCTCCACTTCCAACAATAAAGTCCCTAAATGTACAAGAAGGAATTCTGAAAGCCTCCAGCATCTCTCTTAACTTCTAAAGGAATCCATCAGGTCTTAATTCTCTTACGGTTTGGTAAGCAGCTTGCTACTCATGCTTATTTCACACCTTGGCCTCAGCCATTGTATTTGACATGCATGCCTCAGCCCTTGCTTGTCTCTGGTGCCCAGCAGTTTAATTCTTGCTACATTGGGCAGTTCTCCTCCATGTTTCCAGACCCCTCTTATCTTCAGTAGTGAGATCCCACAGACAGCTTGTCTTCTCAGTTTACCTATCCTGGGAGCAGCACCCTGGCTAATTGCCAGTGGTTCTGAAATAAAGTGCTCAGAAAGTTGAGTCTCTGAGCCTCAGCTTCTATCATATCTGACTAGTCTTATACCAAACATCAGTTTAGAGACTAATAGGAATTCTCAAGAAAGATTTCATAATTGTTTCAATAAACTATTTGTAAGTATTCATAGGACAGTCCTTGATGACTCTATAAAGGCAAATATGGATTTTAATCTTGGAATCATGAGTGATGTTATGCTGGGTCAACCAATGTCCTAATTGGACTTGTACTGTTTCTGACAGTGACCTAGAGGGGATTGGATGGTATAACATGGTGTTTGATCTTCATGATGATATTTCAAAGGTTAGCGTAATTATTAGTAGCAACCCTACAGTAATCTATTACACATCTAAAATGTGAGTGGGAGAACTTCCCTCCAATCATTCCTAGTCAGAAGTTGTCCTTTAGATAGTGGCATAATTGATTACTATCAGTCACCCTGTCTTCTGACTTGGCAGGCAGCTTGACCTTTTTTCATGACTCTGCTGTTTTCTTGTTTTTGCCAAGCTCTCTACTGTTTGTCAATCTTTGCACTATTGGCCTACATTTGGGGCTAGATAATTCCTTGTTTGGGGAGGATATATTGTGCAATATAGGATGTTGAACAGCATTCCTAACCTCTATCCGCTAGTTGCCATAAGTACCCCCCTCTCTAGTTACAACACCAAAAATGTCTTCCGGACATTGCCAAATTTCATCTGAGAATCAGAATTACCCCACCCAAATTGTGAACTGTTCCATTTAAATAGAAATATATATGTGTGTGTGTGTGTGTATATATATATATATATATATACACACACACACACACATACACACATATAAATAGACATGTTAGAAGATGTGTTCTTTCCTTAAGTTACAATTTTTAAGACCCTGTTAGTGAAAATTTGCTTTAATTTTTCTATTACTTACAAGTTTGTAAGTGATGGTGTTGGAGTTAGAGACTACTTTAAAATAACAGCTTCACATAAAGATATATCTAGCTAAGTGAGATTCAGTGTGATGAGTATATATAAAATGTCCATTGATTTACATATCTATTAACTACTGTTTATGTCATTTCCTTGGTAAATTAGTTGTAGGGTAATTTCTGCATAAATCATGGGAAATTAGCTATGTGATATTGTTATTGTTATTGGCAATTCCAATAATGTGGTCATCTTAGACACTAATTTAAATGTGGTTCTCCTTTAGTTGACATAAAAAGGAAAGAACTTCTCTTTATTTAAATGTCTCTTTTATCTACCCAATCCATGCAAAAAATAAAAGATCTCTCTCAACACATTGGAACAGTTTGCTTTTGTCACTCTTACTGAACTTTTTTTGTATTAGTGATTCTTTTTACCTTCTTACTGCTTCCCCTACCCTATTACTATGGGCATATTTAAGTAACAACCTTTTATACATTGCTATATTTACACAGAGGTGATAGAATGTTTAATAGACCTCCAAAAAGTAGCATCTCCTTTGTAAGAAAATATTTTCTGCCTGTGGTATGCCAGCTTGCAGAGTCACTGACTGGAAGCAGTATCATTCCCAAGATCACTGTAGAAAAACCTGCCTGGGCCAGGGTGATGAAGATGAGATATTACCTTATCTTTTATCTCACTGGCATGTTATTCTAAATTACATGCACTTCAAATTGAATTTTTCCATATCTTTTTATAAAATAGGTCACTTTTATCACAATTTTTAATTGCCACAAATACCAAGTGTAATTATTTAGTCTTATATCTGATAAACTTGCATTTAAATATCATACGACAAAAGTGTGGTTTGTGCTTGGGTGCACTTAGTGGATATACACTTGTTAAAGAAGCCAAAGAGCAAATTTAAAAGCAGCAAGACCGGGCCTCCCCGGTGGCACAGCGGTTGAGCGCTGGGTTGCGAAGCTGCCTGCGGCCTCTGCGGTGCCGGTTCGATCCCCAGCTGCTCCGAGGCCACCAGAGGAGGGTCCCGCATGTCGCGCAGACCTCTCCTGCCGCCCGCTGCTCCCCTCAGCAGTGTACTTCGGTCCTTCTGCCTGCTCTGCTCCCCGCTCTGGCTCTGGTGAATTCTCTCACCCTCCCAGGCTTCTGACTGTACCCAGTGCATGCATAAACAAAACAAACAAACAAACAAACAAATAAATAAAAACATGCCTCTATTAAAAAAAAAAAATTAAAAAAAAAATAAAAGCAGCAGGACCAAAAAATTTTATTTAAACTGATGAGTATATATACATATGTACACACACTAAGATGATAAGAAAAAGGAAATTAATCATTTTTATATATATTTTATGTAATTTCTTTATCAAGAATTTTATTTTCCTCATGAATAATTACTGTACATCTTCTTTTCAGACATTGGCACACAAAGATCTTCAGTAAAACATAATTTGCAGAGAATTGATTCACTAGCTGAGATCTGATCAGAACATCTTGGAATCAAATCTTTGTGATATCCATTGCAACAGATTCTTGTGGAAAATGGGAGGTCCAGAATGTTTAAAGTCGTTGATACCTAGAACTGGTTTATTAGCACTTAAAGATAATATTTTTTTTCTTTCTGCTTGCTGTTACTTTAAGGTTCTTCCATGGTTTGATTTTCTTTCAAAAGGAATAGAAAGGAATAGATAGTGTGTTCTCCAGTTCCTTCAGCGCCCTGACCCTTAAGTTGATCTATGCTTTCTGATGTTGTTCATTCTTTGTTTCAGCTTACCTTGGTTTCAGTCAAACACATGTAGGAAGAAATGCTTAGATGATTGACCCCAGAAATTAATCATTAAATTGCGCTGTAGGCAGACCAGAAACTCCCTTTGGTCTGAGGAATCTTTTTCTCCCATAATCTCATAGCATATTGTTTGTTTCTTACTGCATTTATCTCCTGCTACATCAATGCCAGGTTATTTCTTCCTGTCTTTTGACCTCACTAGATCATGAGCCTTGAAGTCATTTTCTATGAATATTGTTTTTTGAGGGGGAAGATTGAAATCCCTGATAAACTGAGATCTAAACTAAAACTAGAGGCAAGAAAGTAAAGGAGATGTTAGGGATCAGATCTATCCTTGCTTAGTGATTTCTAAGCTATATTCACTAAGTTAGCTTCAGACACACAAGTCAAGTATAAAACTTAAACTCTCCTACCCCCATAAATCGCCAGTGCAACATATGCCAAACTGCTCAGCTTCAGAATCTACCTTGAGCACTTACACACAAATACCAGTGCCCGCATCAAATGTGCTACTCTGGAAATTACTCTTGTATTTCTGAAGCTCCTTTATGGATGCAAAGGGAAATTAGGGAATTTAGCTACAGAATGATCTTTCAACCTTATTGGAGGAATAACTTATGTTATTCCTATGTCAGGCCCCTTGATCTCTGGATATAAACTTCCAGTTCACTTGACTATCTGGCAGTCTCTAAGCCTGTTTACCTGAAACCAATAGCAGTCAACTTTCTAACAGTCATTATATTCACCCCAAAGTACTTACCTTAAAACTTTACAAAGGAGGCTTTCAGAAAATGATTCTTAGAAATGATTATAATTTGATCGAGATAAAACTTCCAGAAATATGATGACTATGTCAGGAATAAGATTGGAGAAAATAGCAACTGAGAACAATAAAATAATGATTTGACTGAGACACAGAAGCCATGCTGAAAAATAGTCTCTTCTCATTCATCACAGTAGTTAGGTTCTATAAGTCACCATGAACCCTGAGTTAGTAAATACTGAACCATTGCTGCTGGGGAGACAGAGTTAGGTCCTATTAGCCTCTGGTCACATTTTCATCAACCAGTTAGTATATAACCTTGTATTTATGTGTTTGTATTAAATTAAATTTAAATTTCATTAAAATTTAATTAAAATTCATTAAAATTTATTCATTAAAATTTAATTCCTACCCACCATCACTGTAACTTGTAGCTGAACATCACTGTAACTTGTAGCTGTAACTAACACATGGATTTCATCTATAAGGCACATCAGCCCTCTTGCTCTTAGTCACACTAGACAGAACTTCAACACTATGCATAGGGACCATTTTAAACAGCAAAATCACCAACAAATATGTGAAAAACATTACACTGAACAGACCACAAAAAGAACACATATCTACAGTATGAAAGCTAAAGCAGTAAGAGATAGCTAAAGGGAAACATGTGACAGCATCAGAAGTTCTTAATGTTCAACCTCAGCTGAAATGTGTGCACCAGGCAGCTCAAATCTCTCACCATTCTGCACAGATACATGTCTTCAAATGACTGGAAGTGCCACAAGTATTGATTTAAGCGTTACAAATAAATTTGAGTAAGGAGGTGAATTTTCAAGTACAGAATCCAAAAATAATGAGCATAAAATTGGATTTTGAAACTTTATTAAAAGTACATAGATGGGGCCTCCCTGGTGGCGCAAAGGGTTAAGCACCGCACTGTGAAGCAATCCACAGCCTCTGCAGCACGAGTTCGATCCCCAGCCAGCCAGGGAGCAACCCACATGGCGAGGCAGACCTCTCCTGCCTCGCCCGCCGCTCCCCTCAGCAGTGTATTCCAGTCAGTCTGCCTGTTCTGTTCCCTACTCTGTCTCTGGTGAATCCTCTCACCCCCCACCCCTACATCTCTGGCCTGTACCCCAGTTCTTGTATGCATAAATAAATAAATCTTAAAAAAAAAAGTACATAGGTGTTCTATAACACCTATCTTTTTTTTTTTCCACAATCAATTTGAAACTTTATGTAGTGTTCCCTGGTTTCCATACTTATATTCTTTTTTCAATTATTCTTAATTTTTGTAAAGTGTATGCTTTCTCCTCTCAGGTGTAGTTCCCATAAAATTCCCACCACCAATTCACCCATGCATTGTCACCATAGTCCCTTGTGCTCTTTCCTCCCCACTTTTGAGCCTTCTCCCTCATCCTCCCCTGCAGAATGCCTCTGATTTATAATTGCCTGTCAATTTTGTATTTTTTTCCTGATCCCTTATTTGGTTCCCCTCCCCTATATTCCTTGTATAAATGAAACCATCTGATATTTTTCTTTTTCCTTCTGGCTTATTTCACTAAGCATAATAGCTTCCAGCTCCATCTACATTGCTGCAGATGGCATTAGTTTATCTTTTTGATTGCTGAGTAATATTCCATTGTGTATATATAGCACATTTCTTGATCCAATCATTTATTTTTGGGCATTTGAGTTTCTCCCTATCTTATCTATTGTAAATAGTGCTGCAATAAGCATAGTGGGTACAGGTATCTTTTTGAATTAATGTTTTTGTGTTCTTTGGGTAGATTCCTAGGAGTGGAATTGCTGGGTTATACGGTAGCTACATTTTCAGTAGTTTGAAGAACCTCCACACTGCTTTCCATAGTGGTTGGGCCAGTTTGCATCCTCACCAACAGGGTTGGAGAGTCCCTTTTTCTCCACATCGTCACCAACATTCATTATTGGTAGTTTTTTTTAATATGTGCCATTCTCACTGACCACCTATAAGTCTTTATAATAAGATAAAGAAATAAAGTCAGGCAAAGGTACTTGGGTCAAAAAGAAAAGGATAACCTACTTCTAGCATGGCCCATGCATATGACTTCTTTGTTCTTCATTTCTTCCTCTCTATGGAAATAAAAGGACTAAAAGAAGGAACTTGTCTTTATTCAAAATTGAATTTGTAGCATCTATAATAAAACAGGCATTTGGTAAGAGTTTATTCAGTGAAGGAGGACCAGGTGAACAAATAGGAGCAGTTGTTTCCAAGTATTTATTAATCTTCCAGTTCAGACTTGTTGCCTGTCAGAGGCATCAGCATCGATTGTGTTTCTAACAGGAAGATGTTCAACAGTACACCAAAGGTGGCCATAGGCTTCTGAAGCTCCCAGGTCTCCTTCAGTGTCTCCGGTTTCTTTCGGTCCCTCCTTTATCTCCCATCACTAAAGAGTCACAAAAGAGGACACAGATGAGTCAGACAACTGCAGTTTGCAGGAATAAAAAAAGGCGGGGGGACTGGAAGGGATGATTTTCTGGTGCTTCTTACTTTCATTCTCCCCAAACGGGGTCACTTAGACTACCAGGAAATAAGTGTGTGGGAAGTAGTTTGGTGTCAGGCATATGCACTGTGCTTTGAATGTATGACTCGATGTACTTGTCTCTCTAGTCCCTAGCCCCTAACCCACTGTCCATTTTTCTCACCACTGCTATGGAATTTTGTCATTTCTAAAGGAGACACATAATTGTATTGGTCATCTTTGTCCTATTTATGATTCCCACTCTCAGTGAGGCCAACAGTCTTGTTCACCTTTTTTTGTTCCTCCTGATTGATTCACTCTCTTCTCTATTCTTTATAGTGCCTGGTCAAAATAATGTCCATGTTTCTCAAGCTCTTAACCTCTTTCTTCAGGTTGACTTTTTCTTCATGCGTTCTTGAAGACAAGTCTTTCAACATGAGTTATCTCAACCTCTTCTCCCCACTTTCTCTGTATTTTGGTAAAAACACCTTCCTTCTCCAGCTCCTTTCAGAGATCTCAGAAAAAGAAGTGCTCCTCCTTCCTGCAGCTGACCTTTCCGTTTTGGTCGCTTTCAACCCATATTCTTCTAGCCACTCAGTCAGTGACGCCCATCCTCCCCCACCTCCTTTAGCATCCTCGTTATTTAGTCCTTTAGTACGTATATGTTGAATGCCTAGTGTTATTCCGTGCACTGTAAAGGAATGTTGTCTGGATGGTATAATGGCGAATTAAACAGAAATAGTCCCTCCTCCTATAGAATTTGCAGTCTAATGAGTGAAATTAACTTTAATTATGGAGATACAGAACTAAACATAAACAATGCAAGGACAGTGTAGGGTAAATGGAAGTGATCAGGATTTTTCCACCCTCCCGCCATTAGCATCAGTGATCGACTCCTGTGGTCTTACATGCATGCCTGATGGCAGAAACCTGGAGCAAGGTGTGAGCATGCATAAGTGGGCTTACCTGAGCCGGTAGACTGAGCATTAAGGGCAGCATCACAGAGGTTGGGGAGCCACAGAGGCACAAAGAGCAGAGGACCATGTGGCAGAGTACAATAGAGGCCTGAGAAGAAACCTCAGGAGAACACCAGGGAGCCCAGAAAGCCCAAAAAGAGTGAAGATTCACCCGGGGTTGCACCTCCTGGCTCCCCGGCCTCCCTGCCTGCCCTGTACCTGGTTGCCTCAGTACATATGCTGTAGAAAAATCATTAAAAGCCTAAAAAAGCCACTGAGGGCTCCAGGTCTCCTCCTTTACCCATCTGCCTGGATTATAGAAAACCTGCTCTGGCACTACAAACAGTAAAGGGACATTGGGACTATGGAATGCAAAGTCAGTTTTTATAAGGGCACTTGGAGATGGGCAGGAGGATACATTTGAAGCATTAGAAATAGCATGTGCAAGTGCCCTGAAGTGGCCAAAAAAGCTCATCAGAGAAACTGAAAACCAGCTGATCTTGGGAGAAAGGGATGAAGTGAGGGATAGAGGGAGGGGCCAAATCCAGCAGTTTACAGACCATTTGAAGAAATATTCCATGCCCCAGCATTCTGGGTCCACACCATCTGTCTCTCTACTTTTTCTCTCTTCCCATAACTTGTAACACTGCATTTACCTTTCCTATTTGTCTTTCATCCTCTGATTCTGCCTGCTACTAAAGTGCACGCTATTATAAAGATATAGACCACATCATTTTAAATTTCTCTAGCTTTTTTTTTCTGAATTATTCTTTTTTTACTCCCATAGATTCAAATACTTTGAATCTAGATTCAAACACCAAATTACTTTGATGTTTCACATATATCAAATTCTATATCTATAACCCTAGCTCCTGTTCTGAATTTCTAACTGCTTGTTAGAAATGTTGATGTAGGGCCTCCCCGGTGGCGCAGCGGTTGAGCGCTGGGTTGCGAAGCTGCCCGCGGCCTCGGAGGCGCCGGTTCGATCCCCAGCTGCTCCCCGGCCACCGGAGGAGGGTCCCACATGGCGCGCAGACCTCTCCTGCCGCCCGCTGCTCCCCTCAGCAGTGTACTTTGGTCCTTCTGCCTGCTCTGCTCCCGGCTCTGGCTCTGGTGAATTCTCTCACCCTCCCGCACTTCTGACTGTACCCAGTGCATGTATAAACAAAAACAAACAAACAAACAAATAAATAAATAAAACATGCCTCTATAAAAAAAAAATAAATAAATAAAGTCTAAGCATCAAAAGACTATTCTATAAAAAAAAAAAAAAGAAATGTTGATGTAGATACTCAGGAATCTAGGACTCTTTGCCTGAAATCAAATCCATTTTAAAAACCTGATTCTCCAGTGTGTTCCTGGAGCCATCATCTATCTTCACCTTTGAGGAGTTCTTTCTCAAAAAAGCAATCAGTCAAATGCTGGCCTTTTTTTTTTTTTTAACAGCAGAATAATATAAGTGTTTTGTACTTATAGCAAGGGTGCAAAATTAAAAACAACTGAACCTGAACAGGTAGACAGGCTCGAGAAGATCCTTGCTGGGCATGTTAAGGAGATGGATTTTACCTGAAAGGTAGCAGAGAGCTGTGTAAGGATTTAAAGCTTGGAGGATGACTTGATCAAATTGATTGTTTCAAATTGAGAAACTCCAAAAAGTCTGGGGGGAAGGGTAGGTGGGGGGAGAATATAGGAAGAAATATGACCACGAGAGGCTATTACAGTAATTCAAGCTAAACATAATGAGAAACTAGAGCTTGGTGACTAAATCCTTGCGAAGGTAAAAGAAACCTACATTTCCAATTTGAACATTACATATGTAAGACTGTAAAAACTTCAACTTGAAACATAAATTTGCAGTCCTATGCAATAGCCAAAGGCAGGCATCCTACAGGCCCCATGGCACAAGGGGAGACCATTGCTGAAAACTCAGACCCAGGAGGTAGGTTTGATGAAAATTAGTGCATCCAAGTGTGTTTTCAGAAAAAAATGCTGTTTAATCAATTGGCAGAAAATAAATGGCTGCCAAATCATTTTGAAGAAAACTTGAAATCTGGGTTCAGGGTATTGATTGGGAAATTATTAGCTTAAACAGGCTGGGTGAATCCATGGAAAGAGAAGGCTGTGAAGAATGAAAGGCCAGCAGCTAGACTGCACTAAGGAATGCCAGTCTTTTCAGTGTTTAAGGGAGGGAGGGAGCTGCAGAAGGGTATCGCTCTGTAGCAGCCCCTGTTTGCAGCCCACAGCAGGCTCCAGGCTATCACTGTACAGACTGGTGTACCTTTCCCTGCCCCAGAGATAATCTCCTGAAGGTGAAACCAAGTTGTGTGTTTTACCAACTCTTAAATCTTCGTCAGCTCTACATTTTCCATAAAAAACAAATCTTGTGATTTCTAACCTAGATCCTATCCCTCAAAAATGGAATAAAAGTTCTAACCTAATGTTCCTCATCTTCCAAAATGTTCTCCTGAGTGTGTGCCCTGCACACTGTGCCTTAAACCTTTACTCACTCTGTTTTCTCCAAAGTTACAGGTTTTGTTGTTTTTTGTTTCTTTTTTTTTTGTGCTGCTCCAGTTACCAGAATTTCAGTTAACCCTTAAGATCTAGCTAAATGTCCCCCCTCCCCTGTGAATCCTTCTCAGAAACCTCCAGTGACAATTTAAGATTTCCTTTATTTCCACAAATATCCTTTTTATTTTTATCATAGCATCTGTGTCTCTGCCTTGTTGGTTATATCTACTTCCTTACTCCTTTGGATCATAAACTTTAGGGCCTACTTAGCTTTGTTTCCCCAGGGCTTCTAGCACAGTGTCTTGTTCTTCAGCTGGTGCTCTGTCAAGTATCCACTGCTGTTCTACACCTGCGCAGTTTAGCATTCTGAACTACAAATCAGTACTCACGAAGAAGGTCTTGACTTTTTATTATAATATACTCTGGAAACTGCATCTTAATGCATAGGAAGGTTTTTACTTAAGAACATGCATTATAACTGGAGGGCTTGCATCAAATGCAACTCATATAATCAATAGTAAATTCTAAAATTAAAGAATCAATATCAATATTTAAGTTGTAAAATTGGGCTCCTGGAAACAGAATTTTACCAACAGAAGAAACCTGAAAAGAGCTTTCTTGTGCAGTGTTTTATAAATTGTCCTCTCTGGAATCTTGTTCCTCATGGCTGAGGAGCAGTGGGAGTCCTGGGGAAGGAGATTTTGCCAGACCATAAAACTTAGCTTCACCTAGAGTAATTTGGCTTTGAAGTGTTTAAATTTGAGGTTTTCAAACAAAATTATATTGCACATAGTTTTGCTGTTGGTTTGAGAACATAGTTATAATCTTCTGCCTGCTTTTAAAACCTTGGTGACTGGACCTCCATTTCCTCATCTGTAATACTATGAAAATGACACTGTGATAGTTTCTGCTTTTCTGAGCCCCTCCTCTCCATTTTCAAGTGAAAAACAGACCCCCAAGAAAAATGAAGTGGCTTACACAGGCCACATGGAAAGTTCATGACAAACAAGAATTTCATCTCCAGCCCTGGTGGTGGTGATTTTTTTCTATTTTAAAAATTCCTAAAAATTATAGTTATCAATTCTATGGAAAAGATAAATACCAGGAGGTATATACATATCATGTAAAAAATAGAGCTATATCATACATTTGCCTTACTTAAAGCTGGTGTGCCAACTGCAATAAACATTGAACATTTACCTGTTTTACATTCATTTTTCAAGTTTATAGAAATATTTGGATGAGTTGTTTGTTTGCATGGCTCATTGCTCTTCTACAAAGCTATTTATGAGTTGTTTTCTTCTAGCTAAATAGCCATGTAATCATTGGAGGCATTTAAAATCATTCCATTAATCATTCCTTCCTTTCATGTTGAAGTTACACTGCATCTAAATTCGAAAGTATAGCTAAGAAGTTGTGAGGGTTTAGGAAACAAGAGTCTCGAGGTCTGTTCCTTTCATTCATCTCCTTCACTTTGGCCATCTTCCTTTCTCCATTCCTTCCCCAAATCAAGGGTATCTGTGGAGAGAAAATGAAGTCACAAAACAGCTAAGAGATGTGTGAACAGAAAGGAAAGGACAGCCAAGCTCTTTGGCCATGGTGGTGGTGGGGGTGTTTATGGGCTGACTATATTATAGCCTTGTTTACAGATATAATGTGACAACTCACAGAGGCACCTCCTTCTTCCTCCTCTTGCCTCCATGGGTAACTACCCATATGTCATGCTGCTGCTGGGACCAAGGAATGAGAGAGTATAGGTGTTTAGAAGTGAAGTAATGGCCCTCATTAAACAAGTATACTCTTTCAAAGAAGTGTTAAAACTTGTAATGTGAATACCATACTAATTTGGGTTTTATAGGACTTGAACACATCATGCTATCTTTGCATCATGCCACCTTTGCATCATGAAAAAGGACTTGGATGTGCCAGTTACAGTAGTGCAGTAGGATAGATGACAAAGACAGTGTTTAACTCACTCAAACTTCCCAAAGACATCACAGCATCCATTTTACGTAAGCAGACTATTAAAAGTAGATTTGGTAATACCTGCACGTGGCAATATATAGTGTCACTCATGTGTCAAGATTACAACAAAGAATTAAAAGCATTGAATTAACAGTGATGTTTAATTCAGTCTGTCTTCTCTCTCCTCAACCTTTGGAATAGGCCAAACTCTGAGTAGAGCTGTTACAGTGAAGGTTTTTTTATGCAATAATTTTACAAAACTTCATGTATATATGAATATATGTATACACACACATATACATATTTATGGTAAAATGCTGGTCTTGCCCAGAGCAAAGAAACAGAAGTAATACTACTCAGCAATCAAAAAAGATAAATACATGCAGTTTGCAGCAACATGGATGGAGCTAGAAGGGATCATGCTCAGCGAAATAAGTCAGAAAGAAAAAGAAAAATACCGGATGGTCTCACTCATGGCAGGAATTTAGAAAACCTAAATAAGGGACCAGGAAAAAGACTAATTAATACAAAGTAAAAACCAAAATCAACAAGCAACTATAAACCAGAGACACACCATGGGGGCAGGGGGAGGAATGGGAGAGGAAGGACTAGGGTCAAAATAAGGGGGGGGGGTGCGATTGTATGGGGAATATAACCAAAATGATAATGCATACATTGTACAAAGATGAAAAATGATGTAAGAATTATATGAAATAAAATATTTTAAAAAAAGAAATAGAAGTAATACTTACACCATATAAGGAATAAAGCATCTTACCTCTAGTTTGCTTCTTTCATTTGGATTTACTTTCATTAGACTGGAAAAAAAAGCTGAAGAAATTCAGCTATAATTGATGCTTTCTGAGTTAGGTTTTGATGGTTTTCCTTGCTTCTTGCTCTTTTGGTTTGAGGACAAGTAGAGTAATTCTGAACTAGTCCTTGGATTGGAATTTTCCATGTTTTTTGTACTTTTGCCCCCAAACCCATTTTGACTGAGTCAGATCATCTTCAGATTTAGAGAAAAATCAAGGTGTTATTGATTCTTTTGTTGTACTATGAAATTGGGTCACTTACTACAATATCCACCTCTTATCACTTAATCTCATTTTTTAATTCTTGCACTTCTTGTTATATGCTTGATTTATACTAATATAGTTAGGAATAACATCACTTAGCGATGGCCCAGAAATGCATGATACCCTCTTGAAATCTTTAGGATAAGAAAAGTGATTCTTATTTGAAGATATTTAGTGCCAAATCTTGCTGAAAAAGGACCTTATAGAAATCTGACTCTGAAGGAGGAAACCTAAAAGGCAAAACAAGCTTCAGAAGAGAGAAGACTAGGAGCATAAGTAGCTACTCAAAGAAAGCTGAAAGGAAAGGACTATGCCCTTTTCTTTCATTTCATTTGGTTTTTAATGTTCTGAGATTTTTTTTAATTTAATTAGCTAGGTAGATATGGTATGCCCCTTTCATCTTTATATAATTCAAACTTTAGCATACTAACAATTTTTTTGAATTTTAAATGGGTCATTTCCATAACATATAATTATCTCTATAAAACACTTACAGTCTGTTTTATAGCAACATTGGATTGATTTATAAAATACTGTCCCAAGACAAATACTGTTTTCCCACAGTATACTTTCATCTGAAGTCAATAATCAGATTCTAGAGAAACCCTCTAACACTCAGAGTATAATTTGGCACCATTGAAAGTTTTTATTAATTGGTATTTATCACTGAGATGCCATTAATAAAGCAAATATACTAAACATATTTTGTAGATTTAAAGTGCTTTTAGACGGCGAATGTCAATCACTATGAGACAGTATTTCAGATTATATTAAAATGATTACAAAGGAAACATGCAATGCTGAAAGATAAATTTAGAAATGATATGCCATATAGTATAGCTATATTAATTTAGGCTGATTTCAGAACTGATTCTTTTTGCCACATACCTAAAAACTGTCTGTATTGATAAGGGGTAAACAACCTGGTGAACTATTTCCTTGGTTCTCCACAAAAGTGAATATAGTAAGCTGGTAGACCTTTATGTTCAAAACCCGCATGCCCTCTCCTCATTCAAGTTACTGGGTTTGGGGGATATGAATATCTGACTGTCGTCTTCTGATTTTTGACTTGGTGTTTGTTTTTCTTCTTCTTTCACAGAAGTCACTCAAGAAAGACAGGTCCCAGGATTTCAGGCTGGGTTCACAGTCTACAGCACAGTAAGCAACTTTGCTTCTAAATAATTTACAATACTAAGATGGTGAGATGGTGGTTTTTGTTTGTTTTTTAAGGACAGTTTCTCAATTACCTGTCTCCTTAACATTATTAGGTAAGGTAAATTTCAGATAATCGATTTTTCAAGACAATTTAACTAGTTTAAACTAAGGCGACCATTTGTGTGTGTGTGTGTGCGCGCATGCGTGCACTAATATTTTACTGCTTTAATTTTCTTTTTATTAATATTTTTTACATCATTGTTCATTTTTAAACAATGTTTGCTTCCCCCCGCCTCAGGTGTAGTCCCCACAGAATGTCCTTCCCCAATGCACCTGTGCACCATCACAGTCCCCTGTGCTCCTCCCTCCTTCGCTCTGATCCCTCTCCCTCCTCCTCCTCCCCTGCAGGATGTCTCTGATTTATAATTGTCTGTTTTGGTTTCATTATATTTTGTCCTGTTATTATTTTTCCCCTAATGTCTTATTTGGTTCCCTATATTAAGGAGACCATTTTGACAGTTGAACTTTGAGATGTGTATTACAAAGCAATAATTTTATATTAAAATATCACTGAATTTTCATTTTTATGAACCTAATTTGTCATTTTTTTTTTAGAGGCATGTTTTATTTATTTATTTATTTGTTCGTTTGTTTGTTTATACATGCACTGGGTACAGTCAGAAGCGCGAGAGGGTGAGAGAATTCACCAGAGCAGAGCGGGGAGCAGAGCAGGCAGAAGGACCGAAGTACACTGCTAAGGGGAGCAGCGGGTGGCAGGAGAGGTCTGCGCGCCATGTGGGACCCTCCTCCAGTGGCCCAGGAGCAGCCGGGGATCGAACCGCGGGCAGCTTCGCAACCCAGCGCTCAACCGCTGCGTCACCGGGGAGGCCCTGTCATTTATCTTTGTTTAACATTTTGAAATGGCATTAACTGAAAACAAACAGATGATGTGGTAGAAATCAAATTATGAAATTACTATTTTGAGGATTAAAGGATAAAATCTAATCCCCAGAACATTATCACTGTATATTTTCTACATCTAACTAATGTATTTGAGCAATTTATTTTGAGGGTTTTTTTAAAGATCTCTAGAGAGATTCTTTAATTTTATTTGTTACTTGTGTCACTTAAAACATAAATAGAAAATCCCCTTTTACCTCAATAAAAATTTTATGTCAAAAATTTTCCCAAAGTTTGCCTCACCACTGGTCTCTTTGGACCTCATTTTGTGCTCAAATTTTATATTCATACCACATTTCCAGCAAACTATCACCTGGGAGTAATGTCCTTGAACAGCTCAGGTATTTGCTATGCCCTCCTGTCCCACCCCATCATCACTGTATATACATCGGGGTACAAACATGCTTACACACATAGTCTCTGCTGAATCTCCTTCACAAAAGTGTTCTTTAAGTTAACGGTGTTAAACACATCAACATTTTGCAGAATCTAATGTCTCTTCCAGTACAAAAATTCTGATTCATGGCAGGCTAATTTGTAGGAATTGTTAACTAAAACTATACAATATTTCACAAGGCAACATTTCATCCTGTGGATGAAAGACAGACATAATTTTTAAACAGAACTTGAAGAGGCACAGATCTAAGTCTCCTTAGGGTTTTGTTTGTTGAACTATATTCAGTGTTGTCAGTCTCCTTGGTAAGATACTGTGCTTATTAAGGTTTAAAACTTTCATTATGAGAGGTAAAATCTATCAATGTCAGGACTGTGGGTAGCTCTGTATCATTTCCGAGCACACCCTCTCACATAATTACATTTGATTCTCACTACTTTCCTGGGAGTTGCTAACCATCATCTGACCCCTCTTTTACATGTGGAGAAAGAGGGTTTGAGAGGCTATCACATGTCTCAAATCATTGCAGGTGGTGCCAGACCCTGTACCGGAACACGGGTCCTCTCCTTTCTAATCTCTCTTGCGCACCCTGCTTCCCCCTGCCTGCCATGTGGTGCAGACAGGCCTACCAGGTCTTTCAGTTTTTTGTTTCTCTTGTATCTGCCAGGTATGTTTTCAGTTGCAATCCCTGAGCAATTTTAATTTTACATAGTATTTGATAATACAGTCACTGGCCCTTAGGAACTTTATACTCAAAAACAGGTTACATATACCACATAAAAACAATAGACTGAAACTAATAGGGACAAAATGTTTCAACAACCAAAAAGCTATATTTAATATTTTATGGGGACAATGTTCTTGGTGTCTCTGAACATGTTTGATTCAAATTTTTAGAACATTTTGCCTACTGTGAGAATTATTCTGTAGTCACTAACTACATTGGATCCGTATTTTCAGATGATACAGAAATCCATGCCATGCTCTCCAAATGGAAGTTCAACAAAACCTCACAAATACCCCTACCTCTAAAGACCATCAGGGAGGTTTGGCTTCTCCTTTTGAACACAGCACAAAAGAAGCTTCTTTTAAAAGTAAAGAAATTTTCGTGAGAAGTTCAGATATGTTAGATGTTCAAGTTCATCTAAAGCGTTGGGGCTTTCCCTATACTCATAATTTCTTAGAAGGATAAATTCAGATACATTTCTCATGACTTGAAAACTGTAGGCGAGTTGGAAATACTATAACCCAGTATGTACAGAGACATCATCTCTTTAACTTACCTAAATGATTCCATTGTACCCAAGTAAATGACAGCCCTGCCATTTAGTTTGCAACATTTGCTTAGATGGATGACCAAAATATATACATGAGCCACACAGAAATGCTTCTTAACTACTTTTCATATGAATTTCTCATTTGTTTATCCTTTTTTTTTAAGAAACATCAGTCACTTCTGTATAGTTTATATACATTTTAGTAAAGCCACATGCTCATTTTTGAGTATCAAAAAGAAACTTTTATTGGTTAATTTAACAAAGGCATTTTCTTTTGAATCTCATGCCCTTATGATATTATCTCTGCCCACTCCAGAGTTCATAATGAAACTTTTATAAATATATTATGATAATAAATATTAGTGCTCCTTAGTCACTGATATATTTTATCTTGAGTATGTTGGTTTTTCTAAAAAAAAAAAATTGCTTTATTTCATTAACAGCTTTGATTAGAGAGATGTTAATTCAGTCAACTATATTAAAAGCCTTCAAAGACACTCAAATATGAACTGAATGAATGGATGAATCTCTTCTTAATATAGTACAGAAATGAGTTAATTCCAAGTATCCTATCACTCCTCTACTATATATTTTTCCACCTTTATAATAATCCTATACCAGACTTTTTCAGTTTCTACTTTTTTTAATTCATTTTTATGTTTTCTTTTTTAAATTTATTTTTAATTAAGATAATAGTTGGATACCCCTATGAAGTATTACCACTGGGTGCACTATCACAAAATCACACATATTCCACCACCATGGTGCATTGTCCTTCCTTCCCTTTTTCCTCTTACTCCTTCCCCACCTACTCCCCCTATTGGTGCTTTAGTTTTATAGTCACCGCTATCAAGAGGTTAGACTTTAAGCTTGTCTTTATTGCTGCTTAGTTTAGGGACTATATATTCCACATATTAGTGACACCAAACAGTATTTATTTTCCTCCTTCTGACTTATTTTACTTAGCATTACCCCTTGCAGCTCCATCCGTGTTGCCACAGATGGCATGAGTTTATCTTTTTTGATTGCTGAATAATATTCGCTTGTGTATATATAGCACATCTTATTGATCCACTCATCTGTTTGGGGGCACTTGGATTGTTCTCATAATTCAGCTATATTAAATATTGCTGCAATTAACATGGTAGTGAAAGTTTCAAGTTAGTATTTTTGAATTTTGGGGTTGGATGCGTAGGAGTGGAATTACTGAGTCGAATGGCAGATCCATGTTTAATATTTAAACACCTCCATACTGCTTTCTACAGGGCTGGACCAGTTTGCATTCCCACCAGCAGTGTAGGATGGTTCCTTTTTTTCCGCATCCTTGACAGCACTTGTTTCTGGTCTTTTCCTTATGGGCCATTCTCACAGCTGTGAGATGATATCTCATTGTGGTCTTGATTTGCATTTCCCTAATAAGTGATAGTGAACATTTTTTTCATGTGCCTGTTCGCAGTCTGTATGTCTTCTTTGGAGAAGTTTCTGGTTACTTCTTCTGTTTAGTTTTTGATTGGGTTGTTTGTTTTTGTACAGTTTTATGAGTTCTTTGTGTATCTTTGTTGTCAGTCCGTTGTCAGATGTATGGTGTGCAGACTTTCTCCCAATCATTAAGGTGACTTTTTGATTTAATTATGGTTTCTTTTGCTATGTGGAAGCTTTTTAGTTTGATATAGTCCTAGTTGTTTATGTTCTCTTTTATTTTCCTTGCTGTTGGGGAAAAAAAATCCCTAAAGGCATCACTAAAGCTTATGTCATGAAATGTTTTGCCTGTTTTTTTCTGTGTATTTTGTGGTTCCAGATTTTATACCCAAGTCTTTTATCCATTTTGAATAGATTTTTGTGTGTGGTGTCAGATAGGAGTCTAGTTGCATTCTTGGGGGAGATACCTTTTTTCCCTTATCCTGTTTCTTGCAACTCTTTTTTTAAATTCTTTGATTATCCATTTGCAACCTTTCTTCACCCTTCTCCCTCCATCCTTTTTCAGGTGCCTGACATCACAATGTACCTTGTATATTCTAAATCTTTTCTTTATCAGATACATGATTTGCAGATATTTTCTCCAGTCTCTCGTTTGCCTTTTTATTCTTATAATAGTGACTTTCAAAGAGCAAACTTTTCTATTTTGATGAAGTGCAGTTTACCAGTTATTTTCATTTATGAATCATGATTGAGTATAGTGTCTAAGAAATTTTTGCCAAGCCAAAGCCACAAAGGTTTCTTGTAAAAGTTTTATTATCTTAGGTTTTATATTTAAGTCTGTGATCTGTTTTGTGTTAGTTTTTGTTCATGATGCTGTAAGGTTTGGATCAAGTTTTATTTTGTTTTTGCATTTGTATAACCAGTTATTCCATCATCATTTGTTGAAAAAACAATCCTGTCTTAACCAAACATCCTATTACTTCTGTGTTGAATATCATTTATTATATGTGTGAATGTGTTTCTGGACTCTACTCTGACCCATTGATCTATCTCTCTAACTTCATACCAGTAGCACAACTATCTTGATTACTATCATTTTATAATATGTCTTAGAATCAGTTGTTATCACTCCTGCAGCTTTGCCTTTTTTAAAAAACACATTGGTTTAGCTATTCCTGGTCCTTTGCATGCCCAAATGAATTTTAGAATAAGTTTGTTAACTTATACAGGAAAGACTACTGAAATTCCAATGGGTATTGCCTTGAATCCACAGATCATTTTGGGAAGAATTTACATGTTAGTAGTGTTCAGACATTTGACTCATTAACATAATATATTTCTCCATTTATTTTGGTCTTCTTTCATTTCTACCAGTGCTGTTTTTTAGTTTTTGATTATATAAATCTTGCACATATTTACTTGATTTATTCCTACATATTTTGTATGTAAGTGATACTGCTTTTCATTTTCAACTTAAATTGTTGCTGATTCATGGAAATATTACTGATTTTTCATATGTTAATCATTTAGCATACCACCTTACAAAACACTTTTTTTTAGTTTTAATAGCTTTTTGGTAAATTCCACCAGATTTTCCACATAGGAAATAATGCAAATTATAAATTCACTTTAATTTCTTCCTTCTCAACAAGGATGCATTTTATTTCTCTTTTGCCTTACTGCATTGGCTAGAATTTCTGGTTTAGTGTTGACTAGAGTTGACATTCTATTCTTCCAGATCTTATGGGGAATGAATAGGAAAGTGTTCAATCTTTGACCAATAGGTGTGAGTCATAGGTGGCTTTCTTTTTGCCCTTTATCTCAGGTAGTTTCTTTCATTTTCAAGTTTGCTGAAAGTTTTTATCAGGAATGGATGTTGGACTTTTGGGAGATGCTTTTCCTGCATCTATTAAGATAATCATATGGTATTTCTTTTTTTAATTTGTTAATATGGTAATTTGTATTGCCTTTTCAAATGTGAAAACAGACCTTGCATTCTTAAGAATAGTGATAGTGTGTTTTCCTTTTGGTAAGTTGATGAAATTGATTTGCTAATTTTTTATTTAGAATTTTTTTGTAGTCCGTTCATGATAAATATGGTCTGTTGTTATCTTTTCTTATGATGTTTTAGTCTGGTTTTGATATCAGGGTAAACTGCCCTCCTGGAAGACAGTTTAGAAAGAACTCCTACCTTTCAGTTTTCTGGAGGAGTGTGTGTAGATTTGTTATTATTCATTTTTCTAATTTCCATTTCTTTATTGACATTTTCTGTTTGGTAAAATAATAAATATTATTCTCATACTTAGTTCTTTAGACATGGCTTTCAAGGAACATATTTCCTTTAATTATTTGGATTGTTTGCTGGATTTCAAGTCTTTCTGTCCTAAGTTCAGTGACTGGGCTTCCTGAGGGACAGTTTCTGTTGATAGCTTTTTTCACCTCCTGTGCGTTGGCCGTGCTTGTTTCTTTGCATGTTTAGTAAGTTTTTGTTGAAAATGACATTTTATATAATGTAATGTAACAACTCTGGAAATCAAATTTTCCCTCCCCTGGTTTGTTGTGGTGGCAACATATTGTAGCTATTAGTCTACTGTTTGCCTGCTGTTATCAACCACTCAGTCTGCCACGAAGTTAATTGTCATTGTTTCCAATGTGACTCCCAGGTGCAAAGGCAAGTTCTAAGATTGTTCAGATGCAGACAGCCTTACACATGGTGTCCTCCAGTGACCCACTAGACAGGTCAGATATTAACAATTCTTTGGGAATAATGCTTTGAAAGAGCTCCAGCTACATTTTCACTTTGGTGCTGGCCAGTCTACTGGTTTTCACTATAAAATAAGGCTATTCTTTTTCATGGGCCCCACAGAGCTAAAGAATGTAGCTGGGACTAGATCAAGTGGAAAATGCCATATTTCACTGTTTTTACTGAGAGATTCTACCATTTTTCCTGAATAAACATTGCTTTTGTCTAATTTTCAGAATTTTGAAAAATTTGATTCTGACCATTTTGGCCAGTTTTAACATAGTTTATTTAGAAAAGAGAATTTTCAGAAGTCCTTATTCCACCATTTTTTCTGATGTCACTCTTTCTTCAAATCTTTATTAGATTAACCAATATAAAGCTATTGAAACCTAGAATTTTTTTTTTGGAATATTTGTAACTACAAATTCAATTTATTTAAGAGATAAAGACCTATTAAAGTTATCTGTTTCTTTCTGTATAAGCTTTGATATTTTGAATATTTGTATCATTCAAGAAATGCAATAAGGCATAACCCATGCTCCCCCCATACTCTGCTCTCTACCCTACCCTTCTAGTAACCTTTATTCTACAGGCAGCATTCTAGGGTTTGTTACTGGTTTCGTTCTGTCTGACCAATTGTTTTGTTTTTCTATATTACACATACAGGTAAAACCATATGATATTTGTCTTTTTCCTTCTTACTTATTTCACTTAATGTTATCCTGTATATGAGATTTCTTTTTCTCCACATTGGGGCCAGCACTTGTTGTTTCTGGTCTTTTTGATACAGGCCATTTTCACAGGTGTGAGGTGATATCTCTTAGTTTTGATTTGAGTTTCTGTGATAACAAATAATGATAAATATTTTTTCATGTGCTTGTTAGCCATCTGTATATCGTCTTTGGGGAAGTTTAACTCTTCTACCCATTTTTTTGATTGGGTTATTTGTTTTGTTTTTGTTGAGTTGTGTGAGTTCTTTGTAGGTCTTCAGTACCAGCCCCTTGTTAGATGTATATGATGTGCAAATGTTTTCTGCCACTTAGTAGTATGTCTTTTTATTTTAACAATAGTTTGCTTGACTGTGCAGAAACTTTTTAGTTTGATATAGTCCTGTATGTTTATATTCTCTGTAATAATTTGTGAAATTGATAATTTCCCTCAGACAGCCTAGTTACTGGTTGATCAATTTTATGGACCTTAGAAAAAAAGCTTTTAATTTTATTGATTTCTTTTTATGTTTATCTGTCTTTTATTACATTGATTTTCACTCTAATCTTTATTATTGCTGATTATTTTAGATTTAATTTGTTCTTTGTCAAAGTCTTTAAAGTTCAAACTGATCATTGATTTCACACTTCTCTATTAATATAAACATTTATTAGTACTGTAAATTTCCCACTAAGTACTGCTTTAATGGCATTTCACAGATTTTGTTATGTTGTGGTTTAATTTTCATTTAGCTCAAAACATTTTAATTTTCCTTTGGACTTCTTTGACCTATGGACAATTTAGAAATGAATTATTTCATTTCCAATATTTACGGATATTTTCTAGAGACATTTCTGTTAAATTGATTTCTAATATAATACCTTTGTGGTCAGGGATCATACTTTACATTATCTGAATCCTCTTGAATTTATTGAAATTTTGTAATCCTTGATATGGTTTCTCTTGGTAAAAGTTTTTAGTGCCCTTGAAAGAAATGTGCATTAGAGTATTTTATAAATAAATTAGATCACATGGGACAGTACTGTTGTTTACATCTTGTGTTGCCTTATTGCTATTTTATCTATCTGCATAATAATAATTGAGAGTGGGCTATTGAAACCTCCAACTAATATTATAGGCTGATTTTTCTCCCTGAAGTTCTATTAGATTTTATATCATGTGTTTAAAGTTCTTTACTAAGTGTTCATATAATTAAAATTGTTATGTCCTTTTAAAGGATTGACTACCTAATTATTATTAAATAACATTTTTCCCAGCAATTTTCTTTGTCCTGAAATCTAATTTGTTTAATATATATAAAGTCACTCAACTTTCTTTTAATAATGTTAGAATGGTATGTGTTTGGGATTTTTTCTTTCTAGTTGAACATTGCATTATAACATTTCATAAGGTTCAGGTGTGAATCATTAAAAATCAACCTTTGTGGGCCTCCCCTGGTGGCGCAAGCGGTTGAACTTCGCACTGTGAAGCTGTCCTCAGCCTCTACAGTGCTGGTTTGATCCCTGCCGGCCCGTGAGGGTCCCACATGGCGCGGCAGACCTCTCCTGTCTCGCCTCTCCTGTCCTGCTCCCCTCAGCAGTGCATTTTGTCAGTCTGCCTGTTCTGCTCCCCACTCTGTCTCAGGTGAATCCTCTCACCCTCCCATGCATCTGGCCTGTACCCCGGTTCTTGTATAAATAAATAAATCTTTAAAAAAAAAATCAACCTTTGTATTTAGTACATTAACTTTAATTAAAGACACAAATAGGTTAAAATTTAAAAGTGTGTGGGCCTCCCTGGTGGTTCAGGGGTTAAAGACACAGTGCTATCAAGCTATCGCCAGCCATTGTGGTATGAGTTCAAGTCCTGGCCAGGGAGCAACCTACATGGCGCAGCAGAACTCTCCTGTCTCGCCAGCTGCTCCCCTCAGCAGTGTATTTCAGTCAATCTGCTTGTTCTATTCCCCATTCTGTCTCTGGTGAATCCTCTCACCCCTCACCCTTCTGGCCTATACCTCAGTTCTTGTATGCATAACTACATCTTTTAAAAAAAATTTTAAGTGTCTTTTTTTGTAGGCAGCATATAGTTGAATTCATGTTTTTTTTAAGCACAATATGATAATCTTTTCCTTTCAATTAGGGTGATTAGACATTTGCATTTAATGTGATTATGAATATAATTGAGTTTTAGCCATGATAATACATATTTTTAGTTTTTTATCTCATCAATTATTTCTCCCCCCCCCCTTTTCTGCTTTCTTTTATATTATCCTCATCAATTTTATTTGTCAGCTTACTTTAATTCTCTGTTTTACTATTCTAGTGATTTCCTTGGAGCTTATAATACAAATCCTTATCACACAGTGTAGCTTCAAGAGTTTGTAAATAGTACACTTTCCTCCTATTCTACACTGATAACAGTTTAAGTTTGAATTCATTTAAAAACACTATATTCTTATTAACCCCTCTAATTATTTCAGTACTTTGTTTTTCATAACTCAGTCTTTTCTTTCCTGTTCATCATTCTATTCCTTTCTCAATATACTTTATTTGTTCTTTCATTGTTATAATTTTTGACCTGTTCCTTCTCAGCCATTTTAACCTTATTTTACTATTGACACATCTCCATATTAATCTTGTAAGGTTGCCATTACAATGCCACAGATTAGGTGGCTCAAACAACAGAAATTAATTTTTTGCAGTTCTGGAGGCTGCTTGTTCAAAATCAAATTCCAGCAGGGTTGATTTCTGGCAAGACCTCCACCTTCCTTGCTTGCAGGTGACCTCTTCTCGCTGTGTCCGCATATGACCTTTCCTCTCTATAAATGTGAAGAGAAAGTTTTCTAGTGCCTCTTCCTCTCCTTATAAAGGATACCAGTTCTGTAGATTAGGACCTCACCCTTATAACCCCATTTAACTTTAAAGGCCTTATCTCCAACTATGTTCACATTGGAGGTTAGGGCTTCAACTTGTGAATTTCAGGAGGACACAGTTCAGTCCACAACAATCTCTGCTCAGTCCTACTTACCAGCCTGGCATCAAAAAAATCTTAATTTTTTTTCAAGCTCTATTTTGATATCTCTATCCATTCCCAGGCATCCTAGAAAGGAGAAATTAGCTTTCATTCTTCAATTTTCACTTTTCTCATTGTTTTTGTATTTTCTTTCTCCTGACATAATGTGTACTATTATACACTGTCCCCAAAATACTTATTTTATATTTTACTACCACTAATGAAACATTTGAAAATCTTTATTCCCCACTCCACTGGTATGAATACCACAGCATTTTTATGTCTAAACTTCCATCACCCCTTCTTGGTCATTAAGGAATTTTCTGTACTTTTACACACACATATTTCTCCATCTAATTTGATAAAACTTTCTGGGTTTTCCCAGGCATCTAATATTTTTCTGTGGCAGATATATTCTTGGCCCTTTGTCATTTAAAGTTTGTGTCTCTTTATTATTTGAGCAGCTCCCTGTCTCGCACCCCCATATGTAATCCCTCATTTAGTCTAGCAAGTGTTTTTCTCTCAGATCCTCCCCTTTGATTTATCTCCTGTTTCCATTCCCACTGCCACTTCCTTAGATCAGAGCCTCATCTGGGCTGTTGCTATTACACCAACTTTCTTACTGACTCATCTCTGGCCTTTCCCTCCTGTAGCTCTGAAATGAGCAGAGAACAAACCCTTGAGGACCAAGGACACATCATGGACATGCAGGTGAAGAAGAATGAGCAAACATGCTGAAAAGTCACTTTAATAGAGGTAAGAGGAAAGCCAGGCAGAAGTTGTGTCATGAAGTCAGCTTTTCTATTCAATATATATTGATAATTTACTACTTGATCTTTCACTTTTTGATTTGCTTTTATTGAAGTAATGATGATTTACAGCACCGTCAATGTTTTAGGGGCATAGGTTTACAACTCTTCAAATATGTTACCACACCATGACCACCACCAATGACTGTTTCTTTTAAAATGAAAGTACTTTCAGAGATTTTCAAATACAGCCCATTCTTTCTACATTTAATGAAACCAGGGTCTCAGAGTCACAGCTGAAAGGTGCCTAAACTAGGACTTTATCTATGGGCTACAAGTTTCTGTCCAAATACTGGGATTTGCTGTGTTGCTCAGCTGCTCGATAAGCAAGTGACATAAACCCAAACACAGATCCTAGAGCTGTGCCCCACAGCTCATTTGGTCAGAAAATATAGGGTAGCCTCAGGAGTGCTTCTGCACACAGCAGATGCTTATAGAGAGCCAGGAGGCTTTCTAGCATGCCAGTAGCTTCAGGCCTGTCATGTTCTGCTTTCATTTCCTATTGCATCTTCCATTGAGGCTCTTAAATCTGCTTATCTTTATTGAGGGTAGTGCTGTCTTCCATTAGCTCCATTCCTGACTGCAGTTGGAGAAATGTAACCACACACTTTCCATGGCCCTTATCCCCTTCTGCAATTGTAGTTGACCCTTGATCACTGGAGGTCCCCCCCCCCCACCTCCCAGTAATAATCCAATCATGACTTATGGTTGACCCTCCATATCTATTTTCTGCATCCTGCAGATAGTTGAATCCCTGAATGCCAAACCCACAGTGAGAAAAAAAATCTCCAATAAGTGGACCCCTGAATTTCAAGGGCCAACTGTAATATGCTGTATGTAAGCCCCTCTGGGACAGACTAGTATTGGGCAGGGCGTGCTCCTACCTACTCAACACCTATGAAATCAAGGCAAATTAAACTGCCTCAAGGATGAGTGTGACATCAGATAAAAATTCTTTCATGCTATTTTCTCTTGTAATTTTTATAAATGAAGTATTTTCTATTATGAAATTATAACTCCAATTAGATGGTAAGTACTTTTGGGCCAAGATGCTTACATGCTCACATTTTTTCTGAATGTCTGAGTCTGGTACCTGCTATACAGTAAACCTTCAGGCCACCCTGAGTGCACTGAATTGCTTGTGGGCTAGGGCCAAGTGTTTTTATAAACCTTATTTTCACACATGATACACACACAAACACTAACCTAGTTTCATATTCATTTTCAAACTCATTATGCAGATTTTCCTTTCTTTTCTCATGCTTTGCCTTTGAAAAAATGGCCCTCACTTTGTTGCTTTCATCCTCTGTTAGCTGATGGGGAGACGGCTCTGAGAAAGACTGGGTTTGGGTTCATTTTGTCTTTGAGTAAATGATACCTCCCCCTCTTTTTTTTTTCCTTTGCAATTTTAGCTTCTTTATTTTTTTAATTAATTTTTTTATTTTTACATCATTGTTCATTTTTAAACAGTATTTGCTTCCCCCCACCCCCTCAGGTGTAGTCCCCATAGAGTTTCCTTCCCCAATGCACCCGTGCACCATCACCTCAGTCCCCTGTGCTCCTCCCTCCTTCCCTCTGATCCCTCTCCCTCCTCCTCCCCTGCAGTCGGTCTCTGATTTATAGTTGTCCATTTTTGCTTTGTTGTGTTTTGTACTGTTATTATTTTTTTATACAGATGTCTTATTTGGTTCTCCTGTATTCCTACTATAAGTGAAACCATCCGATATTTTCCTTTTTCCTTCTGGCATATTTCACTGAACATAATTCCTTCTAATTCCATCCATGTTGCTGTGGATGGCATGAGTTTATCTTTTTTGATTGCTGAATAATACTCCATTGTGTGTATATGCCACATCTTCTTGATCCAGTCATCTATCTTTGGGTATTTGGGTTGTTTCCAGGTTTTGCCTATTGTAAATAGTGCTGCAATAAACATAGGTGTACAGGTGTTCTTTTGAATCATTGTGTCCTTTGGGTAGATTCCTAGGAGTAGAATTGCCAGGTCTTATTGTAGTTCCAGTTTTAGTAACTGAGGAACAACCTTCAGCTTTCCATAGTGGTCCTTTCACGCCAGTCTTTGGCATTGTCCATCCAGTGCTGCTGCTTCTGCTTAATCTAATTCATTTCCCTTAAAGATGTTGTCTTTCTTCCCTACTTTAGCTTTTTCTAGTTAAATATCTCTGTAGGTCCCTCTCCCCAGGTCCTCCTGTCCTCTGCTTCTAACTTGTCCTGGCTCTTCTGCATGTGCAGGGTCCACCTTCCCACTTCCAGCTGTTCTTCCTCCTTTTGCCTGTTCCCTTTTCTGTTTTTCTTCTTCTTTTCTTCTGACGCTGTCATGAACTCCTGCTCTCACTCTGCTTTGCCGTGTTGTTCCTCTAAGATCTCTCTCCTCCTCACTGCCTTTTGAAGATGGGTGTACCTCGTGCCCACCATCCATTTGAGCCTCTACCATTTTCCACTTTTATTGGACTCTTATTTGGGGCAAGTTTTCTGTATTTTACCCACGTGCATGCAGGCAAAGAAATGACACTCGGCAAATTTGTGCCTTGACACCCCATATCTGTGCCACTTCATATTCTACTTCAGTTGTTACCATGAGCTTCAGTTGAAACATAGTTTGGGGCTTCTATATATAGAACCAGTTTATCTGTGGTGACTCTCTTTAACAAATTTAAAATTAGCAAACACAGACTGACAAAACATTTCTTTTCCTTCCAGTTATAAATGTTTTCATTATGAAAAGAAAGATTGGGCCTGTCCCTAAAAGCACAGCTGTTCCCTGCCCTTCCATGTCACCCTTAGCAAATGCTTAACCCACCCTTTCTTGCCATAATGCTTCAGCCCTTACTTTTCTCAGGAGCATCAATGAAACTGACCACCACCTTAGCCAGGGCGCCATTGTTCTTTCTTGTTTTTCCCTCCCTCCCCTGGTGCCATCATTCTTAAGCTGCACATTGTTTGCTAAGAGTAACCAAGGGTGAAGTCCTTTCCGTTTAGAGGAAAGACAACATTTTTTGCATAAATTCTGATTCTCTTCCCTGGTATTATATGAATAATTGCATCAAAAATTTTCAGACTCAGCTCCACTAGTTTATACCCCTCTAGTTGTTGTGTGCTTTACCACATAGTCTCTAAGAAAGCACCTTTCCTATTTCATATGCATATTGATTCTTGATTTTTATTAATGGTGTAATTTGTTTTATTCCAGTGCTGTCGATACATCTAGATGCATATTAATTATCACATATCTTTCTCAATCAAAATGACACACACCATTATTTTGGACTGATTTAAAAAAAATATAATAACCCACTTTATAAAAGTAGACATAGCCACAGGCTAAATGAAAGAATGCAATTTAATAAAATGGTCTATTTCCTTTCTGGCACTAACCCTGAAGGATTATCCATGAGGTTTTTTTGTTTTTTTTTTTCCCCAGTGACTAAAGAATTTTATGAACTGTAATTGTGCAGAATTTATAGTACCTAATGTTTGTATTTTAGAAGTGTATTTCTTTTTTGTTTTCATTAACTTGTCAATGCAACAGCAAATTTTAAGCAACTAAAGGAGATACTAAAAGATGTTTACACTAAGTTCTAGAGGCAAAATGGTAGCTAATTGGTATTTTGGCCTTATTTGGTGGCATATGTATGTGTATATGTTAGTTACACCGTGTGTTTTATTACCTGTGCATGCCTGAGCTTGCTAAGATTTGGTTGCGACCAAAAGACACTGTTTACATTCATTTAATATATCTTTTGTATGTTTTTTTCTAGTAAAGCATTGAAGAATGAAGATTCAAGAAGCAATACACATAAACAGAATGACAATTTAAATCAAATCAAATTTCTTCAAAGTTCAGAATTTTGAGACACTAAGGGGAAAGGAAGGACTCTCTACTCTGCATCCTTAAGAAAGAATCTAGAAAAATCTAAAATAAGGTATGGGTAGAAAAGTAAATGTGGCCTTTTGAAGTTAATTGTTATAAACCTTTGTGTCTCTTGTTGGTCAAAGTATTTACTTTTATTTATTTATAATTACATCAAAATTACATTACCACTATTAGAAAACCAATAAAGAAAAAGCATAATTGTTACCAGCAAATGTGAAGGTAAAGTGTTTGCATTGTTAAAATGTCTGTTAAGTAATAATTTAATATTATTGTAACTGTAATGTGGTTATATGTGAAAGTTTTTTGCTCAGAATATGAAATATGTGCTTTTGAAATTTATTTAAAGGAACATTGGGTAGTCAAAATGGTCCCAGTAACAAAAACTTTAAAGGGGAACAATTTGCCTTTTAGAATTAAAATTTGTGTTTGTTTCAAATGAATCGTAGATATAATTTGATACACATAAACTAAAAGTGGCATGTGGCCAGACCAACAACAACGGTGTTCCACATGACTTTTTAGAAAAAAGAATTTCCTATTTAAGCATATCAGTGATTTGTATGCTAATATTGTTTAATATTTATTTTAGTCTTAATATTTGTTTTTATATTATTACATTGCCTATTAAAGTGTGATTTTTTTTCTTTTTGTTTTCTATGTGATTATAAATCTGTCAATAAAATATCAACTCCAAGAAAGTCAAGACTAATATAAAATTAGAAAGCTTATTTAACAAAGCAGACAATTGATTACATTAAATTAAGAAGTGAGAAAAAGCATGCTGGGCATTGAGGTGTAAATTTTGCCCAGATGTATACCCGATGTGAAATATCTTCTAGTAAAAATATGTTTGGCTCTTATCCCTGCACATGTTGTAGAGGCATGAAAATTGGTAAACATGCCCCTGCTCTGTGGACTCTGACAAAGGGAGGGGTCTCTTAAGTGGTGTGTGGCACCAGCAGCAGCTGAAGGCCTTAGCAAGGAGCCCAGGGGTGGTCTCTGCCAACAGCGCTCGCCCCCTGGTTCTGGATGCAGGTGCCATCTGCACTTCAGGTACAGCTGGGCTTGAGTCCCCCTTGTTTTTTCTCTCTCGTGAATGCCCTTGATGATTAAAAAATAAAAATATACATCTCTCTGCAGTTTCAGCTCTGACTTTTGAGATGTGTATTGATTCTCTGATTTTGTTTTTAATCATGAAGAATTTCAACAAGCTGCAGAAAGATTTTAAATCAAGAAAAGTAAATAATACATCCAGGGAGGGAAGCATTTGCTGAGATCTCAATCTTCATATGAATGATAAAAGGTTATTTTATATTGCAACTACTGAAGAGGAAATAATAAAGGCAAATACTATGAAAAGGTAGTTTTCCTCAAAGCTCAGTCCTTTTCTCTTCTGTCCTTGACAAAACAAGACTCAGGTTACATTCACTAATAGATCAATAAAATGACTTTACCACACTCTCGGAGGTGTGCTGGGTCATGGGAGGCCATAACAATACCCTCCACTTAATAAGTTCAAATTACACTCAAGCAGGGGAATCAGATACAAGACTGAACTGGAAGGGTTATGATACTACACATTGTATTAGTACGAAATTGGTTTTGTTTTTCTTCATTCTGAATTTTATTCATTTTATGAAGGCTATTTTCTCCACACACACACACACACACACACACACACAAATTTAACAATATCTTTTTTAAGCCTCTCATTGAAATTTATGTTCTGTTTTTTTATTCTACTCCATCTTGAAGATTAAAGTTCCTGCAGGATCAAAACAATACAATAAAATATAATTTGCAATGCTAGGATAAAAACCAAGTTTTTGAAAGATTTGAAACATGAAATATTCTACTCATGAATATAAATTCATGTTTAAAAATGAACCTGTTAAGTGAAATCAGTGTTTCTGAATGATAAAGACTTGGTACTTTCGAAATCTTACATAGGTGTCTTTCCACAAAAGTGAATATTTGACCTTAAATTCATTTTTCACTTTTATTAAAAATATTTCCTGTTTAGGAATTCAGCAAGGCTATCTCTGGGGAATAACTTTGCATTTTATATCTATATATAACATGTCACTTTAGTTGTATATTTAACTCACAACTTTTCTTTTTTTCTTATTTTATTTTATATAAATTTTATGTCACTCTTCCCTTTTTTAGCTTTCTCCTCTAAGGGGTAGTCCCTGTAAAATTCCCACACCAATTCACCGTGCACCATCACAATAGTCCCTTGTGCTCTTCCCTCTCCTGTTTTGAACCCTCTCCTCCCCCTCCAGCAGAATGTCTCTGATTTATAGTTGCCTGTTAATTTTTTTTATTATAACTATTTTTTCCCCTGATCCCTTATTTTGTTCCCCTATATTCTTCCTTGAAGTGAAACCACCCAATATTTTTCTTTTTCCTTCTGGGTCAATTCACTGAACATAATCCCTTCCAGCTCCATCCATGTTCCTGCAAATGGCATGAGTTGATCTTTTTTTTTTTTTAAGATGTATTTGTTTATTTATTTATATAAGCACTGGGTACAGTCAGTAGCGCAGGAGGGTGAGAGAATTCACCAGAGCCAAAGCAGGGAGCAGAGCAGGCAGACAGACGGACCGAAGTACACTGCTGAGGGGAGCAGCGGGCAGCAGGAGAGGTCTGCGTGCCATGTGGGACCCTCCTCCCGTGCCGGGGAGCATCTGGAGATCGAACCAGCGCTCAACCGCTGCGCCACCGGGGAGGCCCTGAGTTGATCATTTTTGATTGTTGATTAACTCACAAATATTTTTAAGATAGGAAGTTCTAGAAACTTTAATAAAAAAAAATTGTGACTGTGTACTTTTATACATAATTTCATTGATTTCTGTTTAAGGCCCATATCTGTTAAGTAAATTAGAGGGGCATTTTCAACAATTCAATTTTTTTAAACCATATATTTGCTGCTTTTTACTTCATTAAACTTATTTACAGAAAATATTTCCCAAATCTTCACTTTGTATACATGACCTCATTTACTCTTCACATCAAACCCCTGAGGTAGATAAAATCTTCCTTACCCTGCAAATAAGGAAACCAAGACTTTCAAGCTTGAATAACTTGTCCAAGTGCACATGGCCAGTAAATGTCGGTGCCAGCTGGACCTAGGTTCAGACTACACAGAGATGTCTCCAAAGTGTTGAGTCTCCGTGTAGAGTCAGCCAGTAACGAATACAGTAGGAAACTCCAGCACACACGAGAGTAGCTAAAACAGCAATTCACATATACCTACAACAACATTCAGGGACTAGAATGACAGGGACTAGTCATGACAGGGACTAGAAACATCTAATTTATCTTTAATGTAACAGTGACCTAAATAAAATCAAATGGTCTATTTGAGTGGACTTTTTTAAAAAAACTAATAATTTGTTAATCTATAATTATTTGGGTAAATCTTTACTCCATACTACATAACCACACAGAAATAGATTCTGTGAAATCAAGCTAACACGTGTACAGTAACATTATTCGAGTGACAGAAAAGGTGCCATTCCAGCCAATGGAAGAGACAATGAAAACATTATGAATCACATCAATCAAAAGGCTGTGTTGACTGGCAAACTCAGTCTCTGGTTGGACCCAATCATGTGTAGGAGAATTGGATGTCAGCCTCATTTAGGGTTAACAATGGACCAACAAGGCTAAAGCAGACATCTACTCTCTGCAGAGAGCCAGGAAGCAAGCTTAGTAATGAGGCACTTCATTCATCGTATCCTTCTGCTCTAATTATTAAAGTGAATAGGAAATACTTTAAGTTAAGGCAGGAATTGAATAACACAGAAACATTTATTTTGTAAACACAATGCTTTTTTGGTCTAATGAACCCCTTGGAATCTATATCAAGCATATGTTGTAAGCAACTTATTTTCTAAAGGTGTTCATCTAACATCTAACACCTAAAATTCTGATCATGGCTGGATTATTTTTATAGTCTCAAAAATTTGGGACTGATGCTGCCTAAGAATCCACAATCAATTTCTAGGGGGTCTATGAACTATTCAGAATAGTCAGTGTCTATGAACTATTCAGTGTCTATGAACTATTTAGAATAGTCCACCTTTCTATCACGTGTGTCAGAATGTTCCAACCATACAGTGTCATTTCTCAAAGTCCTGAACAATCTGTTTTTCACATATTCTAGTTCATTTCTTCTTAAATCGACGCTTGATCCTTGTCAAGAATTGTGGAAATAGGATAATGGAAAAGGTAGGAATCTTGGTTTGCAAGGCAGTTATGTAAGTAAATAAGTTATGCAAGTTATATGTTATATGCAAGTTATATGTTATATGTAAGTTACATGCTGTTTATTAAAAGGGTTGTTTTTAGTTGCTTGGAGATGATTTGCTTAATGAAGATAAGAAAAAAATAGAGACCAAATGAAGAAAAAGCAAGAAGGTGAGAAAGTCGAAAAGCAAAAATGAGCAACTGAAACTTCCGAAAAGCAGTCATGAGACCAAGAAAGAGGTTCCCTGGAGAAAAGCTTCGTAGCTTCAATTCGCTTTTTCAGTTTTAAACTGAGAATCAGTAGTTAATTTTTTTCTAGTAAATGCACTACATAATTTTCTCTGAACTGCAGTGCTTCAGCTTAAATGAAAGATGGCTAAGCACAGTAATGTCTTTAACCATCCCTGCCTGTTAGACAGAAGTTGGTGTGCAAAAGTATCTGCAGATGCTACTTTTAGCAACTAAATATTTCCATAGTGGTAAAGAAATGTCAGTAAAATCTATGCACTTTAAGAATATCAAATTCTTATTATACTTATCATGTGTACAGGCAGAGTACATAATAAACTCATCTATAGCAGCTGTAAATTTCTGAGGATTTATCTAACCACAAATACATTGAAATGGGGAAATGGGCTATATTAAACTATGCAAGATGCTGCTGGAACTTTGCCATTTCTGCAACATCCTGTAATTAATTTATCATGACAGGTCTGGCAAACTGAAACATCCAATATACTTGCGACAGACTGTTATACTATAGTTGTGGGAGATGTGCAGTCACAGAGAGTAGACTTTCCTTTCAAATGTGAGCACAGGACTGTTATATATAGTGCCCTATAACCAAGGACAGACTTGTCACTTTTCAATTTTGAAATAAGAAAATCTAAAATACAGAAAAGATTCTGGATTGAGATAATGAATTTAGACAGTTACCTACATGTTTGTCATGTTTCTCAGAAAAGGGACAGCTCTGGATAAGGGTATGAAACAGTCTGGTCACCCTTTACCATGTGTGGACTAGATGCTAGGTGCCATGGGATCTCAGCTGGGAGAGTTGAAGGGTCAGTTATGGTAGTCTCCTGAATATGTGCTCTTCCTCTAAAGAAGACTCACAGGACCCTTTTATCTTCTAGAAGTGTCACCTTCTGGAAGCCACATCCAAAGGCAGAAATTATCCCTGCCAACCACTCCAAAAGAATGAAAAATAATATAATTTTTTTTCTTTTTAGCCAAAATAGAACTTACTACTTTACAATAAATTCTTTTGTCAGTTGATATCAGTGTAAAAGAATGATCCTGTCTTTACCTGATGTGTGCAATTTGACATAGGTGCTACTGAGGTTGATGTTAAGGATAGGTGGTCGTGAACGAGGCTCCTTGCCAGGGTAGCAGATATCACAATCCTAAAAAGTGAAATCTACCTGGCATCCATGTCCACAGCCTTGCTCGTTTCCTGTGAAAGGTCAGAGTACCTCAGACTACAAGCAAGACCATACATCAACTGGGAATCTTGAATCAGAAAGTTGCAGTGAGGGGAAAGATCCCAAGTGATGGAGAGTAAGACGGGCCCTACTCACTAGAAACAGACTAGAGACCAGGTGAGGGGGAGGGATAACAGCACTGCTACCAAAGGCTGGCTGAAAATATTTTCTGTTCTTTGCATTTTCTCTAATGATTCTCTTTCTCTTTATCCTTACTATTAAAAGTGGCCTTCTCAGAAGTCTCGAGAAGTTTCTTGCTTAGGCCCAAATTTTAAAGAAAAAACAACCAGTAACTGCAACTCAATAACCAATCTAAGGGAAAAGTGAACAAGCAGCAATGTAGGAAAGCTTCTGTATCCTTCTCCTCTTCACCTGGAAATCTCCCCTCAAAGCTCTTGTGTATAAGACTTGGAAAGGGGGTGCAGAGTAAGAGGGTAGGGTTGTGTGTGTTCTTTCACACCTGTTAAATGATCTGTCCAAGTTCACAGAAACCAGCACAGTATCCTGCCTCCAACTGCTGGTTCTCCTATTCCATCTGCTGTTTTCTCACCTAAAACTGTGTTAGACCTCAATTCTGAAAAAGTCCAAATTTTTTTTCTCCCTCATACACAACTAAAAGTAAATATCACTTATTGAGCATGATCTGCATTCAGATAAATTCACCTTTAAAAAGAGGTTATTTCAAGGACAGATTTGCATGAGTGAGGGTTGAAAGAAGGTTAAAAAAAAAAAAAGGTAAGTCAGGAGAAATGACATCTATGCAAGCATGGGAAGAGAGAGATTTTTATTACTTTTTTAATTAACAACAGGATACAGACTTACGTATCAATGGCTTCATTGATTTACTACTATTCTAAATATTTTTTCAACTTCAGTATCCTTAATAGTTTTTAAAATTTTAATCTTTCTTAAAAGAGTATGTGCATGCAAGCACACTTATTCAACAGGTAGGCATTGTTTGAAGAATTGCACCTGAGCTGGAAAGACAGTGGAATCACTGTCTCACCTCTTCAGCACTGCTTCTCAAGATTTTCATGTTTATTGTCACAGTCACAGTGTTTTCCAGAGGCCCTCCACATACATTACCAAACATGAACTTCATAACACCCTTTGTTAGAAAAGACATTACTCTTGTTTTCCAAATCATCCACAAAGAGGTGAAATAACTTACCCTATAAACTGTTGATCAGATTCCAGCCATTCTCTACCCATGCTGTGTTCTTTCCTCCCAGTAAAACTCCTTACTGACAGCTGAAAAATGTAGAAATAAATTATAAGGAAAGCCAATATATGTCCCCTGTGCAGGAGGCAACTAAATTATTAACCCTTTGCACTACGAACCATTCTGGACATTGGCTACCAATGTCCCCTGAGAGGGGACAGCGGAGTGCAAAGGGTTAAGACTAATTTAGGCATGTGCCTATAAGAAAATATATTTTTGCTATTGAATTATATTTAAATATATTTCTTAAAGGTAAGAACTTAATATGTGAAGTTACAACAAACCAAAGCAGAGCATGTAAAAAGAGTTTTAAATATATCTTGTAGAAAGAAGAAGGAATGAGCATAAAGTGCCAACCCCTTTCCCAGAAACTTTTCATGAACCAAATTAAAAAAGATCATTTCATGCATTGTATAGTTGAGCCAAGTAGTTATTCTTTAAGTTACCAAATAATTACATTTTCCCTTAAAGGGCAATAATTTCCCATTTGACCTAAAACTGTTAGGTCAACTGACCAACTTGGATGTAATGCAGAATAGTTCATGAAACGCAAAGCTGACCACATCACACCCTCTTCGAACTTGACTGGTGCCCTCATTCATGATCACTGAATCCACTGTATTTTTTCTGTTTGAATCAGAGTATTCCTGTAAGTCAAGTCTTACGCTGTCTATTACAGGAAACTCTTAAGTGAAATTCAACCATCTTGGAAGTGACAGCAAAAGTAAGAAATTTGGTTAATTTCTGGAAGTCCAAACAACTGAGCATGGCAAGCAAAAACCTCCATGTTCTGCCCCTACTGTTTGCCCCATGTATGGCTTCATGTAGGGGTCTCCGTTCACATTCAGCAAGAGCACACCGCTTCCCTCTGGAACCCTAGCTACTTCAAGCCCTGGCTGGTTTTCTTCACTTGAAAATACCTTTTCCTCCAAAGGCCATGGTGAAGATGGCCAATAAGGTGTCATCTTAGTCATCACTTGCACTAAGATTCCCTCTTCCTTACTGTATTCTCACAGTTTCCTATACCTGATATCCATCAAAACACTTAGCACAAGACATTGAAACTGATATAATCTAGTGATGAGTATATTATTATTTAACATGTCTTAGGTGCTTGAGACAATTCTTTTAAATTTGTGTTTGGTCTCAATAAGTCAGGGTATTCTCAAGTGGAATACAATATTTTTAAATCTTCTAAATGCCCACCAAGAATAGGGAATTTAGGGGCCTCTCTGATGGTGCAAGGGGTTAAGTCCCAGTGCTATCAAGCTATTGGCAGCCACTGCAGCTTGAGTTCAGTCCCCGCTAGGGAGCTACCCACATGGTGCAGTAGACCTCTCCTGTCTCGCCTGCTGCTCCCCTCAGCAGTGTATTTCAGTAGATCTGCCTGTTCTGCTCACCACTTTGTCTCTGGTGAGTCCTCTCACCCCCCACATCTCTGGCCTGTACCCCACTTCTTGTATGCATAAATAAAATATATATTTTAAAAAAGGAATAGGGAATTTATGAAATGAATCAAAGAACTTGCCAGTCATTCAAACACAGCTCCCCATGTCACCATGTTTTGTCTTTTTCTTTCTCCCCCTTTTCACACTCCCCTTTTCCTTTTTTCTGGATCCCTTTGTCTTTTTTCCTGCCTGACAGTATCCACTGGCATTCACTGAATTCAACATTAAACCCATTTCTGATGGTCATCTCAGTCTGCTCCTGAAGTTCAGGAATCCAAGTTGGGGGACCCATCAGGCAGTGACTTTGGGTAACTTTACTCAAACCCTCAGAGCATTTTGCGCAATACATTATTTACATAAAAACACACACTTAAAATGTGAATGTATTTTATGTCTTTAATTTTTTTTACTGAGGCAAATTATCCAGAAGATTAAATCTTATTTGCATAAAATTTTGCATTTCCATTCACCTCACTGTAAAAAGCCTTCAAAAAAACCTCTAAAGCCTGCGTCCCTGAACCCTGTTGTGAATCTGATATCTTGACCACTCTTTTCTCAATCATTTTCTGAGAGAAGATGCCTAGATTTATAAACAAATCCACAGTATCACTCTCACTTAGTCTGAGCATCTAATTTTAAGGATTAACGGCTTCATGTTGTTTATTTTCATACCAGTAAATGAATCCAGTCATTTTTATCACCATTATTTTTACCATCTAAAAACTTCAAACAATTCTTTGTTCAACAAGCAAGCCCAATACCCAACCTTGCAGTGTTTACATTAAAAGTTTCAGGAGCCCCTTGGAACGACCCTGAGGCAGAGATGTACAAATCACACACAGACGTGGCTGACTGAAATAGAGAGACAGGGGCTCAACATCTGTTGACATGGGTTCAGCTACAGCAGGTCTGCTTATGGTCTTGACACTCTGTACTCAGATTTCTACATGACTGATGATGCTGTTAAACACCTTTAACTTTTTCTCTTGATTCGCTTTCAACTTTTGATCTTATCATTCTCCCAGGGATTAGTATAGCTACTCCTGAATATGCACGTTAGTCTGGTCAACTTCTTGAGAATGGAGGCCATTGTGAGTAACCTCTCGATGACACTCTGTCTACACAGCCAGGGAAATACAACTTTGACATTGATCCCATTAAATAAATCACTCTGGCACTACCAGCTGATTCCATTCAAAAACTGAATTAACTATTAGAGTCAGCTATACCTATTAAAATCACAGAATGATTGTCATTATTCCAATTCACTTGTCCTGTGCACAGTCATAACTTAGTAGGAAAAGAAAACGTAGTAATTCATGACTATAAATTAATTTTAATAACAGTTACCATTTGCTGAGCACAGGCTAAGTACTAGGCTCCATGTCAGGGACTTTATATGCATTATCTCACTTAATTTTTAAAATTAACTTACAAGACAGGGTCTCCCTGGTGGCGCAAGGGGTTAAGATGCAACCTATGAAGCGATCCACAGCCACTGCAGCCTGAGTTCGATCCCCAGCCAGGGAGCTACCCACATGGTGCAGGAGACCTCTCCTGACTCACCCGCTGCTCCCCTCAGCAGTGTATTTCAGTAGATCTGCCTGTTCTGTTCCCCACTCTGTCTCTGGTGAATCCTCTCACCCCCAACTTTGGCCTGTACCCCAGTTCTTGTATGTATAATTAAATGTATGTATGTATATCTTTAAAATATATCTTTAAAAATAAATATATCTTTAAAAATAAAATATTTTTTAAAAAATTAACTTACAAGATAGGGATCATTATTATTGCCCCCATTAAAAAATTACCTTAAAACTCAGAAAGATTAAGTAGCATGTCTATGGTCATTGATTGCAATTGGGGTGTCAGGATTAGATCTCTGGTTTGTGTGACTCCAAAGTCCCCCTCTTATTATTTAGACCAATGCCCTTGAGTTCATCAAACTACCCAATAATTTCTTGAAAAATGAAATGAGTTCTTTCCCCCTCCCACTCCCAGTTGACAAAAAGTGACTTTCTGCTATTTATCATATGAATATTGAGGTTAAAAATTTACTATTTTCCAAATTTCTAATACCTTTTGCAAAACAACTGGCAACAAAATAAACTGATCAAAAATTAATTAAAAAGTTGCCTATTGCCCTGGAAATATTCACACCAACTTTTGGTGTTTAAGAACATTGTATTGGGGGCCTCCCTGGTGGTGCAAGGGTTAAGATGCAACACTATGAAGCTATCTACAGCCACAGTAGCACAAGTTCAATCCCCGGCCAGGGAGCTAATCCAGATGGAGCAGCAGAGCTCTCCTGACTCGCCCACTGCTCCCCTCAGCAGTATATTTCAGTCAGCCTGCCTGTTCTGTTCCCTGCTCTGTCTCTGGTGAATCCTCTCACTCCCGCATCTGTGGCCTGCACCCCAGTTCTTGTATGCATAAATAAATAAATAAATAAATAAAAAGAGAAGAACATTGTATTTCCAAATTTTCTGTTACAGAGACATTATCCTAGTCCAAAAGGACTGACTAATAGAATACCATCCCCAGTGTGTTTCATACTCTTGTGGAATGATGTCTATTAATGTTGCATTCAGGGTGAAAGAAGAGTTTCCTGACACGTTCTCACTTTAGTCTCTCTTCAGGATCCAAAGGAGCCACAATTGTCCTTAATGGCGTCATCGCCTTTGCTTGGTACATCTTGTCCCCACAGCCACCGTATTGCAAGCACTCCCTTGCTGTTTAGCTGTAGCATCTTTTTCTTTAAATACTTTCCCAGTATTTACCTTAGTAAATGGCATATGGTAGGCACAGTCAGTACCGAGCAAGTCAGAGCACAGAACCAAAGGTTTATTTCTTATGCATCGAAACATTGTCTGAGTTGTGGGTAGGGATATTCACGATAGAAAATATGCAGTAGTATCATACCATTGCAAATTGCTCTATGTATTTTTCTATTTCCTATAGTAAATCTATTTCCTCTTCCTTTCCCCTTATTTCCTTCTGTTATCTCTCATCCCTCTCTCCCCCCAACACTTTCCTCTTCTCTTCTCCATTGCCCCCCCTTTTTTCTGCCCCTAGGACTCACCCATAACTGTGCCTTTTAAACTCTTACATTAGCTTTATTTACAGTCAAAATTGTTTGCAATGTCCCACACCTTCTGGCTTCCAGCTGGTACTTGTATTTAGGTGCAAACAAAAGCAAGATAAACACATATAGCATCTGTACCTTGAAACAGTCTCAATTCCAGGTGGTTTAAAGGACTCCCTGGGGCACCTGAAATTCAGGTGGGGCCATAGCAGTGTTTCAAGTCCAGGCTGCCTGTAATTCCCCTTTCCTCTTTGCTGTCAGGCAGTGGAGGGCTGAGTGTGCAGAACTGATTGTTCGAGTGCTCACAGGTGTCTGCCTCTGGGTACCCAGCGGTGAGGGGAAGGCTAATGTCTGCAATGGCTTCACCACATCTGCTTCCCAAAGAACATTTTCCTCCTGGACCAGAGGAAAATCCAACTTCCTATGGTTTATCTCCTGAACTACCATGCTCTGAAAGATCTCCGGCTCTGTTGGGAAGCAATGCCCTCCGAGCAGCTCCTGGTTACAACCACTCTAGGGTCAGGTGTTTGGGGTTAGGGGATGACTCCTCATCTCTGCTCAAGGTTACCTGGTAGTGCTCATGCATCTCAAGCCATGGCAACACTTCCAGTGAGCTGGTTTTGTTACTAATTCATAATGTTAGCAATGTAATCATCTGGCCTTCATCCTGACAGGAAGAAAAAGCTCTGGCATAGGTAACTGGGAGGTAAGTTATGCTATGTGAGTAATTAGGCATGAGCTGATTATTTTCTGTTTGGGAGGACCATGTGTGCGGTGATAATACACACAACTTTAAAACGTTCATGAGTGGAAAGTGAGGGTGAATCAGAAAGGGGGTAAAGTGAAGTGAATGGGCCTAAAATATAAGATGTAGTCTTTCGGTCCTGAGTTCCTTTTTGCCAAGAAATGAAGAAAGCTTCATAACACCTTACACAACATTTCCCGTTTTCTTAATTCTTCCAAAATTCTTTTATTTGAAAGTTCAGTTTAAAAAATTGGCAAATCAAGTAAGAAGGAAATCCATTTCCTTATGGCACAGCTTAATAAGAGACCCAGGATGAAAACTGAGAATCCTCATTCCCAGCTTGTTGGGGGCGATGTGGGGAGTGCAGGGGAATTTTCAAGATTTATGCAAAACTTCAAAGCAAGCCCCTCCCTGCACACACCTCCCCCTTGTGTGGGTGTTTCCTTCATCCCACTACCACCAGTGTTGGTTTTATGTGAGTATAATTGTGCTTTTGTCTTGGAGTTGGCTCACCTCACTACACTCTAGTCTCAGATCCCCTGGCCTGGAGCCCAGGGTGGGGCTTTGCCCTCAGTACTGTAAATAATGGTAATTACCTTTACAAACTAAAAAAAATTTCTTCCCAAGGCCAAAGATATCCAAAGTCTAGAGCATTCTATATCACCCCTTGTGCATAAATCTGTTAGAATGTGTGTGGTGATTAGAGTTTCTCCCTCAACAAATCACCAAAATGAAAAGAACACCAGTGCTCAGCTGTCCCATGAGTGTCTGGACTGGTGAGTTTTCTGCTTCCAGACTGAAGTGGTGACATAAGTCCAAATGAAAGGAGTAAACATGGAAGTTGAATGTTAGATTTATTCTCACTACTCACTCACAAATGCATTTATGAATTGTATCAAAGCAGAATTGTTCTTATTCCATGTACCCACCATAGACTCAGACAGAGAGAAGAATCACCTCCTAACTCAAGACTGTTAATTCCGAGCCATTACTTCCTGCGGTATCTCTGCCTGCTTGACAGCACCCATTGTTGATTAAGTTGACATGGATCCAGGCTTTTGCCTCATTAGATTATTACCATGGTGCCGAGGCTATAACTTCTCCATGATAATCTCGGGTATTTTATTTCATGCACAAGCACTAGCAGCTGTTATCCATGTCTAAGACCAAATCAATTAATGATAATTCCAAAAATTTTTTTAATTCAACAGCTGTGGACACATTGACATATTAAGATTCATACAAAAGTTTTGATTTATGAATGAGATAGACTGGTTTGCAGATCACAGAGTTCCTTTGATTATTTTACTTACAGATTAATTGATTTGATTGTGGAGACCTGAACATGTGGACAGATGTCCTCAACCTTGCATGGATCGAATTTAAAGGCCAATGTCAGGGCCAAAGACACAGTGTGGGAGGCTTCCTGGGCAGAGAGATAACTGGAAAGTTACTAAGACTCTGAAAGGAAGCATCAGAGTAGTCTGTATGTCATTTTTTCCACTCAAAAGTCAAACCTTTGCCCCGTGGCAATGAAAGTTATTTAGGTCATGCACTGCGCTCATGTTATGGTGCGTTCCAGGCATTCAAATTATCAAGAATGTTTATCTGTGAAGCTTCTTGTGCTAAGAGGAGATGAATTAACATGCACCTAACAGAAGGTGGGAGCCATCTAATCCAGAATGAAGTGATAGTTCACTTCATTAACAGTCTCTCTCTTGGCTGTCATCCTGCTGAGGCTTTAGAGAACTGAGGAGTCCACCGAGGGTTCTGGAACCTTCTCCTGAAGTGCTGGCTTACAATCAGCAGGAACAAACTTCCCTTCTCCCTCGGAGGGCTCACTGTTTAAGAAGTAATTCCTCCTTTGCATTGGGCTTCTTTTGAAGTGCTCAGCCCTTTTGGAGATTCTGAGCGCTACCAGTGCAAGGCTCGCCATGTCACCCATGTGCTTGATAAAGACCGCCCTTGTCCCCTGTGCTCTCTCAATTCATCCCCCATGAAAGTGCTGAAGACAGCCAGAGAGAGCACCATGCAGATGGCCTGCCTGTCTGGACTCTACACAAATTCAGCCTGTTCAGGGGGACTCCCCCAAATGGCTCGTGCACACATGTAATCCCACGTGAGACACAGTGGGAGCCATGGCAGGGGAAACAAACAAACCCGCACAGAACCAGTGAGGCAAAGGAGCCCAGATCACTGTCTTTGCAGGTCTTAAAACTGGACTGCATGACAGTGTCTCTTCTCTTGCTGCTTACCCTCTAAATAACTTGTTTGATGATGATGGAAAAATTGCTGAGGGCAAACAGAAATTGATTTTCTAGGTACTTCAAGATCACTGAATGCCTGGAGAAGCCCTCACAACAGATCCCTCCCATTCCAGAGGGGCAAGGGGCAAGAAGCTCATGTGTGCACTCAATCTCTCTCTCTCTCTCTCTCTCTGTGTGTGTGTGTGTGTGTGTGTGTGTGTGTGAAAGGTATGCTTCAGCCTTGGCACAAAGTTGGGGAGGCCTAGCAATAATTTTTCAGAACTTTTTCTCTGCAATTATTTAGCTCCTCCTTCCATTGAAGGTAAAATTGGGTGAAGTATTGTTCCTGACCATTTGGGTTGAATTTCTTTAGGACAGAAGGGTACGGGTTGTTTCCTAAACTACAAGACTTAATTCTTTGGTTCATCTCAGGCAGGGGAAAGGGTTAAATCCTCTGGGTAAAACATTGTCAATCACTAGTGACTGCCACTGAGATGAAAAACAAACTGCACCTGTACATGGGCAATTTAAGAGATTCTGGTCAGCTATTTTTCTCTGGTGCTTTGTTCTGCCAGCTGCCTCTGCTTTGGATGCAGGTGGAAGCATGGACTTTGCTATCTATAAAAAAATTTAATGGTGAAGATCAACTTCCGCTTCACCTCCCCAGGGATCAAAGTTTTTGGGCTTTTTTTTTTTTCTTTCCTTGAAAAACTAGTAGAGTGAAGCTCAGACCAGACAATGAGTATGTTGTTGAGGTGCCCATCCACTCTCAGAAAAGTCACAGGAGATCTTTGATGGATTATATTTGCTCTTCCCAATTTAAAGGCAATATCGGAAGCAGGGAGGTGCATGCCTCTACAGGATGAGGTCAGGCTTTGCTGAAAAGAGGGCTGGCGTGTGACAGCTGGGCAGCCACATTGCTACCACTGTATGGACAATCAGCCACCATGAAGAGCCCACTGGGGAGCAGGTGGAAACAACATGGAAATAGCAGGTTCTGTGCCTGCAAATAGGAATGTTGTCGTTATATGCAACCCCTTCTCTGCGGAAGCAGATGTCACACATTTTATATCTGTTCAGACTGCTTGCCATGACACAATGACCAGTAAAACGTATAAGTAGAAAAGCAATTTAAAAATCATCAGATGTTCTGCATTGACAGGCATAAGGAACTTCAAATGTCACATCTCACCAAGGGTAAAAGGATTTACCCTTTACCAAAGTTCTTGCATTGACTCAATGTTTTTTCTCCATCATGTGTCAAGAAATAATTTGTAATTAGATAGTGGTTATATCTCTCAAAAATTCATTGTTGGTCAGTGTAAAAAAATAATAACAGTACAAAACACAACAAAGCAAAAACAGACAATTATAAATTAGAGACATCCTGCAGGGGAGGAGGGAGAGGGATCAGAGTGAGATGATGGTGCACAGGTGCATTGGTGAAGGAAACTCTATGGGGACTACACCTGAGGGGGTGGAGGGAAGCAAATATTGTTTAAAAATGAACAACGATGTAAAAAATTTTTTAAAAATTAATAAAAAAAATTCATTGGGCCTCCCTGATGGCACAAGGGGTTAAAACGCAATCTATGAAGCTATCCGCAGCCTCTGTAGCATGAGTTCGATCCCCCGGCCAGCCAGGGAGCAACCCACATGGAGCAGTAGACCTCTCCTGACTTGCCTGCTGCTCCCCTCAGCAGTGTACTTCTGTCAATCTGCCTGCTCTGTTTCCCACTCTGTCTCTGGTGGATCCACCCAAACTTCTGGCCTGTATCCCAACTCCTCAGCTCTTGTATACATAAATAAATAAATATTTTTTAAAAATTCAAAATTTATTGTTGGGGAAAAATATAGTGAAGTCCTACACTGCAGTACATTGGAATAAGATTGTGTTTGGAGACAGGGCCTTTAAAGATGTGATTAAGTTAAAATGAGGTCATTAGTGTGATTTCTAGCCCAATCTAACTGGTGCCTTCATAAGAAGAAAAAAATTGGACATGTAAGAAGATCTCCGGGGCCTACGCAACTGAGCAAAGGACCAAGGAAAGTCGTAGCAAGAAGGCCGCTGCCTGCAAGCCAGGGATTGAGGCCTCCAGAACTCCGAGGAAGCTCTGTTGTTTAAGCCACCCAGACTGTGCCATCTTGTTACAGCAGCCCTAGCAAGGGAGGACAGCAGAAACAAGACAAGAAACATGCCCTCATCTATTGAACTCACCATCTTATACTGATTGAAGCAAAGGAAACGCTTTTCAACATTCTCTGGACATTCAAAATGGGTAAAAGAACCAAGACCACAAATCCCAGCTTATCCGGAGGTGGATTTCATACAGCTTCAGTGGCCACTTATTTAAATGAAGGATTGATCCTTTATGTTTGAATTAAGGGTTAAACAGTATTATCACTCTGCTTCAACATGAGAAAGCAAGAAATCCTGCACTGATCATGTGGTGAGGGAGGAAATCTAAGAGATCTGACCTAAAAGGTTAAATGGAAAAGAACTGTGCGGCTAAACTCATCACGTGCAACACATCACAAATGTGTGGGCTTCGACATTATCAGCACAAGCAAAGGAAATCTGTATATTTTTATAATCACTACACCGGTGCTTGTTTTAGATTGTTTTCCTGAAAGTTGGTAGTTATTTCTTCTTAACCTCACTGCCTTACACTTATTGCTTCAAAGGAAGCATAACATTAGATAAAAATACAGAAGTTGCTATCTGGAGTTCAACAGGTTAAAACAGAGCCGAAAATAGCTCCTGGGCTTGTCATATGGCTGGCTGACTATTTGATCCTCTGATATGTCAGAGAAATGGAAATCTTCTAGTCTGAATATTTACCCACTGTCCATGAAACTGTATTGTCCTGGGGACTCTTGAGCATAATCACTGGGAAAATGAACTGAGTATTTCCAAAAAAACTACATGTGTTCTCATATGCTGAATAAAAGTGTTACAGAATGAGTCATATCTACTTTATGAATTTGCTCATTATATATCTAGATATTATAATTCTGTCCAGACAGACAAGGACTCTTGATTGTGTAGAAAGAGAATTGCTGGGGTCTCAAGAAAAGGGCATAGTCATTTATTGGAACTGTTGTAAAAAGTTCCTCCACCTCCTTGGGAGATGTATGAAAACTTCAGGCTGGAACTCACAACAATCAGGATGGAGTGGAAAGGTTTTATGCCTGTGACGGAATTTAAATCTATTTCTTGGTCTTAAGCAGAGTTTCCTGTTGAAACAGGATCCTCTAGTCAAATCTGAATTTCAGAAAAATAACAGATCACTTTAATTATAATTATGCTATAATCATGCTTCATTTGAAACATGTACTATTTGGGGCCTACTATGTTCATGGCACATACAGCTTCTGTGTGGAAGGGAAGCAAGACTCATTCCTCGGTTATGGGGAGGGCCCAGAGCTAAGTCATGTCATCTGTGAAACCGAACCCATCTTTCAGGGTTGGATCAGAGCAGAGCAACCTTTCTGCACAGTATGTGGTACCAGAGCCATCAGGTCTACAGATCAGAATCTCTACAATATAAACCTGACAGCTTATTCTTGCCGTGTTCTCTTGTCTTTTCTTTTCTTTTTGCAATTAATGATCTGTTCCTAAAATCTCCAGGCCATTGCAACTGTGTCAAAGTGACAAACCTAAGGAACGGATTTGGAGCTATACTTTAAGCAGAGTTTCCAGTTGAAACAGGATCCTCCAGTCATTGATCCTCCAGAAAATTGAAATAGAATCATAGTCTTCCTTGGGATGGCAAGTGCTAGAGTTGTTTGGCTAATCCAGTGGCATTAGAGTAGGAAGAGTATTGTCTTTTTTTTTAATGGATGGAGGCAAGTACTCTTCATAAGTATGAAGAAATCATGCAGAATGTAAATGATCGCCCCACCCCCAACTTCAGCTAAGGATTCCTTACTTTATCAACGGATATTTATAGAGACTACCATGCACCAAGTTTTATGCTAATTTGGGAATATAACAACCCCCAGCTATTGCCTTCACCCAGAAAGCCTCTAGTCCCTTTGGGATCCTGATACTGCTCTTCTTAGACTCTGTTTTAGGCCTCACCATCCAGCTTGCCATCCACATTGCAGTACAGAGGCTGTTTTAGTTACTTTCTATTCCTCTTCAATCAGCCCTTGGAAAACCAAGGAATGCATTACACACATTGGATTGTTTGAGTTCTGTTTAATAACTCATCACAGAAGCCTGGAGTTGTCTCAATAGCATAGCACATCCAGAGAAAAAAGGAACAAAAATGAAGGTTTGATATGACCTGGTTTTAAATTATACTCCAAAACTATAGTAATCCGAAACAGTATGGTATTGGGGAGGAACAGGCACACAAGTCAATGGAATAAAATCAAAACCCCATAAACATGGTCATATGGACAACTAATTCATGCTAAAGTATCCATTTTCATACAAAGGAGAAAGAAAAATCTCTTCGATAAATGGTATAAGTAACAGCCACATGCAAAAAAAGAAAAACACTAATACCGTATATTAAAATCTTTTCAAAATGGATTACAGACATGAATATAAGACTGGAAACTACAAAGTACATAAGAGAAAACATAGGTGATAAATTCTATGACATTGGCTTTAACGATGTCTTTGTGGACTCGTCTTCAACAGCAAAGAGAAACAAAAGAGAACATAAACACATGAGACTACATCAAACTAAAAAATTTCTGGGCAGCAAAAAGAACCATCATTAAAACAAAAAGTCAATCAGCTGATTGAGAGAGCATATTTACAAACTATATATATCAGACTAAAGGTTAGTATCCAAAACATAAACTCATGTAATTCAACAACAACAAAAATACAATCTGATTTAAAAATGTTATAGGAATCTAAACTGGTATTTCCCTGAAGAAGATAAGCAGATGGCCAGATGGCCAACAGACATGTGGAGAAAGTCTGCATTGTTTAGCATCAGGAAACTACAAACCAAAAGCACAATGTTTTTACCCCTCACATAAGTTATAATGGCTATTATCCTGGTGAGGATGTGGGGGGAAGGAACCCTCATGCACTGGTAGGAATATGTATTGGTGCATACATTGTGGAAAGTGGAATGAAAATTCCTTAAAAAAAATTAAAAATAAAGCGCCGTATGTTCCAGGAATCCCACTTCTGGGTATTTACCAAAGAATATGAAAACCACGAATTCAAAAAGATAGATGAACCCCTGTATGTTCACTGTAGCACTATGCACAATAGCCAAAATCTGGAAATGACCAAATGCCCACCAACATATGAATGGATTAAGAAGATGTGGCATATATACACGATGGAATACTACTTAGCAGTAAAAAAGATGAAATCTTACCATTTGTGACAACATGGACAGCCTTTGAGGGAATTATGCCAAATGAAGTCACAAGAAGAAAAATAAATCCTGTATGAATTCTTTCATTTGTAGAATATAAAGGGGGAAAAGCTGAATAAAAACAAACAAAAAAAATCAACTTAGGTTCTAAACACAGAATAGTTGTTATCAGAGGGAACAGAAGAAGGGGACAATAGATAGAGGGGGATGATATGTTTGTTGTGGATGGTGATTAGACATTTGATGGTAGGCATCAGTGATATATATAGTTGTCAAGGTGAGGAATTTTATACCTTAAACCTATGAGTGTTGCAAACTAATGTTACTTGGGTAAAAAGGAAAAGAAAAGAAAATGATCCTGGAGTTCTTCACTTGGTCACTCACAGAGCAGCTCAGTTTTTCCTCTACACCATAGCTGTTTGCTCCATACATTCTAAAAGTTTATTTGAGTTAAATAACCATGTCAAGAGAAGCCCCCCCCACTCCTTGTCATTCTCATGGAATTACCCCACATTATGATCATCACCCCTCTTAACACTGTCTGGAATATTTTCCTTTGAGTGTCTATCACATCTTCCTAAGTTAGAATTAAAGATGCAAACTGGTCACCCTTATAACTCCAAAACCTTATAACTTCACCCTTATAACTCCAAAACCCAGACTGCCACCTGACAGTGTCAGGTGTTTAACAAATATATAATTAAATGCATGAGAAATTGAATGAATATGTGAACAATTTGCCTGTCCCAGGAAATCTGTGGGATGTATGGGAAGAGTCTCATGCGCTAGAACATAATAGCATTTGGAAGACGTAAACTGTATCTTCTAAGGATAAGGTGCATGTAGTCTGTTTTCTCCTGGAGATACCTAGTGCTGTATCTGTCTTTCTTACCGCTGTCAGGGGCACCAGCTGGGGTTTCAGCTTTTTCTCCTCTTCTTTTTCTCTCTCTGTGCATTGAAAATATAACCAGTATTGTTCCTTCTACCTGATATTGGTAGATCCACTATACTGGCTTTCTATATTCACCCCCACCTCTTCCAAGTATGTTCTCTGTTTTCCAAAGAAACAGAACAAATAGGATCAGTAGGATGTAGAAGAATCTATTTCTCTCATCCTTCACAAGAGTTTGAGAGAGGGCCTCCCTGGTGGCGCAGGAGGTTGAGCGCCACACTGTGAAACTCTCCGCAGCCTCTGAAGCACAGGTTTGATCCCGGCCAGCCAGCGAGGATCCCACATGGCGCAGCAGACCTCTCCAGTCTTGCCCGCTGCTCCCCTCAGCAGTGTATTTCAGTCAGTCTGCCTGTTCTGTTCCTCACTCTGTCTCTGGTGAATCCTCTCACCCTCCCGCGCATCTGAGCTGTACCTTGGTTCTTGTATAAATAAATAAATCTTTTAAAAAAAGATTTGAGAGAACCCAATTATGAGGCTTTCTGGTAGAAATACTTAACTGTGTGTATCTACTTCTCTATCTGCGCGCACACACACACACACACAAATACACACACACACAATATATTTTATATACATTATGGGAGGGAAAGAGAGATTTTGAGGAACTGACTCACACAATGATAGAGACAGAATATCTGCCTCTGTGGGACCTTCAGTTTTTCTTTTTCCATATGTTGTGAAATGATTATCACAACAGATTTAATTAACATCCATCATCTCATTGATTTAAAAAACCTTTTCCTGGTGATGACATCTTCTAGGATTTACTGTCTTAGCAACTTCCCCACATGTCACACAGCAGTGTTAACCTCCTTCACCATGTTGTGTGCTATGTTCCCAGTGTTCATACATCATACTAGAAATTTCTGCTTTTCAACTCATTGGGCACCTTGATCTTTTCTCTTCAAGCCTTCACCTGATTAGATGAGGCTACCCACTTTATGGAGGGTAACTTGTTTCAGACAAAGATTTAAATGTTAATCACATCTAAAAAATTCCTCCGCAACAACACCTAGACTGGTGTTTGACCGAACAACTACACGCTGGAGTCTAGCCAGGTTGACGCACAGAACTAACTGTCACAGATGCCTCTCCTGCTCATTCCAGCTTCCTCCTGTGCCTTTCATATAGCAGAGGGTGAAAAGCTAAAAAAAGATAATTCTAAGACTCCCTTTCAGCACTGGGACTAGCGTAATGCAAGGAAGTGCCCTCAGGCACAAAATTTAAGGGGTCACCAAGAAACTCAGTAATCAACATCATTGGGAGTACTTAAGACAATTAAAAATCAGTGCAGATTTACTGATATTTCCTTTTTTGCCTTTGGCTCCAGGATGGCTAGGCGTGATACTAGGGTATTAGCGTGATTGTGTTCCACCAAAAGATGCATCATGTGAAATTGTCAGGCAAGCTTGAGGTGGAAGATAACTTTCTATGCTGGTTTTCCTTGCAAGCACCATTGTCCCCAGCACCTCACTTCTCGCTGCCCTGAGGGTCACCAGGTGCAGACAGGGACACTCAAGATGCAGATGATACAGGCACAGCAAACCCCTAGAGCCACTGCTTGCCATGACAGCAGCTTCTGACACAGTAGAGTGGGCCCTTCTCAATCCAGAGATGAAGATGGCCTCCTGACTGCCCACTTTTCTTATTGAGAGGGGGCAACCTCCAGGTAGGCCATCCTGCAATGCTGCTCTTCCTAGCAGTTAGCCTAGAGTCTCTTGATATCCAAAAAAAAAAAAAAAATTGCTAGAACCTAGTTCCCTACATCATATCTCTTTCAGGCTGAAATACTTAAAGACATCCCTGTTTCTTGCCCTTGAATCCCAGCCAAAGCCATCATTTCCCTCATATGGGCCCCAACCTTTCAGTTCTACTGTCCTGCCTATTTTCTTTTCTTTTTTTTTTTTTTAAGATTTATTTATTTATGCATACAAGAACCAGGGTAGAGGCCAGAGGTGCAGGGGTGAGAGGATGATTCACCAGAGACAGAGAGAGTGAGGAACAGAACAGGAAGACTGACTGAAATACACTGCTGAGGGTAGCAGCTGGCAACTCAGGAGAGGTCTGCTGCACCACGTGGGTAGCTCCCTGGCTGGCCAGGGATCAAACTTGTGCTGCAGAGGGTGCGCACAGCTTCATAGCACTGAGCTCAACTCCTTGTGCCTCCAGGGAGGCCCTATCCTGCCTGTTTTTAAGACCCATGTTTAATCTCTCTTCTGCCCTCTGTAATATGGTTCTCAGATGACCTTCATCTCCCTTGCACTCTGGAAAAGAGAAGAAAATTCTTGAATTTTCTAAAGTTCAAATGTTCTTCATTTCTCCTATCCTATGCTTGCACACTTTTTTTTTTCTTTCTTTCCTCATCCAATTGACAAATCAAGGTTTTCTTCCTATAGAGTGATATAATTCCCATATCTCAGTTTGGGAATATGAACTGGCAAGAGCCAAATTCTCAGATTGTATCAAACTAGTGGGAGTTCATGGAGGCCATTTTGGTGAAGAGGTGAGAAAGATATGAGTGAGGAGAGAGACCAGAGAAAATGGCTGGAAGCTCCATGGGGTGCTGTAGCCAATGAGATTTCCCTGGGACATGGGGCAGGACTTTCAAAACCAGAAATATCTCGAGTTCATTCAAAGTTCTGTAGAAGGAGAAAATGCATCACTGAGAGGCCTGGTCTGTGACTTGTGTTCAAAATTCAGCTCAACCATTAATTAGCTCTGCAATTGGCAAGTTCCTCAATCTCTTGCACCTTCAATGCTTTTTTTTTAATAAAATAGGAGAATAATTGTTTTTTAAGAATTAAATAAGATATATGAAAAGTATTTCACAAAACAAGTCAAGGGTCTGGAAGTGTTGGTGATGATAATAATGCAGCAAATGTGTGTAAATTGCAGTTGTCTCCCCAAATCTGCAACTAAGTGTGTGTGTTTGTTAAAAAATATTTAATATATTAAAATAACTTTATTTTTCATTCTTGTTGAAGCAATAATGAAAATGCAGGCAAACCAACCCATAAACTGATCTAATACAGCAAAGCAGCTGCTCCTTTGGGATTAATCGAAATTATGGAATTTGACTTTCCTGAGACTGGGGATGAAGGACTCAGTCAGTTGCACCCCGACCTGAAAGGGCAGGGAGAACTCAACTGGTTTCTGAATTATCTTTCCTTTGAGCAGTTACTATGGAGACAGGCAGTTTCCCCTCCCTGTCTGCCCACGTGCCTGCAGGCAGCCTACCCTTCCCCAGGACTCCTGGTTGTCACCCGCAGCATTGTGGTGTTAAGAAGGATTCACCCCACACACACACACACACCTCTGGCCTACACCCCAGCTCTTGTGTGCATACATAAATAAGTCTAAAAAAAAAAAAAAAGAGGAAGGATTCTTGGCTGTCACAGTGGAAGTGCTGAGACTTAACCCGTAGGCCACAGCCAGCCAGGGAGCTAACCCACATAAGGCTCAGCAGACCTCTCCAGTCTCATCCACTGCTCCCCTCAGCAGTATATTTCAGTAGAGATGCCTGTTCTGCTCCCCACTCTGTTTCTGGTGAATTCTCTTACCCTTGCTCTGCACCTCTGGCCTACACTCCATACCCCTCCACTTCTTCAATGCATAAATAAATAAATCTTTAAAAAAGGGGGGGGCCTCCCCGGTGGCGCAGTGGTTGAACGCTGGGTTGCGAAGCTGCCCGCAGCCTCTGCAGCGCCGGTTCGATCCTCAGCTGCTCCCCGGCCACCAGCGGAAGGTCCCACATGGCGCGCAGACCTCTCCTGCCGCCCGCTGCTCCCCTCAGCAGTGTGCTTCGGTCCTTCTGCCTACTCTGCTCCCCACTCTGGCTCTGGTGAATTCTCTCACCCTCGCGCGCTTCTGACTGTACCCAGTGCTTGTATAAATAAATAAATAAATAAATAAATAAATAAATAAATAAATAAATAAATAAATAAATCTTTAAAAAAAATAAAATGATTCTGAGGTCAAGGAGAGATCAGCTTGATCTCCAAGGGTCTTGACTAAGGATACCTCTCGTGACTCAGCAGGATTCTATGTTAGGGGTCAGCAAACTCTAGCCTACAGGCCAAATCCAGACCACAGCTTGTTTTCAAATGAGCTAAACATGCATTTTGGCAAATTGGAAATTTTTTTTTTTAAAGAACACTATTTTCGGCCTCCCTGGTGGCGCAGGTGGTTGAGTGCCGCGCTGTGAAGCTGTCCGCAGCCTCTGCAGCGTGTGTTCGATCCCAGCCAGCTGGCGAGAATCCCACATGGTGCAGCAGACCTCTCCTGTCATGCCCACTGCTCCCCTCAGCAGTGTATTTCATCAGTCTGCCTGTTCTGTTCCCCGCTCTGTCTCTGGTGAATCCTCTCACCCTCCTGCTCATCTGGCCTGTACCCCAGTTCTTGTATAAAAATACAATCTTTTGGAAAAAAAAAACTATTTTGTGGCACATGAAAATACTATAAAATTCAAATATCATTGTTCTTAAATAAAGTTTTGAATCTGGCCAAATAAAAAAGAGGCTGGGAAATTTTTTTGCACTTTTGTTATAAAAATGCCTACATAATGTTCTAGATTTTATCTCTTGGCCCAGAAAACTTAAAATATTTGCTATCTGGCTGGCTCTTTGCAGAAACAGTCTGCCCCTTTTGTAAGCAGTCCAGAAGATCAAATATCCGTCCATGCTGTGCCTTTTTCTTCTCATACTGAAGGCTGCAGTTATTGTTAGTAACTTGACGTTATAATGTAAAATGTGTGGGTGAGAGCCCAAGAGGTCAATAGATGGATATTCTTTCTGTTGGAGGAATGTTTTTTTAAATTATCCTTAGTGACAAGCCTATAGTCAGTCAATAATGTGAACTGATTGAGTTTTTTCCTTTAATTAAATTGTAACACTGAGTCAGCGGCTCTCACTTCTGTCTTCTTTGCTGACTGAAGTCTAAGACTGGCCCACACCATCCTCATGAGACAATGTTCTTAGTGCTTTCTCCATTTTTATGGTGGCTGCCAGTTCTACTTTATACCCAGTTCTTAAAAAAAAAAAAAAAAAAAAAAAAACAGATTTCTTCTCTCCCCACTTACACTCGACTCCCTTCTCTGACTAATTCCAGACACCTGAATTTGCTTTCTTAGTGAGATGCAGGGCTTGGCCACATGCCTGCCTGTTGGGTCAGGTACTCCCAGGTTTGTGTCCCTGTGCATCCTCCCTGCCCTTTCTTCCTCAACCCTGGGTGCCTTTTTTTTTCTAGAAAAACTGGGTGACCTTTGAATTTTTTCAAGGTAATTGAATTTTCCTGATAATGACATTATAACATCAGTGCAGCTTATCTTCACTTCTGATTGATCTTCAATTGGCACCGACTCCTTAAACTTTCTCTTTCTGTGCCCCACCCCTCCTTTCAGCCACTGCAGTTAATGACCTGTTAACAAGTACCTAAGAGAGTGTATGGAGCCTGTGGAAATTCGGAAAAGAGAAAAATGCTTTACAAAGTGAATAATATCCTCATTATATCTGCAGAGGAATTTTGATTTTCCTCATCACATTTTCTTAGGGTTTGAACAGTAACTTCTGATAACTTCTTTCCTAAATCTCATTAATGATTTGACCATTTCCTGTATTTTTCTTAATTAATTTTATAAAATATATAAAATGATATAAACTCATTATGGCAAATCAAATAATAGTTACAAAGAAAATCACCCTTCCCTTCTATCTTTCAGTGTCACTCACTTGGTTAACAGAGGATTGTATTTAGGATTTCTTTCATCACTTTGTTATATTCAAATAGATAAAAATAAGAGGAATGAGTTTTTTTTTTACCTTTTACAAAAAAAAAAGATGTGCCATACAGCTCACCCTGGAATTATAATGAATACATGTGGCCCTAACTCTCTCTTATTAGTAGTTGCATGTTGTTGATGTACATGTTGATAGAGTTTTAATTCAACAAACACTGACTTTTCACAAAATAATTGCTAGACACTTTGATGCAAGTTGAGAGAAAAATGAATAACACATTGTCTTTGATGAAGTCAGGGTCCAGGGTGGGAGACTAAATTAATGATGTAAATATGAAGTACTACAGTGGAGGTGTATACGTTATTCAGAGAAGGTATGGAGAACTTGTGGAGGACTCAGATTCATCTGGGGGATGAGACAACCAGATCTGGGAGGAAGGCAAAGGCATAGGGAACAGCATATGCAAAGCCAAGGGAGCTTGAAGGAGCACGGCGCTCACGGCGCTCTCAGGAAATTGGCTAATGCATGTCACAGGCCATCTGATAAGGGACAGAGTGGTAAGTTGGTGCAAAGCAAATGGATTCATATAACAAGTTAGAGAAGCTGCATTCATCCAGTGAGGTCAGAGAAAAGGGAAGAGGCAAGAGTTTTAAACAGGGGAGTAAGATCCTGTTTTTAGAAATACGTCTGGAGGGTATCTGGAGGATGAATTTGTGAGTAGAGGCCAGGTGTAACAAGAGATGGCAAGAAGCAGTAAGTCAAGATGATGGTCAAAGAAAGGAGAGGGAAAGATTGGCATTAGTCTTCTGATGTGAACACAGTAAGACCTGTGGCAGATGAACTGGGTGGTGATTCAGGGTGATGATACTAGCGGGGGCCATCAGAGGTACCCACTGAAGGAAAGCAGGAGGAAGGCAGGTCTGCCCAGAAGAGGTGAGGATTTCCATTTTACATATATTGAGTTCCCAGTGCCTGTAGAAACATTTTTGTCTCTTTGAACATTTTCTACTCTCCTAAAGTACTTCATTTACCTTTGTAACAGTTCCCTCTTCACAAACAAAAAGGAATGAAATGACTCAGTAGGGTTTCAATCACCGACTCCAATCTCAGGAGGTGGGAGCTACACAGCAGCAGAGGCTGGACTAACACCCACAATACCTCTGCATGACTTTATCAGGAGTCTTCCAGTCCACACTGCACGCTGACCCTCTGAGTAGGTCACCGAGTTAGTTGCATCTCTCCACTGGGCTGAAACAATCACAGCACAGGGTGTAGCTAAGGGAAGTGGGCAGGATGCCCACCACCAGTGTCCCCATCTGCTAAGCACTTGTGGGCAGTCCCCAGTCTGCACACCCATAGGCAGTAGCCCCAAGGACATCCTGCTCCCAGCGAGAGTGGCCAGGGCCACCAATGACCTCCTAATTGCCTAATGCAACCGTATATATTCCACATCTTACATCACTCAGTAAATATAAAACACTCCACTCTGTGCCAAGCACATAGGATGCCAGGAAAAGATTTGCCTTAAGGTGCTCTCAGAGCAGTGGGGCAGTCTGAAGTGGCACCCACCAAATCCCAATACCATACAATGACTTTCATCTTGATAGGTACAAAGTGTAGTAGTGTGACAAAAGGAAAAGCTCCTTTGGGTGTAGTTACAGAAAATTTCCTGGACCATAGTCAGGGAAGACTCTTTTGGGGTAAGCAGGAGTCCCTAGATGAACAGAGCTACCAGAAAGATCTTTCACAGAGGGGGAGGTCCTCAGACACTGTCAGAGGACTGGCTCCATCAGAATTTTCTGGAGAGCTTTTTCAGTGTTCTCAATAAAGGAGATACTTGCTATTTAAAAAATCTCACAATGTAGGAAATTACAGAATTTTTCCTGGGAGAATACCACTCTATTTTCTTTTACGGATAGACACTAATGCTATTTTTGAAATACAAGGTTCAGGGGCTTGCCTGGAGGGGAGACAGACACCCAAAGGCTGAAATTTCTCTGCAAAACAAAGGAGCCGAGGGTTCTCTCTGAAGCTGAATAGCTGCTTCTAACTGGGGCATCTTCTGTAATGTTCCTAGAAGATCCTCAACAAGAGAGTTTAGAGTGTAGAGATAGTGTCTCCATCAGCTTGGACTACCATAACAAATTGCCATAGACTTGGGTGACTTAACAACAACCTTTATTTCTCACAGTTCTGGAGGCCGGAAAGTTCAAGATCCAGGTGCCTGTGGATTCAGGTCCTAGTGAGGACCTTCTTCCTGATTTGTGGACAGTGACTCCTTGCTATGTGGTCACGTGGCAGAGAGAAAGAGAACTCTTGTTCTTCTTCTCCTTATGGGGGCACTAATCCCATTTGGGGGCTCCACCCTCATGTCCTCGTCTAGCCCTAGTCCTCAAAGTCCCCACCTCCAAGTTACAGCTGTAACTATGAATCTGGCAAGAGAGATTCAAATATTAAGCTGATATCAAGGAAGGACATGAAACTGGGGGAGAGAGATGGGAACACTAGCTCCTAGGCTGGTGTGTGGAGGGTCGCTGTAAGGTCAGGGCATAAACACAAACAGAAACTCCTGGTGACTTCTCTATGAAGGGAAGGGTTAAATTATTATCAGAGCAGTGGTGTCTTCTTTTAAGTACTGTCTAGCTTTATGGGGGTAGGGAGGAATAAAGGAACAGCACAAGGGACTGTGGTGATGAGCAAGGGTGCTATAGTGGTGGCAGAACTACAGGGACTACACCGGAGGGAAGAAATCAAATGCTATCCAAATATTAACAAGGATGTAAAAACATAAATAAATAAAACATTTAAAAAATATTACCTTGTTTGAATCTTCCCCAAGTTATTAAGTTTTATTAAGCTCATTTATTAAGCTCAAATGTCCCTCTGGGGAAAAGAAAGAGCAGGTCAGGTGAAGCAGACAGAATAGAATCCACTAAGCTGATCAAGAAAAAAAGTGGAAGGCAGGAACACTGAGCTGGCATAGTGGGGAAAAGAAAAAAACTTAGGAAAAATCTCAGCACTCCTACCCCTTAACCCAGGAATCCTTAGTGAAGTTTAGGAGGGAAAAAACATTTCTTTGAAGATATGTATCATGGAAGTTTGGCGGGGAGATATGTGCTACCTGTTTCCACAGGTTTGGGGGTGCGGAGTCTTGACAAGAGACTCTGGTAGGCTACTGGACTTGGAGACTACTGACATAGACTCTAGGACCGGGGACTGGGAGAGTCTAAGGAAGTGCTTTTGACTTGGAAAGCCCACTTGGTGGGTGGGAGGAGGGGAGTAGGGGGACTGGACATTAGGGAGTGGGGGGCCCTCCTGCGGCTTCCTTGTGTGTGTACCTCAGGCACCTGTCACCTGCTCTGTCATTTTGTGTGGCCATGGTCCCCCTCAGGTGAGCATGCTATATGGCAGCGATCCACCTTTCACTAGTGCTTCCCACTGCCTGTTGATGAAGGAGATAAAACCCAGCGTGTTTGTCTTTAATTAGACTGCCATATCGGGAAGACATGGACAGAGTCAAGGTCAGGAGGACCTCATATTTGATTCCCAGCTTTGGAATCCTGCTAACTTCTAGTTTCGACATCTTATCAGAAAGCCAGGAAATGGCTAAAGCAAACACCCCCTTTTCGCATTTGGCTGGGTGCGGCTTGAGTTTCAAATGGGGAGACTTGGCTCCCGCCCCAGATGACGTGCTTTCGTATGTCCCTACTTTTCAATAAAATGCTGAAAAGAAATTCAGATGCCACTGTGCTGACAAAATGATATTCATTTTAAATATGTACTTAATGAAAGCTGAGAATAGTTAAACCCCTATGGGGTTTTGCTCCCCTTAGAAAAGCATCATCTGTTCTAAATTTCAGGCACAAAATATAATAATTACTGGGTCCAATAAAAGGAATTGCTTTGAAACTTACCCACCCTCCACCCCTGTACCTCCCTTTTTAATGTAAACGTAGGCAATACCAGGAAATGAGCTGTGCCCATTATTTGTGCGGTCTTCCTATCTGCACTCTGTCTGTTTGGAGTCTAAGGTAAACATGCCCCCAGCCCCAGGGCACAGCCCGGTGTGAGCTCCGCTGCCTCTTCCACAAAGTACCTCCTCTCTAAATTCTGATTAGCATCTCCTCCAATCCCGAGTGATCTTTTGGAGTCAAAGAACAAAACACAGTACCCAAACTAAAAAAAGTAAGTGCTTTACACAGAACAATCCTTTAATACATAATTCTTTACTGAACATCAGGCGAACACCAACATTTCCAGGATCCTCTCACTCTCTGAACACCTGAATACATAAATCTCACTCTATTTTATATAGAGAGATAAAAAGATATATATCTGTATATACATATAGGTATAAAATAGGAAGCTATATACTGTACAGGTAGTACACATGCAAATGTGGTATTGCTAATTGATAGTATATAATCCTGCTTAGTATGAAGTCCTATGTGCTACACAAACACGCCTCAGAATATGAAAGTGTACATGTCATGTGCACATTTGTATTCTGAATCAGTATACCCCATTCTAAATGCTAATTGTCATTTTTCAAAGTCCAAGCATTTGTTTTGGGAGAACAAGGGCATGGCTCACATTGTTGGAACAGTATGGCCAGCTGCTGGCTCTCCCACAATGAGACCCATTGTTGAGTAAATGGAATCCCTCAGGTGAATGTAATTATGCAAATCTCCCCTAACTCCAGGCACTCTTGGCCTGCTCCCCAGGGGCGCCTCCCATCAGTGGCAGCTCTGTCACTTCTCATTACAGGCCAGCCTTGCTGCTTTGCTATGAGTCTCAGGCTTGATGCTCAGAAAGAACCTGTTGCTGGCTCTGCCACCCCTAAGATCTACCGGGCCCGCGAAGGAGCTCCACAGAAGGCCAAATGTTTTTCACCAGTGAACATATTTCTTCACAACAGGTCCAACATTGAAAAGCAGTTATGAGGTGATGTGTACCCCCTGATTCAAAGCAGGCTGGTACACAGTTGATTTTAATGCAAGAGAGATGGGAGTGGCTCCTTGGATAAAGATGCTGAAAGTTACATAGACCCCGTAAAGTTACACACATACACATAGAGTCAAGAGGTACACACACTCACACAAGTTCTATTCATTTACTCAAAACAATGCTATAGGTTTTTAACTTGAGTATCCCCTAAATCCATGGATATGTGGATTGTTTATTTATTGACAAAACTATAGGCATACTTAAAAATAGGGAACCTGGACAAAAAGATCTTTTGAAACTCCCCACTCATTCTAATTAACATGAGTCACTCGGTGTGCAGAGGTCATTTTTTCCACATTTTTGGTGATTTCCCACAGTCACTAAAATAGAACTCTGCCTAAGAATACATATATGTTGAGGAACCAACTTCAACCAACCTCTGGTTGCCTTCTCAAAGTAACTCAAAAGAATAAGCATGTTAGTTTAATTATTATATTTTATTAATGAATGATATTTCATTTCTCAATATTCTTATGTTGTACTCTTTGCTAAGTATTAACTACTACTAAGAGAATTTTCATGTAAAGTAAAATGGAATGACAGTAAACCAATTAATATTTTCTAAAGGAAATAAAATTCCAAAGGCATTTAAAAATACTAATTACAAAATTCATTTACTTTAATTCTAACTCAATCTTGTTATCAAGATGACCCTCAAAGGAGAGATACTTTAAAAGCCAGGAGGCTCTGTAAAATTTATAAACTGTCTATAACAGTACAAAACTAAGTTTTGGTTATCAGAGAATAGGTGGAGAAGAGAAATCAAATGTACTTGGAAAACACTTTTTTTTTTTTTTAAAGATTTATTTTTATTTATTTATACAAGCACTGGGTACAGTCAGAAGCGCGGGAGGGTGACAGAATTCACCAGAGTCAGAGCGGGGAGCAGAGCAGGCAGAAGGACCGAAGTACACTGCTGAGGGGAGCAGCGGGTGGCAGGAGAGGTCTGCACGCCATGTGGGACCCTCCTCTGGTGACCAGGGAGCAGCCGGGGATCGAACCGGTGCTGCAGAGGTTGCGGGCAGCTTCGCAACCCAGCGCTCAACTGCTGCGCCACCAGGGAGGCCCAGGAAAACACTTTTAATTGAGAGTTGAGGATAGCCCTGATGAAGACTGCAAGGGAGGACCCTTCCTTGTTCCTTTTTTCATGCAAAAACTGTATGACTATTGTGGAGTGGAACTGGAGGAAATAGGAAGGCATGTGTGAGTAAGCGAAGCTTACTCTGTAATTTTAACCTTTTTGGAATACTGCAGTTCTATTTTTAAAAAGGGATCTGGGTTCTGGTAACAAAATATAGTTTTATATAATTTCCACATTCTTCTAGGTTTAGGTACGTGACATAAGAATGAACTCAGGTACTGAAATTCATTTGGAGGCAACATGAGCTGGCCCCTGGCCCCTAGGAAAATTCATACCCCAGCAGTGAAGATTCAGCCCCCCTGCCTGAGGGGAAAGGAGGGAAGAGCAGTCAGGAGCTGAAGCTCTACAGAACTTCTGTTTGATTTATAGCATATATGGTACAAATACTTATACGCCTCAGGATATGAAGGGGTCCACATCATGTTCACATTTGTACTATAAATCAGTATATCCCATTCTAAATGCTAATTGTCATTATATGTAAAATGTTGCATTTCTGATACTGCAGGAAGATCATTTTGAGTATTGTTCTGTAGTCATAACTCCTGGACTTGGACACTGCCAACTGCCCTGGGCCCCAGGTAGCTCTGTAGGGTAAGTAAAGTATCAGGCTTTTCTGCCCTCCCACCATTAGGATTAATGATAGATCCTTGCAGTCCTGAATGCATGCCTGATGGCGGACACCTGGAGTAGGGTTTGGGCATGCGGAAGTGGGTGCACCTGGGCTGAGAGACTGGGTTTATAAGGGTGGCGCAGCAGAGTGCAGCGTGGTAGTGTGGCGCCGAGGATGGAGGAGAGCAGCGGAGAGTGGCAGAGGGCAACGGAGTACGGTGACAACGAACAGGGGAGAGCATGAAGACAACGTTGCTGCTAGACCCGGTAATGAACCTACCGGGTATGGGTAGGTTGCGTTACACTTTCCTTGCATGTGCTATCACTATTCTAGCAGAGTCAAGATTTGTGACAGAATAGCTCTCACAGGTAGGAAAGAGAACTGATGTTCCCTTTAAATTACTTGATCACATCCAGGTTATATTTTAAATTTCTCATTTTCAACTGTCATTTTTTTCACTCCTTTCTATCGGCAATAAGTTGTGGCAGGTACTTGTTGAACATGTTTATTCCTCAAACCAGTCACAGGAGGAGGGCGTTAAAATTTGTTTCACTGAAGAGGAAACTGAGGCCTTGCTACCCCAAGGAGGAATATAACAAGAAGGAAAGTGGGTCCGTCACAAAGCAGGCACTAGAGTTGAACAGTCCCGAGTGCCCTTTCTGAATGTTCTCTGAATTTCCTCATGGAGAACTGGGCCCATATGACACCAGGCACAGAGTGTGAAGCCTGGAAAGCCAAGTGTCAGGGCCAGGAACAGACACGGTACAGGTTTTCTAAGATCCAGCAGACAAGGTAAAGGAGGAGTCAGAGTTCTCAGTGGTTTTTTGCAGGTCTTTTATTGGGGTTCACCAGGCATATGGCAGGCAGGGGTGCGGGGGGGGCCGGGAGGCTGACAGGCCTCCCAGCCCCCAGCAAGTCTTCACTCTATCTGGGCTCTCCAGTGTTCTCTGCTTCTCTCTCAGCTTCTGCTACTTCTTTCGGCTTCTCTTTCAGCTTCTCTTCGGCTTCTGCTGGTGTCCCAGTGACGCCGCCCTTAAAAGCACAGTCTCAGCCCAGGTGAATCCCATCTACCTATGCCCACACCCTACTCCAGGTGCCCGCCATCAGGCATGCATTCAGGACCGCAAGGATCCATCATCTATCCTGATGGTGGGAGGGCAGAAAAGCCTGACATTTTCTTTACCCTACACCAAGGTAGCAATGTCCCAAGTGAGGGTGGATGCTGAAGGAGCCATGTGTGAAAGCGGCTTGGGTGTCCTATGAGGGGCACCCTCGGTCACATCCTGGACAGGAACTACTTTCATCTGGAACTGCAATGACAATTATGTGGAACTAAAGTTTTCTTAAAATGGCTTTTGACATTACATTCTATATAATGTCACTATTCCATTTGGAATTTTTCTTATTTCCTGGAATTACCTGGTATTTTATGAAATGTTTACCCAAGGAACAAGGGAATAACACTATGCATTTTCATGGATCAAGTAGATTTGCCTCTAACAGTCTCTCTATAAAATACAACTGAGCACCTTTTGGGCTGGTTGTGTACATGGATTTTCAACCATACTGTCCTCTTCATCTTATCTGTCAGGATTCTTGCTCTGTTCCAGTTTATTGCTAATATCAGTTTCTGCAAGATTTTGAATTCTTTACCAGAAACTAAATCATATCAGGTCTACAATATAGACGAGAGAATGAGCTGTCAGTCTTGAGTCTGAGCTGTACTAAAAGTATACCCTAGTTCGCTATTTATGTAAAAATGTTATTGTCATGATACCTGGCAAATGAATAAGCACCGCTTTCTCCGGGGCTCCTTTCCAGAATCTGCATAGCAGGACAGTGGCATCTGGGAGGCCAGGCCAAGGTGGTACAACCTGAAGCTGTCCTCAGAAAGCTAAATTATTCCTTGCCTTTCAAAATATCCTAAAACCATCAATGTGAGCACTTAAAAAAAAAAAAAAACCAACCCACTTGTCAACTTTAAACATTTTAATAACTTGTCAAAAAGACAGCTTTACAATTACAGGAGTAGGCGGCAGGAAGAAGTCTTTTTCCTATGTTATAGTCTTGAGCTTAGGTATTAAAAGGAAACAGGTACTTGTAGCTTTTCACAGTTGAGGAGCAAAAGCAGGTACATCTGCAAACCTGACAGCTCTTTCATTTAATGTCTTCAACTCAGAAACACTGCTGCCCATTGATCCCCAGCCAGGATCGTAGTTTCTGGGCTTGTTAGAGGTTTTTTTTTTTTTTTTTTTTTTTGACTGTCAGACTGACAGCAATGGAGAGCTTAGACATGACAATTGAACAATAGAAAAATTCCACCATGTTTTTATTAATCATTAAAAAGGAAAATGTGTTCCCTGAACCAGTGGAAAATGCCTACAGCAGGACAGTCACTCCCTTTGCTCCCAAATCTGGAAACCAAGCTACCAGACCAGTGTAAAATGGATGAGGAGGCGATAGTCTCCTCCAAAAGCCAGGTTTTCCATGTTCTCAGAAAAAGTCTCTTTCCAACCAGGTGGCGTGCATTGTTACCAAACAAAAACCATTGGAGTAGTGCCTATACACCAGTGACTAGTAAATAGTTGATGAACTAGTAAATAGTTGATTTTTTTTTTATGCTGATAAGTATACAACAAAGCACCAGTAAGTGGCTTGATATGCAATTCCTATTCTGAGGATTTTATCACATGCTTGTTTGAAGCTTGCATGGAAAAATGATCACTTGCTTAAATAATGTCTCATCTTTGATGTGTAGGTAGAAAGTGGATGCTCTTAGATGTCCCCTGGCTTAAAAAAAAAAGTCTTTAAATTTTTCCTTTTTTTTCTTTGTTATCCTGATTCTAGAAACTTCTAGAGTGAATTAAAATCTCTCTCCTTTCTGTAAACAATGAAGAATGGGGCCACATGCTGAACTGCAGGAGTTGGTGGCTACATCTGCTTTTCCCCTTAGCATTGACTATGCTGTGTTACTATTGTTAATACCATAAAGCAACAGTAACGAAAATTTGGAAGGTGGGAAGAATTAATCCCAACTATTTGCACTTTTGAAAATTCCCTCCTATTATAGTTCCTAAGCACGCTTGATTTTTGCAGAGAAGCTCTAATATCTCAAAAGGATATGTCCTGATTTACTGAAGATTACATAGCAAGCATTTTGCTTGCTTTTCATAGACTACATAGTATTTCCAATGGCAGCATTGTATAATTTAATTTATGTCTTGCTGTTTTCTTACTTCAGCTTTTTCATTCCCTACCCTCCCTCCTTTCTTCTTGATATAAACCTTACTGCTTCTTATTTATTTTGGCTTTTTTATACCTGTTTTCCAAAAAGTAAGATCAACTGTGTCAAGGCAAATGATGATTTTATTGTTTTTTATATATTGTGCTAACTTGTTTTCCCAAAATATTTGTAGTAATTCACACTCTCAGCAGTGGTAGATGAGTGTCTCAAAGTATCTTGAGCCTATTTTCATAGTTTGAAATTGTGTTCGAATAGCCCAAATCCCTGTTGTTATTTGTATTTATATTTGTTGTGTTAGTGAGATTCGTAAGTTTAAGTCCTTTCGTTTGCTACTTGTGTTACCTCTCGTTTGAATCATTCTTTCTTACCAATTTGTATGAATTCTTTAAATAATTGAGAATTTGTTCATTTTCTATTTATTTTTTTCCCCACAATCTTTCATTTGTCTTTCTACTTTGGCCAAGGAACATTTTTTTAGAGATGGAAAGGTTTTCAAAAAAAATCTAATGACTTCTAGTTTTTTGATTCAGTCTTTCACTCTAAGGTTAATACAGTAATCTTGCATATATTGATATATATTTTATACATAGTCTGCTCTTTCTAGAAATTAAAATGTTTAGCTTTTTTACTATATTATATAGTATGGGATACAGATATAAATGGATTTTATGTTCCAATGCTAGCCGCTCATCACTCACCCTTTCTTTCCTGATTATTTTATGAGGCCTCCTTTGTGATATATTAAATTCTTATCATTGGAAGCTATGCCAGCCGAGCACTACACATCTACTTATTGTTGCTAATATGATTGCACTTCTTAATACTTTTTTCTTTTCTAGAGTATTCTGATTTTTTTACCAATTCATCTTGAAATAACATTTTTTTTTTTGTTTGTTTTTTTTTTTAATTTAATTGTTATATTCCCCATACAATTGCAGCCCCCCATTCTGACCCCAATCCTCCCCTCCCGCCCCCGCCCCCCTAAAAGTGTCTCTGGTTCATAGTTTTTTGTTGATTTTGATTTTCACTTTCTTATAGTTATTCATTTTCCTGGTCCCTTATTTAAGTTTTCTAGATTCCTGCTATGAGTGAGACATTTTAAATTATATTATCAGATTTAAAAAGATCTTGCAGAAATTTGATGGTATTTCTTTAAACCTGAGAAATTCTTTCTTGTACCACCACTTTCTTGTGTTACTGCTAAGGTGGCACAGGACAATTGAGATATTATAGCAATGAATGTCCTGAGCTGAACTAGGTTATGTGAGTTTTCTTGCTCAGAATAGCCTGAAGCAGATATAAACTAAGAAGCCAACATAAATTATAGCCAAGGAGATGATTCCAAATCCATGTTGGAAGAAAATGTCAAGAATCATGTCTAAGAAGATCAAGGTAATCTTGAAAGGTAGGAAGGGTATTAAGAAATCAAGAAACCAGGAGAGCAAGAATAAATCAGAAAATAGACTTTACATGAGCATTGATGCATAACCAACCCTTGGTTCTTCCTGCTGGTATTTTCTACAACTTCACTGAATTGCCCTTTGTATTAGCACTGTCATCCTGGACCTAGCCATGCATTTTCTTAATTAGAAAGAAGTTTCTATAACCCTAGAAAAATGTCTCAATGAAATTCAAGCATCTGTCAGATTTCCATAGTGTTTGGTATGTTCTGCAGAAATCTTACACAAATTATCAGTGAATCTTTCATATTAGTTGCCTCACTATAGATTTTTTTAATAAGCCAGGTAATGTTTATTTTGTGTACTTTTGTTTATTTTGCAATATTTTGTTTTGAAATTTGTACTCTTTGGGAATCAATTTTAAGTCACAATATTTACCTTCCTATATTCCAACTTCAAAATTGCTGTGTATTTTTTAATAAGATGGACTCATGATGTTCTCTTAACTACAAACATAATTTTTTAGGAAATACAATTCTTTCAACAACAAATTTCAGGTATATTCTAGTTTCTGAACTCTGGATTGAGATAACAGAATAATATGCCATATTAGTTGCCCATAAATCTATCACTACTCAAACATTACTGAGTTCAAATTTCAATACATCATATTTATAAATGTTTTCTGAAATTCTCCATTGCTTTTTCTTTTCATTAGAAGCACTTCTTTATAAATGACAATTCCACAAGTAAATATTACTTAAAGTAACAAGCATCATAAAGAACAGAATGTTGTGTTCTTTATAAATACTTTTTATTCCAATTTAGATCTCAATACCAATATTCTTTGAAGCGTCAGTTATCTGTAGAATTCTAGTTGAAAATGTTTTATCTTTTTTCTTTAAAGATTTTATTTATTTATTTATACAAGAACCAGGGTACAGGCCAGATGCACGGGAGGGTGAGAGGGTTCACCAGGGACAGAGAGGGGAGCAGAACAGGCAGACTGACGAAATACACTGCTGAGGGGAGCAGCTTCGCCATGTGGGATTCTCCCTGGCTGGCCGGGATCTAACCAGCACTGCAGAGGCTGCGGACAGCTTCACAGCACTGCGCTCTACTGCCTGCGCCACCAGGGGAGGCCTGTTCCATTATTCTTAATCTTTGGGAGAGCTATAGTAGACAACTATATTTTATCTATCACATTCCTTTGGGGGTTCTTCCCTTAGCTCTAAAGATGAGATCTATAGCAGCCATCATTAATAAAACCCTATACCAAAAATCTGCAAAGAGCTGATGAGACTCAACAACAACAAAGAAAATAATCCAGTCAAAAAATGGTCAGAAGAGCTAAAAAGAAACTTCTCTGAAGAAGAAATGCAAATGGCCAACAGGCATATGAAAAAATGTTCAACAACACTTGTAATCAGGGAAATGCAAATCAAAACTACCATGAGATACCATCTCACACCAGTGAGAATGGCACATATTAAAAAAACTAGCAACAACAAATGTTGGCGAGGTTGTGGAGAAAAAGGAACTCTTTTGCACTGTTGGTGGGAGTGCAAACTGGTCCAACCATTATGGAGAGCTGTGTGGAGATGTCTGGACCTACTAAACATAGAGCTTCCATATGATCCAGCAATTCCACTCCTAGGTATTTACCCAAAGGACACAGAAACATCCATTCCAAAGAGCACCTGCACCCCTATGTTTATAGCAGCACTGTTTACAATAGCTAAGCTTTGGAAACAGCCCAAATGCCCAAAAATAGATGACTGGATCAAGAAGATGTGGTCCATATATACCATGGAATATTACTCAGCATTCAAAAAAGATAAACACATGCAATTTGCAGCAACATGGATGGCGCTGGAAGGGATCATGCTCAGCGAAATAAGCCAGAAAGAAAAAGAAAAATACCGGATGGTCTCACTCATAGCAGGAATCTAGAAAACTTAAATAAGGGACCAGGAAAATGAATAACTATAAGAAAGTGAAAATCAAAATCAACAAAAAACTATGAACCAGAGACACTCTATGGGGGGTAGAGGGTGGGATGGGAGGGATTGGGGTCAAAATAAGGGGGTTGCAATTGTATGGGGAATATAAAAATAAAATTTATTAAAAAAAATAAAATAAAACCCTATACCCTTTGTTGAGGTCTATTCAACAGGGGAATCCCTGAATCAACTGAAGATACATAGGAACTCAAAACTGATTACAGTGCTTTATCTTTTTTTTTAAGAGGCATGTATTATTTATTTATTTGCTTGTTTGTTTCTTTGTTTATACATGCACTGGGTACAGTCAGAAGCACGGGAGGGTGAAAGAATTCACCAGAGCCAGAGCGGGGAGCAGAGCAGGCAGAAGGACCGAAGTACACTACTGAGGGGAGCAGCGGGCGGCAGGAGAGGTCTGCGCGCCATGTGGGACCCTCCTCCGGTGGCCGGGGAGCAGCCGGGGATCGAACTGGAGCCGCAGAGGCCGCAGGCTGCTTTGCAACCCAGTGCGCAACCGCTGCGCCACCAGGGAGGCCCTACAGTGCTTTATCTTGGAAGAATTACCTGTACCATTCATTCTTAGTTTTTTGCACCAATTCCCTACCTACTTCTATGTCTGTGACTGGCTGGCTTATTTTACACTTTTTATGTAAGAGGTCACGTATCTAACTCTCGTAAGCTGTCTGTCTTGGGGCATTGAAGATGCTCAGCTTTTTGCACATCGCCGCGAGCAAGTGCAGAGAACTGGAATTTATGCTTCTCAAGATGAACTTTAGCCAAAGACAAACTGATGTGAGAGTTTAAAAACATCACACACTTGCTGATGTCCAGACAAAATGAGTCTTATCTTCATTCTAGAGCTTCCTGCAGGACCTAGCTGAAGCTGGACCTCTACCTAAAATCACACCCTTGTTGGTTCCCCCACCCCATTTCCTTTCTCCTGAGAGTACTTTCTTTACAAATGATTTGAATACACAAACTCTTCAAAGGGGGCTGATGTTTAGCGGCCTAGTCCATGTCAGCATTTGACTCTGGTTGGGTCAATGAGTGTCTCTCTCAGATTTTTCTTTTTTTTTTTTTTAAGATTTATTTATTTATTTATACAAGCACTGGGTACAGTCAGAAGCGCAGGAGGGTGAGAGAACTCAACAGAGTCAGAGCGGGGAACAGAACAGGCAGAGTAACGAAATACATTGCTGAGGGGAGCAGCGGGCAGCAGGAGAGGTCTGCGCGCCATGTGGGACCCTTGCCGGTGGCCAGGGATCGAACCGGCACTGCAGAGGCTTCAGAGAGCTTCGCAACCCAGTGCTCAACCGCTGCACCGGGGAGGCCCACTCTCTCAGATTTTTCATACCTGGATCCGGAGGTAGAAAGCTTGTCAGGATAGGTCTGCCGCAGCTGGTGGTTGGAAAGAATGATGCTGACTCATAGAAAGCATCAGGCACAAGCCACATGTCAGTCCCTGCCTTCAGCTGTCCTCGTAGCTGCTCCACACCAGCCTTCCCTGATGTGGTTGAGATAGAAGATGTGGCTGAGATAGTTAAATGAACTTCCTGTCATTTGCATCCGAGAAAATCCCAATTAATATCTTGGAAACTGAAGAGATCTCAAATGCTAAAGACTGTTCATGAACAAAAAGCACAGTTAGTCAAAACTTTGTACATCATAACAGGGTTCATAGTCTCATTCACGAATTCCACACCTGTATTAGCATCAAAGGTACATTTCTGACGTAAGGATACTCAAACTCAAAAGTTGTCTGTTGCTCCTTTTGGCATTAGTGCTTGCCTTGCTTGTTAATCTGTTGGAAATTTTTGAGAAAAAGACTAAGTAGGTCTTTTGGTCTGGAATTTTATTCCCCTAATAAACACAGTCCCCAATATAAAAATCACAGCTGATCAAATTAATGAATAAGAATATTAAAAAAAGTATGTGTCAACCAGGGTACATATTCAAAGCTGTACAAATGAGCCCAGAATCAGTAAGTTCATGAAAACAAGTGGACAGGACAGGAAGCAATGGGATCACTGAGCAATACCTCAGTTGTAGCAGTTCTTTGATAGGAAAAAAAGTTTACCCTGGAGCAAGATCAGTAGAAACCATGACTTAGGTCCACAATTCATCAGTTTATGTACATCTGTCACTTCTCAGTTGTGTCCAAATAAGAAAAAGCATTTCTCCCAGGAGAGCTGGGAGAGCTCTTATCTTCCAGTCCTGCATCCCAACCCACACCAGACATGAAGTGAAAAAGATGAAGTCAGGCCTCCCTGGTGTTGCAGGGGGTTAAATCTCTGCACTACGAAGCAAACCACAGCCACTGCAGGATCAGTTCGATCCCCACCAGGGAGGTGACCCACATGGCTCTGCAGACCTCTTCTGTCTTGCCCGCTGCTCCTCTCATCAGTGTATTTCAGTCAATCCCTCTGTTGTGCTCCCCACTCTGCTCTGTCTCTGGTAAATACTCTTACCCTGACCTCTGGCCTACACTGCCAGCTCTTGTATGCATAAATAAATAAATTAAAAAAAAAAAAAAAGATGAAGTAACCCAACACCTAGGCACCATGCACACAGCCCAGGTTTCTTTCCTTTGTCCTTCACCCATGGCAGTTACACCTCATGCTCTTTTCTCTGAGGTCAGTGATTTCTTCCCTTTATCATCAGGGAAGCCCTGTGGGCGTGGACCTGCAGTTAGGCCTGCTTATAGTGGTGATCTCAGGACATTTGCCCTTACATTCCTTCACCTAACTGCAAACACTCAAGAATGTTCTGAAATTGTTTTGTGCTAGTTTCCAGGCCCTGGTGAGCAGGCAGAAAATCAGGGTTTCTACACGTGTTGCACTGGAATTCATGAGGGAAAAAAGTAGCTCTTCAGACCTGACAGAACTCTCACTCTAGGATGGCAGAATGTTCTTATTATAGTCATGTGTCCCTTTGGGAAACTTCTTGGGACCTGAGAAACTTCCTCTCTGTATGTGTCATTTCTGCTTTATGAAAAGTCACCTTTATAAAATATAAACTTATTTGCTTATCCCTTGATTTTTGTAGCAAGAGAAAGGAAGGAAAAGAAACCAGACTTCATTTGACAACGGTATTTGTCAGCGACCCTCTGCTAATCACATCACCTTCTCATTTTGACAGGCAGGTGTTCAATTTTAGCTCTGTCTCACCTCTGCCCCTAAACTGAAACTTGGTTTTGCTTGATGACAGTTTTCCTTGTAACAAGTTCTCAAGAATAGACAGCTCATATTCCCTTTCTCCTTTAAACTTCACATCTTGAAACTACATAGTCATATGTTGCTGTAAAGCTAATTACCATAAATGTAGCAACTGCTAACAGTGACCATTCATGAACTCATAGTGATGCTGTCAGTAAGTGGTAGAACCTATCTGGGTTCTTTCTTTAGTGCCTCACAGGCTGGAGTGAAGCTGTTGGCCTATCATGCTCTTATCACTCTGGGAAAGACTCTGTTTCCAAGATCATCCAGATATGGACGAAATTCAGTTCCTCATGTTTGGTGAAGACTGAGGTCTTCATTTCTTCCCTGAATGTCAAGTAGGGGCAACTTTCAGCTTTTAGAGGCTTCTCTCTGTTCCTTGTATGAAGCTCTTGATCTTCAAAGCCAAGGATGTGTGTGAATCCCCCTCACACTTTGAATCCCTCTGACTTCTTGAGAAAACTCTGCTTTAAAGGGTTTGCCTGATTGGATCAAAAATACCTATGGCATCTCCATTAAGGTCAACTGACTTGGGACTTTAATTATAGCTGAACATCTTTTCCAGAAGCACCAAGGTTAATATTTGGGCAGAGGACTCTTGAGGTGTGAGGCAGGCTGGGCTGGGGAACCAAGTTTAGAAACACTTTAACTCTCTTTTTGAGCCCTGGGTTACTGTGGAAGCCTCCAGATGTCAGAGCTGCTGTGGGTCTTTTCTCCAAAGACAACTTCAGATCTGGGAGTTACTTCATGCTCACAACTTGGATTTTGTCTGTTCTTCATCTTGTTCTCTGTCATCTTTGACTGGGTAAGGGTGTGCAATTAGAGATTTCTCTTCCTTTCTTGTGAGGCTAAAAAGTTTTTTGTAGTGGCTGAAATGTATATAGGATCTAGTTATGTTGTAATGAGAGGGCTATTTGAGTATTTAATCCCCTAGTGTTCACTGATTTTTTAAAAAAAAAATTATTTATGCATACAAGAACTGGGGTACAGGCCAGAGGTGCTGGGGCAGGGGGAGGGGCTGTGAGAGGATTCACCAGAAACAGAGCAGGGAACAGAACAAGCAGATCTTCTGAAATACACTGCTGAGGGGAGCAGCGAGAGAGACAAGAAAGGTCTGCTGTGCTCCCTGGCCAGCCGGGGATCGAACTCATGCTAAAGAGGCTGTGGACTGCTTCGTTGTGCTGTGCCTAACCCCTTGCACCACCAGGGAGGCCCCTGTGTTTGCTGATTCTTTATTGAATGAAATTGTGTGTGTGTGTGTATTTTCCAATGGTGTTACAATGCCACTGAACAATCACAGTGTACAACAAGTATGGAAGCCTCAGTGCAGCTAAATAGCAGCCCTGCTGTGTTCCTTTAGAAAGCACTTTATAGGGCCTCCCCGGTGGCGCAGCGGTTGAGCGCTGGGTTGCGAAGCTGCCTGCAGCCTCTACAGCACCGGTTCGATCCCCGGCTGCTCCCCGGCCACCGGAGGAGGGTCCCACGTGGCGCACAGACCTCTCCTGCCGCCCGCTGCTCCCCTCAGCAGTGTACTTCGGTCCTTCTGCCTGCTCTGCTCCCCGCTCTGGCTCTGGTGAGTTCTCTCACCCTCCCGCACTTCTGACTGTACCCAGTGCTTGTATGTATGTATGTATCAATCAATAAATAAATAAATCTTAAAAAAAAAAAAGAAACACAATGTTTAAAAAAAAAAAAAAAAAAAAAAAAAAAAAAAAAAAAAAAAGAAAGCACTTTATAAAGTGCTATGGGAGATAGAAAGATTATACATAGAGATTTGACATCAAAATCTTGTAAGGAAGGTGATCTATGTACGTAAAAGATAATGAGGACATTTATAAGTGTCAAAGGAGAGATAAAAATAAAAAGCTATGTGAGGTCAGAGGGAAGAAAGATTACTTCCAGCCATGGAATTCAGAAGATTCCCCGGGGGCACAGCTCTTGCTGTGAGGGCTGTAGAGACCAGGCATCCGGGGCTTTTCACTGTCTCACCTGAAGCAATGCCATTTATCAAGATCCTACTGGAGCGCCCTCCGTGACATGCATGGTCATGTGCCAGCAAGCCAGAAATGAGCTTTGTGTCTAAAGCAGGAGTAACTCTGATTCTGAGATGATACAAATTTGATTATTTAAAGATAATCCATGACATCACCACACTCAGATACTAGCCGACAGATTATGGTTGCTATTTTGTTCTCTGTCCAAAATAATATAATAAAACATGCAGACATTTCACATTGGCTTTCCAGTTGCTCTCAAGATTTCTTCATTTTAGGCCATTCACCTTTTGATGGGCCTTATACAGAGGATGTGGTCCACAACTGCCTCTCTGCTGAAGGGGAAGATGTGCTGTGTCTTTTAGTACCATCTTTCAGGATAAAAATGATTGATGTGGTGATTGCTTTGATAGACTGCAAACATGGCTACATCTATTCAGCAATCTTTGCTGTGTGATTATGTAGCTTTTCCCATCGAGAGCTGTGCCTTATTTTCCCTCCCTTTGACTCTCTCTTGACCTTGTGACTTGCTTTGACCAACAGAATGCAAATGCAGTGAGTTAGCCTATTCTGAACCCTAAACTCCAGAGACCCCGCCCACCTGCCTTTACTTTGGGGCTCAACAAACCCCTATCAACCAAATCTAGAAGCAGAACTGGATTTCAGGTGCTTGAGGAAACCCAACCAAAAGCCACAGAAATGTTGGCTACAAAGAAATAATTAATGGCATTTAATTTGAGATATTAAATTTTGGGTTGTTTTTTAAAGTACTATGATAATTCCATTTCTTTTCTGAGGCAGGTTAAAAGGACAGTCCCACTTTGTTCTTTCATAGCAAAAGATGCCAATAAAAGCACCAACTGCAAATAGTAAACTGGGACACAGATTTTTCACAGGAACTTTGTAAGTGTGATATATTTCATTCGTTTCACTAATGTGCAAATTTTCTGTGATTGGCACACACAGGTTTTGTATAACTTACTAAGAATTATGGTTAAAATTCACATTATTTTATTCCATCCTTTTTTCTAAGAGTGGAAAAACCCCATTATAATAAGCTTCAGGGGGGTTCACAGAAAAAAAAGGCAACATTTAATTGTGGGTCTTCTGGACCTCAAGCTTTCATAATATGCCAGTGGTGCTATTCACATAGCATAGGCTAAAATTTGGGGGATTTGTCTGAAACATCTGGATTACAAAAAATCTTTTAAATTCTTTTAATGAGTATTTATGAGCTACTTTATTTTTTATAGGGCATTTAAGCCTTGTAACTTTAAGAGGTAGGTGTTATTCTCCTCATCCCTAACCTCTGCCCACTTTACTCATGAGAAAACCAAGACTCAAAGATTAAGTAACTTGGTATAAATGAAGTGGGACAGCATGTTCTGTTACCATCCAACACCAAAGCCCATGGTTTTCCATGTGTTCATAAATGATCATGATTTGAAATTACATAGCATGTTTCACTTAATGTCTGCAAATTTTAAATTCCTTGTTATATAACATTTACATCTTTAATTTGGAAAATATTGAGTGGAGAAATAATAGAAACAATGTTGTTTATTTACTTTTGTTATTGCCTTATTTTGTTTTTTTTAAAAAAATGTTAAATTGAGGTAACAATGGTTTACAACACTATAGATGATTTAGAGGTGCAGCATCACATCCTTCAGATAATTCACATAATTCAAGCTATTGCCAGCCACTGCAGCATGAGTTTTATCCCTAGCCAGGGAGCTATAACCCACATGGCACAGCAGACCTCTCCTGCCTCACCCACTGCTCCCCTTAGCAGTGTATTTCAGTGGATCCACCTGTTCTGCTACACATTCTGTCTCTGGTGAATCCTCTCACACTCTTGCACTTCTAGTCTACAACCCAGGTCTTGTATACATAAATAAATAAATAAATCTTTAAAAAAAAGAAAAAGAAAAACTTTATCGTCTTACTTTCATGCTAATCCCACAGCTGACATTGTATTCATTTTTCCTTCCAACATTTTACTGTAAATATTTTAAACATCCAGAAAAGTTGAAAAAAAATTAAAGTAAATACCCTTATGCTCACTGCCTAGATTCTAAAATTAACATTTACAATACTTATTCTATCATATCATCTACCCATCTGCCCATGCCTATCTACCCACCAATCTATCATTCTGTAATCTTTAATCAGACAGTTCAGAAGCCCAGGACAAAATGCTGTTAAAAATACTGCTTTGTGAGCAAAGGTTTGTTACTTCATCTTGGCATCGGGGTCTGCAGACAAAACCACTGATGATCTGAAAGTCTACTTCAAAGGAAGGATGCCAATAAAAGCACCAACTGCAATCAGTTTCAAAATGACTTACAAAGTCTGAATGGAGGCATAGCCTGCCCACTTATAGCAAGTGTTGGCAAGAATGCAACACCTGCCAATTGGTCCAGAGGATGTCCCTTTACTGAAGATCTAATTCTGAGTCACATTTTGGGCTTTCTTTCTTTCTTTTTTAATAACTCCTGGGACTCAATAGTGACCTGAACAAAAATAAGACATGGAAGTGAATCGTGGGATAATAAGGCAGGAAACCCCCTATCTCTGCCAAAGGGCCAGATGTCGAAGATGGAGATGAAGGATCATGTTCCCTGAGCACCAAAAATCTAAAGAATGTATAGTGATAGAGAGGAGCAGGACAACTCCAGAAAACTGACACAGCTAAATGTTAGGAGGTAGAGTGATCAATACAGCTACGGGAACCCGAAATCTGGGCCCTGGGAATTGTGCACAACTGGTTTAAAGCCATCATGCCCACTTAGACAGATACCTGATTTTCTGTCCCTGGAATATGCTGCTTCATGCCTTATACTCTCATTTCACACAATTATTGAACCAAATGGAAACAGTCCTAAAAATGGATTTGAAACTAAACTTTATGGGAGCCCCATAAATTCCAATGTATGTTGGTAGTTTTTGTAAATCAGGAGGGGGAAGTTCCGTGGCTGCTCGACTCTAGCTGTTGGGGGTTTCTCCAGTAAGTGACCAGAGATTCCTCCTCCCACTGCTAAAACCACAACCACCTAGTTTGGGGATAAGCAGATGTTTGCATAGTGTTATCACCTACCAGGAGACCACTCAGAGCTGAGCAATTAGAAGAATGCAAAGAGGGAATTTTGGAACAACTTAGCAACTATCTTGCAGTAATAGCAAGTAAGGAAAATGTCTACTCTAGCTAGAAAATTTTTTTCTTTAAAAAAGATTTATTTTTATTTATTTTTGCATAGAAGAGCTGGGGGTATAGGACAGAGTTGTGGGAGGTGAGAGGATTCACCAGAGACAGAGTAGGGAGCAGAACAGGCAGATCTATTGAAATACACTCCTAAGCAGGCGAGGCAGGAGAGGTCTTCTGTACCATGTGGGTTAGCTCCCTGGCTGGGGATCGAACTCATGCTGCAGTAGCTGCAATGACTTGATAGTGCTGTGACTTTAACCCCTGCACCACCAGGGAGGCCTTCTAGCTATATTACTATTGGGACAGTTAATTATTTATGGATTTCCCCATGGACAAGATTACTTAGACTTTGGCTAGAAAAATAAGCATCTGTGATAACAGTTTATAGAAAAGAATTTAAAAATTAAGCCAGGACATAGTTATCTCAATGATTTAGGGGGATGATGAGAGAGATGAAAAAGAGCGGTGAGGAATCAGTCATGTTGGGAAGGGCTATCAAACTTGAGTGGAAGGAGAGAGCTGCAGGGGAGTTTGGGAATGAAAGACTACTTGTGGCACTGGAATCATCAAAATTGCTGTGACAGCTGTCTAATTCTCCAGAAGACCTGAGCAATTGTAAACAGCTCAGGTCACTGAAAATGGAGAATATCCCTCATTCTTGGAGCTGTATGTGTATCAGAGGAGAAGAGGAAGGAGTTATATAATCTTCACTCATACCTCCATGGCTTCCTCTTAGGAAGTATTAAGGTCTTAGAAGTATCTGGAAACAATAAAATTTTATAATTAAGTAAGTAGGGCTATGTTTATAGTCAGGGGTTGCTATGGACTGAATTATGTCTGTAAGTTGAGCCCTAACCTTCAATGTGGCTATAATTGGGGACAGGGTTTTAGAAGGTAATTAAGGTTAAGTGAGGTCATGGGGAGGAGTCCTAATGCTATGCTATTGGTGTGGCTTTATAAGAAGAAAAAGAGAGAGAGATCTTTCCACACTCATCTACTGAGAAAAGGCCAAGTGAGGAGACAGTGAGGAAGTGACCTTACAAGACAGGACGAGAACCTTCTCCAGAACTGACATGGTAGCACCCTGATCTCAGACTTCCAGCTTCCAGACTACTGTGAGAAAAAGACTTTCTGCTAAGCTACCCATACATAGTGTAGTATTTTGTTACGGCAGTTCTAATACAGAGGTAATAAGCTCAAAGTAGGGGCCCTAGTAGGACTCTTGGTCAAACACATGGTTTTGCTTTTTTGTTCTCTTTCATTCTCATTTTTCCTCTCTCTTTTCTCAAACCCCCTTCTTTCTCTCCAATTGTTTTCCCAAACGAGTGCTCTGTCCTTAAATTCCAGCTGGTTGGTAGTGATAGAACTTGGTAACATGGTATTTAAAAGGGGTTTTTCAGAGGACAGGGAAGCCTTGGATTAGGGGATTTCTATGTGCTGCTCTAGTATTCCATGTTTCCCCTTGACATTAGTATTTCTTTCTAGACCGTGGGTTCCATGAGAACAGAGGCCTTTGTCTTGCTTCCTGGTATATCCCTGGCATCTAACAGAGCAAAAATTACCAGACTAATCTCTGTCACAATTCTCCCATTTAACTTGTCAACAGACATCCAAGAAAGATTTAATATGAGGTAGGCACTCTACCTATGGAAGATAGTAGTACAGTGATTCTTCAAGAATGGATATGGAGGGCCTTCCCTGGTGGCGCAGGCCGTTGAGCACAGCACTGTGAAAAGCTGTCTGCAGCTTCTGCAGAACCAGTTTGATCCTGGCCCGCCAGCGAGTGTCCCACATGGCGAGGGTCCCACATGGAGCAGCAGACCTCTCCTGTCTCGTCCGCTGCTCCCCTCAGCAGTGTATTTCTTCAGTATGCCTGTTCTGTTCCCCAGTCTGGTGAATCCTCTCACCCTCCCGTGCATCTGGTCTATACCCTGGTTCTTGTATAAATAAATCTTAAAAAAAAAATAGAAAAAAAAAAAAGAATGGATATGGAACCAGTAGCGTCAATATGACCTGGACTTTGTCAGAAATGGAAATCTTGGGCTCCACCCTAGACCTCCAGAATCAACTACTTGACTCAGTCATTGCAGTGGGAAGCCAGCCATGGAGAATATATAAATGGAAGGGTGCTGTTGTGTTCCCGAAAAACTGTATTTTACTAAAACTGGTAATAAGACAGATTTGGCGGGGAGCCATACTTTGACAACCCTGTTCTATGGTATGGATTTTCCATTGAGTGCTAGAGAGTAGATATGAGTTGTGTAAGAATTTTGCATGATCAAACAGCTAGCTAGTTGACTTAAATAAAGTTATGCAAATTAGTGGTAAGGCTGATGCGGAGAACTTTCATATGTTGAGTAGCTTTTAAGAGGCACAACAGAGTATTGTTGAATTTCTTGGAATAAAAGGGCTTCCATTTAAGCAGCAATTGTGAGGCTTAGTGACGGAGATGGGAGGAGTTCCACGGTATGGAACATCTTATGCAACTGGGGTTTAGCAAATGTTGCATTAGTTTCCTAGGCCTACCATAACAAAGTCCCACAACCTGGGTGCTTAAACAACAGAAACAAACATATTTTCTCACAATTCTGGAAGCTGGATATCTGAGATGCAGGTGTTGGCAGGGTTGGTTTCTTCTAAAATTTCTCTCCTTGGCTGGTAGATGACCATCTTCCTGTGTCTTCATGTGGTCTCTCTCTGGTGTCTGTGTTCTAATCTCTTTTTGTGAGAATCAGTCATATTGGATGAAGACCTGTCCATTTGACTACATTTTCCTTTAATTATTGTCTCCAAGGCCCTATTTCCAAGTACAGTTATATCCTGAAGTACTGGAGGTTTGCATACAGGCTTCTAATGTCTTCTCACTTTGACACATTTGAATATATTGGGGAGGGGATTATATAAATGGAAGGGTGTGGTTGTGTTCCAAAAACTGTATTTAATTGGGGAGGGGAATGGATTTATGATGGTCTGTTAAGACTAACTTGCTACTACCTGAGACAGTGACCCCTTCCCAGTGTGCTTTCGGGTGTTCCCCTACTTGGTCTCTGCTTGCACTCACTCAGAATAGTCCAAGGAAGGGAAAACAGGAAATTCTGACTATTATTAGATAGTCGCGATTATTAAGGAGTAGGTGGACTGATTAACATTCTTTAGAAAAGTGACTGAATGAAAACAAATCCTAGCTCTGTCCTTAACATCTGCCCCTCAACAAGACTAAGGGTGATTTGTTAATCCACAAACTCATTTCAGGGGATGTTTTCTAATAGAAAAACCTCACAATTCTATTCTAAGTACTTCAATGTCTTTGGGTACTGAAGATTTCTTTGAATTTTGTCTTTGATCTGAGGACCTCCCAGAGCTTTGTAACTATATACAGGATTACATATTTCCCCATTTAAATAGAAATCCCAAAGCGCAGAGGTGTAAAGTGTCTTGAACAGGCATTTCGGCATCTTTATTAGCAACTGGTGTAGAGCAAAGGATCTTTTGGACGAAAACAGTGGTTTGGTTTTGTTTATGTGCTAAACTTCTTTAGATATTAATTCCCTTTTGATAGATCATGTGCAATAGAACCATACTGTTAAAGAGATTCAGACATACTGTGAGTAAAATGGTGTTTTCCCTGATATTGTAAAAATCAAGTAAAAGGTGGTTCTGAAGGCCAAGGTCAGCCTTAACTGTCAACATCTGTAACATAGTGCATCGCTGCATTTAAGAAACTCTACGTATAGTTATGGGGTTAATATTTTTTGAATCATCTGTAAGCCAATGGAAATTAAAAACTCTGGAGAGTTACAGGGAGCTTTTGGGGTGCGGTAGGTGGGTTTTCCTAGGGCAGGGCTTTTAGTGTAGGCCTGCATTAGAATCACTTACTGGTTAAAACATTCCTACATCTACACTTGACTGATTCAGAATAACTGAGCGTTAAGAATCTCCAATTTAAACAAGTTCCCAGTGTATTCCTGATGCCCAGAAAGTTGAAAACCAGTGAATTATAGGAATGTGTTCTACATTAAAGAAAAAAATAAAATCAATATAAAAGAAAGCTGAGGACATCTTCAGGAGAACATTATCAGGAAAATCAAGAAATGTAATGTATTAAAGTCAGAGGAAGATTTGAAACCAAGAAAGATTTCAGGCAAATTATTGGTTGAAAATACTCTGCTCTTAAAGAAAAAAGTGCAAACAGTGCTAGCATTAAATTACTTCATAGTTGATAAAATATGAAGATAGCACTTACAAACTTCAGATCAAAAGGTATTTTTCAATAAGATTTTCTGAAATTAAAGCAAATTCTTTTGAAATGAAGGAGCAGTAGGAAATGTACTATGTAAAATCCTATTAACTGCATATAAACCCAGAGTCCTCAGTCATTTGGCTATGCTAACTTGAGGTTTAATTTTATACTATCTATGAAAAACGGAATTTGAACAGAATTATTTCTATAAATCAGGTATAAATTAATCATTTTTAGTTTCCTTACTAAAACCAGTTAATGACTTCTCTAACCTCTAAGGCCAAAGTCCAAACTCTTAAAGACCATTTGCATAGCTTCCCTCTCTGTATTTCCCAGTGCCCTAGATTTCCCTTTCAGCCTCTCCTCACTCTGATCTCTCAGATACCACCATTATCCTTCTTCTTGCCAGGAACCTTCCCTTTGCTTCCCTTCTTCCCTAGCATGAGAAGGAGCACTTGACACAAATTGTGTCATTGCTAATAATATTGACAGTGGGGAAAAGTGGACATGTTTAAGATAGAGTGTAATCATGAGATCCTTCTGAGCACTTGGGTATAAGGAAGAACAATAAAGTAAGGCAAGAAATTAAGGGTGACACTTAAATTTTTGACTTGAGAAGTGAAAAAATTAAGGATTCAGGGGTAATTATTACACATTGGAAAAACAAAAGTGTTGAATGATTATAAATTGTGTCCATGCCAAATGTAAGATGTGTATGTGGAGCATATATTAACGTGGAATAGGATATAGGAGTCTGGAATTCCAGAAGCGTTTCAAAGCTGAAGGTAGAGATGGTATTTAAAGCAGCAGCAGTAACTAAACCCCTGAGGAATAATGATGGAGAGAGGAGGAAAGGGGCCTGTTGGATGAGGAGGGCAGGAGTAGCAAATAGAAGAAACCAGTGGGGAAGAAAGGAAACCAGGAGGTGCCCAGAAGGAAAGGAAAATGGTTCAAAAATTGGGTGTGTTGGGCCTCCCCTGGTGGCGCACCAGTTGAGCGCTGGGATGCGAAGCTGCCCGCAGCCTCTGCAGCCCTGGTTCGATCCTGACCCCTGGTGAGGGTCCCACATGGCGCGCAGACCTCTCCTGCCGCCCACTGCTCCCCTCAGCAGTGTACTTCGGTCCCTCTACCTGCTCTGCTCCCTGCTCTGGCTCTGGTGAATTCTCTCACCCTCTCGCGCTTCTGACTGTACCCAGTGCATGTATAAATAAATAAATAAATAATCTTTAAAAAAAATTGGGAGTGTTGACACTATTGAAAGCTGTCAATAGGTGAAGTCAAACAAGGCCTATGATTTGGTATCATGGAGGCCATTGGTGCCGTGGACAAGGGCAAGCATGATGAGTAGGAGCAATGGAAGTTCGTGTGGTGTGGGCTGCTGGAAGAGGCACCACTAGGAAGTGGTAACCATGAGCAGAGAATACTCTTTTAAGCAGTTTTGCTGACAAGAGGAGCACATAAAGGGACTGCAAGATGATGATATGGGATAAACGGGGTATTCTTTTTGACTGCAGGAAGATGTAAACCATGCTAGTGTGGTAAGAATGACTCAGGAATGTGGAAGACAGTATGATATAGGAGAAAGAGATAAGTATCTGCAGGATGAGATTCTGAAGGATATAAAGGAAAGGCTTGTATCGATAGATACCAGTGGAAAGCCTGGCCTGTAATGGCAGCTGGGAGTGTTTAAGGCAAGGCTTTTCATACATGTGCAGATATGTGGATGATTTTGGGGTGTGAGAAAGTGAATATTTCTGTTTTCTCATTGATGTATGATTCAAGGTTATTAGATGGGAGTTGATAAGAGATGGGATGGAAGGTTATTAGATTCAAGGTTATTAGATGGAGTTGAGAAGAGGAGGTATGAAATTGTTCAGAGTATGGGGGAAAAAGAATGTACTAAGTAGTAGAATTGCCTGTATGCCCATTTGCAATTTGTCATCACAAAGTTAAAATAACAGAAGTCATTATATTTGGGAGTCTTTCTCATGCAAATATCAGATGTACCCTTACTCTACTGCCAATGTTTCTTTGCTCTAATCTGTTAGTTCTGCCTGGATGCCAGCTCTTTAGGAAACCTATGTTGCTCTGCCAAGTCTACCTTTGATGCCCTCCTATGATCTCTGCCACTCTTACCATGACCCTTGTGCAATCATCCACTTGCACATCTGTACCTCATTTCAGACTGTAAACTCCTTGAGAACAGAGATTTTTGTTTTGATGTATGTTGCTCTGAATTCTCACCTCAACTTCAAATACATTAGCACACAATAGGGTCTAGACATATACTAAACAAATAAAGAAATATGATCCATAAGGCAAATAGCAATTCCTCCAGTTTCCACAGTAGCATCAAGATTAGATGGCTTGACTGCTAATTAATTTTTTTTTACCTGTTTATGACCAAACCACTAACAGGCTCCTAAAACTTAAGAGTTCAGCTTCATCTTGCTGAAGTTCCCAAATTTACTAATTACGATTGTATGCAAGTCAACATAATTTCATTCTTTTTCTTTATAAAAAAGAGGTTTACATTTTAGCTGGTTTCATTTCCTCAACTTTAATCCTGTAAGGATGGTGAATAGGAAAAATTTATTCTGTAGCAACAATGGTTTAAGGAGAAAAATAAGCACCAAATTTGTGTTTTAAGTACAGTGTAACAGAACTACACATCATATTTTGTCTGCCAGGTTATTTTCCTTTTAGGATTAGAAACCAACAAGTTGAAGTAAAAATGTGCTTCATATTTTCACAAACAATTGTAGAAAAAGAAACATACACTCAGTTATATATGTTAAAATGCTTAAGAATATATTGAATAAACTTAATTAAAAGTTAATTTTAGCACAAAAAATAGATTTAACACATAATCAGGGACATGAGCCTCAATAGTATTCACTTCCCCTTTGCTAGAGTGTAGATATTTTTTCTTTGATCATAAGTTATTGTAATGACTTACTACTTAATAAGAACAGAAACATTTTACAAAAATGCAAAAACGCATTTATCACATAATCCTCACAAAACCAAAAACCTTGATATGTACTTTTAATCTCCAATATAAGTAAGATATAAATAAAATGAACCTTAGAGAATTAAGACTCATACAAAACCTTTGCTTTCTGGTAAAGGACAGAATCTAATTTCAAACCAAGATTGATTGAACTCCCAAGCTGATTTTCTTTTCTTTTTAAATTTAATAACATTTTCTGGATTTACCATTGTTTTACAGTCCTATATAAATTTCAGAGGCCTATGTGGATAGAAGCTTCACCTCACCTACCACCAAAATTCCAGTGTCATCCCACCATATGTTCCCCAATGTTCCAAGCATCATTATTCACAACAGCTAAGACATGGAAATAACCTAAATGCCCATCAACAAATGATTACATACAGAAGTTGTAGTGTATGCCCTCAATGGAATATTATTCAGGTATGAAAAGAGATGACATCTCTCCTTTTGATTTTCTTTCCCCAAACCAATGTGGCAAGTCCCTTATTGGAAGTCCCTTCTAACACCAAAGGCTCTACTATTTTATGATTTCTAAGGAAATAATGAAGTTCTTGTCTCAATATTTCTTATCTTGACTCATTAGTAACATTAGTGGAGGAAAGACAATTCAGAATCTTAGTGCTTCTCCTGTTCTCCAGGTATGCCTCTGTGGGCCAAAGATATAGTAACACAAAAGATAACTTTCTTTAAGGAGTAAGTGGCTTGACCCTTGGGCAACACAGGTTTAGACTGCCTGGGTTCACTTACACTTGGATTCTTTTCAATCAATGCATAAATGTGTTTTCTTATGATTTTTAAAAACATTTTCTTTCCTCTAGCTTATTGTTAAGAATACAGTATACATTTAACATACAAAACTTACATTATGTTTATGTTTGGTCAATAGCAGGCTATTAAGTTTTGGGGGAAACAAAAGTTATACTTGGATTTTTGTGCAGAGCGTTGGCATCCCTATCCCCCATGTTGTTCAAGGGTCAACTGTAATACTGTTTTCATTCATTTTATTACCTGAATCTCTGGGGTAGAGAGCAAGAGGATTAAAAAATAATTGCCAGGACCAAAAAAATGCTTTACAGATGCTTGTGAAATTGATACTATATGAATGAGTTTTTGTGTATAAAACCTAAATTTATACTTCTCATTAGATTAGGTTTTTAGTTTTGAGGGATTGGATTATGTATTATGTAATTATTAGGAAATTAATATTTGTTTCAGTTCTGTAGCATGCTATGTTTGTTCTTGCTATAAATTTATTTATTTATACAAGAACTGGGGTCAGGCCAGAGATGCAGGAAGGTGAGAGAATTCACCAGAGACAAAGGGGGAGCAGAACAGGCAGACTGACCAATAGCACTGCTGAGGGGAGCAGCGGGTGAGACATATGGTGGGATGACACTGGAATTTTGGTGGTAGGTGAGGTGAAGCTTCTATCCACATAGGCCTCTGAAATTTATGTAGGACTGTAAAACAATGGTAAATCCAGAAAATGTTATTAAATTTAAAAAGAAAAGAAAATCAGCTTGGGAGTTCAATCAATCTTGGTTTGAAATTAGATTCTGTCCTTTACCAGAAAGCAAAGGTTTTGTATGAGTCTTAATTCTCTAAGGTTCATTTTATTTATATCTTACTTATATTGGAGATTTAAAGTACATATCAAGGTTTTTGCCAGCCGGGAATTGAACCCGTGCTGCAGACAGCTTCACAGCACCAGCCCTCAACCTGCTGTGCCACTGGGGAGGCCCTATACATTTATTTTAATAATTATAACATGATCCATAAATTTAAGTCTGCAATCAGCAATGCACAATACTTAGGGAGCATCTGACACATGACATGGCCAGCATCACTTAATTATGGTAAATATTTGTAATAACAAACATTTGTATAGTGTAGTACTTAAGAGTTCATCATAGGAGCTAATTCCACAGATGAAGGAAAAAGGGTTAGAAAGGTTAATGACTTCTCCAAGCTCAAATTGCTAGTACGTGGCAGAATTGGCATCTGGAAAATACTCACAGAGTGCATGAATATAAACAGCTTCCTATCACTGGGATAACATGTTTTTATCAGAAAGACAATCAAAGACTATGAAACACCTTGAACTAGCAATTAGGGATAAGAAGTCATTGGTGTGAGAACATTAAGGGCATTGTGCCTATGAGACTATGAAGTCTGAGTTGAATAAGAGTAATTATAGGAAATTATGAGGCATCTATGTGAAAGGGCAATTGTAGCACAGTGTAAGGAATACTGAGCTGAAAGATGGAAGTCAGTGGCGGCTCATCCGGAAAGCCGGGAGTTGGGCTGAATGAATGATTTGGCTGGGACATTCTGTTCTTATCCAACAGATAAATATCCTCTGGCTCTACCCTCTGAGGCGACTTCCTGCCTTGTAGCCAGGTCCTCCCATGCCCTCTAGCTCATGATTGGTTTTACCAATAAGGACCCTTGGTAGAGATGGGAGGAAGAGAAGTTAGGAATCACCCTTGACTGTCCCCGTGAGGTCTCCAAAGGTTGTGGCTCCTCTCAAGGGCTCCTCTTTGCACAATTCTCCCCTTCATGTGGCACTAGTCTTCAGGCCTGCATCCACATACTTGTGCTTCCCCTGTGGTCCTCCTGCCCTCTTTCCAGGTCAATATGGGTATCAGTAACCTTGTACACGAACTCTCCTCATAGCATCCCAGTTTGAATGTTGCTCAACTCTGATACATTCTAGAAGATTCCTCTCTATGGTAATTCTATACAAAATGTCTTTGTGAACTATTGAAGCTGATTTGTTTATTCTTTCCCAAAGTAATGATTCTTGTTTTTTTATGTGAAGTTCAGATCATCTCCAAATTATTTCTAGAAGAAAGCGCTCTGTTTTTTAAAAAGTAGAATTATTGTCCACAATCATAAGAGAGAAGTCAAAAGTAAGTAAAATAAGGGCACAGCTTTATTTCACTACAAGGCAGTAAATACACTGTCATATCAGAAGTTCAGTGCTGGCCATCTTGCACCACTGGCTTAAGGCAGCAACCGGATATATATCCCAGTCTTTTGACCCCAGCTGCCAACACAGGTCCTGTGTGGCAGTTCTGAGACCATACACTTAGAAACCAGGGGGAATGTTGATAGAACATATAACCCCTGAATTAAAGAACACTCAGGCTGAACTCAAAACAAAATAAAGGACATTAACAACATAGATCTCCCAAAAAAGAAGTGCAATGCATGCTCTTATAAACCAACAATAAAAAAAAATGCAAAAAAATCTCCCAAACAAGTTTTCCAATGTATTACAAAAGGAAAAATGTAGATATACATATATATAAAAAATAACAAAAGTTTAAAATACTAGTGCATAGTCAATTACCTAACACCAAGTTTCTTTTCTTTCCATCCAAAGCTCTACTGCCCCTCTGACACTAGCAGCATGTCTACAGGCTAAGACCATAGCAGCAAAACACATTTTCCATTTGGCATTTACAAAATTAAATTACTGAATAAAAATATAATTTTTTATAAAACTATTTCATACAGTAATAATTTTAAAAGCAAGCTAACAAAAAACTCATACAATGGTTTAGTACAACAAATGTACCTCCAATGTTATTAACCATAAATGAGCATTTACAATCTCGATTAATTATCTCATGGTAGTAAGCTGACATTTATAGTAATGCATTGTGTTTAGTGATTGAGAAAAGTGAAATATTGGAGTACATTTTTTTATGTAAAATTTCAAAACCCCATCGCAGGAAAAAAATACTGGTCTGTTAGATCTTTGAAAATACAAATAAATCATCTTATGTCTTTAAAAATCTGCATTAAGATATTAACAACTGATTACAATTCATTACCTAAGAATTTAGGTAAGACTGTTATTTATTTATTAAAAAACATCTTTTTAGTTGGGTGAAATCCGGTCAGATTTCATCCACCTAAATGCACTTGGTGCTGCTCTCAACTGTTGTACCACAACAAAAATAGGGTCTTCTCCCATTCATGAAAAATTTCATGTAGAGGATGATATATCCCAAGACAACTTGAAGTGTTCTGAAAACCATAATGCTTGTCTGGAAACATCTCACATGACCAGAGTCTGGGTTGAGAAGGCATTCACATATTTCCGAGCCTGACCGGAAGCCGATATCTGATCTTCCGTCTTTCCACAGGATGCAGCCTCCCAGGCACCGCTGCAAGGCTAATGGAGAGAAAGAGGGTAAGAACAAGGCCACACAAGAAGTGCATCCTTTAGTCACAAATGGATTCCCAATCTCAGCAGAGCCAGTTTTGACCTACAGAATGCAGGTGGTTGACAGCAGGAAGGCTTTGGCAAATAAAACCTTCATCCTCTGAAACCCAGGAATCTAGCATTCTCAAGTGCTAGCAATTATCAAAAATGGTTCATCACTAAGAGAGAAAGGCCACTCCAAACAGTATCCTAAGATACAACTGCATCTTCATACTTGAACCTATTGTCTGTTGGGCGATTTTATCAAGATAATGATGGGAATGAGCAGAATCCGCAGGTATCCAAGGTGACCTATAGTCTTTTAGTCATTAAAGAAACTCCTGAGTGTTTTAGTCACCTGAGCAAAAAAGCTTCCTGAAGCTGATCAACCATACTATATTGATTGATCAACCATACTATATTCATTTTCTAACTGCAATATCTTTTTCTATCCATTAATATAGAAATATGTTTTTCAGGATAGCTTACATTTTAAAGACACATGGAAAATACAAGATAGACCAAATACCAATGGGCAGAATTCAGATTCAGGTCCAGGGTTTGAGACTTCACAGACATGATCTTATTTATACAGAAGAGGGAGGTTCACTCTTTCTTTAGTTGGGCAGGAAACAGAGACGGGGAGAGGGGAGATAACTCATTCAAGGCCACCCACAGTAAGTAGTAGAGAGGCTTTGAATCGAATTCTGTCTCCTGCATAGCCCTGCTTCTGCCTTCCCTTCATGTTGCCTCAAACTAAAATATCTATTATTTGTGACTGACTTAGTTCCCAAAAGGATTTAAGATATTCAGACAAATTTTAGGCACTAAATACAAGATAACAGGGTTTACAAAGTGGACCAGACAGGGTCACAGAGAAATGTAGGAAAAATAAAAAATATGAATATGGGTGAGATTTGCATAGAAAACACTTGCCATGAAGTACATGTAAACCTCAAGCTTGATTCTGAGCTTCCTAGCAGTCAAAGCATAGAGGAAAACAAATACAAGTCGATACAAGATCTGGTATCCATGAGTTCAAAATGAAAGCCAAAGCTGGTTTAGAAAAAACACAACTGTTTGTGGTATTGACATCTAAGAGCACCACTTTGTTGTGGAACAAAAAATTAAGAAAGACCTCTGTTCCCTAGATCCTCGTGTCCTTGATGAGACAAAAGGAACACATGTAAAACAGGGGGAGCAATAACAGGCAGTGTGAGAGGTGTGTGGTGTCATGCCCAGGTGAAGATGGATGTTGAGGAATTAACAGGGCAATGCTGTAGGGAAAGAGCAAGAACAGACAAGATTTAGACAGTGGGAAGGAAGGATCAGAACACAGGTAGAGAAACAGCATGAAGGAATCCGGAAGCTGAATTTTTATACACTGCTGGTAGGAGAAACAAGGAGAGGGAGAGAGAGAGAGAGAATGGCTTTAATGACAGCACTGAATGTGTTTACTATGTGACATACATGCTTCTGGGTATTTTGCATCATCTTGTTTAATCTACACACAAACATTTGTAGCACAGGTAGGAATCATTGCACCTGTTGTACAGACCAGGCAATTTTAAAGTACCAGTGAATATAAGCAACAGCTTCAAGGTCTGCTAGGTAATTAGTGATGGAGCAAAAATGGGGATCCAGAGCCTGATGAGGATCAGATGTTACTTCCATACAGTGCATGTCGGGGGGACGGGTGAGTGCGTGTGAAGTGAGGGCAGGTCCTGGAGGGCAGGAAGAAGCATTCACATGGGATATGGAAGTCCACAGACTTTTAGCAAAGAGGCTTGATAATTTCAGGTGAAAGTGGTATTTGGATGGTGATACTTTTCCTCACCCAGTAGCTGGAACAAAGTTTCAGGGACAGAAGGTTTACGGCACCATGTTACTAACTTGTCACTTTTCCTAAAACACAAATTGCATGCCACAAAACACAAATCTAAGACACAAATCTGCCATGCCACCTCACCACCCACATATGTCCAATTTCATATGTGTTTACTCTGAAGGCTCAACATGTAACTTGAAATATTACCTAGCAGGATGAATGACTGTAATATTTTCTTGGAATTGTGTATCATAAAAATGACAGGACAGACAACAGGGATTCTGGGCTGACTCTAGCCAATGAGTCATATTTCATATTTTCTAAATAAACCCCCAGGATTGTTAGAGCATCTTTGAAATAGTTCTAAATACATGATATTTCTCTAGGCTCAAGCAAGTGGGATAAATATACAAATTTCTCTGTGGTGTATCTGCCCATCCAAATTCCACATTTAATTTAGTTGATTGCTTACATGCTGTTGCTTCAGTTTTTGAAATATAGCACAGGCAGCACCAAATAGTCACTAGAAGTCATTGAAAACATAAAAGTTAATGGTTATCATTTTAGCTGTCAAGCTTGTATGTGTAGCTACTGGAGCAATGTGACATAACATAACTAGTGCTCGAGAGTGATTAGTTCAGGAGGGTGGATTTTTCCCATGGAGTCTTGCTGGTGCTAAGGATGCACTTTGCAGGGTTTACAGTCATTGCTGTACAGAGGGCGAAGAACATACATCTTACAAAGCAAGTGATCAAAGAAGTGGAATGAACTATCTTAATAAACTAACATCTTACATGTAAATGTAAATCAACATAAAGATACACAAACAAAAATACAAGGAGACATTCAAACAGATGGGGTGGGAGAGTGAAAGTGAGATTAGAAGAGAAAGGGAAGGAAGGATTGTTTTGTGAATATTTTCCACTGAGCTATAGAAATTATAGGACTAATTTTTAATTTAGAGTTCAATATAAAAGAATCAATTTTTAATTTAATTCATTTTAAGTAATTATAGCATTAATTTTCTAACCATAAATAAAGTACCTTAAAATATGATTTTAAAACAATCCTACACTTGCTTTTTCGTGGCAATATAGTACTTAGTTCTTAACTGAGAACTTCCCAAATCTGTTCAGGAGAGCCTAATACTAAGTATTATTAGCTTAAGATATTTTCAACTCGAAATTGCTCTCCCATGGGGCTCTTTGCTTTGTTCCAGTTTAGCCCTGGTATTTAAAAGAAGGACCAGGTATTTAAAACAAGGCCAATATAAAGCAAGTAGTATGTGTTTTTAAATAGTGTTTTGAGGAAACTTTTCAAATAGATAGTTTCTCCTAAGTCATAACAGACTTTATGAAAAAACAAAGAAAATTGACTGAATGCCAGAAAGCAGAGCACTCAGGGACTTAAGAGAGCTGAGCTCAGGGCCTCGGAAGGCAAAGGACCTGGACCAGCTGAATCTCTTAGTATAGAGCGACACCGCGACCCAGGAGCCACTGTGCGCAAGCACCACCATGTGCAGAAACAAGAAGGTCAGTGTGTGTGCAGAAACAGGAAGGAAAGTGGGTATGCACAAGTGGGCAGCTCCTTTTTGCACTGTGATGGCACAAAGCAAGCACTGCTCAAACAGTGAATGGAAAAGCGGGTCAGACAGAAAGGAAAGGAAGAGCAGAAAGTCAAGTACTGGGTGAGAACAGGAATGCTTGGGTCCAATAGTCAAAATGGCAGCTGCCTCCTCTTTTGCTATTTCAGTTTCTTCCTTACCTTGAAGCCCTGGGGACCTGGGCCAACTTTTCAAGCAGACAGAACAGTTTTGACAAAGGAGGATTAAATGTCTTTGTGCTGGAAGAATATTTTTTAGTAGTGTCATATATACTTCCTTATTCCTTATTCCCTCTCCTTAAATTTTATGTTCATTTTCACTAAGAATTTCAGAAGAATTATGGGACTTCTGCACATGAATTCCTGGTAAAGTACTAACCCATGGTGCTATTGCTGACATGTCACTCTACCCTAATTCATTTCCAACATTAATAATCCTACTACACATCCTCCTCTTCTTGCCTGCAAGTCATTTTGCTTCTCCTGTGATGTGTGTTTAATTGCCCCTGGGCATATGTGAACTGTAAATAGACTGTCAACGCTTTAACTGGGATATCCTGCTAAAGCTCTTTAAATAAACATTCAGATCCTTTGTAGAAAACTCAAGAAATAAAATGAGACAAGACCATGTCCACAGGGGGTTTTCTGTCAGAATTAGATAATCTTGATATTTTCATGTAGAATATGAACAGTTTTTTCATCAGGCTGAACAACTGCTACTATTATTATTATATTCCTATAGCAACTTTTACATAGCTGCTGATGTCAAGAATCCTGGCAAGGTAAAGCTTTACAATCACAGACCTAAAGGGAAACTTGGATTAGTCATTAAAAAAAAAATTATAAAACAAAGCAACTTCAGAGATGGTAGTATGTTTTTCTTTTTTTTTTTTTAAATAATGGTGTCCAAAAGAGTAAAAATTATCTGATATCTAATTCTTCTATTTAATTCATCTGAAGAAAATACCTTCCCATTCATGCAGCTTTTCTCAGTTCAACTTAAAAGCTGCACATGGCATACTTGTTTAGCTTATATATTGAAAGCGGGTCACTGAAAGACTACTGACAGCCATGTGAATCCTGCCAGGGCAAGTGGAAAGCAATGACCTACATGGAAAACAAAATGAGCAAAGAGGTGTTCAGGGGAGCAGGTCAACAACACAGAACACTACGAAATGCCTGGAAGGATCTACAGCACATGTACACAGACTTTCCATGCCTGTTGATATGCCAACACAAGTAGAAGAACCAGTAAATAGAGAAACCAGTAAATCAGTTGTTTCATCTCCATAACACCAAAGAGCTCTGACTCTCTTTATTTCAGGAGTCAGCTGAATCAGCGATCTCTTTTGGTGACCCACTGACACAGTTCTGCAAGAGTGGAACAGGGAATGAGAAAGCATGCTAGAGGAAATAATACACCACAATGCCAGAAGATCTGGCTGTTGGGGAGGCCTCCTGGCCCAAGTTTCTAAGGACAGGAACTGTGCACAGCCTTTGCCTATAAATAGGTACCACCCATGTACATTGGCAAGTGTGCTGCCATTTTGAAAGCAGTAGTATATCCATTTGATAGTCACAGCAGCTTTGTGTGATGAATGGCGAATAGACTATGACCCCCAATCTATAGATGAGAACATTCTGGTCTGAAGGGTTAATGCACTGGAGGCATGCCATTACAAAATGGTGGAGTCCATACTAGAACCCCATATTCTGCCTGCATGCTAGTTCATTCAAGGACTAGCACTTGTCAGCAACACAGAGAGTCTGTCCTATTTTTTGAAAAATTTACAAACAATTCATATGAAGATAGGGGTGAAACAAAATACATGGAATAAAAGGAGTTTTGATTGCTTGCAATAATATTTGAAGACTCTTTGATGCTGTGCTAATGTCTTAAATAATAATGGCTTGATAAATGTACTTAAAGTCACTGTTTTAAAAAAGTAAAGCCAAGACAAGCCAAGTCAGGAAATTAAAATTTAAGGCTGTCATTCTGTGGTTACAAAAAAGAGGAAAGTGGGTAAGTAAAAAGTATATGAATACATCTTTTACACTTGGGTTTTAAGTAGGAATAAAAAAAAAACCCTTTAAGGGAAAAATACAGAAGTTCAGAAGGCTTATAACTCTAGTTTTGAATCTATCAATGAAACTGTTCAGTTTAAAAGTGTTTATTAGCATAAAATATTATTTCAAAATGTAAGCAAACTGAAAGCATACTGAGAAAAATAGGCTTTTCTTCTTGCTTTGTGTGTGTGTGTATCTGTATGTCTGTCTGTTTCTCTAGAAGAAACTTTAAATAGCAGAGTTCAGTAGCATTTTGACACTGAATCTGCCTTTCCCACCCCAAACTGCAAACTTTCTAAGCTGAATGTTGATTTCCTCATATGCAGTCAGTTCACACACTTCCAGATACCATCCTCTATGTGACTCCCACAACGAGGAAAAAACACTATAATGGTACACTGTAGAAACCTCACATATGCTCAATTATATGAAAGATACAAATCTCAAAATGTCTCAACATTTTTATTATAAAAGTATCTGCTTGCTTTTATAATTTAAATTGGAGAAAATTTAAAAATATCCAACAATTATAAGATTATGCAGCTGTCATAAATTCCTCTTGGAAAAAGATTAAGCATAAACATTTTTAGAAAACCAATCATGCGGGCCTCCCCTGGTGGCGCAGCGGTTGAGCGCTGGCCTGCAAAGCTGCCCGCAGCCTCTGCAGTGCTGGTTCGTTCCCCGGCCACCGGCGAGGGTCCCACAAAAAAAAAAAAAAAACAATCATGCATTATTTGTGCATAATGGCTTAGAATAGCCTCTATTTAAACATGACTATATAGATGGGGGATATATAGGAAGTTCTGAGTTACTAAGACTCATCACTTCTCAGTGACAACCCATATAACAAACAGGCACATGTAATAACCTGATTTTGATCTCTGTATACCATTTCCCACAAAAAAGACCAGAGCGCCTTGGAGAATGGCTGGTTCCAGGAATAGAGGAAGGAAATGTGTTAAATGAAAGCCATTTAAACAATATAAAATTGAATATTCTGTTCCTCTGTGGCACTAGCCACAGTTTAAGGGCTCCATGGCCCCAAAGGACTAGTGGCTGCTCTTGGACAAGAGCACACTGGACATTTCCAGCATTGCAGAATTACTGGATAGCACTGGCCTACAGACGAAAAGAAATGTAACAACAGTGTGTGAAACTATTTCAACTTTGATCAAATTAATAATCAAAGTATTCTTTATTGAATTAAAAGAAAAATTTAAATATAGCCTAAGAATTAGAAGATTAAGGAATTATTATTAATGTTCAATAATGGTATCAGGCAACACATAGAAATGTATTTTTTTAGAGCTACATCTGGAGGTATATAAAAGTAAAATGTTACACTGCATAGAATTTACCTTAAACTATTTCAAAAAAGTAAATGAACTAAACATGTGAATAATTGTTAAACCTAAATCACAGTATATTTTTATATTCTATGTATGTTTGAAATGTATTATAAAAAAAGTTAAACTCATGGCTTTGTTGCATGTCTAATTTTAAAGTAACAATGTAATTACACATATTTATGTGTAAGCATGTGTACTTATGCTTACACGTAAGTACACATAAATATTAATATGCACATCAGAAGCTGAGCCATAAAAGCCCATATATGGCCTCAAAAACAATAGCTGCTCTATCTAAAGTATCATTGCCACAATAAAGCCAGAAACAATTAACAATGAAAGGACAACACAATGTTGCAGTTACCATAGCCTTTGACAAACTTCTCTTGTATCTAAGTAATGCTATTTTAATAATAAGATGGATACATAATCAATTAGATCATATAAGTGGCAAGTATTTTATGTTTTGGAAGTTTTAGAATTTAAAAATGTTTTGGGAATGAGGGCTACTTGTTTTAATTTAAAGCACTATGACAAAAATGTCTTGACTGTTTTGCTAAAGTCCAATTTTATATTATTACAAGAACAAATAATAGATTATATTAAAAAAAGTTATAGAGTATATAAAATACTCTTGAGTCTAAGAGTTAGATCCTTGGACAAATGCATTGTATGTTCAAAATATACCATGCATAAGAAATCTGCCAAATGAGGTCAAGTTGAATTATATGATAAAGCATTATGTTTTAAACAAATGTCACCAAACTGATGAATACCTACATAAATATAATTGATTTCCAATTCAGAAATCATATATTTTTATGGTATCAGGAGCTAGATCTCCATGACTTAAAATGGAGACAATTTGTGTGTACCATTCATTAATTCAGTGACTGTTTCTTAAAATGAATTATCTATTTTAGCACATTATTAAAATGCATTTGTTCTGTGTAAATCAGTAAACCATATTGAGAAGATATATTGATCTTAAAATTAACTTTTAGGCAAGTTTATCAAATATGACCACTTGATAAGCTAGACATATATACTAGAAAATACAGACTAATAAAATAGAGTTACTACTTAATCTTGAACTCAAACAAAACTAAAACTTCCATCAAATAAAATACAAATTATGTGGATAATAAGATCCCATACTTATTTTTAAAAATGCAATAGTTCTAATCATTTTGTATAAACACTATCTGATGAGAGTAAGAAATTTTAGGATTCAATCTTAGGAAATAATCAGGGATTTTCAACTTACATAATGATTTGGTTTGCACTTTGAGATTTAGAATGTACTTTCTCTAAAAAAAAAAAAAAAGAATGTACTTTCTCTATACTACTAAATGTACAGTTGAATCCCAGACTAGGTTACAAAATATATGTAAAACTATCTAGCTTAAAGTACGAAAAGTATTAGTCAGATTCTGTACCCTGGTAATCAAGGGTTAAGTAATTTGGAAAGGAAGAGGGAAAGTAAAACAGAGTTTCTCCCTTTGGACCCAGGATCAGCTACCGATAAAATTGTGAAACGGCTGACCTTTGCCTTGACATTCTTTTTATCCCTTTTCTGTGTCTCTCTTATGTCTTAGCTGAGTTTGTCCTACTCCTTATCTTCCAATTTTATACACCACCTAATCTTCTGCTCTAGGGCCTACAGGCCTCATGGACCCAGGGGCAACTCCAGACTTCCACAAGAACAGGTTTTCCCTACCCACTCCCCAGTCAACACTCATCTTTCACCAAAGCAGGAGGATCAGACAGAGGTCACAAGGAAAGCACTTTGATGGAATTAAGAAACAAAATGTGCCTATAAGTCCTTCCAGCTGTATTTGCATTATTTAAAAAAATGTTAAAAGGCACAAAAACTTAAAGAAGGGAAGTTTCATGTTTCTCACAATTTGGGGAGAGAAGGCCTATCATAATGATGGGCAAGTCCTTTCCTTTAAAGGGCAGACTTTCAAAGCACGCCTTCTTGCTAAGTGTCTTTAAATTCACTTTTGATTCCAGGTTCTCTCTATGCAGCAGGGCTTATGTTCCTCTCCATAGACCATCGGGGAGAGAAGGGAGGGCCCTGCAGGTGGCTGGACACTGGGCTATTTAATGTGGGGAACTGCTTTAAATAATTTAGGGGAGCAAATTTGCATTCCTATTTACATTTGGCTCAGGATTAATTTGGAGTTTGTTGTGTTTCATCAACATACACCTACTTCAGGGTTACAAGGGAAATCTCTCTCCATGTAAAACCCAGCAGCAGATGGTTGGCTACAGTTAAGTCAGACAACAGTGACAGCTGACATTCTTATTCTGACAGTAGAATATATTGCAATTATTTTCTAGCTAGCTAATTTTAAATTTTGTTTAAAATGTAGACAATGTCTGAGCTTTGTTGGCTTAGTGAGAGAGCTTCAATAATAAACATTTTGGAATGAAGAGTAAACTCTAGCCAATAAATGGCACAAAATTCTTAAAAGCCGAAGGAGATACTGACCCAGCCACAGTCACAGAAAAGAAATGCTCCATATCATCCTGTTTTGGGAAGCTGCTCTAATAAAACTTTTCAGCATGTAATGAGCAGTAATAAGGAATTTTAGGTTTTTTTAGACATCAAGAATTGTTTCAAAGCATCACCCTTCTCATGTCTAAAATTTTTTTTTGGAAAAAAGATGACAATTTTTCAGCAAATGACTTTTAAGATACCAACGTTAGAACGGTGATTACCTGCAAGGGACTCGCCAGGGACCTGTTTTTAGGAACTGTAAAAGCTTTGAGAACATTGTCTTCATCTTCTGACACCGGTGTCATTAAAACGGAACTTGTAAGAATATTCTAAAGGGAAAGAATAATTTGAAATTTAAATGAGGTTAGATAATATGAGAGCTGACACAATTCTAACAATTTAGAAAATCGATTACTACAAGGTGGTACATATTAGCATAAAAATAATACAAGTATCTGCCAGAAATTCTCTTCCTAACAAATTAGAAGGAGAATTCAACTATACACTAACCCTAGTTCCCATCATGGCAAACAACACCAAAACAAAGTTTCAGGGCCCCACATATTTCTGGGAAAGAGGTAGGCACTCGAAAAACATCTGCTAAATAAATTAATAAATACATGTTCTTAAAAGTGAAAGATTGTGAGTTTCTGGTAAGAGTTATCTCCTATAATGGTACAATGCAACTTTAGAGCTACAAACTAAAGGCAGTATAGTATAATGGTTCAAAGTATGGAATGTAGAACCACACTTTCTGAGTTCCACTCCAGAAGCCCCACTTACTAGCTATATAATCTTGAGCAAGTGACTAAGCCTTTGTAGGCCTCAGTTTCCCTACTGGTATAATGGAAATGATAATGCTACCAACCTTGTAGGGTTGTTGTGAGGATTAAAGGAGTTAATGCAGCTAAAGGTCTTAGAATAATACTTACTACTTAGTATGTACTGAATAAATCTTAGCAACTGTTATTAGCTCTGATTTTCCATTCGAGAGAAAAGGGCAACACTCACAAATTATAAACTTTAGAAGGGCAGATAACCAAGTACTAGAAAGAAATAAGCTATCAGGGCATAAAAAAGACAAAGAGGGAACTTAAGTTCATTTAATAGGTGAAAGAAACTATTCTGAAAAGGCTACATACTGTATAATTCTAACTATATGACATTTGGGGAAAAGCAGAACCATAGAGAAGGTAAAAATATCAATGGTTCTCGAGGTTAGGAAAGAAGGAGGGAGAATTCAATGATGCACAGAGGATTTTTAGGACAGTGATGGATGTAAATCACTATAAATTTGCCCAAACCCACAGAACTTACAACAGCAAGCGTATACACTATGGACACTGGGGTGATATGATGTGCATCATTGTAGGTTCATCAGTTAAAACAAATGTCCCACCCTGACAGGTGATTTTGATAATAGGGAAGGCTATGCATCTGTAGGAATAGGGGGTATATGGGAAATCTGTGCACCTTCTTCTCAACTTTGTTGTCAACCTAAAACTACCCTAAAATATATACTCTATGAAAAAATTGTGGTAACCAAAGCAAAGCAATATTGGGTACAATAAAGGATATCTACTATGGACACCATATTTGGCACTATATTAGATGCTATATAAAATGAAACAAAAGACAAATTAGCAAAGATGACATAGAAGACAAATAAATGAAGGGAAAATATAAAATTCAGCATTCCTTTTTCATGGAAATATGTATATTCATGCAGCAGATTTTTAGGATGGATTCTCAAATCATAGAGGGTAAATTGAAAAAGTCTGCGATGGAATGAAATCTGTTTCCAATATGTAAACAAAATCTCAACTTCATAAGTCAAGATTAATAATCCTAAACAAATAATTATGCTAGAGAGAGTATTTAGAAATAAGATGTCCTAAAGAGTGGGAAGCCACATGCCACACTCAGAATTCTGTGAGGCTCCCACATCGCATAACACATGGGCATGTACTTACTGGCACATCAGCCACAGGCGATGCTTGTGTGAAAAGCTGAGTGTTCAGACTCTCCCCTTCCCAGTGGTTTGAGCAGAAGAAGTTTCCTGCTTTATCAGTTGGAGATTCCACCTAAAAGCACACAAGAAATGCTTTATTATTTTTAGCACTATACCTACCCATGAAAAATTTAGTCTCCAGTAAATTTCTGTAAGATGAAGGAGGCCTGAAGATCTAATGTACAACATAGTGACAACAATTGACAATGCTGTATTGTATAACTGAAATTTGCTAGTGTTCTCATAAAAAAAGGTATGTATGTGAGGTGAGATGATAGATGTGTTAATTAGCTCAGTGGGGTGGGATCCTTTCAATGAAGTATGCATCCATTAAATCAACACATTATACACTTCAAATCTCTTACAATTTTGTCAGTTACATTTCAGTAAAGCTGTAAAAAAAGGGAATTTTCTGGCAGTCTCTAAAACATTTACCTGTTATGAAAATAAATTTAAGAGGGATTAATCTAATCTGTTGGGGTGACTCCTTGTCACCAAGTTAAAACTCTGATCCTTGCTAGTTAGATGCCTGTTATTTTATACTATGCATTAAATATATATATTATATATATATATATCTGTGATAAACAATCAGTAAAAAGCTGTTTCTTTTTTCTGAATCCTTTCTAGTTGTTTTCTGTTCAAACATGAAGCAGATAAAAGGGGTGTGGCTTCCCAAATGAAAGGTCAAAGGCCTGGGGTTTGACACTACCTCCTAACTGCATCTTGTATGAAAATCTTTTGTGAAAATTGGTCTTGTTAGTTGGTGTGAAGTCAGACACATCAGGGCCGCCCACAGGGACAAAAGTCTCAGATTCGCAGCTGTTCCTTCTAAAGGATCTCCTGTTTACCTCTTGCTTGATCTTCTTCAGTAAAGGTGGTCCATTTTCTTGAAACTCAGCAACAATTCCAGATTCATCAGATTCCTGTTTGATCACATCCTGTAGGTCATCAACTAGATGAGATGGTGTCTGAGGCTAAAGAGAAGAGTGTGTTTGTTGGGATGAGAGGAAAATTTTTTTGTATCACCACATCCAGTAAGTCTAAGAATTTTGCTAAAACTTACTAGCATCTTAAGGGGGCCGTATTTAATTTCTTGAGCTGCGAGTGCATGTTTGAATGGTGTAGGAGTCCTTGGAGAGCTTTCTAGAATTGACCTTTTGATAGCTGGAGTTCTGAAGCTTTAAAAAGAAAACAAGGTTGGCTCAATATTAAAAATAACATATATTTCTTACACTGCTCTACCTATTAAATTTAATATTTTTTTCTACTGTATGCAGTAAGCTCAATTGATCTGGAATTGGGTATGCTGGCTAATATATGTACTGTTAGGAAAAAGACAATAGGACAGCACATATTTTCAAATATTTCCAAATATTACACACCAAAGTCTATGAGCATTAGAATAGTTTTCATCATTCTTTAATGGTTTTGAACACAAGTTAGTACCCCATTGGTCTTTATAATGACCATAAGCATTGTGACAATATGATGTCACTCACGTACAAATTAATTTTATGTATTCATTCAAACAGGGCCCACAATAGGAACATACACTAACTTTTATAAATACTTAGTATTTATAAATACTTAGTATAGTATTTTATAAATACTTATAAAAACTTTTATAAATACTTTTATTATACTTGGAAATAATAAAATTTCACTTTATTTAATGGTTTCTTAAAATTTACATTGGTGGTCTCTGCCATTTCTTTGAATTGGTTAAGGCTTAACTGAAAATAAATGACTACTTAATCACTCCTTAATTTCTAATAATAATATTCCTCGGGATGTCAGAAGAGGTCCTATTTATGTATAAATTTCCAAAAGAAAAAAATAAGATTGAAAAAATATGAACTAAGAGTCATATTCATTCCTATTCAGAAGCTTACAATAAGAGATGAAAGAAGTTTGAAAATCTTGCTTTCACTTAAGAAAAAAAGGTCCAACAGAAAATACACAGAAAAACTGAGTGGAAAAACTATATGAAACTCCCTCTGCATATATACAGGAAATTTTGAAGTTAACTACAAAAGGCAATTTAGTTTATACTCCCAAATTCCACCTTTATGCTTGGGCTAGACATATTCAATGTGGGAATATATATACAAGTGTGTTCATGTGACTAAATCCACATATATGTATCAGACACTTGGGAACTATGTACTATTAATTATATATATATATAATTAAATAAGATTAATAATTTTATTCTTAAACCAAGAACTTACATAGTATTTTCCTTTTGAGTTTTCACAGTCTGCTCTCTATGAAGCGGCGTTGTAACAGTCAATTTGTGACCATTGAGAGGGGTGGAAGTTAAAGAAGGCATTTCCAAGTCTAAATTTCCATGGTTACTGGAAGGGTTGAAGAACTACACAAGGGAAAAAAGAAAATTTAAAGTTAAAAAAAAAAAAACCCACTAAACATTGATTCTTTATTGAGCTCAACTTAAAAAATCACAACTTTTAAACAGTAAATATATTTTACTGACTCACTACACAAAATGACAAAGAAGTTAATGAGTATATAGTGTTGGACAGGATATTGTTTTATTTCAGTTGAACACCCAAGATTTTGAGTGATTTCCAAGAAATAAAATCTCAGGTTAATGATGAAAAGCTTGCAAAATTCTAAGAAAATAGTAACTATACTATATCTGCCACTCTTTATTAACATTAAAAGTGTTAAAGTGATGTTTTGGAAATTGATTTTATCTCCCTTTTATGACCCTGTTTTCTCTAATCATCTACAAACCATTATTATAGGTTTACATTATGTTGAAATTTCTTGAATATCAGTGTCTCTCAGAATACTGATATTTTGGGGAAAATAATAGGTGTTCCTCTAACAGTTCCAAGGTAATATAAATGTGGGTAACCTACATATCATAATCTTCTTCAAGAAATTCATAATGCACATCCATTTATTAAGCATTCCTAAAGGTCTTGTTGTAAAGAAACTAAGTTTTAACTTTTTTAATTCACTGTTTCCAAATATATTTAGATGATTGTCTGAAATATTTATCAAAATCCTGCAGAATTAATATTCTCCAGGACACAATCTGGAAAATACAAGCAAAAAATAAGATTTTTTTTTTTTTTTGGTGGGCACATGATTTGTTCATACTGAAAGATGTTCTTAAAAAAAAAACAAAACCTCAACAGACATAACTGGAAAACTGTTTTAAAGTGCCAAATCATCTATTCACTTCAATTATTTTAAAAACAATACAAATCACTCATAAGAATTACAATTTTGATGCTTAAAAAAAGATATGCAACAAGAATTTCATTTGCAAAAACAATGCTAATCAAATATTATGGCACAACTTCTAAGAGTCAATGTTGAGAAATTGAAATTAAAACATAGGTTATTTCACTTCAGCTTTTGTTCCTCATCCTCTTCCAAAATTTTTCCCACTTTACACTGGAACCATTAGAATTTCTAGTTGCATCCCAAACTTATCTAAACATAGTTTGGCTGCTCCTCCCCTGGGGAAGTGATTCACATAATAATGTTTACAAAGAGGCAGAAACACTGTTAAAAAACTTAACAGGAGTGAAGGAATGGGAGGAGAAAAAGGGACAGAATGTTAGCTTCTGGTGTTGGAGGAAATAAAAGCACATCCCATGCAACTAACCATCTTCCAAATCACGAAAAGGAGAGGGAATGAAGACAAAATCATCAGTCAGCCTACTAACAGCCTATATGCTTGGGGAGACAGTATGACTTAGCAATAGCTAGATTCAAGGACAAAATGAAATCAGTGAGGGTATCAGTAATTAGTCATTTGTTCCAAAGGATTAGTTTCTAGATTATTAAGGCTCAAGTGTCTGTTGAAAATTAGTAACAGCTGTGCAGAAATTTGCTCTACCTGTGAGGGGGAGAAGGGTAGGCTTTTGACAGGGGAACGCTTGGGAGTTGAACTGCTGACGTCAGCAAGTAGGAAGGAGCTACAGTCTCCAGTGGCTAAGGGGCCACTCTCCTGGCCCCGCTTTTTTCGGAGGATGACCAGTGGAATTGTGCTGTGCCTCGCAGGAAGTGAGGGCTTGAGCGAGTCAAGCGAAGCCTCACTCAACTTGCGTTTGTTCACCCTCGTTCTAGGCTCTCCTGCAGGTCTAGTCACATTGCCCTCTCTCTGCTGAAGCTGTAGGGCTTTGCCTGCGTGATGTTGGCTAGGTGAAAAATCTGCTTCTTCAAAGAATTCAAAACTGCTGAGCTCACACCATGCTGAAGAATCCTGAAACAATGTGGGAGGCGCAGAATTTTGAGACAGTGTGTGCCTGATGTGTGCCATCACCTGAAACACAGCACTGAGAAAGACATGCTGAATGCAAAGAAAACACCTGGGCTGCTCATCTGACTTCTTGAGAAAGAGCTTCAAGATTAGCAGTTGTGCTGTTGCTCTTCATGAGAGGGTCTGCCGAGCTGCCTCGAGGCTGGTTCCCCTAGCGAGCCGCAGGGACCTCCCAGTTATCGCTCAACTATATGGCACTCAAAGCAAAAAAGGAAAACTTTTCTAGATAGCATGTTTGGGCAATGTTTGTCCCTTGTCCAGTGGCCATGCAATAAGTGCTTTCTGATTAATGGGGAAACCAAGGAATTGAATTGAGGGTCTGCTTTTGAGGTGCTGAACTCAGCTTTGTTTCACCAAAGGCTTATCTCAGCGAACCAACTGGGACTGCTCATCAATAATCAACATTTTGTGGAGAAAACCATGGGCCACCAATGAATTTACTGTCATTTCAAGTACACTGAAAAAAAGAAGTCATAAGCTCTGAGTAAACACAATTATTTAGGTACTATCCAAAATGCAGGACCTCCCTGGTGGCGCATCCGTTGAGCGCTGGGCTGCGAAGCTGCCAGCAGCCTCTGCAGCACCAGTGCGATCCCCGGCCCCCGGCGAGGGTCCCACATGGTGCGCAGACCTCTCCTGCCACCCACTGCTCCCCTCAGCAGTGTACTTCGTCAGTCTGCCTGTTCTGCTCCCCGCTCTGGCTCTGGTGAATTCTCTCACCCTCCTGCGCTTCTGACTGTACCCAGTGCTTGTATAAATAAATAAATAAATCTTAAAAAAAAAAGAAATAACAAAATGCAACCAAAAAAAAAAAAAGTTAAAAGTAACTCATACATCTTTCTCATGACCCAAGCCCTACTTATAGATCCTGAACTTCACTATTTAAAAAAATACGCATTTTGAAGGAAAAGTGTGAGGAGCTAGGTAGCCATGAAATTAGATCTTTGAAAAAACATATGCACTAAGACTAAAGTCATACTTTCACCTTTACATTTATATATGCTGAATAACGTGATATTTACTACAGAAAATGGCAATGATTAAAGAAATGGGTTTCCTAATTCCCCTTCCAAAAATATGAACTTGCCTTAACCCGTCTACTTACAGAATCTATAAATTGAATTGTTTCTGCAAGTTCTAAGATGTTCACATTATGAATGGTTCCTTGGTGGACGATCATGCACCTAGCTGGAGAGGCGCTTTCTTCAGGTAGGGAGCCAGGATCCACTGGCAGGGATGGAATGGAGTGGTGTTCCTCCAAACAGGAAACAGGTGCACTGTCTCCATGAGGTCTGGTGTGGTCAGCAATGGTGGTGCTGTGCCACCCGGGGTAGCTGCATGTGTGGTTCTGTGTCTAAGGCGGGGGGTGGGGAGGATAAAGAAAGAGTGGAGAGAAGAAAGGGAGAAGGAACTTAGCAATAAAATTGCACAAGGTATTAGATGCTGTTGGAGGAAAGATAAAAGCAGTTGCATCATCTAAAACTTACGCCTCTGAAACAGTTGTCAAGATGTTTCCTTTTACCAATGCAAGACCGGGCTTTTTGATGGTGGAAGAGTCCCATCTACATGATTACCTTAATTGTCATCATAAAACTGCAACTAGAGGGACTACATTGACATGTGCATGCCAACTCTCACATGCAGTGTCTTAAAAAGCTACTTGAATGTAATTTCCAATAGCACCATAAATGCCATGAATTAAGAAATGCCCTGTTCTTAATTCAAAGTTGTGAAAAGGGTGGAGAATTCAATAGATTCGCTTTCATCTGCATATATTCTTGCTGCTTCTTTCCTTTTCTAATGCTATGATTGCACTGATGCCATGAAGGGCTGCCAAAGCAACGTGGTTAGGAAAGCAGAAGAGCAAATTAACAGAAGTCTCCTTTCAGCATGACCATGCAACAGGAGAAATTGCAAAACATTAACTAGAGTTAAAAAGTGGTTGGACATTAGACACATCATCATTTTATTATTTAACCAAAAAAGAACCTTATTCCTAAGAATACCTACTAGGTGTCACAGCTCTTTTATTCTCTCGGGTACTATCCAAAATATAAGGTTTTGCTGTCCAATCATTAAAATAGATACAAAATTCAGTAATGGCTCACATAGCTTTCATGCATGCAAAAAAAAGAGAATTCCTAATGTTATCTATGGAGAGATTATATAGATGTTTTTTACATGTATATACTGAACCTCCATCAAATCAGATTTTAAATTATGAGTTATGAAAATCTAGGTTAAGAAAAGAAAGAGAAAAATCAAAGGAATAGGAACCAGACACACAGCTTCATGGGGAAAAAACAGCAAATTTTCGTTCATTTTATCTTGGCTAGTCTTGAAATTGATTACAGTCCTTAGTCTTATTGAAAATAGAAAAATTGATGATGACACTCACAATTGAATACTGAGTCTCTATTGTAACAAAAATGTACTAATTTCAAGGTATTACTTCCTGGCAGCAGCTATATTTTATTACATGTTTAAACATTGTTAATGGATATATAGAGTCTTGATTGGTGTCATATTTAGAAGAAAAGGAAAGACACAAAAAAGCACTGGAGCAAAGCTACTATCCATTCCTCCCCCCACCACACCTCCCATTCAAGCACAAGGTCACTGTCATGTTCTTACTGGCAGAGCCTGCTGTCCTTTGAGTTCATTCTCAGTTGACATTAAGAGTAACTCTAATTCCTTTATTCGCTTTTCTTTCTCAGGGTCTTCATCATTACAGTGTCTCTGAAAGTGAAAGTTAAGAAAAAGACAAAACTCTGATCAAAAGGTGTAAATACAATGGTTGTGGCCAGCAGTTCCCAGGCACCACAGACCCAGAGTTTTAGCTGAGACTAGAGCACACGCTGACTGGTGAGTTATTTCAATTTATAACATCAGAGAGGCTGAGAATTCCAAAGCAAATTCAGGTGAAAATTATTGTTTAGGTGAAAGAAATAAGCTGTGCCTCTCACAGCACATGAGTTTTCTCCATGAGATAGTCTCAAAATGCTCTCACCTGAATGGCCGCAGCAGCTGGCTGAGGGACATTGACGATATTTACATGTAACGCTACGGGATATGGGACATGACTGGAGACCTAGATCACAAAGGCAAAGCAGACAAAGGCTTAGTCATTCACTATTATCTATGCCTCAGGGGACTTGGCTCCCTGAATTTTGCTCTAGAAAGAAAAAAAAAACTTCATTGAAAAAGTTCACTAAACCAAACTTTAATTTGAAATTTTAGCTAGACCTGTTAAAAATAGCTATAGAGTTAAAACATTATAAGGAGCAAAACTTAAAGTGCTCGCCAATCCTCATAGGAAGTATTCTTTGATTAAAGAAAAACACAACAAAAAACATAATCTAAAATACATTCATGAATATATAAGTTTTGATGGGAAAAGCTGATAGCAGCAGTTGTTTATACATAAAAATGATTTTCTGGGAATAATGAATTTTAGTAAAAAAACCACAGATACTCCATGCTTTGATCTCTACCTCCCAAAACCATGTTTCCCTGAATACTTATTAAAAACCCAAAGATTTCCCCTAATTAAAAATATAGAATGTTTGTAGTCTTCTATAAATTCATCTGAGACCTTTCTGCAGAGTCTGTAGTCAAATGCATGGAACACATAGAGAGTAAAAACTACTTATGAATATGTTTTGCATAGAATTTGTATGTGGGCTCTATTTTCTTAGGTAAGTTTCATCATTTATTATTGTTAGTCTTAAGATGAAATTTTTTTTTATTTTTCCTCTTTATTCTTCTGTCCAACCATTATGAATATTTCTTTCCCTCATTACAAATACCTAGAAATGAGGAAGGGCTCATATTGGTCCACAGGAGGTTTAAAAGGAGACATCAAAGAATGGTGTCATACACTTGCTCCTGACTCACAGAAGATGAACACTGAGGGAACCAATTACGACATTCCCACTGAATCACCACTCGAATCAAACTTAAAATTTCATCTGCCCAATTTCAGTGTCAATCCATCTTCACTTTAAATGCAATGTTCCCTTCACTTTCATTCTGAAAGTGAAAAACAGACTACAAATGTAATTTCATTCCCTCATTCTTCTTTAGCAGTGCCTGATGAGGTAGATTTATATTTAAAAGCTAACTTCGAATTAGAGTTGAAGCAGGAAGTTAGGCTCACACAATCTGGACTGTAGTCTGCATTATTTCTGCCAGCTGTTTAATCCTGGACAAATCAATATCCTCATTTCTCAACACATGTCAGGGATGACAATATCTAGCCCTGTCTACTTCAAAAGGTGTAGGTGGGGATTGATCATGATCATGTTTTGGATACTTTCTGAAGAGTAGCAACTGCAAGTTTATCTTAATACCTTGAGTTAACATAACCATTTCTCATAAGCCAAATCCCTAGGAATGGCTTACATTTTGTGGATCAGAAATGTGGTAATAGGAATACTCATTATTCACTGAAGCCTGGCCAGTCGGAGGGAGTTGAGCTGAAGGTGAAGCATGAGCAAAACCCATTAAATGACTGTTCTTCTGAAAACTTGTGGCCAATGCTGGCTGGCTGGCTTTGGAAGACTCCTGCAGATAACCTTCCTGTTCCACCTTCCGACGCATTGTAGAATTCCAGTGGTTCTTGATAGCATTATCAGTTCTGCACAGAAATATGTCACATAACAATATTACAAAACAAAAATTTCAATTCAGATTAGAGTTAATTGACAGAAAACTGTTTCTAACAGAGACCTTTTGGTCCACTAAGAGTCTTTTTTTTTTTTAATTGCTTTGATCTCTACCTCCCAAAACCATGTTTCCCTGAATACTTATTAAAAACCCAAAGATTTCCCCTAATTAAAAATATAGAATGTTTGTAGTCTTCTATAAATTTTGAGATCTTTTAACTATTTCATTCCTTCATGAAAGAGTATTTTCAACACAACACTGATGCTTTTTTCTATTTGTGGTAGAACTAAAAGTTCTGGCTGGTCTAGAAAATTACTGATTTGAGTGTGGTTTGGCAAGGCCTACCTACCACAATAGGCATTCGATAAAGTCTGGTGAATGATAATGTTGCTGCTGTCACCTCTCTGTCCACTCTTCATCTTGAATGGCACTAGCCAGAAATTCTGAATCAAAAAACAACAGCAACAAAAATCCCACAAAACTTCCACTTTTCAAAACCACCCCATTTGTTTTATGACCAGACAGGGGTGAGAACGAAAGACGGGATTCAGAAGGGAACAGTGCTAACTTCCAATATGTTCTCATACTGCAAAGCATTTTTACTAAAGTCTTTCAATTTTCAGGAAAACAGTTTCTCAATTCAAAAAAACCGTTTTAGCCTCTCTTTTACTATTTCGACGGGGATGGGGGGATGTAAGCTAAAGAAAGAGGAAGTTCACTAGCCCCTTAATTTTTTAGAAGAATCAACAGCATATCCTCTCAGACCATGCAGAATAAAAAGCTTCCTTTTACTAACTTCTTGAATTCTCTAAACTTATACTGAATCATGAGCAATGATATTCTTTGGAATATCATAAAAGAACACTACACAATCCAGCAGAGTCATGGGCTTCTTTGAAATGATCCTTTCTCCACTTTTGGGTTATGAAGCTCAAAAATGAAAATATTTTCCATCTTACTTTTTTTAATGTAAAATGTAAGTAAAAAATTATGTTTCCAAATTAAACAAAATCTGTCATAACTTTATAAGAGGGGACACAAATGAGCTTCCATAGAGATGGTTCATAAGGTGATTTTTGTGCCTTTTTCATCAAAAAAAAAAAAAAAGCTATGACACATTTTAAAACCTAGAAGCAGTATGATGATTCTAGAAATACACTATTTCTTTCCTCAAGTGGTATAATGAAATGAACACTGTATCAGGAAAATGGTGGCCAAGTTCCTTCTGGTCACTTAAGCAGCTGTGTGAAATCTGTCAGACCAGAGAGAAACCATCTATCCTCAGTCTCCTTCTACGTGTTTAGAGTTTTGTAGTTTACAAAATGCTTTGGCATTCATTTTACTTGATACTAACATTGATCCTATGAAATAGGTTCTTACTCACTTTGCAAATGGGGAAACTGAGGCCAAGGAAACCTCAATGATTTGGCCCAAGGCTCACTATTGGGTAGATTCTGGAAGTCCTTGACCAGATAAACCTTAATTAAGATCTCCTCTAGTTCTAAAAGGTGTGAATCTAAAACGTATGGATACTTATGATTGATAAAATATATGTCACTCACCATACATTTAAAACAGAATGTTCAATACCCACTCCCTTATGCATCCCCATTAATATATTTTGTACATATTATTACCGTCCAGGCAGTAGCTTTGCGATTTCTGCCCATCTGTTCCCCAGTCTCTTGTGTGCCTGGTAAATAATTCTGTCTTCCTCTTCTGTCCAGGAGGTTTTCTTAACTTCTGGATTCAAGTGGTTATGCCACCTCTCCCTACATTGTTTTCCAATTCTCCCCTTTAAGTGCTTGGCAATAACAGACCAACGTTTCGGACCGTATTTCTGTACAAGCTCTATCACCTTCAGATAAACACACAAAAATAACCTATGTTTTAATGTCATATAATGAGTCAGAGTAATCATTCAGTGTTACAAAAGCTTTAGAAAATTTCTAAAAACCGGCTTTCATTCATTGGAAATACGGGAATAGAGTCCTCTGCTTCCTGTTTGCATACTTTACCTGTCTCCTGCAGCTGGGAAACATTCAACAGAGATGTTTAGGGAAAATTCTTAATTGTGATTCATACAGCTGTGAAGAAAGAACTTACTCTCTGATCTTCTTCTTTGGTCCAAGGACCCTTGATGAGCTCAGGGTTTAGAACTTTCTGCCATCGGTGCTGACATTGCACATCTGTTCGATTCTAGGCAAATAAGATTAAGTATTCACTGTTATATAGGCATGATGTGATAAGTACATGAAGGCCTTGTTATAATATGAATCATTCATAGACAACATATGGAGAAAACATTCAAGAGTAGTTAGGGCATGTTTGGCAAGCCCATCCATCCCTCATTATTTACAGTGTAAGAATATACAAAGTAACATCTAAAGTCAGAAGCACTGCCTCCTGAGGAAAACCATTCTGCCATGAGAAACAAATGATCATCATGTTATACATATGGCTAACAATGTAACTTAAGCTTAACCTGAGTTTGTTGCACTTGGAAATAGCTACATGGACAGAGACTAAGACTTGTTAGAGATCCATATTAATGTTGGACTCTTATGGATACCCACTATAAATGACTCAGATTTGCTTCTCATTCAAACTAGGGGATGCCCTTCAATTCAGTAGCACAGTATTATTATTGCAGAAGGAACAAAGATAAATAAGAGATACAGGACCCTGAATTTGATTCATATTAAGACAGAATTTCATTCATATGAAAAGACCAAAGCAAAATAAAATTGGAATGGGAAAAGGAGCATCTCCTTATGACTTACTATGTTTCCTTAGGAGGAGTCCTGAATAACTCTTGATATAGACTTTGACATATGGATAGAACATTCTAGAAGACAGGGCCATGAGGAACAAAAGCCCAGAAGAGAGAAAGCAGAAATGAATTGAACCAAACGTGCTTACAGAGAGGAAGTAAAAAACAAAACTAGAGTGGTAAATTGGGGCCACATGGGAGATCCTGTGGGTGCCATATTGAGGCAGTTTACATAATAGGTGAGAATTTAAGTCACGGTTGTTGGTTTTGAAAAGATAAGATATAGCAGCATTATAGGAAGCTCCATCTACCACTGGTGCTTGGGACGGATAGAAAAGTGAAAAATTGTAAGCAGGGAAGCCATTGTAACAGTCCAGGAGGAGTAGTCCAAGGAAGGGGTTTTAACTTATGGAAGAAGGAAAAGAGGGAACTGAAGACAAAGGAATTCTATATTTCTTAGCAAACACTTGATTGTAGGGGTTAGGGAGAGAAATAAGTCTAGAAGGACTCCAAAATTTGAAACTGGGTTACCAAAAATATGACAAAAATAGGGACTCTAAAAGAAGCTAACTTGTGGGGGGAAATATCACCAGTTTAGTTATCAACCATATGACAAATCATCAGAATGATAATAATTTATGTTATCCAAATACATGAAAAGATAAGAAGCAAATGTTTAAAATTGTTCTAAAAATGTTATACTTTAACTGTTTATTTAGAAACATCACTTTAATGGTGTATAATATAAACTATAAGTTATGGATCAGGTAAACACCTGATCCTATTCCTCCCCTATTTCTTCAAATGAGCATATATGTAATATCTTAATAGTCTCTTCGAGAATATCTTATTTAAATATTTGGCTGATTTCCTTTTACAGAGACAAAAAATTTATTAACTTACCGGGAGATAATTGGCAATAACTTTCCAGTCATCTGTTCCATTCTGTTCCACCAGCTTCTTTAGCTTTTCATCCTAAGACATTTAAAGGTAATCCTAGTATATCAATCAGTTACTGTAAACTCTGTTGTTAGAGTCAAGGAGGAGAGCAATACCATTATCCAATCCAGAAAAAAAAACCTCTCAAGAGCATCCAACTACAACAGATACTGATATAACATACTGGTGGAGAACACACATTTACAAGCAAACAGACCAGAGTTTGAAGCTGTACTCAGCTATTGATTAGTTGCCTAAGCTTTGGTATATCATTTTGCTTTTCTGGGTGTAAATATTGTCATCTATACCATGGAAATGCGGATGTCAGTAGGGTTACTTGGACATTGCATGAGGTAATTATGTTAAACATTCAGTGTAATGACTGGCACACTGAGTGTTTAATATATTGTAACACTTGAAAGTTTTAATTTGTGAGTAAAAATTAATTCCAAAGTTAGATCCAGTAGATGTTGAACTATGACAATAGACAGAAAATCAGGTAACAAGTAGCTGAACTTCCACAATTTGTTAGTATAGTTTCTTTCACATAAAAAATAGAAGATCACACTTCTTAAACTTGAAGGCACCTATGATATAAGAAAATAATTTAGTTTTTGTATCAATATATTCACAATTTAAATGAGGCCAAACTTATGAAAGCACAAAGACACTAGACATCAAGGGGAAACTTTTCAGTTCACAAATGTCCATGTAAACATGTTCTTTCAAGCTAACAAGCACCTTCCTGTTTCTGCAAAGAAAACTTTCACACACAATGAGTCCCTGGTAGGAACAAGACATGGGACTTACGAAGCCAGAGTCAATGACAGAACTGCTATATCACTAAGGATCATTCAAGTACACAATTTCCATGGGTAAACTATGCATTTCCTATGGACCTCACTGGAAATCCTACCTGGACATCAAAAGGGGCTCTGGTAAAAGTAGGGTGGAATTAAATGGAGTAAGAGTCAATTCAATGTACCCTAACATGAAACGCTCTAATATTAGGTGCATTTTTTGAGAACTTTAAAGAAAAAGCAACCATTTCCATACATTAATAATTTTGCTCCTTAACTACTTTTTCATTCCTATAAAGATCAAGCTTTTGATAAAAAAGAAAAAGAAATTTGAGAAACAAATATATCTCCATCCACTACTGAATGCTTTTAGACCAGATAATTCATGTATGTGGCTATGAAATATTATATAACAAGAATGTTAAATGAATTCATTAAAATGAGACCAGATCTATGAGTGTTTTGTTTTTGGAAATAGTAATTCATTAATTTGTTCAGGGAACCTTTGTTAACAGAGTGGGATACATTCCAAGACCCTCAGTAGATGCCTGAAACTGAGGCTAGAACAACTCTCTATGTATGCTTTTTTCCAATACACACATGCCTATAACAAAGTTTAATTTATAAATTAGGCACAGCAAGAGATTGACAGCAATAATAAATATAATATATATAATATACTTTAATTAAGGTCATGTGAACATGTGTGTCTCTCTCTCAAAATAGCTTATTGTTTTTAATATTTTCAGACTGTGGTTGACCATGGGTAACTAAAACTGCAGAAGGTTAAAGTGTAGACAAGGGGGGGGTCTATTGTATTCTACTCCCATGTCTAGCAATTCTGAGTTCAAGAACACAAAAATGAACATACTTGAACAACTGCCCTGCCCTCAGCAGATTTATAGTCTACTGGAGAGGCATATGTGTTACAGCAACAATAAGCATGAACATGCATCCAGTGGCTGGAGGATGCATCCAACTTGGGGAAAGCTAGGGATGGCATCACAGAATAGGTGGTATCCTCACGGGTGATAAAGAAGGAACAAGTTGTAGATAAAAGTCAAGAAAGAACAGGTAGAGGGAAACAGATGAAACAGGAGGTGGGAAGGAGAAGACCTTCAGAAAAGAACAAATAGCTTGGAAACAGTTGACACAGCATACATGAGGGAGTGTAAGTGCTAACTATGCTGCACATGCAAATGAAGACAAGATTTTGAAGAGCCTAATGATTTGGAGCCCCTCTTCCTTAGCTGAAACTTGGTTTTACACAATTTGCTACACTCCAGGTTTTCTTCCATGTTTTGATAATGTTAGTACTTACCTCTTCCCTGGTCCACCTGGTTTTCCCCAAGTGACGCTTTCCAGACTTGGGAAGCAGTCCATCGTAGTCATGGTCACACATCTCAATGTCTTCATCATCCTCATCACTACTGTATATGCTGCAGAAATAAAAATAGGCAGTTGTGGACTAAAACAAGAAGATTTAAACGATCGAATTACAAAACATACACAAAAGCTCCTCAACAATCTTTTCAAAGGTTACAAAGATAAAACTGAGAACTGGCACAACAAGATTGTTTTCTGCATTCTATTGCTCTCGTTCTGTAAACTGGTTCTGCTGTTATTGGTATCCACAGATACGGCAAAGGACCTGGCACTTTCTTATTGCTCTGCATGTTTAAACCTGCTGTTACTGTTAGGCCAGTGACAAGTTACACTTTTGGCAACCTTCCAACCAATGAAGGTGAAGTTTAAAACAATGTTAAGGACAATTAAAGGAATGAGAGTCCATATCCTTTATATAAGTACACACTCAAAATCTTTGGCTTACAACATATCGCTTAAATAATATTTCCCAAATAAAATAAATAACCCAATTGTGTCAATGCAATAGGAACTGGTATTATATTAAAAGAAAAAAAAATCAAGAAGTAATACACCCAACAATATAATTATAGTCATCCCTTAAAGATTAGAAGAGTAAGAGAATCTAAGAGGAAAAGATCAAAAAACCTGAGGACAGATAAGGCCATCAAGTGATTAAGCTGCTTTGTAAATAACATTACTATCAAACAGCTCAAAACTCCAGGCCAGGTTGATCCAATTTGTGGTCATGTTGACAATACTCAGTTTCCAGAATAACTAGGCCACTTGATAGTCAGAATCTTACTTACACTTTTGTTTTTTCTATCTCTGACTAATTAGGATCTGAGGTATCTTAAAACATACCTATTCAAAACTAAGGGATTTCCCTCAGGTGGGTTTAAAAAGAACTCATAACTTTTGAAGTAATGTTATACTTAATGCCTATTACTCATATACTAAATAGACGAGAATAATTTTTACAGTTACACAGTTTACTTTTGTTATATATTTAGTGATAAAATTTAATATGAGGAAAATTATACTATCTTAGAAACTTCATTAAAATTTGCCATGGGAACATTGAAGAATCCATCAAGCTGAGTCCAAAGCAAATAACAATACAAACCAGTATCATAATGTAAATGATTTTTTAAATGAAATCTATATTCACGGCAGGTTTTGTTTTCCCAAGCTAACTCTCCAATACATATCACTGACCTCTAGAAGTAAAGCAAAAGTGTTTATCAAAAATCCTCAAATTGAGATTTTATCATTTAAAACTATTATTTTGGGCAACAATTTGAAAGACCAGGAAGCAGGGTGACAAGTAGGATGTGTTCCAAACTTAAAATACCACCACAAAAAAGGCCACGAAACTATATTTATGATCTATAATTTCTTTCATCTAGTGTCTATCCTTTTAAACACGAGCCTAATCCTGTTTCTCACTGTCAACAACAGGATCTAAAGAACTTCTGATTAATAATTACAACAGCTTTTCCTTAATAAAAAAAAAACACAATCATCGTAAGATGAAAAAAAAAAAAAAAGCTATTATAAGCCCAGCGCTGTAAGTCAGCATTTTCTTAAAGACTCATAGGGAACTCTTTGGAAAGCCCCCAACGCAGTGGCACCTTGGTGAAACATCAGGGATACGAAGAAAACCACAGAAATCTGAAAGTAGCATCACAGATTCAACTCAACTTAACTTTTCAGGTTTGACTGGATCTGGAGATCATCTTTTCAGAATTGATGACTACATTTTCCAAACCAGTAATTGGGCACCTCTCGGGAACAGCTCAACACTGAGGAAAAAGCAACATATTCAGTGGCCCATAGGGGGCAGCAACGTCAGGTGAGACAGAACAGCTACCAAAGTGGACTAGGGTTCTGGAGGCAAAGGTGCCAGTCCTAATTCTGCCCCCACCTAGCTGCCAGACTTGGGCATTTCACTTCCTCTCTCTCAGGACCTCAGTTCCTTGCCTGCACCTAGTAAGGACCTGGATTCCATTTCTGAACTACTTTCCGGTGCTCTTAAGTGATAATTCGTAGTCTTCTGTGTCTTTTAAAAAGTAAGCACAGAAGCAGAGACATGCAAAAGTAAAGTCTTGGGGGGAAACGTGGTGAGCGACTTGTGCAGGTCTCGAAGCGGCCATTAGGGGAGCAAGGCAAGCTCCAGGCAGCTCAAGCTGTTGGCTCCCGGGTCCATCAGCCGACTGGGCACCGGGACTCGCTTTTGAGTTTTGCATACGATACCCTCGCTCTAAGTCGTCCCGGCCCCTTAAGCAACATGATTAATTTCTACTAAGGACCTGAAATAACTTTTCCTTTATCTGCTTTGACAAGATCTCACCCAACAGACAGAGAGGACTTTCAAAAGTTGATTTCAGGCTTGATGCACTTGACTCCCCCACCTGCCAGACCTGGTGTGGTTACCAGAGTACAACTATGAATATTACATTCTATCAAGGAAACAAACCGTGCAGAGAAACGAAAAAGAAAAGAGGTGTTGGGGGTTGGGAAAAGGGAGGGGAGCGGGAGGAAGTGTCTTGTGGCCACTACCGTGATTCTAGAAAAGGGGTTCAGACTCATTTCGCTGACCTGGTTAATAATCCCTACCGAGTTGACGCTCGCCTTGCAAGAAACGGCTAGGAGCCCGCAAGCGGGTTTCTCTTCCCCCTGCAGCAGATTCAAGACTCCCGCCCCTGCGGGCCGCCTCCCTTCTCCGCTACCTGGGAGTCGCGGGGAACCTGCGCGGCCCCGCCCCGCGGGGACAGCCGCGATCCCCGCGAAGCCTCCACTACGTCTCCTCCCCGAACCCCTTCCCGGCTCCCTCCTCATCTCCCCAGTTCAAAAAAATAAAATAAAAATTTAAAAAGTGACAAGTGACCTCGGCCGCTCTCCAGTTAAGTCTCCGGGCAAAGGTGAACCCCTCCAAGCGCTGGCACCTCCACCCCGCGCGGCCGGACCCAGAGCCAGGCTTGGGGCGCCCGCACCAAGTCCCCACCCCCACCCCCAACCCCGGCGTCGCCCCCCCCCCCTTTCTCCGGCGCCCAACTAGGCCTTGGCGCTGCTCCCGGCTCGCTCAGGCCGGGCCCCAGGGTGCTGCTGCAGGACCCACGCCCACGCTCCTGGCGCGTTCCCAGCACCGCGCGGGGACAGAGGCCGCCGGTTCAAAAACACAGAAGGACGAGTCAGACCAGAGGAGCGGGGAGCGCATCTGCTTTGCCTCCAGGGCTTCCTCCCAGATCCCCTTCGCGAGAGTCCTGCGATCGCCGCTCCCCGCGCAGGCCACCTAAGGCGGCGGGAGCTGCGCGCGGGGAGGAGCGGCCACCTCGGCGGCGCCCACGTGTGCGTGCCGCGCCCGGACCTCTGCGCAGGGCGAGGACCCGAGGGACCGCGTCCCCGTTGCGCGGCAGCGGCCTCGGGTGCTGCCCGCCCGACCCTTCCTGCCGAGCGGCCACCGCGACCGCCGCCAAGCCGGCCCCTCACCCGGTCCCCGGCTGGGAGCCGTGGAGCATCCAGGCTGGGAAGTCCAGAGACCCGGGGAGGCAGGGGCGCCGGCAACTGACAGTTGGGACGAGAATCTCCCTTCTCCGCCCCTCCTTCCTCTCGCTCAGGCCGAAACGTTCAGAGGACTCCGTCGCTCGCCCTCTCCACGAGCCTCCCCAAGTGCAGTGACATGTGCCGCGCGCGCGCGCGTGGGTGTGTGTAATGTTTGCATTAGAAATAACCTCCAGAGAAGAGCGTTTAGAACACTTAAAACAATTTGCAAATGTACCGTTTCCTCCCCCCCCCAACCTTCTTCTTTCCAGCCGCCTGTCAGCTGACTCTCCACCTCGCCTCCATAAAGAATGAATGAAATTTAAATGAACTACCTGCAGCTACCAAACGAGCCGGCATTTTCCCTGTCTCTGCCATATGCTCTGCACTTCCAAGCCCAAGTCCAGCGCGGTGCATCCAGCGAGGACGCAGAGCCTCCCTCCCCGACGCGCGCGGCATCTCGCGGGGACCCAGCGGCTGCCCCGGGGCAGGTGGGCGCCGCGCGCCCCGGGCTGGAAGGCGCCGCTTCCCGGCCCTCGGGGAAGCGCATTCCCTTGCAACTTGCAAAGTGAGCCCGAGGGCGCGCTTCCCGGGGTCCCGGCACGCGCCCCTCCCGGAGCCTTCCCTGCATCCGTCTCCGCCGCTGGGGCAGCGGTCCCGGGTCCGCGCAGCCTCTGACAGCCCCGCGGAAGGTCGGGGAAGGAATTCCCACCTGCTCGCCCGGCGCCCCGCGCGCCCCGCCCGCGGCCGCGCGCGCCCCGGCGTCCCGGCGCCCCGTTACCTGTGCCGGGGTCTCCGGGCCATGGCGTGGCGGGCGCGGGGCTCCGCCGGGAGCCGCGGGGACCGCACCGGGCTGCCGCCTCCCGCTGCCCGCGCCTCCCTGCGTCCCTGCGCGGCTCCGCGGCGACGCTCGGCACCGCCGGCGCGAAGTTTCTCAGGAGCCGGAGGAGGCGGAGGAGGAGGAGGTCGCGGAGGAGGAGGAGAGGAGGAGGAGGAAACAGGTTGATATTAAAGAGTAAACTCTGTAAACAGAGATGCCATCAAACAAAGGGCTTTGGACACTCCCCCTCCCGCCAAATCTGGCGCCCCTGCAGTGCGCACGCGCCCTGGCCGCCGCCTCCGCGGTCGCCTTGGCTGCCGCCCGCGGGGCGCTGGGGCCGGCGGGGCCGCCGCGCTGCGCCTGGCGCGCGGCGAGGGCGGGCGCGGGGCCGGGCGGGCGGGCGCGGGGCCGGGCACGGGAGGGGCGCCCGGGGCCCGCGGCGGCGCCTTTTCCTGCGCAAACCCCGCTCCGGGGCCGCGCGCGCCCGCGCCGAGTCCCGCTGCTGGGGCCGCCGGCCAGCCCCCCCCCCCCCGCCCCCCGGGGCGCCCGCCGGCCAGCGCCCCCCACCATCCCGGGGCGCCCGCCGGCCGGCGCCCGCCAACCCGCGAGCCCCGGCGCTGGACCCCGCTCGCCCCGCACCCCCTCGCCGCCACGGGGCGGCCGGGGCCGCGCAGTGGGGTTTAGGCAGGTTGAAAGTTCAGCAATCAGGGAGGTGGGGAGCATGTGTCCTCGCAAGATGTTGGGCCAGGCTGTTTCTCGCTTTTTGCTTTTTTTTTTTTATTTTATTTTTTAAAATAAGGGACATCTCTGATTGCACTTGTTGGTGGCAAAGGGCGCTTTCATGCGAGGGGGGCTTCAGCGGTCGCCACCACGGAGGGGCACCCTGGCGGAGCTGTCGCCTCCTCCCGGATCCTGGAGCCGACACGCCTCTGTCGCAGCCACCGGTTCTGCGCCCACGCCCGGCGCGCGCCCGCCCCACCCTCTCGCCCACTCGCCGCGCGGGCGCTCCCCCGCGCCCCTGCTCCTGCGCCGCCCGTGCCGTGCGCCCGGGATCACACACCTGTGACAACCGCGGCTTCCCGGCTACCCGCCCCCGCTGGACCAGGACGCCCCAGGCTGGCTTGCGAGCTTTTGAAAGTTTAACAGTTTGGGATACGAGGGTCGGTCTCCAAGCTCGGTGCAGTTGGAGAGCTCTGTTTGGCTGGATAAAAATCATCGAAGCCGTTTGTTTTATTTAACGAGGGACTCCCGAGGAAGTAAAGGGTGATGACAAGTGTTGAATTTATAAGGATTGATGATTGGGGGATTTTAGGGGAGTTTTAGTTTTACTTCCGTTTATAGATTTGTACCATTGGGGATTTTTTTTTTTTCATTCTCTGTACGCGCTAATTTATTTTTCCTTTAATCTTATAGGAGTTTGAGACTTGTGCTTACTGGGTTTGTGGGTGTCCCATGTGCCCCTGCAGTTCAAACTTAGCTCAGAAAGCATTTTTCTTACTAAAAAAAAAAACACACACACACACACAAAAAAAAACATTTTCTTACCGAAATGAGTCATAATTTTATTAAATGGTGAAGCATGTTAGGTTTCAAGTCTTTATCTGGTGCCTTAAACTTTGGTTTTTAAAATTGTAATATAGTTTAAGTCCTTATCAAAAAAAAAAAACGTTAGTTGCTAGTAAGGTTTTAACATTCCTGAATTCGTGAGAAAAAAAGCCTCTGAAACAAAGTTATGGTGATATAGTTCTGAAAGACAAGTCATTTGCAAGTTAAAATGTTTTTAATGCCAATATTTACTTCTGGGTCCTATAATAAGGTTTCTCCACATCAAAAAAAAATTAAAACATCTTAAAAACCATCTAAAGGAATTGCATTCTTTGTTTGGGATTACTTTATGAATTTAACTTGAATGATTCCTACCTGTTGAGACTTTGGCACAATGAGAATGTTTAAATCCTTCGAGATGTAAGTCATAATCTCTCTCCCAAGATTCAGAGTTGAAGCTGTGCTGATTCTTAAACTCCTTTTAACTAGAAAGAGACTAAATTCAATTTTATTTCCTTTATTCTTTTTGTGCATCATTTTCTACGTGTATATTGTTTTGAGAATTTAAGTTTTTTCCTTCCTCAGACATTTTGGGGTGTAAATTTACATTTTTTTCATATGTGTGACAAACATATTTTTAGGAATAAGTGTAGTGCAATAAAAACTATTGATATATGTGTAATAATTCTTACTGACTAATTTAGGACATGTTGCTACCTGATTAGTAAATGAAAGAACAGAATGAGATGAAGTTATCGTAAAGTCTTGTGGAGATGAAAATGCATTTTCAGATACATTGCAGGATGTTTATTGTAACTATTGATGCACTCTTCTCTCCACATATTACAGATACATTTTTAGAAGACAACTTTATGGATTTCATCACTCTTAGTGTTTTTTTTGTGTGTGTGTGTTTTTTTAAGATCTACTACGTTAGTTGTATTAGCTGTGAGCTGAGGCAGAGCTGAGGCTGACCTGAGGCAGAGCTGAGGTAGAGCTGAGGCTGACCTGAGGCAGAGCTGGGCTAAATTCAAATACAACCTCTTATTTACAATGCACTAGACAGGGATAAGGAAGCTTTTCTGTAAAGGGCCAGAGAGTAAATGCTTTGGACTTTGTGCACTGTGTTGCACATTCTCCTTTCTTTTTCTTTATTTCCTTTTTTACAACCCTTGGGAAAAAACAACTTTTAGTTTGAAGGTTTGCAGGCCATAGTTGACCAACAGTAGAGCAGTGAGCCTCAATTTTTAGTGTGGATCAAAATCTCTGGGTGTATCCATAAAAAACTCAAGTGGCAGCCCCGGAAGAGACTGTGATTCAGTAAGTCTGAGGCAAGGCCCAAGAATCTGCCTTTTAACAAGTACCCAAGTAGTTTTTGTGGAGGTCATCTCCATCAGTCATTGACCATGTGAGAGTAAGAGCAAGCCCTTACCTTTGCCACTTTTCTCTCACCACCTTCCCCTCACTCTCTTTCATCTTCTGTTTGCCAAGCTCTCAACCCAATATAATTTAAGTCCATGGGAAAGTTGGTGCCAGTGATCACCAATGGCTGTAGCAGCCCATTCTTTCTTGCTTTATGGCTGAACTTCAGCCTCCTATCTGAAATGTGAAAGAAAAGAGATCACTTGTTAACCTGCTGATCATCAGTATGATTGTCCTCAAGAAAGTAATTATCTAAGCCTTTTAATTTTGCTCTAAACATTGGGGAAAGGTTAGAAGAAGAAAGATATAGAAAAGATACAAATTGCAACTCTTATGCTTGTGACTGCAGAGAAATCCTGGGTATGCGGTTAGTCTTTGATACCTGTGATTGTATCCCAAGGATGAATGAGGATTGTCAAAGGTGGTGACAGGCCAGGTTTCAGGGGCTCCATCTCCCTAACTGCCCACCTTTCCCCTACTCCTCAACTCAACTTGGTTCAGAGCACTAAGAGGGAAATAATTATAGTAAAAATCAAATAGATAAAGGCAGATAATTCTTGATTGTTTTTTATGAGTAACAGCTGTAGCATGTATAACTGGAACCCATAGGTTTGAGATAAACCTCATGCTGGCTCACAACAAACCTTTTAGTAATAACAACAGGGGAAATGTTATTTTAGTACAGTATGTTTCTTGAAGTCCCCCATTTGAAAGAGTGACCACATAAATGATATCTTTAAATGACTCCTGATATTTGGCACTTACTGTTTGATTCTGCTCTCCATCCACATTCTCAGAAACTTAGATATTCCTTTGATAGCCAGCTCACATATGTTCATCACTATTTTAGGTGAGTCTTGAGTAAAAGGTATGAGTTTTTCCATGATAAGGGAAGGGTATTCCAGAGGAAGGGTAAAGTGTAAGCAAAAACACACAATCAGGAACCACAAGGCATGATCCAAGCACAAGGAAGAAGGAACAGTCCAGATTGCCTGGAGCAAAGGGGGAACTTTGAAGGCCAGATTAGTGTGTGTGTGTGTGTGTGTGTGTGTGTGCTCACACACGTGTGTGTAGTGAAAGAGCTACATTGTCAGAGCTGTGCATTTGGAAAATTAATCAAACAGTATTATCACATAGATTAGAGTGAAAAGAGAGTAGAAGCAAAGAGATCAGTTAATTGGTCTGGACTAGAACAGTAATATTAATTGGAATGAAAGAGGGGACATATTAGAAAAATGTTGCACAAGCAGAACCTTCAAGATTTAGTAGCTGATTGGATGGACATTGGAGATGCCTTTAATAGAAATAGGGAAGTAAACAGGGGAAGAGAAGTGTGCACTAAGGAGATTCAAAGAGGAAAATGAGTTTAGATTTCGGTATGTTAAGTTTGTGGTTTCTTATGGAAGAGATCCGGGTAGAGTGGTTCAGCAGGTGGTGGAGAGGGTGGGATCAGAGCCTGCTAGATGGTTGGCACACAGTAGTGTGGCAGAGCTGAACGTTGTGAACCAGTTGTTAGACACAGTTATTATTAAAAAATTAAGTTATATAAACCTACAATTAATTACATTATTTTAAAAGGTAGTCAATATTCAAAATTCATCATTTCCTAATTATTATATATATATACACTCTTGATTATCTTTGTTATATCTGCAAAATGGAAATAGTCTATAAAGTGTGCCAATGTGTCTATCTGTGTAATGTATTGAGTGAAGTTGTGCTGGTAGCTTGCAATTAGCTGTGGTTGGAGTATTTACATCACAGAAAACACAGGCTATAAGGAAACCCCCTCTTTGCACTAGAAAACTGGTTACTAAATGTTTACTAGAGTTATCTGCACGAAGACAATAATTATACTATATCATGGATTTGCTAATACGCATTTGTATAGAGAGATAACCAAGAGAAAGACTTTGGGGACTGTTTAAGAAGTTTGAAAGATGAGGTTGAGTTTAGGGGCTAAATAAAGAGACCAGTTGGGGTGTAAAGAAAGTTTCATACACATGTATATTTATAAAATTTATAATATGCACACACACAAGATAGATATGTATATATATACACACACAAATGTTTTATCATCTTTTGGCAGACAGAATTCTGTATTTTGTCATCTGATTTTGAAAACTTTTCATTTCCTTTGAGTAAAGTATTAATGGGGTGGTGACTTTCAAGTATTTTTTAGTGTGATTCTGAATAAGAGACCCATTTTGCAGCCCATCTTAACACACACACGTGTGCACATACACACATACCTAAAAATAAAGTTTCACAAAACAATGCTCACCCATCCTACCAGTGATGCAATTTGATATTTTTCCTTCTACTCTATACTATCAATATCCTGTTCTAACCCATACTATATCATCTTCCTATCCCCTCCTATTCTACCTTAAATACATCCTGTAAGGAACCCCTCATTGTTTATGCACCCTGCTTACAGAAGCTGAGTCACAGTTTGAAGATCACTGCTGAGAGGATGAAGACCTTTCCTCTCTCTGCTTTAAAAAACCTACTTTATGGCATTGCAAGTTTTTTTTCCTAAGTGACAGTCCTACCTTTGCAAAACTTTTGGGGGGAAGTCCTCAAAACCAGCTTACAGAATTTTTCTCCCACCTCTTTTCAGTCAATTCTTCCTCCCTCTCTACACTTCCCCCACATATGTTATAAATGTAAAATAGCAGCTTTCAAAGCGAGTCAACAACATAGCAAGCTTTTATTAATAGAAATTTTAACAAGAAAAACCAGTAACACTTAGGGGCTTGCTGGAGTAACAAAATGGCAAGTTCACCAAGCCAGGTGTATCAGGTACACAGACAGAACACAACACAACTTCTCTAGGCTTCATGTCCCACATCTTCAAAATAGGATCCCAGTGGAGAGCTTTCAAGGTGCTTCCAGACTTAGCTATTCTGTTTCCCCCCAAAAATACCCATATCTCCCCTTTCACATCCATGTACCTGACAATATTTCCATACTTCTTTATTATTGATAAAAACATGGAGAGTATGTACTAGTGTTAGGTGCTTTGGTAGGTACAGTCTTGCAGAAAGCTGGGCCATTTGCAAAATGATTCTAGAACATTCACAACCTCTTTTTGATGCCTATTGCAACCACCTTCTTCTATTATTATCATTACTCTACCATGAGCTGCTTGAACAACTCCCTAAGTAATGCTTCCTTCTATAATTTTTCTCCCTTCCCATTCTCAGCTTACTGCTGAATCAATCTCATTATGACCATTTTTGGCAGTTTACTCATGTCTAAAGACCCATAACTGGCTCCCTCATGTTGAAAAGATAAGAACTCCTTAACTTGGCGTTCCCTGTCTTGAGCTTGCTGTAGCCTCTGTTTCTGCACAACCTTACCCCCAGGGGTCATGGTATGTAGTAATTGGTGCCTCATGAACCAACCAATCATAATATGCCCAGCCACAGACACCCTGTGTAGCTCTAGTGGGGTGCGCTGGCTGAATGTCCTTCTACTTTACAACACAGCCTGCCTTCCAACCTTATCTCCTAATATGCTTTTTACTCAGTTTCCTCTCCAAAAATCCATTGGCAATCTCAGGCTTCTGCTTACACCATGCCTCCTGACTGCAATGCTTTCCTTCCTCCCCTCTGCTTATGTAAGTGTCACCCATCTTTCAGGGCCTGCTGAAGCGCCTTTCTTTCTGAAATCCTTTTACATGTCCCAAGCACACAGTCAATGCTCTCCTCCCTGACCCCCTCCCCCATGAGATGCATTAATGTCTACCTCCCCCACTGTTGATTAACTGGCCTAGATCACCATCTTATGCTAACTATCTGTCTACATCGCTCTCTGTTTTTCTTAAATTGGCTTTATCTCATATCTTGATTCTCCATTGTAAGCTAGAAGGGAGAGATATACTTTCTCTATATTTAGTTCTTAGAGCAGTGTCCAAGTATTGACATACATACATGTAATTACTGCTGATGACAATTGATGAGGAATTAATTGGAGCATGTGTGTGTACCTATGTGTGCACATGTGTATTTTAACATACTGAATAATACCTTACCATTGGTTTTAAAGTTTACAACAGGTATTGTCATGTTACCTCATTTAATCCTTATAGCAGTTTTTATGTTTTTTTTTTTTTCCTATGTCCCATTTGCACACCCAGGGTCAAATACTATTTTCCTCAATTTGGGGTGAGGTAACAGAGGTTGAGAGAGGTGAACTGATTTGCCCAAGGTCATACAGATAAATAATTGAAGAGCTGGAATTGTTTAAACCCAAGTTTTTAAAATTCCATTATTCTATGGTAGCCTCCAATTTATAATTCCTCCAACTTTATGTTCTTGGAATTTTTATCAAATTGTGAATCCCTAACATGGACTTATTTCTGTCCCTAGTTAAAGGTTGATAAACTTACAAATGATGGCAACACCATCATTTTAATTTTAGTAGTGTTGCTTTATTACTAACCTATGTTGAGTTTGTTGTCCTTTTGGCAGTTTTACTCTAGAGCTCTATTCTTTCAAAACCTGTTTATTTTTTTTCACATATTGTTTTTCTGAATCTTATTTCTGCCCATCAAGATCTATCACTCATACTCATCTCCATTTATTTACTTTAATATAGCTTTACATAATGTTGAATATCATTCCTTTGCCTCAAGGGGCTACCATTTTGAAACCAGTCATAAAATCAACAAAAGTCTGAGTGCTTAATTCCAGCAACTATAAGAGTCTTTTTATCACCCTTCATGTTAATTGTACTTCATAATTTACAATGTCAACTGTATTAAGATAAAATATACAGTAACTTTACCCATTTCATTTCAATTTAATGCTAGAAATATCAAAAGTTTGTAGAAGTATAAAACCAATACTAAGAAGTTATAGATATGATATCTATAGAGATAACAATCTGATTTGCTTTTCGGTATTAATGATAGGCGGTTAGTTCTAAGGAAATAAATAAAAATAGTTAATTGGCCTATGAAAAATATCAGTTCCCAGAATTATTTGGTTAATTTGGTTTAAATATTTGTGTTAAGTAAAACATTTTACTTTTATTAAAGCCATTAAGGAAATAATATCAAGTGTTTATAATCCTTTGTATTAAAATTTTTGAAAAAGTTGCAAAGTGCTGACTCTGTTAGGGATCTTGTGAGGTGCACACGAGCCTATTTTAGTTTAGAGTCTAACTGAGAGAGCACTTTTGCAAACTGAAAGGCAATATTTTGTTTGGAGAATGTCAGGTTCTCCTATAAAAGTTCTAATTTATGTTTTAGTATAGATTACATGTAGTTTCTTTTCTGGCAACCTTGATGTTGCTTTTTTTTTTTTTTTTGCTTTTAAATAACTGGGAAGTAATGATAGCTTCATGGAACAATTAGAGACCAATGCATATAGAAAGTATTTATGGAAATAAGATACTATCTTCTTGAGGCTATAACATTTTTCTTAATTAACCATTTAACATACACACACGTATGCAGAGTCTTGACTGCTGTTTAAAGTATGAAAAACCTCTCACCGCAACATATAAAAGTATATAAATACCAGAAATTTCATGATGATCACATTGATTAAAATCCCAAAAGCACTTCACAGTAAATAGAGGTTTTGTTTTATTAATATTATTTCTTTTTTTATTTTAACATTTATCATTTTTTTACATTTTTTAGACAATATTTGCTTCCCCCCACCCCCTCAGTCTGAGTTCCCCTAGAATTTCCTTCCCCGAGGTACCCATGCACCATCCATGATAGGGGTTTCTCTGAAAATGTAACATAGGAAGCAAAATTATTCAGGCACTTCCTGAAGTAGCCAGCATACTAGTACACAATCCTGTGCTATGTTATGGTTTTATTGGTTCCTTTTGAAGACTGTCAACAGGTTTTGCATAGAATGACTCATTCAAAAGAGCATGCCAAGCACAGTTTTGAAATGAGAATAGTCTGGATTGTTGATGTTCTCTTTTAGTGAATGGCATTATCACCCTTTCAGTTAGTCAAGCCAGAAATTTGGGAGTCACCCTAAACGCTCTTTGCCCCAGTATTCAATCAAGCACAAATTATTGCTAAATTTACTTCTTTAAAATGTATCTGATGGCTTCCCTTCCTTTTTTCCCTCCTTCTACCAACACAATTTAGACACTTATCTACCCCCTGATGCTGCCTTAGTCTCCTTAAAAGTCATTCTCTTCACAGTATAAGACAGAAAAATTCTGAAACACAGACATGACCATAATATTGCTTTGCTTTAAATCCCACTTGGACTGTGTCTGCTTGATTATGTAAAAGGGTAAGATTTCTTTCTGTCCTTGCAAATTGCCTGTGATGTGTATCACTTTCTACTTTACTGCTTATCTAATAGTAAAAGTTCTTTTTCTAAAAATAAAACTTCCCACTTGTAGCAGTGTCTCTGAACCAGAGAGCATTAGAATCATCTGCAAACTGTTTTATTCTATACATGCCTCCCCTGCTACCTTCACCAGTACCCCTTCATCCTCCAAAAACCCTACCTAGAGGTTGAAGATCAGAATCATTAGCATTGCATTTAAACCCCTTCCTAGTCTCACATACTGCTCATGTGCCAATAAGTCCACCACTTATAGGATTACTACACATGCCCTAGATACATGTATAAGTTCTTGCTCATTCTGATTCTCTGCTTACTTCTATCCTCCTTGGGTGATTAATCCTTCCTTGTCATTCTAGCCTCAGTTTTTTTTTTTTTAAAGATTTATTTATCTATGTGTACAAGAACTGGGGTACAGGCCAGAGGTGCAGTGGGGAGGGTGAGAGAATTCACCAGAGACAGAGTGGGGAACAGAGCAGGCAGACTGACTGAAATACACTGCTGAGGGGAGCAGCGGGCCAGACAGGAGAGGTCTGCTGTGCCATGTGAGTAGCTCCCTGGCCAGCTGGGGATTGAACTCATGCTGCAGAGTCTGCGAATATCTTCACAATGCTGTGCTTAACCCCTTGCGCCACCAGGGAGGCCCTCCAGGCTCAGTTTAGAAGGCTTCTGCTCAGGAAAGTCTTCCATGGTGTACCTGAATGCCTCGATACCACCAGCAGAGCACTTCCATTCTGTCCAATCTTCGTTTACATCTCTTTCACCTGCTGGAACAGTGGGTCTCACATTTAGTGGCACAAGAATTGCCATTCAACACACAGATTCCTAAGTAATCATGTTCAGAGAATAATTCAATAGCCCTCACTGGAATCCAGGAAACTGCAGTGTTGTGTGGGTTTTTTTGTTCTTGTTTTTAATTTACTTTTATAGAGGTAATTCTGGTTTACAATGCTGTATATTATTTAGAGGTATAGATCATATGTGTACAAATGTGTGTTACCGCACCATGTCCTCCACCAAAGCACCAGTAGTCCTCCAACACAGTCCATTGAGCTCCTTTTGTACACCATTCCCCACCCTCTCCCTCCGGAAGCCTCAGTTCTGTTGTCAGTCAAGAATCTGCTTTTTTAACAGGTAGAATCACGAGATACTGAAGTGATGGTTTCTGATAAACATCTGAGGGCCAGCATTTTGGGTTACTTCATGTAACAAGTCATTTTCATTCCACTGATTTCCACAAATGTAGGTGGCACTAAATTAGACTTACTCTAGCTTTTAATTCAAGAGTTATGTCAATTTCAGCATTTTTCAGACCGTTTGTGTGTCTCTCCACCCTTTCCTCACCAAAAGCCTCTTGTACATTCTTGCCTTCTGTCTTGTTGTCTTAGAGAAAGTAACACTTCTGAAAAATGAAAAATCTGAGACTTAGGCCAGTGAAAAATTAAAATTTATCATTAAAAGAAATGGGACATTACCTGTGACTTTCTCAAGTTACACAAATAACTGAATTTCCTGTTGCATTATGCTGCCAACTAAAATTTAATACAAGAATACAAGCCACAGTTCTTTTACATTTTTACTGCCCCTTTTAAAAAATTAAAAAGTAACTGACAACCCTACCTGTAATAATATTTCTTTAACCTAATATATCCAAAGAATTATCATTTCAATACACAATCAATATTAAAAATGTTTAAGAAGATATTGGCTTTTTTTATGCCAAGTCTTTGAAAGCTAGTGTACATATTATACTCAGAACATAACTCAAATGCTACATTTCATCATAAACATTTGACTTGTTATTAGAATTCATAAAATACACAATTGAAAAAGTAAATGTACATACCTAAATTGTTTCAAACCTATTAAAAAGTTTTCCACTAACTGAAGCAAATGTCAGATTTTAAATTTAGTTTCAAGTTAATTAAAAATAGTTTAAAATTCAGATCCACAGTCATACAAGCGACAGTGACCATAGGTAGCTAATGCCTATTATGGTAGACAGTGGAGTTATGGAACATGGACACGTTCACAGTCAAATACTTATTAATAAGTTATCTTAAAGCTATTCAAGTTATTCATACCATTCTCATCATTTTCTTAAGGATCGTATTTGCAGAATTCTTGAATGTTGAAAATACGGAACATTTCCCCAATAGATTGCATTTAGGTTATCCAAAATTAGAATTTTATAATTAACATGTTTTCATTTACTTAATATGAATCAATGGGTTGACTGGGTCAATGATAAGAAACAGGGTAGTATGTGGGCAGAAATATGTATCTGATTTAGAATCAGAATTCTTGAGTAGTCTTAGCACTTCCAAACAAAATGTAACTTTGGGTGTAATGCTTAATATTTGTATCTTCATTTATATAATGGAGATGATCCCTATTCTTTGCATGACCTTGCAAAATCAAAGTGAAGACCAAGTAGGTAAAATATGTCAATATTTTTCATAAACTGTGGATAATGTAAATACTATAAGAACACAAATGTGGTTTGCAAATAGAGTACAAACTTCAGTGTTTTGATTTATTAATCACTTGCTATATGCCAGGTACTTTGTGGCTAACTCTGATTTTCAAAACATCCTTGCCAGGTTGGTGACATGGCTTCCACTGGACTGAGAATGAAACAGAGCAGTCAAGTTTAAGTACATGTACAAAGTTGCACAATCTTCAAGGTTCAGAACCAGGATTTGAACCCAGTGCTTTTATGTCCCAAAGTCTGTGGGCTTTCTTAATATATTTACCCCTGTCATTACCACCAGAAAATAAAAATTTGAGGTTCCTGTGTTTCTTCTCAGTAATGGAATAAGATAAGCCATTAATGATTATTATTCTGAGACTGTGATTCATTGGGAGAGGGGTTGTGGAATTCCAGGCCTATAACAGTGTTAACACATTGCAACAAACAGAATGAGAAATAATTCCACAGAGATTTTTGAGTAAGGATTTGCTTCTGATAATTTCCCTGAGAAGGAGTACATGACCTTCTGAGGTTGGCAATAATTGACATTGCTGGCTTTAAGCCATGCCTGGAGCCATAGGAATTAGTTGGCAATGATTAGTAAACCCTCATTAAAGAAAATAGCTGGGCTTTAGGAGTATTGCTGTCGGGTTCCATGTGAATCTAAAAACTTTTCTCTGATGGAATACACAGCTTGATGTTCAGAGAATAAAGAGAATCAACAACAAATACTGAAACCATAAGGGGTGACCAATGCCAGTTGCTTCCAAAAATCAAAATGCAAGGTTTTTATTATATTTACACAATTGGATACCTTCTCGACCCACCTTTTGTACCAAGAAGGATGTAAGGCAGATCTAACAATGTGACTTAAACAGTTTTTTTCTTTGGTAGAATAGGAAAGAATTGCATTTATCTTCTATTTCTTCTTCTTGGAGTCAGAAAATAATTTTCAAGATTCATAGCATCATGTTGTGTTGATATAAATTGAGCACTTTAGCCATTCCTTTGAGGTCAACAAATATTGAGTTTCCACTGGGATGATCTCATCAGTCTTTTCCACAGGAGTGAGTTACTCTGCTGACCCCTTCTCCTAGAAATCCAGCGAAGCAGGATCTCAAGCCCAGCTGGGAGATCTTGCACCACCCTCAGCATCAGCAGGATTAGGATCAGCAGTTTTGTGATGCAGCTGAACATCAACATGACCTCCAACCCTGAAGTGTTGATGGACAAGGAGGTCAAGACCTTGCCCTCTAGGAGCTCAGACTAACAAGTAGTAACACCATAGAAGGTGTATAAAGTCCTGTGGGAGAGAGCTTAGATTATCCTTAGTTATAAGTAACCAGAGAGGATGCTTGTGAGGACATGCCTTGAATCAGCCAGTCTAGTGTGCTTTTAGTGGACTTGCCTGTCCATAAATACTTTCTCTGTTCCCCTGACTTTTAATAACCCTTAGGGTGATAGCAGATTTCTGCTCAAACTATTTCTTTGAATTAAGTGACCAAATAAATCCATTTGTAACTATTACCTCTCAGTGTACATTTATTTTTGAGTTGGGAGTTTGGTTGAGAATAGGCCCAGATTAAATATGGTGGGAGATAATTTCAGTGAGAGTATCCCATTTGGTGGGCTTGAGAATTAACTTGACTTTTCATTTTGCCTAGATTTTTAACCTGCCTATAATAAATACAGTCTCCAAAGTGCATATTATACTCAATATGTTGTAAAATGTTTTTGAAACATTTTTCTTCAAAGATATATTCTTTTTTTGGGATACCTTTAAATTATTTAAAATTACGTAAGTCTTGTTTTCTTAAACAGGCATGCTGGCAATATATGTGAGAGCAACTACATACCTAATCGAGGTGAGTTCATCCACTGATGGTATCAGGGCCTCCATCTGTACTCCAATATCCTGGGATGAACTCTGTGGCCATGCATGTGATCCTGAAGTCTTATTTATTCTGGCTGACCATGAGATTAGGTACTGCAATTACTTGCCAGAAGGAGTACGACTTCAGGTCAACGTGAAAACTACAGTTTTCATAATAGCTTTTCCATGTCTGTATAGATCTAAGAGAACCTTGATTTTGAAAGTAGTATCACACAGCTTATCAGAGGCCTTTCCAGTAAGATCATGAATTGTCTGTTACCAAATAAAAGGCACAGCAGATATCCAGGAGACACAGATCTTGTCTCTGAGGTGGAGGCAATATCTCTCTCACCATGATGCTCCATTTAGCAAGTTACAACTTTGGGAGCGATGCTTCTAGGAGCCAGAAAACCAAGAGCTCCCCTGTTTTCTGTTTTCTCTTCACAGTCTCCTCCATCCCCATATTTACTGGGATTCATTTGGAAAGGAGCCTACTTTTGGAGGCATCCCTCACCTTGAGAAGAGCAGATTATACCAGAAGGTAGGTGAGATCTGTGGTAAAGATAGAAGCAATCTGGAGCTTGCAGAGAGATCTGCTAAGTTTTCTCATTGGGGGAGGGGGAGGGTGGTGGCAGATAGGACAACACTGAGAGATCAGAGAAAAAATACTTCTTTAGGAATATGTTGGGAAATAGTTTATATATGTAAAATACTCCGAGATGATCTCAAGTGTCACTGAAGGAAAGACGGATGTGGGAGTGGAGTGATAGTGTTTATGTACTAAAAGTCTAATTTCCTGACCAGTGTTTATATAAAAATATTGCCAGTATTCTATGTTACACATTGTTATCAATCATGATTTTCTTTCATGATAGGTTTTTGGTTGCTATTTCACTTTACTCCCAAGCTCCTAAGAGAGAGCTTCAAAATCCAAAATAAATAAGTAAATACATAAATAAAAACTCAAAGTATATTTGATTAGGGATTTCTAACCTGGATCTGTGAATACATTTCAGTTGTATATAAGTTATACAAGTTTTCTTTTTTAAGGGAAGAATTTCCATAGTAGTCAGTAGATTTACGAAGTCATTGGTAGACTGAAAAAGTGAGGTATATTATTATGTGTCATTTTGTAGAATGAGTTTAATTCTGCCTCGGGGAAGGCAGTTAAAAGAAGGCAGGAACCCCTAGCCCAAACCTAGTTTTTAAATATCTGTTTCATCCGTAAATGTGAATTTGATGGAACCAAAATCGAGTATGTTATTTGGTACATACAAAAATTAGAGATAAATGGAAGTAATATTTTAGAATTATTACAAAATAAAACCATCTGCCTTCTTCCAAAACACACGTTTCTGTTTTAGAGAACTGGGACTTTCAACGTGTAGCTCTTGCTTTTCAAAAAAGATGAAAACTTGTGCAAGATTGTGGTATAGGAACAAAGTTAACCTTTTCCTCTCCCCAGAAATAAACATTAAACTAAAGAGAATCAGAATTCTAGTCATAAGTTTTTATTTTTTGCACTTGAAGAACTGAAAGTTTTCTCTGTTTGTTATTTTCTGAGGGAGGGGGTTTCCTGTGTGTCTCTCTGAAGCTCTGGGGATCCCCTCATCTTTTCAGTCCTAGCTACCTTTTCTTTTATAGTTCGTATCTTTTGAACCAATAAGAGCTTCAGTGGCCATTGTTTGTCATCCTCTGGCACAGCAAACTACATTTTTTCCTCACTGTTTCCTGGTATATGGCTTGAAACACCTCCAAAATATTCTCTTCAGGACCTGCCTCAGGGAGAGACAAAAATAATTTGATTTGATATGAGAAAAAGCTGGATCCTCAGCCTCATAAATCATGTTCATAAAGTCTTAAGTTCCATTTTTAGAAAGGCAGTACTTTGAATTTTTCACTCTTTAAAAATTACAGTCTTTAAAAATACAGTCTTAGCTGGGAATCCTACTATTATCGATCTAATATTTTTGCTGAGAAAAGAGGGCTGATTGGTTGACACGTGAGAATCCAGGAGGCGACAGCTGGGGCAAGCCCAGCAGGAGAGATAAACTTCCCCTCCTAGACCAGACTGCGCTGTGTGTTTTGGGGGAAGAACTCCCTTGAATCAGCTGCTGCCCGTGCAGCTGCAATTCCAGAACTGACCACGAGGGCATTGTGAAAATCCTCAATTTGCATTTTCTCCAAGTTGGTAATACAGGACATCTAAAACTTGTATCAGTTTTTCAAATCATTGTGGGTATGAAAGCTAAATTTTTCTTTTATGCCTGAGATCTTGAACTTTAAAAATCACAAATGGTGTTTTAAATGGACTATTAGTGCAGTGCGCTTTATTGTAGCTCAATAAAGAATTCTATGTCTCCATTACACAGACTAATGACACCTCCAGACATATTTACAGTAATTTTCCCAGCTGATAGAGCTTAATTAATGATATAAGGGCATAATTACATGTTTCAGTGATCTTTCACATATTTACAGGAACTGCTGTAACTAGCTTAATTAGAGTAATTATGTAAATAGCTGATAATGCACAACAAATTACAGAAAAAAAAATCTCCTAGAGTCTAGTATGTTCAGTTTCTAAGCAAGCTTATAAAAGGAAAACATTCACATCTGGAGATAAAGTTGAGACTGTATCGCCTCTAAATGATGTTGTTCCTAAAACAGGCAGAACATAACTGCTGGAGGTTTAACAGTTAACTTTTCTTCCTTTTGTAGTTCTGTTGCAGACCTCATGTCCGTTGTTCTATGAAATTGCTCATTCTGCTTTGCCCTGGCTTGAGTTTCACGATGAGTTTTCTGTCATGTTGGGTGCTTGCTTATACTGCACTCGCTGAGAATTGGAGAGGGTGCGTAGGGAAAAGGTTGACAAACCTCACACCTCTCTTTCATTTCCTTTCTTGTCCTCTTTAACTGATATCTTCTGTTTCCATCACACTCATGCACTAAGATGCCTCTCAGTGCAATGTAGAGGGGACGCTATCCTTGATATTTTACTCTTGAGTTCTAACGCTGGTGTGCCCATTGTTCAAGTCTTTTTGGTGTTGCCTTTTCTATTGAAGGGATCGGCTTTTCAGTACCTGGGAGGAAGCAAAGAGTCTCCTTTTAGCGTGAATTAATGCCCCTCCTCCATCAGCTGGGAGGTTTCTGTTGATTGACAGCAGGCACACCCTTTCCTTCCCTTCCCTTTTGCAGACTGCTGCATTGTGCTTCTGTGTAAAGAGGACCTGAGGAAATTCAATTGAGCTAAAGGAAAGCTCAATCTTAAGTAGAATATAGGATTAAGTTTTACTTATCAGTTGCTCAAATGAATGACCCTTGAAGATGTTGCACCCTCACCTTCTGCCTAGCATCTCCTGCCCTCTTCTTTAGGAAGACCAACCTCTTGATGATCCTGTGAAGACATTCCAGAACTGTCTTTTCATTCCCTTTTCATAGTGTCTCCTTTGCTAGTAGATTTTACTCATTTTTGAGGACCTTCTCAAGTTTTCCCCTTGCATGAACACTTTCATTACTAATCTTTGTGACTTTTCTCTGTATTAGTGTACAAAGTCTATACCATGTAAAGCATTAATTCTGCACTGTCCAACACTTTGCTCCAACTAGATGAAAGTCTCTTGCTTATCAGGACGACTGTGTCTGATGCTATATTCTCCATCACTGCCTATCATGGTGATAGTAACAGAGCAAGGCATTGGTTAAACTCTCATTTATGGATTCAAATGTATGACATTCATCAATCAGCAACTCTCTATGTGGCTGTGCAGGCTGTTTAGGGGGAATCAGCCGACATCAACTCTGCAATATTCTTTACCATTATGAGATGTCAGATCCTGTTCTCAGTGGTGCTGGCTATAGTCATTTTTCTTCAACTTTATCATTTACAATTAATCTCACTCTGTTGAAATCTGAAGTTAATAAATTTACCTTTATAATTAGATCCAGTATCTTCTTTTAAGGAATTCACAGGCTAAAAAAGGGACACAGACATAGAAAGAAACAATTGCTAAATCTTTTGATATATGCAGTGGTAAAAGTAAACAGGACTTGCAGGTATAGAAGAAGTGATTTTAAGTTGTAGAATTAACAAGACTAATTGGATGTTGGGTTGAGAAAGGAGCTGGTGAAGGAGTATAGGGTCATTTCCAGGATTTTGACTTTGTGCATTTAATAAATGCTGGTGCTTTTTGTGAGATTCCCCTCTAATTCTGGATAAGGAGAAAGAGCTAGAGAGAAAGAGTTTAAGATGTACAGCTTTTGTGATTCTTAGGAGAGATGGGAAATGCTCATTAAAATATTGTTTTCAAGGGCTTAGTACAGAGAAATGGAAAATTGAGGCATAGCATGAGCAATGTATGTCAATTGCATAGGGTGTTTGATCCTCTAGAGAGAGTACAAGTTGAAAAAGCACAGGGATGCGGAAAAGAATTTCTGGGGTGGGAGTGGAAAAGCTAGTCAAAAGCAGAATATAGGCAGAAAAGTGTCAGGAATTCAAGGTATCATAAGCCAAGTTATAACAAACAAAGGTGTCCCATACCAAGACCCTGTTTCAATAAATCAATACAAATGATTCCTAATAAGCACAAGCAAAGGTCAATATAAGCACGACATATTCTTTGCTTGGACAACAAATGTTTAAACACTTTCTAAACTATTTTTTACATTACTTAATGATACAGTAAGTCCTTCGGTAAGTTGTTATCTGTTCAACAGAAAAATAAGTGAGGATTGAATAATGAAGCAGGTGTTTCTCAAATGAATTTGAAGAGTAGGTTGAGGTGTAAGAACTGACAGCAAGGTGAGATCATCAGGCAGGAGGCAGAATTGTTCATCTTCATTCATACCCCTGCCAACCGTCCCACCATCACACCCCTGCCAGTTTCCTGTTACAGTGTGTGTGCTTTGCACCCTTGACCCTGAAGCCCCTTGAAGCAAATTATTGTAACAGGTTTCTTCTGCTTAGGTCCTTTCTCCTCTGCTATGCTCTGTTCTGCTTGCTCAAAGCCTAGTTTTGATGTTTATCCCATTGCTGCTTTAGAGTGTTTTACAAATGGTTTTAAATCCTTTACAAACTTCTATTACTTATGATTCTGGAATTTTATCTCCAGTTAGGATCTGTCTCTTGAACTTCAGACTCAAGTAGATAAAAACCTGGTACTCGTCTCTGGCCCCTTACAAGTCTTGTGTACTTTGGTAAATGGTGTCTCCATTCTCCCAGCTATAAAATTGGGAAGTTGTCTTTGATTTCTCTCTTCATAATAAGAAATTAAGAAATATGGTTGGCACTACTTTAAAAAGACATCCAGAATATGACCACATCTCATGACTTCCACTTGGGCCACTCTATGACTAGCATCTATCATCTCTCACCTACAGTATTACATTGTTTTTATCTGGTGGCCTTCAGTCTAGTCTCAACCTAGAAACCAGATCCTATTAAAAGATAACTCAGGCCATGATGGCACTTTTCTGCTTAAAATCTTATAATTTCCCCATTTAGAGTAAAGATCTAAATCCCTATAATGGCATATGTATGATCACCCCTCCCTGATCCCCACCTCCCACCCCTCTACCTACTATGTACCTCTTATTCTCCTCATATCCTTGTTCACACCACTCTGTTCTCTGTGACTTCTCGGCTGATCCTGGAATATGCTGGGCATGCTCCTACTTCAGAGTATGCCTTCCCTTCTGTCTTGATGCTCTTTCTTCAACATATGACTTGCTCCCTCACTTCCTTTAGGTCTTTACTCAGATTTCCCTTCTTAGTAAGCCCTTTCTGTGTACTCTGTCTGATATTCCAGCTCCCCAATCTCATGATCCCAAAGTTTCTTCCTTACTTGATTTATCCTTTTGGCAGAAAACCACTTTCTGATGTACAATATATTTGGATTTATCTTTGAAATTGTCTCTTCCTCCACTGGACTCCAAGCTCAAGAGAGAAAGAGATTTTGTTTTCTCACAACTGTTTCTCCTTTGCCTAGAAAAGTGCCTGGTATATATTGAGCACAATTAATTTGAAGGAATACAAAAGACATGGTTATTTCTGCACAACTTGTCAATAAGCTGTCTCACCCCTCCATACTTTCAAAAGCCCTGCATTCTTCCCAACATTTCCTGGATTGAGTGAACAAATCATGAATTCTGTCTAAATGGGTTGAATATGAAATCATCAAAACCATACCTCTCCACCCCCTGTATGATGATCATTATCATTTACTTACCATGTTTTTTTATGTTCTGGGGGCTAGACAGAGAACTTAAATACATTACACCATTTAATTTTTTAAGCAACACTCTAATTTAGATATTACACTCTTTTTTGAGATGAGGGAACTGAGAATTAAAGAGGTTAAGCAATTTATTCAAGGTCACACAGTTAGTAAATTGGCAAAGTCAAAAGGGCTCATACTGTCGCCCTCCATAATAAGCCTAGATCTGTATTTGTATATTTGATCTATACATGTAAAAATGCTACTCTTATAAATGGCAGAGCCACACATTTCCAGGCAATGCAATGAAACAAGGATGAAGCTATAAAAACAAAACTTGTTTTTAAAAGCATATGTTCAGTTAGGTAAGTTGAATTGAGATGGCACTGATATACTTGGGAGATGATTATTTTCAATGGAAAATGATAGGTAAGATCTCACGCTGACTAATTCATTGAAAAGAGGTAATGAACTTTGCATTATTTTTAAAAGTCAAAGGTCAGGTTCTCCCATGGTGAAGAACAAAAGTGGAAGGAAATAAGATTGTAATTAATGTCATTTTGTCTTAAATATTCTGGTGAAGTTTTAGTCAGTTTTCCAAAAGAAGCAATTTAGCTCCCAAGCATAAAGGAAATGGATACAAGAAATCGGTTTTTTCATATATTTATAGACTTTAAGACTTATATATTTTCCCACTCATTCAAGTAAAATAAAACCTTTAATTTTAAAAACTGGTGACAGGAAAGGATTTGACCATGATAATAGATTTTTAGAATGATAACGTGGAGACACTTTCTTCCTCCTCTGGGAGTAAGAACTGACATGTTCTTCTTAACATTTTTGCCTCTTATTTGCCTATAAGGCAAAGGTTTGGGGACATGGAATTGAATGTGAATGTCAGGGACCTTCTAACGGCATAAACTGAAGTCAGAGATATTGAACACAGTGTTTTAAGAGGCTGTTATTTCATCACGAGTTTTGTAACTTCATAGAAGATACTTGAGGAAATTAGTATCTTATACTTAGATGTGCATGTTTTATTTCTCCAACAAGATTTTGTAAGAGGGTGAACATTTTTTTTTTAAATTAAGAGCATATCACTAACTTGATGTTATGCTAGAAAAATATGAGGTTCCTTGAAGTCATTCAAAATAACACTCCCACATATACTTGTCATCTTACAGTCCTACACTTCCTTTTGGTCTTTTAAAACGTTGGCAACTTGTCTTTCTAGGTCAATTACTACATGCTTCTTTCTTTTTCCTTTTTTTCAGAGACTAATGGAAAAGAAGTAGGAGTAGATGAATAGTAGGTAATATGAATTTAAATGTATGCAAACACACATTTGTCAGAGACTTCAATTAGAAACTAAAGGAGTACTCTAGAATTATACAAGAGAAACTCTCAGAGTAATAAAGAAGACTCCATTACACAAACACACTATTATTTATTTGAATAGGGCATTAGTTTTATCATGATGTGAGAAAATAATTTTTACTTTTTCTAAACTTCATTCAACCAACAGCAGCTCAACCATTTCCCCACATTTTTGTTGTTTACTATAATTAATCTAAGATATAAGCATAAGAGATTGAAAGACAATGTAATGGTAATTCTTGGTTTGTAAAAATACAGCAACTTCTGGTCTATGTACCAGTCAAATCTTTTTCAAGTTAATGAATTAAACATTTTCCACCCCTTTCCCTTCATTCTTTAGTGAAAGTTTCAGAAAAAATGAGTTACTTTCTCTTCTTGTTTTTTCTTCCACTTATATTTGAAAGTTTGAAACTTTACATCTATCATGTGAAAGAACAGATTTGTAAACAATTTTGGAGATTGCCATTTCTTAATTGTATGACAATATGATTACATTTGAAATTTTTTCAGCTAGATATGAGAAATAGAAATACTTGTATGTCTATATACTTTCTTCATGGTTTTCCTCAATATTGTTATTATTGTTTATCTTTCTGTATTTGTGGGGTAGGTACAATTTTGTGTCCTGTTTTCTGAGTTTGTTCTTAGACAAGGGTTCTGTTAGTGTTCTTAATTTTCTTGTTACCCTACTTTTTTGCCCCACTTTCAACCACGATTAACACAATGATGCCTGACTCAGAAAAAAAGCAACTCCTCCTTCATTGTTATGGGAATTAGTTCCCTTCTTTCTACATCATGTCGTGATTCTCTTGGATATTTATTCATATATAGTACCTTTGTATCTACAGCTGTATCTAAAGTTATATATTCATGTATAGCACTTGTGCTAAATACTGGTAATGAAGTGAATAAATTGAAATTCTTGTAGGAAAGGCACAGATAGTTATGAAGCTGATGCTTATAATGAGCTCTAATATGTTGTGATCAATCCTATGATAACAGTATGTGTAAGGCATTGTAGATGAAGGAAACAAATGAAGGACTTCATAGTAGGGGAGATACTGAATTGGGACTGGTGGAAGTCTACCAGAGAGAAACTCAGAATATTTCCCAAGGAGGAACTAGAAAAGTGCATGGTCCTGTAGGGATCAGACAGAAAAAGGAAATGATGGAGTAGAACAGAATGGTGCAATGAGAAGGGGTGGGAATTGTGAAGAATGAGAGACTGCATGCTGTATCTAAAGCAAATACCCTTACTTAGCTTCAACTCGTCGTTGTACAGGAACATAGACCCAATGTTTATTATTCCTCCTTTTTTTTCATAAGAAGTTACAAGTCCTGTGAGATGTCCAAACACAAATATTTTTTAAACACTATAAGGGCCCAAACAAAATATGTTTGTAAGATGGGTGGATCCACAGACCTCCTGCTGGCAAAGTTGACACATTCCAAAAATAGTTAGTTGAGGTTATTGTGAGCAGAAGGTCTTAGGACACAACTCTCCTTAATAGTTAAAATGCAACTGTATTAAATCAGACTTATTAAATCAAGAAAAGTCAGTAAGAGTAGAAATCAGGGTTGGGAGTGATGAGATTAGAGTCTTTGAAAGATCTTTGCCAAATCACATTTTTCTCTCAGGTGGTCTACATGAAAAATGAAAATAATAATTTCTTCTTTCCTATTTGATGAAAATGAAAATCCCTTGAGTATGCATATCTATCTATAGGAGAGAAGTTCTTGAAAGAGCATATTATTATTTTGATTGGTTAAAAATTACACTTGCATAAAAAAGAAAAGATATCCTCCTTACACTCTGTTTCAATTTATATTCAATTTATAATACACTATATTTCAATTATAACAAATGCCTTAAATTAGAAGACTAATCATATAGAATGAAGTTAGCCTTTAACTAGACTTTTATTTTCATTATTTGCTAATTAGTGACATATCACCCTTGTATGTCTGAAGTGTAATATAAATGCCAAAAGTGAAAATGAAAACAATTTTAAAAATAGATGATGCAATGGAAAATTCCTGGTCTTTTTCACCCTATTGTATGGTGCATATTGACAGTCAGGGGAAAGACATAATCAAGTTTCCTACAGATGTTGTCCCTATATAGCCAAGTCTTCCACTCCCACTTTCACCAAAAAAAGGGGGAAAAAAGATATCCATGATTAAGGGGAACTTTGGGACTCAACTTTTATGGTTTAACAACTTCCCTGTTCACACTTTCACTACTTTCATTATCAGTATCGAAGACCATGTTCTGTGGAATCACTTTTGCTCATTTCCATGCCTAACATTTTTTCACATTTGTGTCTCTGATTCGTTTAGTCCACTCTTCAATTATCCTAGAAAGCATCTGAATTCTTATCTTCTCCATCATGTTTTTTACTTCTCATCCACACTCTAGTTAAAAGCTAATTTACAAGGAAAGTTTTGGCTCTTCCATTTAATTAACACAATGTGGATTCTTTATCTATCTCCCTGAGAGAAGTGGGCCATCTACTGTTGCCTTTTGGTATGACTTTAAAACCTAGAAAATTCTGGTGGCAGAGCCTAAATAAGTTTATAAAATAAACAGCAATTACAAGCAGTCATATATAAATGTACAAATTAGGCCTATTAGTGAAGAGAATTTAGAAGCATTAAAACTGGTTGCCATTGCCTTCATTTTACGATGGCCATTCGTGGTTAAGGAGCAGGAGAAAGAGAAACAGGTGAGGGGCCCAGGAGTTGTGAGCTCCCAAGAGAGACAAAGCAAACTTCTCCCAACTCCGTTCCACACTAAAGCACTTAGGGAGCTTTTAAAGTATCACTAAGGCCCAGTCCCCGCCCCTAAGAAATTCTGATTTTATTGGTCTGGGATGGGGCTCAAATATCAGTACTTTTTTCAAAATTGCCCAGATCATTTGAATATGTCAGAGTTAACAACTACTGCTATGATTTTGCTGCTTCTTATATTTTGGAGCTTTTTTTTTTTTTCTTCAATAAGCAAATTGTTTTTGTCAATCTTCTTACAAAGCAGGAACTCCCTCATGGAATTTTTTTTTCCCAAAGGTTTCAGAAAGAAATTATCATGAATTATCATGAAATTGTTCACAGATGAACAAATTCTGTGGCTGGTGAGTCAGAGCTTGCAAAGTTCCTTTTCACCTATTTTGTAATTTTTCAATGGAATTATAGCAGGAATGAGATGGGAAAAAATTTCTTCAAAATTTTTTTTTGTTGTGTCACTTGAGCTAGTTGCTGCACTTTTTAGCTCTAAAAAGGAAATAGTAACAGTAGGTAGATGACAGGGATTTGTAAGAACTAAAGAAAGTAATGCGCATTCCACTCTAGCACAATCTGGTGTCTGGAACACAGGACATTCTCAGTGAGAGCTAGAATTACTATTGTAAAGGGAATTGTACTGAGTAATATACCTTGGCCTCTAAAAATCTTTAAAGTATTTTACCTTAGTCTGACTTTAACCCCTACTGGATTCTATACAGAAAATTTTATTAAATTACGTGTAGTCAGCTCTTGACTTTTGATGCATAGTTAAGCAGTTTATCTAAAGTTAACATGCTTTTACTATCAAAATATGTCCTACTGCTATGACTAGGCAAGGGCACAGCTCATGTGGTTAAAAAGCAATAAACTGACATCTACTTTTCCTCTCAGAATCTTAGAGATGCTAATGGCAGGGTGTGGGCATGTGCATCAGGTCAGACAATGGAAGCTGGGTTTTCAATCCTTTAGAATTTGCTTTACAGCAACCTTAGATGACATCTTAAAAGTAAAAGAAGAGCATCTATTAACCCTTCCTCTTACTCTAGCATGGTTAAGTTTCTTCTTGCCTTATTCCAATTCTGTTTGCAAGTCTTTAACCATATTATGTCTTCGCTGACCTACAGAGTCACTGTATCCATTCTGCATTTCATCTTTTCTTTTATACTGCAGGGCTTAGTAATCAAAAGTGTGAGTCCCAAAGTCAGAGTCCTTACTTCCCAAGTTGTTGTCCAAGTCAGCACCATTTTGGTTGCATGATCTTGAATGCTTTATCTTCTTTGTCTTCATGTTGTTGTTATGAGCAGTTAGGACAGAGGCATGCTATTATTTATACACTTTAGCTATTATTTAGCAGGTTTTTATGTAAACCCTTTCAATTTGCTACATGATACTGATGCAATTTTTCCACTGATGAAATCTTAATATTTTGAGGACTGGAAATTACTCTATCATCAAAAGTTCCAATTTCTCTTCTCATTTCCCAGATTAAATTCATTTTTATGAATTTAAGTGTATTATGTATCTAAGTGTATCAGAAGGTACATGAAGACAGAAAATAAAGGCAAAGAGTGGTTCTTTGATGAAGGCACTATCAGGCAACCACACAAGACATTGTTATGTATCTCAAGATTACACAAAATGATTTCTAAACCTCTGCCAGTTTAATATGTGGTTCTTCAGATATGAAGAAGTTGCTATAGACTCACACTCACGTGACCCTTGTCTTATGGGTACTTCTTGATCTGAAGCACCTCCAGGTATGGTGTTGATGAAAGGAGAGCTAAGATTAGTTCTGTGTGCTCTAGACTTTCTACCTTCAAATAAAAAGTGACCAGAATGACCTGTGTGCTCATTGATTCAATGAATTGTTCTTATACTTCTGTTATTTGCCAGGCTGTGCTATGTGAATAAAAACAAACTCTTGGAGTTTACCATCAAGGAAGAGGACCAGTATTAATCAAATGATTGATCAAACAAATATAAAATTATACCTGTGACACACTCTTGGGAGAAAATGTGCAGATGCAATGAGAATCTAAACTTAAGATACTTGACCTGCTTACAAAGAGATCAGAGAAAGTGTGTGCCTAAAGAAGTCCCAGTTGTGCTGAGAACAATTAGATGAGTAGACTAGGTAGACTAGTATTGTTTACGTGGATAAGAAGGAAAGCACATCCTAGACAGAAGAAACAGAAAGCACAAAAGTCTTGTGGTAGGAGGAAGCAGATCAAGTAAAGAGAATTGAAAGAAGACCAGGTGGCTTGTCTTGTAACAGTAGAATTAATTGTTCTCATGGGGATCAAACCAGTGGTGTGATGGCACTGGCTGGTACCAACTTCTGCTCTGTATTCAGTGACATAAAATTTATAGCTTGAAATTGATTCTGGTGGGTGTACTCGTACCATAAAAGTTCACAACTCTTTTTTTTCTCCCCAAAAAACTGGTTTACCAACACAGCACTCGACTGAAATGTGGAGCCATCCATGCCTGCTTCAGAACCCAATCATTCCAAAGTTCCTAATCTAAGAACTGTGACAGTGAAAGATACGTCTCAGTGACTATCATGTCTTACTCAGTAAGAACAAATGAATTAGCTCTGCAGAAATGAATTAGGTATGCATGGCATTCTGCCTTTTTCCTCCTATCTCCTCCCTTCCTTCCCTCCCCCTCTACTTCCCTTCTCTTTTTTTCTGTTTTTACAAAAAAAGTGGCTCAAAGATTTATATTAAACACTGTGAGAAGCCTTATACTCCCCCTGAGATCAGCAAAGATTCCTAAGATTGGTGCCTTCATCCTGCCAGCCACCTCTCACTTTGAGCTCCTGCTGAATTCTCCTGCTGAATTCACTTTGAGCTCCTGCTGAATTCTCCTCATGCTGCTCCCTCTCTGCATGTCAGTGTCTGTCCACACTGCTTTAGCTTTACAATGTGATCACTCAGCACAAGGCCATCACCCATCTTCTTTCATTCTCCAAAGCAGCATCAACACCAGGCATAGAAAAGAAACCATCTTAGATTTCAGGATTAGATCTTCATGCCCTAAAGCTCCTGTCTTGTGTGGTCTCTTCCTAGAACTTCCAAAGTCCTGGTGTGCCTCGCCTTCCCCTACCACCCCTCACTCCTCTGCTACATCTAGCCCCATTCTTATAATATTATTTGGAAAATTTTAATTTGCAATTTTTTTTCCAAATTAGGCTCTGTATATGTCTTTACGCACCAGATAGCTAGGCCAAAGAGCTGTCAACCAGAGAGATCCTCAGCAGAAGGAAGCGCTAACAATGTTTGAAATGACCATTTTTTTTCTGTTTTAGGTAAGATCCTATTTTTAAGCAGAGTCAAGAATCTTGGCTTTTTATTCTTTATTTTACAGAAATATTAATTTTCCTTCCCAATCCAAAGTAGAGCTGGAGAACTGGAAATACAATTTTTGTTCCTTTAAATCTTAGTAGTCCCAGTTCTTTTTAGACTACAACATACAACTTTCCAGTGTTATTGAGATTTTATTTTATTGCGTTAGTTGAGACTCCTTGGTGTAATTAGAACGAAATGTTCTGCCCTCCCCCTCCTCCTCCCCCCTTGGTCTGGAACCCTGGACGCTGGCGTGTTGCTGCAGGTTTTTATCACCATCTCAGGCAGCTTGCGTGCGATTAGCAGCATGCCCTCCTGGGCACAAGAGGAAAAATTATCCTCAGGGTCTGTCTCCTTCAACTCTTCATCTTCTTATACTCTAAACACAGAATTTCTGTGTAGACTTTGAAGATCATGTGCCATGTCATCCATGGAAGTCAAACCATTCCAAGAGAATAGAATGACACTGCATCATTATTGAGAAGAATAATACTTGACCAGGTAATATTTTGAAGAGTCTGTTCTCAGCTCCTCAGACTCCCTTTAGGCTTTCCTTTCCATTCTCTGCCCATAGAATCTGTTCATTTATAGGAAAGACTGATAAAACAATATATTACTGCTTCCATATCTATTTGGATTTCATCAGGAGAAAGGCATTTAGTCAAGGGAAACATTGCTATTGAATGGAGAAAATGACAACAGAGCATCTTTGTGACACCTTCAGAATTACTTCCCCCAGTTTAAGGTTTATTCCTAGGGACTGGATAGCACAAATAGATATATTTGATATACATATATGTAAATATATATATATAAATGTTAGATGAATTATAATGTGTACATCCTCATCCAAAAAAAAAAAAAAGTCTTGGGCCTCCCCGGTGGCTCAGCGGTTGAGCGCCGGGTTGCGAAGCTGCCCGCAGCCTCTGCAGCACCAGTTCGATCCCCAGCCACCGGCGAGGGTCCCACATGGTGCACAGACCTCTCCTGCCGCCCGCTGATCCCATCAGCAGTGTACTTCGTCAGTCTGCCTGTTCTACTCTCCCCTCTGGCTCTGGTGAATTCTCTCACCCTCCCGCGCTTCTGACTGTACCCAGTGCTTGTATAAATAAATAAATAAATCTTTAAAAAAAAAAAAGTCTTCTAAGATATATATATATATATATATATATATATATATATATATATCTCAGTTCCTCCCTTTCTAGAACTAAATTAAATGGGATTTTCTTTTTAAAGGCAAAAACTCTTGGAGAGATTGAAAGAAAGGAGATAGTGACTTTGATTCAGTCTTATAAATGTGTATTGCCCATCAATATTGACTCCAGAGCTAAATTTATTAAACATCAAAACAGATCTAGAAAGGAAAGAAAGCATTTACAGCCTAGGTCAGTCTTGCCCGAAGAATAAGGGGTCCCCAGTGCTTTTAACCTTTACTTGTCAAGAGATCTCATTCAAACAAGAAATATTTTAAAGGTCGAAACATCTTTTTACTGTCCGGCCTTTGCTTCTGCTAGTAACTTAAATTTGAAGTTTTGATAGAATATTGAGGCAAAGCCAAATGAACACCATGAGGTCATGACTGGGTTGAATTTGGAAATATGATCTACTAATTCCAGAAATGAGGACTAGAGATCTGTGCAGATGGAAATGAAGGCCAATTAGACATGATTAACATGTAGATTCAAAAATAAGATAGCACAGCATTTTACTCTGAGACTTTGCCAGTCTAGTTTAATAAATTAAAATGAAATGCAGTCAAGTTGAGACATTAAAAAATGAGGTTAGGCAATATTATGCAAACATTTCAAGACATGGTTAATGGATCCTGATACTTTGGAAAGGTGGGTTCCTCAAACCCCAGCAGTGGGTTCCTTAAAGCCCAGCAGTGGGTTTGATGACCTTCCTGAAAGGACTTGCACAACAAATGGGAGAGAAGACAGTATTTTGGGTTCAAACATTGAATTCAGAACCCCTATAATGTTTTAAGATTGCCCATAGTTTTTTTTTTTCTTTCTTTTTTTTTTATTTTTTAAATTTATTTATTTTTTTTATAAATTTTATTGTTATATTCCCCATACAATTGCAGCCCCCCCATTCTGACCCCAATCCCTCCCCTCCCAAGATTGCCCATAGTTTTAACAACTGTTAAAACTACTGTTAAAACTACAACTGTTAAAACTTCAACTACTAATATTTTAGAAGTATTTGTTTCCCTTTATTTTTGTGTAGTCTCCAACAAGATCTGCTTGTAATGACATGACTTAGCTACAACAAATGGAGAATTAAGAGCTAGATAAAAAACTGTTCTGTGGGTAAGCAGAATAGCAACTAGAAAATAGATTTAAGGATCTTAATTCTTGGATTTTTTTAAAAAAACATTCTTTACTCCTCCTGAGATTTCATTTCATAAAGCTTTAGGCTGTTACAGTGCAAATTGCACCTTGCTTAAGGGCAGCAAGATTTACTTAATGACTATCTGCAAATCATTTTAGAATCTCCAGGGAGGAATGTTATTAGAGTGTGGAGCAGTAAATGTGTTCTGCGCAGGGCAAAGCTTCCCCAGCTCATGGCCTCAGGCTTTGATCTCATCAACCCCCATCATGAATTTCTGCCTGGTGTTTTATTGGGACTTTCTTCTAAGGAGAGCAAAACTCAGAGCAGACATTATCTAATTCTTCCTTGTACCATTCATGTAAATTTGGGTGGGGCAGGTATTATTATTACCCAACCCATTCTGCAAATGGGTAAATAAAATAGAAAGTCAAGTGACTTTCCCAAGGTCAAAGAGAAACTGAACAAGAGCCAAGGAGGATTCCATTTAGGGTTTCCCAATTGTCAGCTCAGAGCTTTCACCTGCTGACTCTGGGGTCACCAAGTAGCTGTGGGGAAACTTGTAGATTATGAAGGGCTATGACAGGAGTACAAGATTCTGAGCCAAGAGGCCTGAGTTTGCTCCCTTCTGCATTAACTGTGTGATGATGAATTCCTCTTCATCATCAAGAGGAATGAATTCTTCTTCTCTGATACAGGGCTAGATTAGAAGTATGTGTCCCACAAGTCTGCTGCATTAGATGAAATAATTTATTTTCAAGGAATGGCACATGATGAAATAGTCCTATCACATTAATGCTCTGGGGGGTTATATCTATATAGCCACAAGGTTCACATTCATATAAACAAATTAGAACGTTGATTTAAAAATTTGATTTTATTGCCTGGATTCATTTCAAATATGCAATCAAAACTGTCCATCTGATATTTTCTGTAGATTCTGTATGATTTGAATGACTAAAGGTTTGAATAAATCTGTGTGCTTTCAACCCACTATTTTCATAATCCCCATACAGTCTCCCACCAAGCTCATAATAAAACAACTCCTACTAGCTGCCACATGGCGTTTGTCATTTTCCTCATTCCCAAACTTTTCTCCTCGCCCCTGTGTGTGCAGCAAGGCTCCCTGTGGGGCCCCTGAGGAGTCCCCCCATCAGGAATAGTCCATGTGCCTGGACGTGGTTGCCTCCGCAGCTGCTCTACTGGTGGATCAAGGGAAACAGCTTCCCTGGAGTTTCTAAAGTTCGATGGTTGAACTGTGTCCTAAGCAGGAGTGGGGGGCTCTGTGTCTCCCTGGGCTGGGTTATATCTTTACCCATGGCCCTGTGTCCCGATGTCACAAAGTTTTTAGGATAACAGTTTCAACCAATGCAGCATTTGGGGACTGGAATCAGGAGGCAAAACTGAGCCGAGGAATAGAGTCTGTGCTGTAGTTAGAACCCTTTCCTCTGACCACGAGGCTTTTGTCCCCATTAAACTGGATCATCACTGTCATACTGGCCTGAATTGGTTTTGTTTGTTGTTTTAAGGAAGGTACCTTAAGACTTCCTCAGGAAGAACCTCAGATGTTTATGTAAATCATGGGTGATGGGCAGCCAATCTGGAATGTCAGCCAGTGGGTGGAACACAGACATCATTCCCCGTTTTCTCTGGAGCTGTAACTGTGAAGTAAAATAAATTAATTAAGTTAACTAATAAATTAAGTCAAAGTTAATAAATGTAATGTTAAGGTTAGCTTTTTACTTAGGTTTATTTTTTATAAATCCTATGAACCCCTGAATTCAATTGATCTTACGTAGTGAATGAGTGGTCTTCCAGTTTAGAGTAACTATCTCTTCCCCTTCAAAAAAATGGGGGTAGAGCTAGAGAAGAAATATTCATTGCCACACAAAAAGTTGTAGAGATGATAGCATGTAGTAGGCCAGGCAGTGTCTTATTCGCAGCCAGGTTTATATGATCTCCTTTTGCTGAGAGGGGAAAACAATCCCAAATATTTTGGGCCTTTTCCTTATCATCCACTCCATATGCTCCATATCAATTTCACATCTGGAGATATGAAATTTATGGTTTCTAAATTGAGATTAATGGATAATTTGTTGTTTTCAAAACATGAAAAACTTTTTCCCGTGGGGAAAAAGAGGCTAATGACAGCATTCAAAATGGAATTATTTAACTTCTGCCAGGTATGTGATATCTTAAAAAATAATGATTTTCCTTTTCTTTTTTTTCTTGACATGTCTAGAAGATTATATATTTGTTATGCAGGTATTATAGTGTTTTAAGTTTGTTAAATTATGTTTGAGACTTTTTACAGAGCAGAAACTTTTTTGGAGCTTGAATTCATGAACTGAACACATATCATTACACTTGTCAGTCGAAGCTTGGCTCAAATATAAATTCCAAAAAGACCTCTATGTCCAAACTAGAAGTGTGAAGAACTAGAAACTTTACTATATATTTAATCATCTAGATTTATTAAATGTATCAAAATTCATCAAGGTGTATATTTTTAAACATTCTGTTTGAAAACACTAAAGTGCTGGAATATTTTGTCTCCAAGGTTTTTTTTCTATGACCATGTTTATATGACTCGGTCAAATAAGAAAATCTGAAACTTTACAAATAATTCAGTACTTTAAGGATTTTAGTCAGTTTTCCTTGGACTAAGAATGTTAAATTGAATGTTAGAATGCTACTTTGAGTAAAAAAATTTGGCGATTTTCTTGAGTGTGTGTGTGTGTTGTGTGTGTACATGGGTGTGTATGCATGTGGGTGTTTGTGAACTGGCAATTACCTAAGGAAATGGAATTACATTGACTAAACCCCTAATTAAAAGCATAATCGCTAAAGGCACTGAAGCTCATTTATTTTATTTTTTTGTGCCCTAAACCTTTTACTAGCAGATTTTTATAATATGCACAGAGGAACCCAATAATAGAAATTTTCCTGCTTAACTCATTCTGAATGATCATTAAGAAATAGTTTTCCCCCAACTGTTGTTTTTTCTCAGAAATTTCTTTTTAAAATGTTGGTATACTTTAAGTCTTGGCACATTTAATTGTAATTTTAAATCACTGTGATATTGAAATAGGATATGTATATAAGTCTAAATATAGAGATATAGAAAGATGAATATTTACAGAAAAAAGAAAAGATTAGGTCCCTCCCCCCGAAAAAATACTAAGTTTCTTTTTGGAGGCTCATAATTACTATATAAGAGCAATGACAAAAAATATTTCAGATTTTTAAAAACAAAATTACATTGACTTATGCCAGGTTTCAGCTATACAGCCTTGTAAATCAACATCTATATACTATCTTATATTTGCCACCAGAAATGTAGTTTCTGTTAATCACCATACAGTTGCCCCCTTTCACCCAATTTATCCCCTCCCCTTTCTGGTAACCACTATTTTGTTCTTAATAATTTGAAAGTTTATTTTTATTTTACTTATTTATTTCCTTATGATTTACATGAGTGAAATCATAGGACACTTGTCTTTCTTCATCTAATTTATTTCACTTAGCAGAGTGCCTTGTAATTCTATACTTATTGCAGGATTTTTTCATCTTTTTTTAAAAACTGAGTTGTATTCCATTATATATATAGCCTATACACATACTACATATACATAAACATACACAATATGCACATCTGTGCATATATTATTCACGTGTAAAGTATATATAATCTGTACCTATGTATTCTATATGTGTATACATATGAATACATATCCATACATATGTGTATACATGTACACATACACATATACATGCCAACCATATCTTCTTTATCCAATCATCTGTCCACGAGTTTAGGTTGTTTCCAACTATTGATGGTTGTGAATATTACTGCTATGAACATGGGGATGCACATATATCTTTAAATTGTTGCTTTTGTATTTTTCAAAATTATCCCAGAAGTGGAATAACAGGATCATATGGTTTTTCTATTTTTAATTTTTTGAAGAATCTCTATTCTGTTTTCCATAATGTCCACACCAAATTATATTCTCCTCAACAGTCTATGAGGTTTCCCTTTTTTCCGTATCTTTCCCAACACCTGTTCCTGTTTTTGTAATTATAGCCATTCTAATGAATGTGAAATGATATCTCAATGTTATTTTGATTTGCGTTTTCCCAAAAATAAGAGATGAAGAAAATATTTTCCTGTACCTGTTGGTCATTCTATATATCTTCTTTGGAAAAGTGTCTATTCAGATACTCTATACATTTTTTTAATCAAATTGTCTGGGTTTCTGTTGTTGAATTTTATGAGTTCTTTTTGTATTTTGGATGTTGACCCCTTATCTGATATACTACATATGATTTGCAAATACTATCTCCCATTCAGTAGCTATCTTTTCATTTTAACAATGGTTTCTTTCACTGTGAAGAATTATTTTGGACTGATGTAATTTCAGTTGTTTATTTTCCTTTTGTTTCCCTTGTTGGAGATGTATCTACAAAGATAAGGCATAAATTAAGGAATTTATCTACTATGTTTTCGCCTAAGTATTTTATGATTTCAAGTCTTATATTCAAGTCTTCAGTCCATTTTGAGTTAATTTTTAAAAAATTTTTATTGAAGGGGCCTCCCTGGTGGCGCAGCAGTTGAGCGCTGGGCCGCACAGCTGCCTGCAGCCTCTGCAGCACCGGTTGATCCCCGGCCCCTGGCGAGGGTCCCACATGGCACTCAGACCTCTCCTGCCATGCCCGCTGCTCCCCTCAGCAGTGTATTTCATCAGTCTGCCTGTTCTGTTCCCCGCTCTGGCTCTGGTGAATTCTCTCACCCTCCCGTGCTTCTGACTGTACCCAGTGCTTGTATAAATAAATAAATAAATCTTTAAAAAAAATTTTATTGAAGTAATATTACATAATGACCTTAAATGTTTCAGGTGGCCATCATTATCTATATATATTACATTTAATTCATCACTAAAAGTTCAATTCTATCCTTCATCATAAAGTTGACCCCTTTTACCTGACTTACCCACTCTATACTTCTTCCTTTCTAGTAACCACTAATTGGTTTTAGAGACTAAAATTTACTTTTCTTTTATTTACTTCATTCATTTGGTTTATCTATATATAATATAGTGTTGCATATGAAATGAAATTATGCAGTGTTAATCTTTCTGTCTGACTTATTTCTCTAGGTATAACACCCTTGAGGTCTATCTGGCTTGTTGCAAAGGCAGGATTTCATCTGTTTTTTTCCTTACAGCTGAGAGGTATTCCATTGTGTATGTAGAACACATCTTTATCCAACCATCCATCAATAAGAGCTTAGATGTTCTCTAGGTGTTGGCTGTTGTAAATAGAGCTGTAATAAACATGAGGGTGCATACATCTCTTTGAACTGCTGTTTTTCTATTTTGGGGGGCAAACACCAGAAGTGGGATAATTAGATCATATGAAATCTCTATTTTTAATTTTTTTTGAGGGATCCGTATACTGATTTCTATAATGGTTGTGCTAATTTATAATTCCACCAACAATGCACAAAGATTCCCTTCCATTTTGAATTAATGTTTATGTATTTTACAAGATAAGATCCATTTTCATTGTTTCATTCTTTTGCATGTGGCTGTCCAGTTTTTCCATTGCCATTCAGTGAAGAGATTTTCCTCACTCCATTTTTTGTCAGCATTTAGCTTAGCTCCTTTGTTGTAGATTAACTGTCTGTGTATGTATAAGATTACTTCTGGGTTCTCAATTCTGTGCCATTAATTTGTGTGTCTGTATTTAGTTCAACACAATGCTATTTCGATTACTCTTACTTTGTGATATAGTTTGAGGTTAGGGAAAATGATGACTCCATTTTTGTTATTTTTTTCCTCATTGTTATTCTGGCTATTTGGGGCCTTTTGCATTTCCAGATATATTTTTTGTTCTATTTCTGTAAAAAGTCCCATTGGGACTCTTATAGCAATTTTCATAGAGATTGCACTGAATTTCTATATTGCTTTAGGTAGAACAGTCATTTTCACAATCCAGCCACTACAGAAGGAGAGTGGATCTTTTGGGTGGGTGTATTTAGGATTCCTACAGCCACATGGCATATAAATAAAGGAGTTAGGAAAAGCCAAAGTACTTTCAGAATGACTGTAGGCTACAGAAGTAATAAGAAGGGACCAACAATGTGGCATATTTATAAAAATTGGCAAATAACAAATTGAGGCTGGATGGGATGGAAAGGATCATCTTCTCTCAGTTTGTCCCAGTGCAAACACTGTTAAATCAAGTTCTAGCTTGACCTGCTGGAAAGTACGGGTCTGCAGTCTCACAATTATCACTGTTGTTCAGTTGCAAAAGAAAGAAGAGAAGGGTTTTGTTGTTGTTGCTTTATTTTTTCTGATTTTAGAAGTGTTTCAGCAAGTTTAGGAAGAGGAAGCTAAATCTATGCCAAGTTCTCACTGATTTTTGTGGGCATTCCCTCTTGCTCTCCTCCAGAGGTGGGAATTTCCCTACCTTTGTCTCTCATGCCCCCACCTCTAGCTCATTGGTGGATGGAGCAGCTTGCCTATAAGTCTTTTCGTAGATCTGCTTCTCCTTTAGGCAATCCATGCCTAAACCGACATTTTGGATGTATTTGAATACACTACAACAGTTTGGGCAGAATTTTACCCTTCAAAAACTGTTTCTTGGGCCTCCCTAGTGGCGCAGGGCTTAAGATGCAGCACTATGAAGCCGTCCGCAGCCACTACAGCAAGAGTTCCATCTCCAGGCAGGGAGGTGACCCACATGGTGCAGCAGACCTCTCCTGACTCGCCCGCTGCTCCCCTCAGCAGTGTATTTCAGTCAGTCTGCCTGTTCTGTTCCCCACTCTGTCTCTAGTGAATCCTCTCACCCTCACCCTCCCAAACACCTTTGGCCTGTTTCCCAGTTCTTGTATGCATAAATAAATGAATCTTACAAAAAAAAAACCCTCTTTTTCTCCAACCCAGAAGATAATTCTTCATGAGCATAAGACATTTTCTCATCAATTATCTCAAAATTAGCATATGAAAAGACACATTTTGCAATTTTAAATTAAGAATCAATAGTTTTGTATATTTAAATTAATTTTATAATTTCAAAGTTGAAGTTGTTACATAGTAACAATTATTATTGATTAGACTGGAATAAAAATATAAAGACAATCAGCTAGCACTTTTACTCTATTTCCAGTCTCTTCATTTACTGAATTTTACTGAATATTGACATTTTCATTCATATTTGTAATTTAACTGTACGATTAAAAGCATCATTAGTAAAGAGATAGTGACTCCACTTTCGAAGTTAAGGATAAAAAAAGATCATTTCAGTTGTGCTTATTATAATTCTATGTTTCAACAATGTTTGTGGCATAGTACCATGTTGAGTATGGACTGTAATTGCTCACATTTGTTCTTATATAAAACATTCAAATGTCAGATTTATATCCTGAATTTATTAATATTCTTGATTCTATTTTTGGGGGTGAGTGATGCCCTGAAGCTCAAAGAAATGGACATTTGCACCTTGAATTATTTATTCTTCTCTCCAGGAAGAGACCAGGGAGAAAGATAGTATTACTGATTAACCCTTTTGTCTCAGGCTCTAGTATGGTAGGGCATTGGAAGTGTTTCTGTCGTCATTTAAAATTTTGACATCTTTTGCATTAATTTATATTCTTAAATCATTGCATTAAAACTTGATTTCTCTAGATTACTGAGCCTTTGCCACCTCCTTAAATTTTGTGTTTGAGTCAGGGCCTCACTTACCTCATTCTAGTCCCAGCCCTGCTCTTTTGTTTTTGTTGTTTCCCCAACTCTCATGAGTGAGTATCATGGCCGTCTTTGACTACTTGGAATGCTTAGAACCTGGAACAGCGCTCAGCACAGGGTAGATGTTGAGAAATATCTACTGATATCACTGATGAAGATGAATTGATTGGTCAGGTCTGATCTTTCCCAATATAGTAAACCAGTGATGTGGGTCAATAGGCCTTAACAATGTACTTCAAGGCCTCTCCTGGGAGGCAGGGGAAAGTGGTAGCACCCCCTCAGATTGGAGGTTCATTCACCACATTCCTGAATGCAGCCCCTGCCCTGTGAGCCTGGAGTAGAGGTTGTGGATTCACAGCATGACTTGGGCAAGCCACGTAGCTTCTGTACTCTGTTTATCCATCTCATGACAATATTAATAGTACCTGCTGCATTTGATTTCAATTAAATAAGTTAGTGTGTGCATCCTAGAGTAAATTCTCTAGAAAACTGAGGCAAAATACTATGTATTAACTTGTTATCAGGGAATGCAATCCCAGAAAATAGGATGAGAGGTAAAAAAGGAATTTAGTATCACCGGAAGGAGGGAGAATAAATACAGGAGGATGTGCTACAGGCCTGGCCACAGTTTACTGATGACTTGATCTCACAGGACCTCTCAGGAGGCGATGCTAAAACATCTAGAACCAGGCCCTCAGAGAAGAGGACAGTAAGCAATTTATCTGCTGGCTCTATTCCTATCTCCTACTGGTCATTGGTAGGGGTTGTAACTCCACAATGGGTATGAATTATATTAGCTAGCTTTCTGGGCAGCTATTAGGGAGCCCAGAAAGTCTATGGGTCTATCCAGTCAGTGTGCAGGTCTATCTGTGTCAGCCAGAGCCTAAAGTGGTGGGTCCTTTGTCTTTAGTGACAATGGCCCCTGGGACTGTAGTTTTATAGCCATAGGACAATATGAACCATATCACTGGATCTGGATTCCTCTCAATATCCCTAAACTTGGAAATTAGCTGCTGCTTTCTCAACAAAGTACTCTTTTATATATTTGAAGCAAACACTTGTGTTTTGCATTGAATTGTCCTCTGCCTTATAAGCAGTTCTCGTGTGTCTTCAAATATCAGTATTCTTATGGTTCTTTGGAGTTCCACACAAATGTTAACCACTTAGAAAGACCTTCCAGTGACCATCCTGGCTTTCCTCATTCTCACATAAAGCAATGCATTGAAAACTTTTTTCCCTATTTCTAAAAAGCATATACTTTTGTCCCACAAATCGATGACATGTTATGTTATAGAAGGGAAGGGTGGGGATTTGGGTCCTCAGCTTTTTCTCACACCCCACGGCCTGGCAGTTCACACAGTCAAACCACAAATGGAACAAAGCTCTCATTAATGGCTTCCCATCACATCTGACCAATCATGAATCAACCCCATCTCCCTATCAATATCAAAATGGGTTTGTTCAGGATGTGAAAAGTTATCACTTCTCTTCCGGTTTCTTTTTCACTTAGAGCACTTAATTTTGACTTCGAACTCTTGAGTTGCAGTCAATTTAAGGCTGGCAACAGAAATTTGGGGAGAAAAATAGATGAAAAACAAATATGAAAGATGCTTCTCACATTGTTTCCTTCCTTCCATCTATCTGCTCCTCCTGTCCCCATGGAATACATGTATGATGGATTTCCTGCTAACAACCACACCCTTAGTTCTCATACCACATACTTGTGTCATTCACAGTTTTTACCATCCTTGGTCAACACATGCTAATTCACTCACAGAGCTTGAGAAATCATATTGTGGCAAAGAGATGCATGATTAAAAAGTAAAATTTAGAGTCCTTCAAGGAAAAAAAAATCCAGTTATTCTCTCTGTTTCCAAATTCACAGGAGTCTTCACAGTCTAATTTCTTATTGTTTGATTGCCAAGTCACTTCTTTGTAAAGGATAGCAATCAGATTGACATCTTTATCGTCAAAAGTCAGAAATAAACACTCTCATTAGCAACTGACTCCTTCAACTACCATAGCACGTATCTTGACATGGTCATTGGGGTCTGGTAGGAGTCCCTCAGTGACAGGAGTGACAACCACACAGATGAGTCTTTCCCTCTCACAAGACCATTTGGAAGCTCTCAAGGAGCTGCAATCCATCTCCTTGTGATATTGGCCCACTGGATCTTATTCACCCCACAAGGAAGTGTTTTCACAAAATATGCTCTGAGGATTGCGTGCTTCAAAACCACCTGTGGTTCTTGTTGAAATGCAGGTTCCTGAACCCTCTTCCACTTGGGTAATTTGAATGGCAGCTGGTGACGGTGGAGTGCAAACCCTTGCTTTCATGAACTTTTGTAAGACCCCCCTGCACATTTGTGCTCGAAGATCTCTTGTGTGAAGCCAAAGAGAATAACAAGGTCAGTGCCTCTTACATACCAAACCCTTCAGACAATTGGAGAGAAGTATGATTATCTGCTTCTCCATGTCATCTGTTCTCTGGGGCCTAGTCTCTGGTGTTTTTCAATTGCCCCTTTTATTGAAATGACTCTAAGTCTCATTTTTATCAAACTGTATTTTATTTTATTAGAGTTTTTCTTTAAATGCAATGCTCAGAACTGAATATAATGCTTCAGTTATGCCCTGATGGAGATAGGACATTGGAACTAGTTTTTTCTTAACACAGATTCTATATTTCCTCTAAAAGACAACACAAATAAAATTAAATACGTGTATTTGCTTCAGGAATTTTAATTTGCCATTGAATATTTGGTCTAGAGAAAAATAGCTTAAACTGGATTTTCAAAGAGAAGACTTCATTTGCTGGCTTAAGCGCTGTATGTGGTAAAACCTTTTACTTTGAATGGTCCATTTGGAATTTTTGATATTTAGCACAGGATTAAAATAAAGATGGTCTTTGGTCTATATAGGCTGTGGATTATATGAAAGCTTGCAGAGGTATAATTAACTTACTTGAGAGAACACTTTTTTAAGCATGCACTCTGATAACATCTATTTGTGTACTTTCAATTTATGTATTAACCAAGCAATTCTTGTCACTCACGAAAACAAGTCTGAAAAAGTAACTATGTGTCATTTACTTGTCATTTTTTTTAGCCTAATGGGACTTTATCATATAGCTACAAAACAATACATTGCTTATATTTAAAGAATATCACATAAATCAGTTTTTGTTTTCACTGGTCTCCTCTTCAGCTTATTTGGACTGTTTGCAATATCTGGTAGATCAGCTAAGGTTTTTTTTTTTTTACATCATTTAGAATGTTTATATCTTTCTCCTTCACATTGTAACCCAGTGGTTATTACTATCTAGGTGAGTAGGTCTTTGAAAAAATAAAACAAATATTAGAAAATTTGTAAATCTTTCCCACAAGTCATTTAATAACAGTAGACCCTGATTTTTCAGGCCCTCATTTATTAAATCTTCAAAACAACCTTGTGAGGTAGGCTGCATTCCTCCTGTTGAAATATGGGGAGAAAGAGGCTTCAAAACGTAAATCTAGTATTAGCTATAGCTCAGTAGTTTGTGAGGATACTTTGGCTATTGTGTTACTACATCTCTATGATGTTGTGAGAACAGGGCTAATTAGATTCTTTGTTTCTTCTTATGTCTCCTCTTTCTCCTAACCCCACACTAAAGCTGGTCCTTGGTCCTTAACTTTCTCTGCCAAACTATCTTCTTTGTGGAATTTATTCACTATTAAGGATTTATCTCCACGTATCTTCTACCAATGACTAATTTTTATGCATAGCTCTATCCTCTTCACTGATTGCTGCCATTTGAATTCGAAAACAAAATAAATGTTTACCAGCATCTATCCTGTAGCTTTTCACAACAACAATCTTAACTGATCTTCAAATAAACCTTGTAAGATAGGTTGAATTACTCTTGTTCAAATATGGGGAGGGCTTCCTTGCCCCTCCCTGGCCTGGTTCTATTGGCCTGGGAGTCCTGCTTTATTTCTGTTCCTTTTCTTCTCAATAAACTTTTCCTTTCTCTAAACAAACAAACAAACAAAAATATGGGGAAAGGGAAGCTTAGAAAGTTATAGCCAATATTACCTTAAACTCAGCATTTGGTTAATGCTGGTCACCATGACACATTCACAATATTCAGAGACTATTCCTCATGATACTGGTGTTGGAGGGTGGGCAAGAGGGAAATGGGAAGCTATGCTCCTGGGCACTTCATTCAGAGTGGAAAGTACCTGGCAATGATCTTTAGGATCCCACACTCACAGTATTTGGGGATGGACTATATCCTAGTTTTCTAAGGGTGACTGGAAGTATGATGTGCCTCCAACTCAGTCTGCAAATACAGGAGAAAAATGTTTAAGTCCTTGAGCATCCTACTATTGGAATAATCTACCTCAAACAGTTTTCAGTATGTTATTCTACTGATCAAGAATCTATCTGACTCCTTTACACCTTAGACTGGACATTGATTTTTAATTTTGGTAATCAAATAACATTTTGGCTTTGAATAATTTTGTGTCTTTTCCTTTTCTGATCCCAGTGGGATTATAAACTCCTTAAGGGCTGGAAGAGTATCACATTGTTTCTGTTGTTGCTGCTATTGCTGTTACAGTACAGTAGCTAGCACAGTGCTGGGTGAGTAGCATGCATATAGTAATAATATATTTAAAGGATTTGAAAACAGTTACATAATGGTGTCTTTGAAATGATTGTGAATATGGAGTAATTTAGGAAAAAAATAACATAACCGGTCTATATCTTAATCTAAACCACAACTCAAAATAATAGCAAACATATATTTTATTTGCTAAATACTAATTCTAAGTGCTTTACTTCTACTGACTCATTTAATCCTCACTACAACTCTATAAAAAAAGTTACTGTTGTTACCATCATTTTGTAGATGAGAACAATAAGAAGATTAAGTTGCACAGGAAGTAAAGTTGCACAGGAAGTAAATACAGAGTTTGGATTTGAAACCAGGAAAGTCTGACTTGCATATATACTTAGCTATGACATTATGACAGCAATTTAGAGATACTCAGGATCCATTCATTGATCATCATAGTTGCAAGATAAGTGTTTATATCATAGTCAAAGATGATAGATGTTCAGGGGACCTCTTGTAACTTGAGGCCCTAAATTTAAGTCTAGAGTAATAAGATGTAATTGTAGTATGAAATGTATATACTTGTACTTATCAGTTAAGAATTGGTTAATTAGAGTAGATGAAAATGTTAGTCATCTTTATAAGGTATATCCTGTAGGATCAACCTCTTGTATTCAGCCTTATTTTGTGGTGAAGACTTCAACTATTTTTCCATTCACTCTGTCACTTCACAGTGACACTGACATTCATACCAAATCAAGAAAAAATATTCAAAGCAAATCCACAAGAAAAAGATTTTGACTCATGAAAAGGGTACCCTTAACTTTCCTTCTGGGTAAAATGAATCATTACTGGGTAATGACCTCTGGACAGACTTTTTCAGACGAAATATAGTATTTTGTTTTCCTTTTTCTTTGAATTTTACTCTTAAGGATTTGTGGTTATAAAAAAAAATGTCATCTTTATTTCAGAGCTGTTTTCTGAGATTGGAGCCAGTTCTGCACCAGAACTATACACCTTGCCAATACCTGGCCAGATACCCTGGGAAATGAGTGTGAATAAATGAGCCAATGAATTGTTGTATTCTGTCAGCTAGTCAAGACTCCTTCCAATCCTAGAAATGTTATTTTTCCATTTCCCTACACTTGTCTCCTTCCTTCATCTTTAGCTTTTCTTGTCTGTTTCCTTTCCCTTTCAATTTTCATCTTCCTCTACTTTCTTTTCTTCTCTCCTATCATCTTTCCTTTCTTCCCTTCCCTTTCTCCTTACACACTGACTCCTTCCCTCCATTATTTATTTCCATCCAGGCAATTCTATGGCAGTTTATAAATCTAAAATGGAAAGTGCTACTTAGAAAACTAAGAGAATAAGGGTAACAAATAAGCTCAAGTAATCTGTTGTCCTGGCTTGCTTACCCTATTTCAAAAAGAATTTTAACTATTTTCTTACTCTTGGATTTACAATCCTGCTTCATCCCTACCCTTTTATACTTTGTGTCTATGTGTGATCTTTCTGTTTATTACTTTTACATTTCTCTCTCTTACCTTCAGACTGTTGGGTTGTGCTTTGTCCCTTGTGTTCAACCTTATTTTGTGGTGATCATGTTTCCACTAGCATCCTCCTGGGAGCCTTACCACAGACCTGCCTGATTTGTTTCCCAGTGGGTGCAGGTCCCTCTCTGATTCACTCTGATATTATATTTGCAAGGTCAGCCTCATCTCCTGCACTGAATGGTTCAACTATTATTTTATTATGATATTCATTATTCAGTAAATATTTAGTGAGCACTATACATGATAATAAAGTTATGAGAAACAGAACTTCTATCTTGTCACAGAGTGTGTTTTTCTTGATAATTTCCTGCTATAAATTCTACTGAATCTAAGAAAGTAAATATTGTTATACAGTTCATCTAGCTCTCTTTAAATAATACTTCATAATTAATTTCACATCAGTTAATCCTAACATACATTTTAAACTAAAACACAGTTGACATGGCACCAAATATTCATCTCATGTCATTAGTTCTAAATAGGTTGTCCTTGTAAAATTAAACCAAACTGGATAATTGGTGGAGTTCTTCATTTTTTATTTAAATACTTTGGTCTTGTTAGAGCCTGAACCTTAAATAGAAGCAGTAAGAATATGGTAAAAAGTATGTTTCCCCCAATTTTTGGTAGTGGTATGTGCTCAACAAAATGGGAAAAAATTACATGAAAGATATTGTGAAGCCCAAGAGGAATCTGCCTTATCTCAAAATGCACACATTGGTAGAAAAATTAAGTTTCAAAAGCTGTGTGTGCTCAAGTGAATGAAAGAGAGATAAGATCTTTGTTTAGTGAGAAAGAATAGTTTTTCATTTGACTCAGTCAAAAACAGTGCTCAACATTCCTTCAACCCGCAAGAACTGAACCAAGTTCTTTTCATTTTAATATGTGTATGTTGTTAATAACAATAATGTAGTTAAAGTAGCTATGTTTAAAATTATAAGCATTGTTAGGTTTTAACTTGGTTTTCTCTTCAGATAATATTTAGCAATGAAAGTTTTTATTTGCAAAGAAATATACAGATATGTGTTATGTAATATTATTTTTAGATAAAGCCAACTTTGCTAGAAAGTGTTCTAAGCCACGCAGAAAGCATGAAATCACCCTGGTGCTAGAAAATGAGCATTTTGTACTATGCATACCAAACAAGAAAATAGGAAATTTCTTTGACTCTACTGTCATTTGTGCCCCCACTATAAAAACACCACATTGCTTATGACATTGAACGGAGAAGTTACATTACTTAGCAAGGTTAAAAATAAGCAATTTTTTAATTTCTCACCAAATCATCCTGGTTTAAGCCTATGATACAAGATGAAATATCTTCTCATAAGAAATTCTTAAGGGTAAAAATTAACATGAAGTGAGCCTCTATATTGTGAGTTATTTCATGATAGATAGATAGATAGATAGATAGATAGATAGATAGATAGATAGATAGATAGGTATTTATGTCCCCATTTCACTGGTGAGGGAATCAGAGTTCCAAGAATTTGGATCAGTTGCCCAAGGTCATCTAGTATATATGTTATTTAAATCTAAGTCTGTTTAACTTCCAAATTCATACTTTTTTCCCATCAGACATTATCATCCCCTCTCTGTTTGCATTTAAGTTGATGGAATAAAGTCTTTGTCATCCACAGTGACTGCAGTATTGCTCACTGGCAGAGCCTGAGGGTAGCCTGCAAATGTCTTGCTTGAGGAGGTTCCCCCAACACAAGTTCAGAGAGCAGGATCATGAAGCCTGTCAGAGGCACAGGAATGGTGGGAGGGAAATCAGAGACCCATTCACAACACTATTGCAAAGTAGGTACAATCAGCCTCTGCTCCCATCAGGGCATCTGAGAGGTAATTAGGAAAAGAGGTGGGAGCTGGGAACCGGTCTTGTCAATTAAGAAAGTAGCTTGAAAGTGAGAGGGTAAATGGATAGAGAAAAGAGAGTGGATGAGGATTATCAGGAAGACACAAGGAGGACTTTGTGGTAAGAGGAGAGGGTGGAGGGCAAGACAGAAATGAGATGGGAAGAAACTTCGCCTTAAGAACAAAGAAAAGAATAAATGCAGTTTTATCTTCATTAGAAAAAGTGGAAGTTTGTCTTCTGTGACAGATTGTTCCAACCCATTGTGTGGTCTAAGATATTGAATTATCTCAACTGTTTACCATTAGAAATGTGTAGATTCCCAGGCCACTTTATAGCCAATGCTTAATAACGTGCCTGAGCTTGTGGAGTTGACTATGAAGTGGTGAGGTGAAAACAGTTTGTAATGATAGTCACCTAACCTCTCGACAATTAACCAGAATCTTTCTTATTTAAGAGAGTATATGCCAAGATGAAAAATAATAAATTTTAAAAGCAGAAATAACTCAGCTCTTGGGATAAATACTTGTGATGCATAAATTCCCTGGAGGTAAATTCTAGCTTAAAACATAACATGCAGAGTCTTCACCATGTTCTAACAGTCCTCTTTAAGTTATGTTTCTTGGAAACTTTGGTAAACTTTCTTCGATACTCAAAGGTCATCTTAGGTTCACAGCCCATTGTATGGACATTTGCAAACTTTGAGCAATGATGAATTGGATTTCAATTGAGTTTGCATGCAAGCTTGGGCCAAGTTTCAAGGGAACACTGGGTAGTTCTTTTAGGTAGAAGCCAGGTGAAACTCAAAGGGTCCAACGTGGGTTTTGCTTTGAGTTACTTTTGGGTTCTGCTAGAACTTGACACTCAAAGCGAAACCAGGAGATCTGAACCTCTTGCAAACTCAGGCTCAAAGGGAGGGTTTTGGAAGCAAAGTTGCATATTGAAAATGCTGAGCTAACAGTGTTCATTGGTGCTTTTGTTGCCTTGCCCAAACCTCTGAATAAAATTTCTTCTGGAAAAAGAAGGTTTGTCTTACCATACATAATTTTGTAAAGCGGCACAACAGAACTTTGGTTGCACTGACAGATTATCTGCAATGAGGAAAATGCACAAATCACCATAATGTGAGATTGCCAAGAGTAGTTCCTGAAGTAGGGTATGGAATGATCAACTTAGTTCTTATATTGCATCCCTGAATTGGAATCAATTGTATCTTAGGCAACTCATTTTATCTGGCAATTTAACCAATTTAAGCAAATGTATTTCTTGCATTACATAGATAGTCCATATTCACAACCACAGAGTCATGAAAATATTCTCTTACGTATGAGAATGAAAACCTGAAAAGAAATCCTGCCCCCCATAACATATCCATAAAGAATAATATGTAAGAATCCTTAAAAGGTAAAGGTGCAATGAGTATATAGATGAGCCAATGGTCAAAACATTTTATAAAATAGATTTCTGACTTGATTAAGAGTTGGCACTAGGGCAGAGGGGATTTGATTTACCTTTGACAAGCAAGTCTAAAATACTAAATGAAGTTTAACAGAAATAAGGAGTTTTTGAGAAAGGAAACAAGGTGGCAGAAATTTGGCATATCAACAAAAGGAAATCACACAAAGAGAAGGATTAGTCAAAATAAAGATCAAATAAAGATCAAAAATAAACTGGCCTTAATCCAGGATACATGTGTTGCATTTCACAGGTGGGTCTTTCCTTCCCAAGTGTGAAGAACGGAGGAACCACCTGATTTCCCCCAAAAGGTCATGGAGCACCTTGTGTGCTAGGGAAGAAATGTCCTGAAGTCCTTGAGTAAACCCAGCACAGTTGCAGTATTAAAAAGAAATGTAAGTATCCTAGTCCTAGAATTATGTCTAAAAAACAATTATACAAAAATGCTCAATCTTTGATTCCACAGAGGAGCTAAAACAGAATGATGCTGGAAATGGAAACTTACTGAAGTCATACATGACTTTCAGTGACTCAAACTCAGAGCTACTTGTGATGCTATAATCATTTTACCTGCTTAAGACTCCATTTTTAAAAAACCATTAATTTTCATGTTTATTGTATTTTCTTATTTTTAGATGAATAAATGCAGATAAAATTTTAAGAAACCCTTAAAAAGTGCTGCACATTAATCTTTGAGTTTGAAATGTATTTACTCTTGAAATTCCTTCATTATTTCATAGCAAATAAGCACAAAACCTCAATGCACTTAGTTTATACATGCACTCATTTTATTGACATGTGTGAACAAATAGATATATAGATCTATCTACTTAAGAAGCTATGATACACAGATGAATAAGTTAGATGAATGTGAGCAGGAAGGGAAATCATTCTCAGAACATACAATGCAGTATCTCTTCAATTTTATAGCCTCAAATATTTGGGACATGTGGTAGCTGATAGTCTGGCTTAGCACGAATCCATAAAATCCACAGTCCCCACTTGGGGAAAAGTCTATTCAGTACCTACAGAACTAATGGCCTAAGCATTTTCATTGGAGGTAGAAAGTCAAAGAACCAGCGTAGAAAGCAGAGTTTGAGCCACATAATCATTGTTAAATAGTGGATCTTTCAAAATCATAATGAAAAAGAACATAGGTAAAGGGAGGCTGGGCAGCCTATTGCGTAAGAGCCTATTTATAGAGTATCACACTGTCAGCCCAAAACAGTCCATGCCACAGATATCCCCCTAAATCATAACCTCAGTGGTATGCTTCATTAGTCAGATGGAGAATCAAAGAAGAAAATGTGGGTTAGTTGGTGTAAATGAAACATTGCTCCAGGAAAAAACAGCTCAAAGTGAGTGCCCTGGAGACCATGTTCAGAAATACTTTACACAGGGGAGACATTTCATAAACAGCAAATGCCACATGATTTTGAATTGTTGGACTAGTAGAAGTGGCTTTCCACCCTCGTGTGATTTCCCTTGGGATACCAAGCATCTGGTCTCCAGCTACATATAGCCATGACCACAAACCCTGTATTTAGTAGGTCTATCCTTACTTGTTAAACAGAAATAAATGGCCTATTAAATTTTTTATTTGTTATGACCTAGAATTTACCTTGATTATCTGCCTGCCTTCCATCATTCCAAGTTTGAAGGGAAAGAAGATATTAATTTTGACAGTTTTGGACTTGACTTTCTGAGAATATTTATTTTGTGATCTTTATTTTTTGGTAAGTTTCTTTGTAGAAAGGACAACCTTTAAAAAACAAGTGAGGGGATCTGTTTCTTAGACTTGACAAGCAGTGTCTATTCATTATTTCACAGCTGACAAATGTCACTGATAATGGCACAGGTATAAATGACAGAGTAAGGAAAATGCCTACCAGATTAATTTGTATTTCTGAATCTAAGCCTACTTATATACTTGGAGTGTGCACTGATGTAAAAATATTATTTTTACAAATTTTGGAATGTAACTAAATTGATCAAATATATTTTTAGCATTAGCAACTGACAGTGATGACTTCATATTTGATTAATATCATTACAGATAATATACCATTCATCTTCACCTGGCTTGTTTTTCAGTTAACATTTATCCTAAAATCTTTCCATATCAATATAGGAAAGTTTCTTCACTTGCTTTTATAATAGTCTAGTATCATTGTTTGGATTTACTATAATTTGCTTTAGCAAAACTTTTTTGATAAACACTTATATTCCCTTTGCCTCATTTAAAATTTTTCTAAAATAAGCAATACCTAAATGAGCAACCTTGCAAATACAGCATTTTGTATAGAAGAAAGTATATTCTAGGCAAACATTACAGAAGTACAAAATGCAGTTTTGCCAGATCTGGCCTAAATATGCTTCATGGAGTTTGTTCCATTTTGCATGCCTACCCAACATGCATGTGTGGGCTTTTTTTTACCTAACTTGCTGGTGGGAGCTTTGCTAATTTGATAGGTGAACAATTTTAGATTGTAAATCTTACAGCACCTCTAATGAGCATTTCTCTTGTGATAAGTGAAATGTAACTTCTCTTCACATATTAGGTTTTTTTTGTTTATGTGAATTGTAGGTTTTCTTTTAGATTGTTGATCTTTTTCTTGATTTCTAGGGGCTTTTAAAGAATCAGAGAAAGTATCTAAGGGTCTTAAAATATTACTCCAGCTATGAATTTCTGTTGTTTTATCTCAATTTGTCTTTTAATTTTAGATTTGCTCATGGTATCTTTTAAAAAGAATGCAATTTCATCTTTTTTTTAATATCCTACCTACTTACTCACCACCACATGTTTTTTTCGCAATGAATTGAGAAATAACTTATATAATGTAATAAAGTCATAAATATAGACAAATCTTTCTGAGAACTTCATAAACAGGTAATCTCTATTTCAGCAATGCAAGAATCACTATTAGAAAATGCATTTGCATAACTTTAGATTAAAAGATCTCACACCCACCATGTTGACAAATGTCAATAGTAAGATCGAATTGACTAAGAGACCAGACAAAGACACCTCCTGATAAATCAAAAAAAAAAAAAAAAAAGTGCTTATCTAGAAGTTACAGAAGGAAGTCACTGTAATCAGGATATACAGCAAAGAGGCCTGCAGCATTCTCTAATAACAGACAGAGGACACTGGCAGATGTTCAATTGCAGATAGTAAGTCTAAAAGAGTAAGAGCCACATGAGAACGCCTAAAAGTTGAACTGACACCTTCCAAACTAAGTCTTATAATCCTGAAACCATGGCAATTCTCCTACAGGTCACAGTGGATCTTTGCAAGAATCCATGTCATCCAGTTAGGTATATCGTCTGTCTTAGTGGATGATACTAGGCTACCCAGCGTGTTATAGGTCAATGTGGCTTATTCAGTACATTTATCCTCCTTGCCTCTTCAGGATGTGCATCCCATTCCAACTATATTGCTGAATTTATAGCTGTGGGGAAAAATCAGTTATAAACTTTCTTAGCAATAATTTAGCTACCTCTTAGTTGTAAATTAGTTGTAACTCAATCTATAAAAAGAAAATACATATAATTAACTCAACAGTTGTAAAAAAAATTACTGGTAAACAAAAACATAAAAATAAAGATTGTAATAAACTAAGACTTCACCAAGAACGTTATAGCCAAAGTTTTTATGGTGAAATATTAGAATTCATACAAAGGTGAGAATTTTCATTAAACTATTACCATTGAATATGTGTTGAAGACCCTGAAAAATACACTGAGAAAAGGAAATTGAGAAATTTCCTGCTCACAGGAGCTATAATTACCTATGCAGCAAATTAAAAATGAATCAATAAACTATAATATCTAACACAGCTCCATTAAGTTGGCCATGCAAAATTATATATCATTCTATATACTACCAATAACTGATAATAAAATAAAAGGAAAAAAGCCCTATTCACAAAAAATAATAAAAAATTATAAAATTATAAAAATTATAAAAATTAAAATTAAATCAAAAATAATAAAAATCTTAAAAATACTAAAATAAATGATAAAATAAATTATAAATTATAAAATTATAAAAATATAAAAATATAAAATAATTAAAATTATAAAATATTATAGCAATAAATATGTGAAATGCATATACAGAACATGATCAAACTTTTCTTTGATCATATTTTTCAGAAGACTCAAATGAAATGGAGAGATAAATCATGTTCCTAGAAGGAATAACTCAACTTTATTAAAAAAATTCAACTTAAATTAATACATTTAAAGTAATCCCAACAAAAAAATATTTCCAACATATTTAATTAAGTTTAATTCTAAATTCCTAGTTAGTCACGGTGAAGACAGATGACAACACACTCATGTTGTGGATGTAAGGCCAACAAACACCAGATCAAATAAGCTGTGGAGAAGTTCTATGACATTGACAAGGCCAAGGTCAATACCCTGATCAAACCTGATGGAGAGAAGAAGGTTCCTGACTGTGATACTTTGAATGTTGCCAACAAAATTGGGATCATATAAACTGAATCCATCTGACTAATTTATATATTTTTTTCCACCATAATGAAAAAGAACTTGACCCGTACTGCGACCTCATAAATAAGGACTCTTTACCTTCTCCTTGCAGTATCCAGCATGAGATCAAATTGTCTATAGAAATTTGATCAGAGGGGCTCCCCAGTGGCGCAGCAGTTGAGCACTGGGTTGTGAAGCTGCCCGCAGTCTCTGCAGCGCCGGTTCGATCCCCGGCCACCAAGTGAGGGTCCCACATGGCCCTCAGACCTCTCCTACTGTGCCTGCTGCTCCCCTCAGCAGTGTATTTCATCAATCTGTCTGTTCTGCTCCCTGGCTCTGGTGAATTCTCTCACCCTCCCGCTCTTCTGACTACCCAGTGCTTGTATAAATAAATTAATAAATAAATCTTTAAAAAAAAAAAGAAAAGAAATATGTTCAGAAAAGGTGATGCCCTTTGACCACCATTTAATTCATCTTTTTCAGTGTGTTAGCCTGAGGCCTAATCAAGAGTATAGCATAGCCCCAGAGTAGGTTCTCTGTTACATTGTTTCTCTTTTTAATAACAGCCTTCAGTTAATATTGTGCACACTTTGGTGGTGGGTGTGGTAACATACACCTGAAGAGGTTTGAACCTATACCCCTAAATTACACACAGAGTTGTAAATCAATGTTACCTCAATACAAAGTAAAACAATTTGAAAAAAGAGAATGCTTCTTTAGGATTAGATTTCTAGCATTTAATTTGATTGGGGCACAGGTAGTGCATGCTTCATATAACTAGAAGGCCCAGCTCTAATGTACAAATGGTTTGATTCATTTCTAAATACCTGAGTGCTGAGAAATAGTGATGGATAAATACTTGTTGTAATTAGAGCAGTAAGCAGTCCCAGACTGTTCTACTGGGACATGAAAATATTCAGAATGATTCTAAAGAGATTATCTTCTTCAATGTGAAGAAAAAATGGACAAATCATTGGGTGAAAATACTCATGATTAAAGTATAATTCATTCTACTAAATTCTACTGGTTCTTATAAGGTAGAATCCATAGACCTACTAGGTAGTGGCTCTTTCTCTATAGACACATAATTTTCCATAGTTTTGTGTCATGTTTATAAATATATTTATTGATGATGAAGTTTCAGTGTAAAAGGGCTTTCACCAAGTAAGTCTTGAGAAATTTCACAACTTACCCCACATACACTAATATCCATAAACTGATACATGTTTTGATCAGTGTGTGCTTGAGTACTTTTTCCACATTTCCTTTTTGGTTGTTAATTTAGCAGACATTTATTGAGGATGTAAAGGATTTTTCTTTCTTCTTTTTTTCCCTGACACTCCAAAGCAAGTGTTGTGGCATTTGGAAGCTAATGTTATCAAAACCCAGTATATTCTCTATGAACACCCATCAGTCTCTATTACATCAATGTTTTTGGTGATGAGTTTTTTAATCACTACCTGAATTTTGTAAACATCTAATAATATGAAACAAATACAATGCAGATTGATCATAGCGTGAAACTCGAATTCTAACAATAAAGTCAACAAAATCAATAAAAGAAATTATGGAAAGCGATCTCAATTAAGGGATAAGTCTATTGACAACTGAGGTCTGGTGGAACTGGATCAATTAATAGCCAGCAAGAAATAATTGGCAAGGATGATAACACAATAGACATTTGAAAGGAACTTATTTGCATATCACTTTTGGAAACTGAAGACTTTGAGTAATTTTTAATTACTCTTATTGATTGCTTTGCAAAAATCAAACACATAATGAATGTTATATCCTGCTAGCCTGCATTTTTGTCAAAAATTACCTTAAAAAGATTCAGTACATGATTCATTTTTTATTGTAATAATTCACTGTATAGTCACAATTTCTACCTATATTCTGTAAAACACAAGATGAAGCACTTAGTTTTATACATTTTAATTACATTTTCCAAAATAAGTTAATCAAATCTTTTTCTTATTCTGTCCACTTTATTTCCTATTTTAAGTATATTCACAGTAAACAAACTTTTCCAGAACAAATCATTTCCTAATAATGAGGATTTGATGTTTTGTAAACTATTAACTCTCTACTGCTAACAGCATTCTATTTAATGTATATCACATTTCTTAGATTTATTTTTCATGAAATGCACAATGTTTTGAGGGTTTTTCCTTAATCCCTTTTTCTTATTCAAATAAAATTGGTGGTTCTACTACTGTGGTGATAATGAGTTAACATTGCAAATTTGAGGTGGTATTTTTAGCACTTCATTAAACAAATGCTGCTTATGTTATTTATTTACATTATATAAAGACTCTGATTATCATTTATGTTATTTGATGGAAGGCAAATGTGTCGCTGCTGTCTGAGATGCTTTACAAATAATATTAGAGGGAAGTTGGCTTTTCTGAGAAACTTTTATTATGACATTTGAATATAAAGAGGGCAGTTGGAGATTTTTCTCTCTGTATTTCTCTGTTTAGTTTCTTTTTTCTTCCAGAATGTGTTGGGAGAAAAAAACAGAGTTCTTTGTAATAGCATTAAAACAATTAAGTTTTTTACCTATAAAAAATGAAAATAAAAGAACTACTTCTGAACATCTATTTTAACCAGGACCATTTCAGAATTGCTCTCCCTACATTGAATGACTATTGGTGCCTTTTAGCATATCTTACTAGTCAGGATTTTATTGTTACTGGTAGAAATTCTACTCTCTACAAAAGTTGCCAAGACTTATTTTATTTATCAAAATTTCTCAGTCTCCTTCTACCTCTAGATTGTAGATTGTTGTGCAGGTAAAGCATTCATCATCTAGGTATGTTATAAGTGCAATTTCTAAATAAGCAATCATGCCTAAGGTCACTCAAAGAATGATCTCTAATTTGGTCTTCAACTGGGATCTCAATTTGAGGATGAACATGCTGGATTTTTTTTCTGTATGAAACAGAACGTTTGCTGAAGTTAACAAAACCAGACAGATTATGACCCAGAAAGATATACCAAGTTTTCAGTTTCTGAATGAGATCAAGGAAAATAAATTAAAAAACCCCAGAAGAGTCTATTGTTGAAACATTTTTTTATATGAGCCTATATACCAGTTTGAGTGATGAGACACTTGAGGAGGTTCAAAAGAAGTTTCACTTCCTAGATCTGTTAACTTGGGACCTGAACCCAGAAGAATTGTTCTCTTTCCTGTCAAGATATGATATTCAATCCAATTGTGCCTTCTTTGTTATTCTGGACAAAGATAATTTCCTCTTAACCACATGTTTTGCTATTGCTTGGGAGAGAGCTGTCCCCTAAATTTCTCTTTACAAAGTCCTATATGCTAGACAGACTGGGCCTCCTCTCTCATTGTTGACCAAATGCCCACATTGTTCTCATGGACCTACATTGTTCTCATGGACCTTAGAAGGTCCACCTGGGATCCACCAATCCTGTTTTTATAACTGTCAGCCCTGGAGGTGGCCCAGCATGACACACATGGCATGACCAGAGGCCCTTTGGGGCTCCTTGTTCTTTCTCCAAAATTCCCATGATGTCCATCTTTGCCATGGACAAAACTGCCTTTTGTTACAACAGATACTCTCTTTCAGTGATGTAGTGATGATTCCTCTGCTTTTCTAAAATCTATCTCCAGGTCATACATTTTAAGACTTATCTACAGTCTTACAGACAGAACACAAAACTGTAGTCAACTTCCCATTTCTTCTATTCTGCCCCATGGAAATCTGAGGTTGCTGGGGTGTGGATCCTCTCTAGTGGTGTTCTTTGTTCAACCTGATTCACTGCTTAGTCCATGGCAGGGATCAACATTCTACACACACCTTCCAATGCAACAGGAGGAGCTACTCTCTTCCTAATTCCCTACCCCCACTTTCAACATCATAATAATCCAAACTTTGAATAAGAGGAAATCTACTTTCTCACCATGGTGACCCCTGGCCTATGGTCTTAGCTTCCCATGACACAAGCAAACCCCTTACATGATTTTTCAGGGTCAACTTGTATATATTCTGAGGCTTAGTTTAAGGTAAATTTTTATGTAATTATTGTTTTTTATTCATTAACACAGATATTTCTAATCCATCAACATTTATCAAATACATTCTGTGTGCCAAGAACTATGGGGTTTGATTATTGGAACTCTTTATGATAGATATATAAAGAAAAGTAAAATGAAGGGAATGGAAAAATGAAAAGCAGCAATGTGGAGTTTGACAGACATCTTTGGCTTGCTTTCTCATTCTGCCTTTGGCTCCATATGTCCTATCTCCCAGTTGCCACACCCCCACAAAGTCTTGTCCCAGATGTCAGTGGGGGTTGGGGTGCAGGAATTATTCAACTCTGCAAGGCTTTCTCAGTATATGGATGAATGGATGGGTGATCATGTGTTTAATTTACTATTTTTAGTGTTTTGTTTCTGAAGTTATATTATAGGCAGCATTATAAAAAGCTGACCAGTCTGAGGCCTGCAGAGGTTTTTCACTGATCACTATTATAGGGTAAAACATGATAACCACCAATTTTGATTGATGGCACCACAGATCAAATAACTTCATCACTTGAAAGTCTCTATTTTCTTCCCATTTTGCACAGCACAACAAACTAGAATAAAATAAGATTGTTTATGGCCTACAAGGTCCCATTGAGTTCATTCTGACTTGCAATTCTGACTCTGACCTGACATATTTTTCTTTTTTTCCTACAATTTGACAAGCAACATTAACCTCTTTGCACATACCTAAACAAGCGGGTATACTCTTATCTCGGGACCTTTGTATTCTATGTGCCTGGATATCCTTGCTCCCAGATACCTACCAGCCTTTTCCCAACACTTACTTAGATCATGTTCGAACAATAACTTACAGAGACTTCCAACCACCCTTTCTAAATTAGGTCACCTTTCTTATTCTGTAACTGTCTACTCCCGTCACCAGTTTTATTTTATTTTATTTTATTTTTAAAGATTATTTATGCATACAAGGACTGGGGTGCAGGCCAGAGGTATGGGGGGGGTGAGAGGATTCACCAGAGACAGAGTCGGGAGCAGAACAGACTGACTGAAATGCGTTGCTGAGGGGAGCAGTGGGTCAGGAGAGGTCTGCTGCACTATGTGGGTAGCTCCCTGGCCAGGGATCAAACTTGTACTGCAGTGGTTGTGGATAGCTTCTTAGGTTGTGTCTTAATCACTTGTGCTACCAGGGAGGCCCCCAGTTTTATTTTTTTACAACATTTATCATCTTTGGTTACATTTATTGACTCTCTCCCCCAATCAGAATATTGACTTCATAAGCTTGTATTTTGTGGATGGTTTATATTCCCAGCCTTTAGAATATAGTACCTGGGGCAAAGCAGGCACTCAACACAGCAGATGTTATCAGTGCTCCTCCATTGGATTATGCCATTTATGGGTGTTCTAGACAAATTTCAACTGCCAATATTTGCATCTCCAAGCTTGAGTATGTTTTCCAAAAACTGTAGGAGGCATTTTGTCCATTTATGCATCAAGCTTTAGTATTTACTACCCCTTTTCTGAAAGAGAAAGCACCAATAAAAAATTAGCAACACTTGATGGAGGAAGAAGACCAAGGCTGCTGGCTTAATAACACACTGTTTACTGATTGCTTTCCTTCCTTGTGTAATTTCTCTACTCTCACTTGCACTTGAGAAGCTTGCACTTCTCAAATTAACTATTTACCTGTGGGATCTGATTAGGGCACCCAAATCAATACAACAAATATTTATTATTGTTGAATGAGTTACAGTGGATTCTAGATAATATGTTTAAAAGAAATGCTGGAGGGCCTCGCCTGGTGGCGCAGCAGTTGAGCGCTGGATTGCGAGGCTGCCCGCAGCCTCTGCAGCGCCAGTTCGATCCCCAGCCACTGCCACGGGTCCCACCAAAAAAAAAAAATAAAAAATGCTGGAATGGTGACTGTTATAGCATGTTCACAGAAGGGGAAAATAAGCAACTAGAAGAAGAAAATAAGCAACTAGCTACAACCAATAGACAGGAGACAAGAGGGTTATATTGTTAAAAAAAAAAATGGAAATGAGTTCTTGGCAGAGTCTGAGGTGTCAGTATCAGTATGTTATACTGAGTCCTCAGGAATCTACAAGGCTGAACACAGAAACCAGTGCATACAATGCTGACTTCACACTTGTGAAAGCTGTGCAGTTTCATAGGGTCCCGTGCCACGAATGATCCTGTACTTGGTTTATGCTCTGCTGTTGCCATCTTGACATTCCTAATGTCTTTTTTAACAAGAAGCCTAGCATTTTCATTTTGCACTGGATGAAGTGGACATCATAATTTCTCATTCCATTTGAGAAAGAAGAATAGAATATCAGGAATTTGGAATGAGAGATTTTATATAGTTAGGTGGTAGGTCAATAGGAGATTCTAAGGATCTTCCCCATAGTCTGCTTTAATTGAAAATGCTCATTTCTTATTTCCAATAATTATAGTAGTGCTGGAAACAGAAATAAGTGATCTAGCACTGTTTCATGGTACTGATTACCTAGAATAAATTATTAAAACATTTTGTATGGATGTGATATAGTTGTAGTTTATAGTTTTATTTTTTTTCAAAGAAAAAATACAATTGATATTAGTGACAAGACTATGATAGAATATTTTCCCAAAAGTTGTATTTGTTATCTTTGTTGACATAACATTCTGTTTCAATGATATGTGCTTTCTTTGCCACTCATTACTTTTCTTTTTTAAAAAAAAAGATTTATTTATTTATGCATACAAGAACTAGGGTACAGGCCAGAGGTTCTGGGGTGAGAAGATTCACCAGAAACAGAGTGGGGAGCAGAAGAGGCAAATTTACTGAAATACGCTGCTAAGAGGAGCAGTGGGCAAAACAGGAGAGGTCTGCTGCACCATGTGGGTTAGCTCCCTAGCCGGGGTTCGAACTTGTGCTGCAGTGGCTACAGTACAGCTTCATAATGCTGAGACTTAACTCCTTGTGCCACCAGGGAGGCCCTGCTTATCACTTTTCGATTGATAATTCATCTGACTTTCCCGTTGGAAGGCTGCCAAGAATTTTTGATTTCCAGTCTGATCATTGGCCTGTAAGAGATCATTTTTAAAATACAGCACTATGTTTATTTCCATTTAAAATAATGAAGATTTAAAAAGATACATTTAAATACTAAAAAGATGTCTTTTGCATACAAAATAAAAAATATTTGAGAAAAAATAATTATCCCTTGTGGGAAATTTTGGCTTGTGGATTTTCAGGCAACGTGGTAGATAAATACTGCAGCATTTTCCACTAACTAAAAACAGATGTCATGTGATGATGGGTGTTACATCTGCAGCTGACACCCACTTCAAAGAACAGGTGCCTCTAGATGTTTAAAAAAGAAAAAGCAGCTCTTGTACCAGTGTATTGCAAACTTCAGGAAGTGACAAGTGGGAGCAGTGAAAGGAGTGGCTCAGAAGCAGCTCTGGGTCAGTGTGTCACAAAGTTTCATCAGGGAGAAATGTAGTTTCTCTTTGTACCTTCCAGGGTAAGCCTTCAACATTAGAGGTGAAATTGTTAGATTATAACATTTGTTATATAGTGACTTCAGTGTAAAAGAACAACTCATATGGATGAAACACCTAAACAGAAGAATAAAACTATTAGACTCTTAAAGGAAAACAGGAGGGAAATCTTCATGACAGACCTTGGTGATGATTTCTTAGTAAGAAACCAAAAGCATAGGCTACAAAAGAAAAAAATAGATAAAGTTGACTTTATGAAAATTAAAGAATTTTCTGCATGGCAATTTGTAATTGACAGAGTGAAAAGGCAACAAACAGTAACAGAGGAGAGAAAACATTTCTTTTTTTTTTTTTTTTTTAATTTTCTAGAGGCATGCCTTATTTATTTATTTATTTATTTATTATTTGTTTGTTTGGTTTATACATGCACTGGGTACAGTCAGAAGCGCGGGAGGGCGAGAGAATTCACCAGAGCCAGAGCGGGGAGCAGAACAGGCAGAAGGACCGAAGTACACTGCTGAGGGGAGCAGCGGGCGGCAGGAGAGGTCTGCACACCATGTGGGACCCTCCTCCGGTGGCCGGGGAGCAGCCGGGGATCGAACCAGCGCCGCAGAGGCTGCGTGCGGGCAGCTTCGCAACCCAGCGCTCAACCGCTGCGCCACCGGAGAGGCCCAGGAGAGAAAACATTTCTAAAGTGTATATCTGATAGGAGAAATTAATAGCCAGAATGCAAAGAATTCCAATGTTACAACAATCGTAAAACCAAAGAAAAGGACTTGAATAGACATTTCTCTAAAGGAAGATAAAGAGATGGTCAATAAGCACACGAAAAAATACTCAACAACATCACTACTCATTAGGGAAATGCAAATTAAAATCACATGATATATACCCATTAGTATGTCTATTATCAAAAAACAAAAAGTAGCAACTGCTGTCAAGGAAGTAGAGAAAGTAGAACTGTTATGAATTGGTGGGAATGTAGCAGTGCCGCCTCTGGGGAAAACATGATGGCAATTTCTCAGAAATTTAGACAATTCCTCTTCTAGATGTAAGCCAAAAAGAATTGAAAGCCAGACCACTAAAAAAATTTAGTATACCCATGTTTATAGTCTCATTATTCCCAATTGCCAAACAACCCAGATGTCCATGCACACATAAATGGGTAAACAATATGTATATATATATATAGACAATGGACTATGTTATGAAATGGATGAAGCTTGAAAACATTATGCTAAGTGAAATAAGTCAGACACAAAAAGACAAATATTGTCTGATTCCACTTAAAAGAAGAACCTGGAATAGTTAAATTCATAGAGACAGAAAGTAGAATAGTGGTTACTAGGGGCTGGAAAAGTAGAGAATGGAGGGCTAGTTTGATGTGTACAGAGACTCCATTTGGGATGATGAAGTTCTGGAGAGTGGTAGCACTGATGACTGCATAACAGTATGAATGCAATGCCAAAGTGCTGTGCATTCCATCAAGGTCAAGATGGTAAAATTTATGTTAGCTGTATTTTACCACAATTTTGAAAAATGGTAAAAGATCTGGTTAGAAGTAACCAGTTGGGAAAAGATAATGGTTCCATTTATTGGATTTTGCAAAAATGATAACATACATATGGATTTTAGGTAATAGAGAAAAGTACTAAGTGGAAAGGAACAAATTCCCCAATTGCCTCACAGAATAGGGGTCAGTGTGCTTTTTTCTAAAGGGTCAATGAAAACATATTTTAGGGGCCTTCCTGATGGCACAGTGGGTTGAACACAGCACTGTGAAGATGTCCACAGCCTCTGCAGCGCAGGTTCGATTCCGGCAGGCCAGGGAGATTCTCACATGGCCAGGGAGACCTCTCCTGTCTCACCTGCTGCTCCCCTCAGCAGTGTGATTCATCAGTCTGCCTGTTCTGTTCCCTGCTCTGTCTCTTGTGAATCCTCTCACCCTCCCGTGCCTCTGGCCTGTACCCCAGCTCTTGTATAAATAAAAAATAAAAAAGAAATCTTAAAAAAAAGAAAACATTTTAGGCTATATGAGGTCATGGAGGATCTCATTCAAACATCTCTCTTTGCATTTATTTAAGATGGTTGAGATAGTGAATAAGTTGATTGGCAGTTGTATGGACTGAGCTATAGAATAAGTAGATGATTTAAAGAAAGACCACATTATAACTTTTACAATGGAAATCTTATGTTTAATTCGACCTAAATATAGCACAAGATAAATAACTTTAAAAAACAATAAAAAACAAGACTGAAGCAATTGCTATAAATGCACCTCTCTATGCACTTTATCTCTATGTTGGATAAATTTTCACTGTTTTTAACTACCTAATTATCATTGTCCTCTACTTCACTAGTAGTTTTAATTACCTTCTTTATCTTTTGGATCGATGGTGAGCATTTCATATTTTTTCATTAAAATATAAAGTAATTCAATATTTACATGCATTTATACACATGCACACATAAATAATTCAGCTTCTTGTGATATGAAAATTTACATAGGCATGATTTTGTTTCTCAATTTACTTTATTCCTTGTGAGTAGGGGTCAGTTTGCTTCTTTCTAAAGGGTCAAAGAAAAAATATGGTGCCTTTATGAGCCATAGAGGGTCTCTGTAACCTATTCTCCTTTGTTTTTTATTTGTTACAAGAGTTTAAAAATGTGAAAACCAATCTTAAGTTGTAGTTGCAGATGATGCAAAAACTGCTGTGGTTTGTGGACTCCTGCTCTAGAATCACTTTATCATCTTATTGTATTATCAGTTTGACTTTCTGTTCTTTTTATTAAATCTATGTACTTAAATTATTTTATGCAATGAAATACTTTTGAGAAATCTGCTTGTTTCTTTGCTATTTTTCCTTCAAGTAAGATTCTTCATACTTGACTCTCTCCCTCTTTCTTTCATTTATTTCCATCTGTCTCTCTCTCCTCCCTCCCTCCTTTCTTCCCTTCCTCCCTTCCTTTGGCCCCCACTCCTTTCTTTCTCCAGTGTGTCTAGCTGTTGGGACATTTCTTCCTTTTGCACATTTTACTTAGACGTTTAGCTCAAGCACTCAATAATACAGTGTGGGTGTATTCTCCCTAATTCTCTTTCCACTTATCTTTGGCACTTATTTGTTCTTCCCCCTGGGCTAATGTTTGAGGGTAGTTTCATTCCTTCAATCCATTTTTTTCTCTGTAGCATAACAATAGTGATGAGAATAGAAAGAGTGAGTTTAATCTGTGCTTATGCAGTCCTCACTGGGAAATCTTGTGCTGCAGTTTTCTTAGAGTATTCTATTCCCTGTCCTGTGGCCCACTCCAGGTAAACAGAGGTTTAACGTACTGTGGGCTTTGGCTTACAACCCTGATGGCACAGTGTCTGTAAGATGGTGAGTGCTGATAGCAATTTTAGGTGCTTCTTCCCTTGAGAAATTTCTTTTGACTTTCCCCATTATTACCAATAGACATTCTAAACTTTTTAGCTCTTTTTTTTTTTTTTTTACTTCTTACTGATTGTGTCTGCAGAAGGATTAGAAGTGATACAGTATCATGTCGTGCCCCATGAATGTCTTCCTTTTTTCAATATTTTTCTAATTTTATAGTCTGAGTGTATTCACTTTTCCTAGTGTGCTTGAAAGTGAGATTTTGTGATACTGCCTTATTCCATAATTTTCCCCCAGAAGTCTCTAAAAAAAATCTTCACAGTATAGATTCCTGTAAGACCTATACAAACACAATGCAATCAGTATTAAACATAAAAGCTAGGATATTTCAATCAAAGTAGTAGTATAATCAAAGTAGTATTTTCAATCAAAGAAGTATTATAACAATCAGATACTGTGCCAGACTACAATAAAATTATGACTATAATTCAATAGGCAGCATAATCTTGGGGGAAACAAAGCAAAGACATGGAATTATTGGACTGAAATGACTCTCTCAGGACACTTTTTTTTTTTTTTTTTGGTGAGACTCTTGCCAGCGGCCGGGTCACTGATCACTGGGATGCCATTTTTATGTATATTTTCAACTAAAGAAATCTATCTTAGAAGTAAAGACATGAAGGAAATAATTTGCAGCTTTCTCTAGTGCCATGTTCCATAATTTGCAAACTTGTTTTCTTGTACCAGTTAAAAATACTGCAATTGTAAGTATGTTGAGGAAGAACAATGTCGTATTTGTTCTCTAATAGGTGAATTATGGATCCTTAAACATAAAAGTATATGTCAAAGTGACTTTAAATTTATTTGAAAGAAAATCTGAATGAGATTTGCTAAGAAATATTTGTAAGGAAAAACAATGGGAGATAGGTGTTTTATGATTTCATAAGCATAAGTAACATAAGGCTACTAAATTAAAATAACAGTAACTGGTACAGAAATGAACTGACAAAGTTATGGTATGAAGTATTTAAACAGAACTGGAAAGAAGAATGTAGCATATGAACAAAGGGGTAAAGGATAGTTGTTTTCAAATCAACAGGGACAAGGATAGTTACTTAATAAAAGATATTATAACCAATGGCCAACAATTTGAGGGAAAATAGAAAATATATATAGCAGACATCTTTTTATACATGACTCTTTGTTTCTGTGTGTATTGCAACTTCAAGTAATGCCCAAAAACAGGTGCTCAGAGACATTATAACTTGTAAATTTTTAGAGAATAACTGTTAATACTTTCCAATATTTGAGTGGTGTCAAAAGGGGCAAATTAGATTACATAAAAATGAAAGCCTAAAGGATTGTTTTGAAAAACTGAAAAATCAAAAGAGAATGATGAAAATACTACTGCATGTATAACAAGGAGTACAACATAAAGAGTTCACATTTAACTTTAGAGTTTATTAGTAAATATTAAAACACATTGAATATCAAAGCAATGAGGTACATGAATACACATTTTACAAAAGAAAATTAAGAATAAATAAATTTTAAAATTTGAATATCACTGAAAGGGAAAAACACAGGATTTTAAAAATTTAGTGGGACAATAAAGAAAAATGAAAAACAACTAATGAACAAACATTGTTCTTAGTAATTTATTTATAATATTTATAATTGGAAAAGTTCATTCACTCCTCAAAGCACTTTGCTCTGCATTAAAAATATTTAAAACCTTGAATCAAGTGATTCTACTTCCAGAATTTTATCATAGAATTTAGCTATAGCTGTGCATGTGAAATGCCATCATTATTGCTAATAATAGTGAAAAATTGTGAACAACCATTTGTTCATTTAACTATATCTATGTAATAGAATCCTACAGCTTTTTAAAGTAGTGTTGTGCAAGATATTTAATGACATTTTAGAAAGTCTAGTGTAGAAGTAAAATGCAAATTACAAGAACTGTCTACACTGCAAAACAGCTTCATTTTCCCCCACAGACTGTGCTTTTCTCAAGAATGGCATTTCTGGAGGTTTTTACTTTAGTTATTTTTTGTTTTCTTTGTGCCTCATAAATTTTCTGCCATAAAGTCTTATAAGGAGAAAAGTGTTAACATTTTTGATAATAAATTTGCCAGTAAGTATCTTCTGAGGGAACCGCCCTGATAACATTTTGTGGTTTTGCTATAACAACATCTGCTTTCCAGAGTAGAATTTAATCCTGATGTACTGTCAGAGTTCCTTAATCAGAAAGACCAAATTGCTCTGTTCTTCTGCATTATTACAAAATTATTTTCACAATCAGGTATTAAAAAAATAATTTAAAAATGATGAGGGATAGATCTGGACTTTTAGCAGTGACCTAATGTCGTATATATACGCGTTCATTCTCAATGATGAACATTTGAAACTTATAAAATGTTATGCAATTCTACTTCAGTAATAAAGAAAAAAAATACTGCTGAGCTTTATTTTGAAAATAGTACTGTTGAAGGTATGATGGGGGTACTAGATGAATATAAAAGTTTTTCAATTTACCCTAATATCCTTGGAGGACAAGAGTAACAATGAATACCTGGACAAACTAGAGTAGAAATCTGAAGATCTAAGTTCCAATTCTTTTTTGTTCCATCTTCTAGAGGTGCTTTGGAGTTAGTGAGAATAATAATAATAACTGCAGACACAATTATTATTAACCACTTGAATAATATATATTACTTTCTGCTGTACCTTCCTTCATTGTCTCTAATCCTCCTGACTTCTTTCTCAAGGCATGAAATGTCCTTGTTTTACCAGTGAAGAAACTAAGATAAGCGAGGATGGACTCTAGTCAGTTCCTAAGCTGTAGAGCCAAGTGAGATGATATTCTAGTTTGTTTCATTCACTAAAACCTTGATTGTTCCAATAAATGTCAATTAAAGCAGTAGCTTGGCTCACCTTGGAGACAGTGGCTTACAAAGAAAGTCTTATAAAATTACACTGACCAAAAATGTCCACTGCTGTCATAATTCTATTCAGCAAATACTCAATAAATGCCTCTGGGCACAATGTACATTAAAATTTTGCAGGAGTTGTGATTCATCTTTGATCTTTTTTTTAAAAACAATTTATTTTTATTTATTTATGCATACAAGAAGTGGGGTATAGGCTAGAAGTACAGGGGGTGAGAGACAGAGTGGGGAGCAGAACATGCAGATCTAATGAAATATACTGCTGAGGGGAGTAGTGGTGAGACAGGAGAGGTCTGCTGTGCCATATGTGGGTTAGCTCCCTGGTGGGGATTGAACTCAGGCCTCCATGGCAATAACACTGAGATTTAAACTGTAGGCCACCAGGGAGGCCCAATCCTTGCTCTTTGGAACTTTAAAACCCAGACTATTGGGTTGGGGTCCCAACTCCTTCACACATTAGCTATGTGAACCGTACTTGTACCCCTCTGTTCCAGCTTCTTTATCTGTAAAACAAGAACAATCTTAATGCCCATTCTAATAATTATTAGGACAATTAAAAGAGGTTTATGTCATGTGCTTAGGATAGTGCTTGGTACTTAATAAAGTTGGTATTCAGATACATATTCTAGTGACTAATTTTGTAGTGTTGACAGTGTCCTCCAATTTCCAGTATACTGGTTCCAATTTCATGTATGTGTCCTTCCTTCTGGCCACATCCATATTCTCTTCATCAGTGACCTTGTGTATGTATTGAACGAATTTATGCCTTTTTACTACTGGGTACTATGCTGGGTTACAGATCTGAAAAATAGGATCAGTAATATTGCCAAACTCACCACTTCACTAGCTAGATTAAGTGATACAGATACATGGAAAAAAATTGCATTAAAATGTGTTCATTATTAATATGGATCAGTCAGTTAGCTTTCTTAAAATATAGAGGCTTAAGAGAAAATAAATGATCATTTGGGTCAAATTTAGAGTTAACTCTCACAAAATGATAGTTGCTAAGTGTCTAACACAGTTTCTTAAAATGTTTTTTAAATACACAAGACAATGTGATTGATGTTTTTCTAGAGTTTTATAGAATTTTGTGAGTAGGCATCAAGTATACTTTGCTTTTATCATTTAAAATGCTTAAAACCACCCTTTTAGTGAGCTAGTGCCATCATAAAAAGCTCTGATTATACATTTCTGCCTCTGTTGGCAGGTACAGATAATATATTCAGACATTTACAAACAGTCTTATTTCATAAATGAACATTTCATACATTAACATTAATTTCCTAAATAACATATTAAACAAATAAACATGAAGAAACAGAGGAGTAAGTGATTTTGAAAAGCACGTGGTGTTAATTACTAGCAGCGCTAATTAATTAAACAATGAAATTCTTGGCAAAGTACAGTTTTCTGCTCATTAAGTAAGATTAGGCTCTTTAAAATACATATGCAGATACATACACTTCCTTTCTCAATTTGGTTTATTTTTCTATGACTTCACTGCAATTCAAAAAGAAAATGTTGAACAACTCTGATATGCCAATCCCCATGTTGGTTATGAAGAATTACAGAAGAGAACAGAAGTATGCTGAGGAGAGAATGTGGTCTTCAGAGGATAACCTTTTACTATGCTGTAGAGTATTTCAGATTATTTCCTTATAATCAGGCATTAAAAAAATAACTCAGCTACTTAATGGAGCATTCAGTTGCATCCAATCTACCTATCAGATTAATTTACACTCATTACTGAACAAATGTAATAGTGAGAATATCTGAAGTGGTTTGTATCTCAGAAGATTTCAGCCTCAGGCCAGGCTATTTTCACTTAAAATATAACCATAATCATGCACATGTCAAAACTCATTTACTATGAAACTGATATTGGTTTTGAAATAGGTTAATACTTGTTTAAGTAAAGACAGTGAAATAGCCCATGCTTTTCCCTCCTTCCCCTTCTCTCTTCCTTTGCTTACTTTTAAGTACTCAATGTTTGAATACATTGACACAGCATTTTTATGTCTTTAAAATTTTGCTATATGGCTAACTTGAAATTTTAAAAAATCTTTTAATTCCTTCAAAAAGTAATACAGAATGGAAATTCAAACTCAAAATACATCTGTATTCCAAAAGTGCAATGAAGCCTCCTGAGAGACTTGAAAGAATCAAAGTATTTAATCTTATTTACATTAAACAATGGAATAAAAATCCAAAGAAGCCTCAAGGGGTTTAAAAAATTGTTTTTTGGAAATAAGAAAAGCTTAATTTAAGCAGTAAAGATAATTATCAGGCTTAAAAAAAAATAAGTAGCAGTGAATCACCAAGGACCATTTTACTATGAGTCATAATGATATGTGGTCAGAGTCTTTAGTAGGTATACTTTAAAAAAAAAAAAAAAAGAATACCCTTTGGTGGTTTTCTTCTGCCTCCGGATTTTTCATAATTTGGCATTGCTTTCTGGGGCTGAGACTTTTCATCTCTAGAAGATTCACTGCTCTATAAATACAGATCTGTGGTTCACATGGTACAACAGAGCTGATCATACAGATGAATCCCCTCAGTGTCACCTACTTTGCTTCTTCTCCACCCCATCCTGTCTCATGTGTAGACACGTAAAATGTTCAGTTGATAAACAGGATGACTTAAGGTGAAAGGTGAGAAGGAAAAAAGGATAATATGAAGTTTGTTGAGAGGAGATATACCTTTATAACCCACCTTGTGACCAGAACAGCTGGTCTGTTCTTAATAAGACATCGATAAATGTATGTTAGCAAAGAGAATGAATGAATAAGCAGGTCATCTTTAAAATAGTTCATATCCTCTTGTATGGTATTTGGGAAAGTAATTTAAAACAAAATTGTAAGTAAGAACATTGGGATTGCACTTGAAAAGTTACTAGTAGTTAATAAAACACATAAAACACTTTCTCATAATTTATCTCATTTGAACTCTTGTTAAGGAGGCAGGTGTTATTATAGATGGAAAATATAAAGCTCAGGATCAAAAGATGACAGTGTTTTCCTTCAATATCTCACTAACAAAGCCCCGGCCTCTGGGCGCGTCTGTCCTCTGGGTAGCATATCATTAGTTGTGGTCAATGTGGTGAACAACAAACCATTCTAAAGATTAGAAGGACACCAGTTTAAGGATGAAATAATTAGTCTAACGAGTAGCCTTTATGTATATGTGGACAGAGTGTCGGGGAATGGGATGGGATAGAAGCTTATAAACTAATATTAAGCAAATAATAAAGATTTAATGAGGACTGCGATGTACCAGGCACAGAGGTCCTTTCTCTGACATTTTTCTCTGTCCTACAAATGAAGAAATTGAGAATCTTAGCGATTCCCAAGGTCATACAGCAATTATGTAGCAGTGTCGGAATTCTAATATCCAAAAAGCATGGGAGAGTTTGAAATTTGGTTGGAGGAAAAAAACAGTGAGTATGGTATAAGATAAAGAATTGTTAAGTTCTTTGGACAGGTAGAAAACTTAAGCCGGCCTTTAAAATGTGAGTAAGATTTGGATAGTTTATGTATAAAGGGTGTTTCTGGTCAACTGAAATATATCAATGAATTATTAATACTGAATTAGCATAATACAGTCGAAGGACAATAAAACAGCTGGGACTACATCAAATTAAAGAGCTTCTGCACAGCAAAAGAGACAATAACAAAAACAAAGAGAAACCCCACCCACTGGGAGAACATTTTTGCACACAACACTAATGATAAAGGACTGATCACAAAAATCTGCAAAGAGCTGATGAGCCTCAACAACAATAAAGAAAATAATCCTGTCAAAAATGGGCAGAAGAGCTAAAAAGAAACTTCTCTGAAGAGGAAATGCAAATGGCCAACAGGCATATGAAAAAAAGTTCAACATCACTTGTAATCAGGGAAATGCAAATCAAAACTACCATGAGATGCCATCTTACACCAGTGAGAATGGCACATATTAAAAAAACTAGCAACAACAAATGTTGACAAGGATGTGGAGAAAAAGGAACTCTCCTGCACTGTTGGTGGGAGTGCAAACTGGTCCAACCACTATGGAGAGCTGTGTGGAGATTTCTGGACCTACTAAACATAGAGCTTCCATATGATCCAGCAATTCCACTCCTAGGTATTTACCCAAAGGACACAGAAACATCAATTCCAAAGAGCACCTGCACCCCTAGGTTTATAGCAGCACTGTTTACAATAGCTAAGCTCTGGAAACAACCCAAATGCCCAAAAATAGATGACTGGATCAAGAAGATGTGGTACATATACACCATGGAATATTACTCAGCATTCAAAAAAGATAAACACATGCAATTTGCAGCAACATGGATGGCGCTGGAAGGGATCATGCTCAGCGAAATAAGCCAGAAAGAAAAAGAAAAATACCGGATGGTCTCACTCATAGCAGGAATCTAGAAAACTTAAATAAGGGACCAGGAAAATGAATAACTATAAGAAAGTGAAAATCAAAATCAACAAAAAACTATGAACCAGAGACACTCTATCAAGGGTGGGGTGCGGGGAGGGGAGAAATTGGGGTCAAAATAAGGGTGTTGCAATTGTATGGGGAATATAAAAATAAAATTTATTTAAAAAAACCAACAAAAAACAATGTGCAACCACATTGTTGGTTGTACAACAATGTAAATATACTTACTGCTACAAAACTGTAATATTCAAAAATTTAAAATGGTAAACTTTACACTGTGCAGATTTTAGCACAATTTAAACAATGTAAACAACATCAAACTAAATGTCTGTAATTAAATAAAAATAACATTCAGATAAATAGTTATCTATATTATAAATTTTCCCTGAAATGTACTTGCTGCTATAATTATAAAGTTACATTTTGGTAAGTAAAATAAATGATATTTAAAAGGTAGGCTTCCTCTATAAAACTCTTCTCATGCTGAAGCAGCTGTTTCCTTCAACATGACTGGCCCAAGGGAGTTACAATTTCAATAAAGCACACCAAATATGATTTTCTGGAGAGTGGTGGAAGCTGTGGATGGGAAAAAAAAAAAAAGTCCAGGAAGATTTTCATGAGCAACAACCAGCACTTTACATGATTTAGGGCACGATGCTGGATATGTCAAAAAATACAAAGGCATTAGACAGGTGGTAAAAGGGATGAGAGGGGACCGTCAAGGACTGTCTTGGGTAATAAAGTTTCATGGAAGAGCTGGATCTTTAGCTCAATTCTAATGAAATCTTAGAACTTAGTATTTGCAGAGAGGGGAAAAGAGAGACCAGGAGAATTCTCCTGGTAAACATATTCAGTTTATAAATTGTGTTAGTAGAGAGCAGTTTTGCTATCAACTTTGGATATCTGGACAAGGGGTTTGTGCTTTTTCATTCAAAATTGAGTGTCATGAAAGTTTGGAACTGCCTGTCGAGAAAGACAGAGACCAAATTTTGTTTTTGAAAAATTAGCCATGTGGCTGTTTATGGAGAAGAGAAACAGCAGCTAGAGTTAAAACCATTAGAAGGCTATTAAAATAATTAGGGAGTATAATGAAATGGGCAGTGGAAAGAAAAATATGGAAGGAAAGAGCTGAGCACCTTTTCAGTATGGCTTGAGAAGGAGGGTGCAAAGAAAATGTGTGTACCAAAGGTTTTGGGCTGGCTATTAGAAGCCTGAGGGCATCTTAGTCATGTGTGTGATATTCTGTAGCATTCAAAGCTCTCTATATATGTGATGTTATTTCAGTCTTCGCCCTTAAGATAAGCCCATGCAATGTTCTTGTTTACAAAGAGGAAACTGAGAGGTTAAGCCAGGAAGTCCCTGGTATCAGGTTAAATAATGCCAGTAAGTGCAGGGAGTTGGTGATTAGATCGTGAAAGATTGGAAGTACAGTTCTTATCTTCCATCTTTCATAGACTTCATTTGCTCACACACTAATGTTTCTGAAATTGGGATGTGTCTCACAATCCTGTAGTAACTCAGAAAGGTGACAACTGTAACTTAGTTGTCAATGCCTGAGCATGAGTGAACTTGTTGTAGCTCTTTGTATTATGGTTAATTCAATTTAATGACATACATTGTTAATACTACATGTGTTGAGTTTAATTGCCATACAACATGTCTTTTAAAGGAATATGCAATTATTTGACATTGAAAGTGAAGGTAACTGTGTAAATAAGGGTGTGTAAACAAAGCAATGAGGGATTTATTTGATACTTCTTACATTTATTTTTTATTGCTTCATAACAAGATTACACAAATTTAGTGACAAATTTAACATAACACAAATTTATTATTTCATGATTCTATAGATTAGAAGTCTAATATAGGTTTCATTGGGCTAAAATGAAGATGTTGGTAAGTTTGCATTCCTTTCTGGAGATTCTAAGAGAGAATCTATTTGCAGCCTCCAGGCACTGCTCACATTCCTTGGCTCATGGCTCTCTTCCTCCATCTTCAATGCCAGCAACAGCAAATGACTCCTTGAATCCCATCTCTCTAACACTCCTATATTTATATCTCCCTTGGACTCTGATCTAATCTGGGAAAGTGTCTCTGCTTTTAAGGACTCATGTGATTAGGCTGAGTCTACCTAGATAATGCAGATAATCTTCCCATCTCAAGGTCCCTAACCTTAATTTTTACATCTGCCAAGTCCTGTTTTTTCCATGTAAGCTAACATGTTCACTGGGTTAGAGGTCAGGACTTGGACATCTGTGGTGTCCACTACTCTGTATATCACATACTAAAGCAAAATATCTTCTTTGGAGAAATTGCCATATTTTCTTACAAAGCAACAACTTATACCTTTTGATATCTAAAAAAGAAAATTATCACAGGGTAGATTACAGCTGTCATATTTTGTTACTGAAATATATACAGGAGATTTTATCACAAGATAAGCAGTGCAACTAAGTGAAGGGAAAATTGCCCAGTCTCTTTAGAATGGATATAAAAATATTTCAAAGTCCAGAGACTTTCCTGACAAAATATTAGAGAGATACAAATTTCTACGTTGTTCCTAATCTTATTGTTTTGGTGTCTGAATTGGTTCAGCATTTTTTGTTCAGTTAAGTTTAATGTATTTCAACCTGGTTTTGTTAGAACTATAAGTTATCCCTCTTTGCCTCTTGACCTCTTCCTACTATAAGAATAAAAGAACAAAACAAGTTTTACAAGTCAGAGTATGTGTTATTCCTGGGCAAGAATACGTTAGTGACAATTTCCAGTGTGGGTGGATTTGAGCTTCTGAAGGATGAATATTTTCCAGTTTGCCTGTCTATGAACATCAAAGAGTCTATTGTCATATCTACCCCCATTTTCTACTTCAATCTTGTGTCTATTATATAATATGTTCTCAACCTTAAGATCTTTTAGAGAAGTCGTGTTTCATATATTTAAGTTTATAGTTAATGAGATTAAAGCTTTTTGAAAATCTACCTCTGCCAAAACTGCATAGAGGCTTCAATATGTGTCAGCATATCACATTTAATCCTCAGAGTACATCTAGATAGGATGGCATATACCCCATTACTGGGAGCTGGGCCTCATTTATAACTAACAGTAATCCCCTCAAACCCCAGGTTAACATATATCCAAGATATAGTCCAGACTTGGCTTCTTGTGATATTGGCTATATTCAACAATCAAATCCTTCTCAAATGTCAAAGCTTTGCTAACAAGGAGGCTCTTGAAAGTTCTAAAGGCTCTAGAAATATTACAGTATGTACAGAGCTGCTGTATGTACTGTAATGAAACTGCTTTAAATCTTTTTTTTTTTAAAGATTTATTTATTTATACAAGAACTGGGGTACAAGACATATGCGCAGAAAGGTGAGAGGATTCACCAGAGACAGAGCAGGGAACAGAACAGGCAGACTGACAAAATACACTGCTGAGGGGAGCAGCGGGTGAGACAGGAAAGGTCTTCGTAATATGGGACCCTCGCCCACCGGCACTACAGAGGCTGCGGACAGCTTCACAGCACTGCGTTCAACTGCCTGCGCCACCAGGGGAGGCCCGAAACTGCCTTAAGAGAACAATGTCCATTTAGATAACTGAGTTTTGATACTTTTGTTTAGAAAAAAATCAGGTTTAATTTTTAGCCATATTTGTGTGAGAGTTACAGCTGATCATTTTTTATATACATATCCCTAGCTTTCATAGATTTTCTCAATAAATGTGATGAGTAATTTTAGCATGAATGCATAACTAACAAATGAGATGCTAAGCATTGCAAACACCTGAAGCAAGATGCTAGTTTGTACATAAACAAATTATTAATATGAAGCAGATAAACTGTTGATGCAAATTTCTATTCCATTGACTGATAAAGGATTTAAAAGCCAACTGTTCTAGGAAAAATGCTCACTTTTATAATGGCTTTTAAAGCCCAAATAAGTTTTTCTTTTTTAAATCCCAAAGATAATACCTCAATGGTAGGGAAAATATTTTATTTGGAGTCCAAGTCTCCACTTTATAGCTACTTATTAAGCTGAATTTTTACCTACCAAATGAGGTTCAGACACTGATTTATAGAGTAAATATTATTTTCCTGGTACTAAGTCAATAACCTTCTAAAACAAGAACTCACATTCCCAGATCATATTTTTCTCAAAGTTTAATTGTGAATTTATATTCCATCAAAAAGGGTGTTAACTGTAATTCCAATCTCAGCAGATTTTCATGATATACTTTTTATAGTATGTCATTTGTATATGACTTTTCTCATAGGGTTTCTAATTACATGTAAGACAAAAGTGTTGGCTGCTCTTGAAGCTACAACTATGATAAACAATAGCAACAAAGTGATATCTAAGAATTTCCGCAGATATAAGGCAGCAGGATGCTAGTGCTGGTTCAGATTGGCTTTTGAGAACTGATTATGTACATTTCCTTCCAATTCATCTTCAATATTACATGTTATATGTTCATTACCTGAAGAGCAGGTAAGATTGCAGGCAACATAAAAACCTATACTTGTTACTGCATTATATGAGTGCCCACTAAGCACAATGAATATGGTGGTGATCAAAACCAGGTATCATTCTTTGTCCTCATGGTGCTTACAACTTAGTGGAGGAGACTAATGTTAATGAAAGACTAGCACAAGTAAGTATAAGATTCAGTGAGCTGGTAAGAGCTGTGAAGGAGAATCACATGGTATTACCAGAATATATAAAAGGAGGATTTGCCCTTTCAGGGAAGAAAGGAAGAAAAGATTTTTCTAGGTAACGAGTTCCTGAGATTTAGTGAAACAGCAGGATTTAGTTAAACAAAACTGGGAAGGTGCTTAGTATCAGGCACAAAGTAGATGGTCAATAAAGATATGCGGTGGGTAAATTGTATCTTGCTCATGTACTAGAACCTCTGCTCAACTCTGACAGCAATTTCCTGGGAAGCGTTGGAAAGTACATCACTCTGGGATGACAGCTGGAGGTGTCTTTTGGCCACTCTACTGTCAGAAAAACTGGTATTCAGGGACCGTTAGCACCTGCTTACTGGAAGAACTCCAACTCTGTGTGAGATCATGTGATAGGAGAGCTGTGGCCTTTAGCTACACACCAACCACACAAGTAGCTGTGGTTTGCCTAGGTTAAAGAAAAAAGAGAGAGAGAAAGAAAAGCAATTCTACTTTAGAAGCCCAGAACCTGCCAGCCTCTGGAGTTGTTGTGACGCTGTCTTGTCTTGAGGTCTGACAGTTTGTTCCCATGTGTGCTGTGACTCATGTTCTGTCTTGTCCCTTTGCCATATGGTTCACAGACATAACATTTCCTCAAGGAAAAACCCACAACACGTGATCATGTTTAAGGTAGTGGAACTTGGGTTTTGAATATAATTATATGCAGAATGTTAGAACATTTTCTTAAAGAAATAAAACATAATCAGGCTGTAGAGTAAAGGTGTTTCTCTGTTGGTGATGAAAGGGAGGAGAGGAAAGAAGGCACAACACAATTGTTATTTGATGAGAGTCATCAGTGGAAATGGGAACCCATTGTTGGCATCGCTAGCTGTCTCAGCATGAAGGTTGTAAGCTCACACAAAGGACACAGGGCTCTAGGCCTAAAGGTTTGGGAAGGGGAAGAAGATGGTTGTCCTTAACCACAGGCACCATCTGGTCCAGCTGTGTTGATTCAAACACTGTTGTCTTCATGCTGAGCCCTCATCACCCCAAGCTTTGTCTTTATCATTGAGTCTCACAAAGGGATAAGAAAGTTCTATGTTTTGGTTACTATGACTATGCCATTACCCAAAAGTCTTTCTACACAATCATCACAAATACCCTGTCAGGATTCTAACCATTGTACAGATCACGAGCAGAAAGACACTCCTAATATTAGTAGCACTACATGATGAGTATACATTGATATTTTGTACCAAGGATTTGAGTTCACCCACCATGCTATCATCTTAACAGCAATGCAAAGGAGGTATCATCTCCATTTTGTAGATAAGGAAACTTAAGTGAATGACATTAAATAGCGTAATGAAATGCAGTGTCCCAGGGATTTGTGTGTAAGTGTGATTTTTAAAGTCTGCACTCTTTTTGCTATGCCAGAAGAGTATTTTGTTTCTTTATTTTTAATCTCTCTTTTATTTTATTTATTTATTTTTTTGCCATGGTTTAGTCGTTATGGATATGAGTTTGGAATAAATTACTTTGTTGTTTTCCCCAAATTGCTTTCTAATTTTCCCTAGTTTCCAACATGAAACAATCACAATAATATTCAAGTAATGGGGCTCAGAATTAATTTTTTAGTTTCTTCCAAATATGACTGAAGGTAAGTAAAAATAGGTGCCAGTGTTTTATAAAACTTTTTTTTTAAGATTTATTTATTTATACAAGCACTGGGTACAGTCAGAAGCACAGGAAGGTGAGAGAACTCGCCAGAGCTAGAGCAGGGAGCAGAACAGGCAGATGGACGAAGTACACTGCTGAGGGGAGCAGTGGGCAGCAGGAGAGGTCTGCGCGCCATGTGGGACCCTCGCCCGGCAGCCAGGGATCGAACCGGCGCTGCAGAGGCTCAACTGCTGCGCCACCAGGGAGGCCCAAAACATTTTTAATGTGAACCAAAATATTTATTTTAGTATTGCTTGTACTATTATAAAAGAAAAATCTTACGGTCATAAATGGGAGAAAAAAATAAATAAATTGTGATACAGCTCTCAGAATAAGTCAAATTCAAGTCTATGGCCTGAAGGTATAGGATATATTATTATACAGTCATCTGTTCCTTAAGGACAGGGATATATTCTGAGAAATGTGTTGTTTGGTGTTTTCTTAGTTGTGCAAACATCCTAAAGTGTAATTATACAAATCTAGTTGTGTAGCTTAGTGCACACCAAGGCTATATGGTATATAGCTTGTGGGGTCACTCTTAAATGTTGTCTGTCATTAATTAAAATATCATTAAGGGCCTCTCTGGTGGTGCCAGGGGTTAAGACATACCACTAAGAAGCTATTTGCAGCCACTGCAGCATAAGTTCGATCCCTGGCCGGGGAGGTGACTCACACGGCACAGCAGACCTCTCCTGACTCGCCAGCTTCTCCCCTCAGCAGTGTATTTCAGTCAGTTTGCCTGTTCTGTTCCCCACTCTGTCTCTGGTGAATTCTCTCATACTCCATAACTCTTGCCAGTGCCCCAGTTCTTGTATGTATAAATAAATAAAAATCTAAAAAAAAAATCATTAAGTTACAATACATCTATGCTGTATATAATAAAATAAAAAGGTAAGTTGCAGAATAATTTGTAGAGTATAATTCATCTTTGTTAAAAAAATAAAAAGCAAGTATGCTTTAATATCTTTGTATGAATAAATACATAATTTAAGAAGAGACTGATGTGAACCAATAATGAATATGATAGTTGTTTGTATTTAATGCTCATTTATTTGCACAAAAGACCTATAAAATATTAGTAAGAAAAAGGACATAAGATACAAAGTATTGGATTGATTTTTTTTTTTTGATTCATGGCTCACTGTCTTATCAGTAAATGCAGCTTCACACCATCATTTCTTTTGTGACTGCCTAATAATTGATTATATGAATACATAAACACATTATTTAAATATAAAGACTTTTAAGGTCTTCTGCAAGCCTGGGGGAGAAAAATGAAAGTTATCTGTGCTGAGTTCCAGCCAATGGAAAGTTTAAAACAGAACCACTGATGTTGATTCCCAGGAGTCTGTAAAATCCAGAGGGTAGAACCCCGACAGTGGTAACAAATGCAAGGTGTGTAATATAGAAACATAAAGTTCAAAGACCTTACCAAACTCATAACACATTTAGAACCCAGACAACCTGGAGGAAATTATTGCAAAACAAAAAGAGAAGAAACACCAGGAGAACTACCTTGTGTAAAGACAAAGTGAAAGCAATTGCATACTTCTTTCATGATTGCATACACAGAGACACATTAAAGCAGCAACTTGAGTTAGATGATCTTGTCAGCTCCTCCCTAGAGTCTTCAGTGGCTGCACACCCATCTATCTACAGATAAGGATAATTCATTCAAGAGCTGTGAGTGTGAAGATTATGTCAAATCAGCAAGCTCCATTCTGGGACCCCACCACCACCACCATGCTTATGTTTTCCCTGACAGCCCCGAGGAAAAGTGAAAGAGATCTGAAAACAGGAACACCCAGCTCCTAGCCAAGAGCTTAACTTTTAAAGTATTCAAGACATTTAAATAAGCACGAACCTATCCTTGTTGATTTTCTTTTCAATATTTGGCTTTTGAGAGGTAAATTTGATTTTATACAGACCATCTATCCCAAAACTTCTCTAGGAGTTTAGATTCAAAGGCAAAAGCTTTTCACTCTTGCATTAATTGACAGTCATTTGAAAGCTCAATTTGTCTATTTGTGGAGGAGACAATATTTCATTTGGCTCAAGACCTATCAATATTGCTGTTTTAAAAATGGGCTGCCATTATCATTCTTCACCTCTTATTAATTCTGGATAATCTAGTTTGACAACTTAAAATTAATCCTATGGATTCTCCTTCTTTCTTTGGATTTTTCTTGGTGAAATAGTTCCTATATACAACTTTTAGTAAAGGACATCTCCAATGTTTATTTCTATTTATCTTGATTACAGCATCTTCACCAAGTTTACAAGATTTCTCATTATACTGTATGTTGCTTTAAATTTGTAGCATTCATTCCATTCTCAAAAGGTTGGGTAGAGTCAAGCTTGAATTTCACAAACTTTATTTTTACCATGTCCAAGAGATTATGGTTTTCTATGTTTTACTAATACCATAAACATTACTTCTAATTAAGTTGTTCATGGCTATTGTATCATGGATAAAATACATTGATTATCAGTTAATGTTTATTTGGAGACTTTCTTTTGAATAAAGGGTTGAGAAGCTATACATAAAATCTAAAATATATTAAAGTAAATATTCATTTTAAGCCATCATTCTTACTAAAACTAATTATATTAATCAAATACATTAAAACATTCAATAAGGTTATTACTGTATGCTTCCTTTATAGCAGGAGCCAAGTTAATATCTTCAGTGATTAAACTGAGTATATCCTTGAGTGTTAACTCAATAGATATTGATAGTTCCAAGAATTTTGAACACTTATAAAAGCACCTTGTAGTCTGGAATTATAGAAAAAGTGATTCATCTCTAAAGAGTATACTTAGCACTAATTTTCAATTTATGCTTTTATGAACTCTGGATCATGGCAAAGGATGAGGAAATATTTCTGAGAACTGAGTTCAGCTGTAATAATTCAGGGCTCTATAGCAGAATAAGGACATTTCAGGCAAAGGGGCTGTAAATAAAGAAAAATGTAAAAAGGAGCTTCACTGTAATTATAATTTTTTTTAGTAGAGAAAGGAACTAATAATCAATATGTTTTCCCCAGTCAATGCTGTATGTCTCGCTTTAAAGCTGACATTACCAGCTCAAAGCCCCATTGGAAGTTTTCTTATTGCTTTTGTGTCTTTTCTTCATCTGATGTTTCAAATAATTTCTTTGTAAGAGGACAAGTCATATTCTCTGAAGTTAGTGACTGTGCAAAAGTGGCTTATATTTTGAGTTTATGTCTTTGCAATTTTTCCCCCTATGCTAGGTCCTTGAGATAGTAGTCATTCCTAGAATATGCTATAAATCCATCCAGTCAGATGTCAGGCTTTGGAAAAATAACCATGGTATGTTAGTGATGCCTTGCTGAGGATTCTAACACATCTTTACTGAAAATGTATTTGTGTATGTCTTCAAAGGGAAATTAATAGGCTTCAAAGGGAAATTAATGATACAGAGTAATATATGAATAATTTCAGATTGCCTTTAATGCTAAATGTATGGGTAAAAATCATGGTAATATCATCTGTTGGAATAATATTTCTGTTTTTCTTTTTAAGAAAGTAATCACAGGAAAAATAGACATTAGCGTTTTTATTTTTTAATTTTTTTAAAGATTTATTTTTTATTTATACAATAGCTGGACTACTGGCCAGAGGCGTGGGTAGGTGAGAGAATTCACCGGAGTGGGGAGCAGAACAGGCAGACAGACTGAAAGCACTGCCGATGGGAGCAGCGGGCGCATCAGGAGAAGTCTGCCGTGCCAACATTAGAGTTTTTAAAAGTGAGTAGTAAGTTAAATAAATATATTGTTGTATTTGAGTAAGTTTTGCTGAATTAGTTATGAAAATTCTCTGGCAATTAAAGAAAAATTGAGTAGCCATAACTACTCATTGGCTACTCACTGAGCCATAACTGTATGTCATTTATGTGCTCATCTGCTGTTCCCCTCAGCAGTGCATTTCAGTAAATTTGCCTTTTCTGCTTCCCATTCTGTCTCTGATGAATCCTCTTGCTACCCACACCTTTGGCCCACACCCCAGATCTTCTATGTGAAATTATTTTTTAAAAAAAAGCATTCAAAAGCCACAAATACTGGTTTGCAGTGGATACCTCTCCTCACAGCAAGATAAAGCCTTAGAAAGAATAAGGGAGTTTCCATTGGACAGTAAATTTTTTAATTAATTTAAAAAATTAAAACATATAATGAGATCTGGAAATGAAGCATTGTTGATGTACCACATAGATCTTTGATGCAATAAGTTTTTTCTATTAGCCTGGAAAACCAATTCAAGCCAGAGTAAGCAAAGGGTGGATGTTCCACCACTAACCACTTACCTGTTGGGTGGTATTTACATCATGTCTTGCTACTACAAATGATAGTTGCAATCAACATATTTGTATATATCCTTAGGCTGGCTCTAAAATAAATTCTCAGCAGTGAGTTTGCTAAGCTGAAAATAAATGTATATTTCCTAATTTAAATTTTAATAGATGTTATTTAGAAAAATCCTTTTCAAAAAGGGGTTAACAATTCACATTTCCAAATATAATTTCCTTGCTTATATATCAGTAGTAAACATTAATACTTTTTTTTTACAGGCCAGATGCACGGGAGGGTGAGAGGATTCACCAGAGACAGAGTAGGGAACAGAACAGGCAGATTGGCGAAATACACTGCTGAGGGATGCTGCGGCGAGACAGGAGAGGTCTGCTAGCCCTGTGGGACCCTTGCCGGCCGGGATTGAACCCGCGCAGCAGAGGCTGCGGACAGCTTCACAGCGCGGCGCTCAACCGCCTGCACCACCAGGGGAGGCCCAGTAAGTATTAATACTTTTTAATTTTAACCTTATCAGATATGATAAAATGAAATCTACAAAACCTACCAGAACTCGTGAATTTATCATGGTTGCTGAATCCAAGTTCAGTATATAGAAATCAATTCTATGTCTCTACATTATCAATGCACAAGTTAAAAATATACAGATTATAATAGCATAAAAGGCATGACATGCTTAGGAGTGCATTCAGCAATACATACACAAGACTGTATAATGAAAACTACAAGAATTTTCTCTGCAAATTGATCTAAAGAGTCAATACAATACTAAATAAAATATGTACTTGTTGTAAATATGTTAGTGATCATATTTAAATCATCAAAAGCAATTTCTCATAATCAGATTTTATCAGGGTGTTAAAACATACTTTCTAATTTGCCCTGAGAATAATTAACCAAATGTGACTACCAAGCAATATTTGCTACAATACAAACTAAATTAATTGTTCAAAATATCTAAACATTTCCTTTAAAAGTAGAGTGTTCTTATGTCTTGCTTAGGCAGATAGAGTCCCAATTTATGCCTTTTGTCCTGATATCATTATTAATAATGTCCTCTGTCACTCTCTCAAAACTTCTTTGATTTTGATGATAAATTATATGTTTACCTTACTTAATAACTGATATGCCTTACCTTATTTAATGGCTTAATTTTACCACATGAAAACAAAAAGTTGAATGTAATTTAATGGTAATTACTTGCTTTAGTGTAAAATTCATGTGTAACATTTTAATTCCTGTGCTATTTCTTTTATTACAACTAACTTTTTTTAGATGTAATAAAATTTAGTAAATTTTTTAGTTTCCTTAGGAGTTATCTGGAACTTGAAAAGTTTCATTGGGAATTATTTGTATGCAAATTTCTTTTGAATTGTCATTTAAATGTAAATTAAAATATTAGCATGTAAACTGAAAACAACTGATTTGGGTTAATGGTGACAATTTCAATAGTATACAAAATTTGCCTAAATATAACTTGGTTACCACCCCTTCCAATGCGGTTATTAGTGTACAAAATATATGTTTGCACCTGATAAGCCCATCAACACAGTCATATAATTGTTTATGCAATTGTCGCATAAATCAAATAAGAGAAAAAAGAATTACCAACAAAATGCTTTTCTGCTATATGGTATATTTACTTTTTCATTTTCTTACACTGGTGCTTTTATTGTTTTCTGTGGATTGAAATACTGTCTACCATTTCATTTCAGCTTGAAGGCCTGCTTTTACTATTTTTTGTGTTTTCTAATGTCTTGATTTCTTCTTCATTTTGAGCAATGGTTTTGTGGATATAGAATTCTTGGTTGATGGTCATTTGCTCCCAGCACTTTCTTTTCACACTGCCTTCTGACCTTGATAGATTCTAATTAGAAGTCAGAATGTTAATATTAGTGAGAAGCCCTTGTACAAGTTGAGTCAATTTTCCCTTGTGTTTTCAAGATTCTTTATCTTTGTCTTTTGATAATTCGACAATGACTTATTTAGATCTGGATCTCTGAGTTTATTCTACTTGGATTTGAGGTTCTTGAATGTGCAAATCAGTCTTTTTCAATAAATTTGGAAACTTTTAAGTAATTATTTCTTCAAACTTTCCTCCTGGTCCTTGCTCTATATCCCTTCCTTTTGAACTTACATAATATTTATCCTGATACAAGTGAGATTATCCTACAGATCTCTAAGGCCCTGTTTATTTTTCTTCATTCTTTTTCCTCCTGTTCTTTAGATGGGATCATCTCAAGTGGCCCTTAGTTCACTGATTTTTCTCTTGTCAGTTCAAACCTGCTCTCCAGCTCTTCTAGAGAAATTTTCATTGTAGTTATTGTACTTTTTAACTCCAGGTTTTCTATTTGGTTCATTTTTAATAATTTCTACCGTTATTGACATCCTTCATTCAATGAGACATTATTTTCACACTTTGCTTTAATACTTTAGCATGATTTCCTTTATTTAAACCTATTTGTAATAGTAGATTTATTCTTTTATAGGCAAAGCAAAGCAATGTCTGTGTTTCCTCAAGGGCAGTTTTTGTCAACTACTCTTTTTCTTATATATGAACCATAGTTTCCTATTTCTGAGTGAATACTCTAATTTTTATGCTAAAAATTGGACATTTGAAATAACGTAATGTGGCAGCTGAAGAAATCTGGAAACCCAAGGGTTTTCTGTTGTTGCTACAGATGCTTGTTTTAATGACTTTCCAAACCAGTTCTATAAAATCTGTGTGTTTTGTTATATGTCAACACTAAAGTCTCTGCATGGTTAGCTTGAAGTCTCTGCATGGTTAGCTAATGATTAGTCATAGATTTCCTTAAATCCCCAAATAATAAATCTACATTCTGCTGAGAGTGTTATTTGTATGCTTTCAACGATCAGGCAGAGAAATTTTATTAAATAAAAAAGGAATTGCTTTTTAAACCATATACTTTCTGTATCTTTAGTTAAAAGCTTTGTAATAATCCTTAAAACATCTTTAAACAACAAACTCTCAACTCTGCTTCTCTCTAGTTTATGCACTGCCTTTGTTTTCTAATTTTAAAAAAAGACTGCTTGACTGTGCTCAAACATTCCCAAGGACCATGTGGCAATGCTTGCAAACACCTTCCTTCTGCAGTAAAGTACTTGCTGCTCACAGAAATAAATGTGTCAGGCTTACATTAGATTTAGAGTGTAAATAATTGAGCAAGCAGAAGTCTTGAACAGATTGTCTGCTTAAATATCATTGTTAGTATAAAAAGTGTTACAGTGAAACCAATCTTCCAACAATTCACTATAATATTGCAACATACCCTCCAGCATATGGAGTGGCAATGTTCAGAATGTCTTTAAATGTTCTGTTGCATTGCCATCTTTTTGTGTATAACCCAAAGCATAATTAGACATTTAATGTTCTTTAGACTTAGTAAAAATTCCAAAGATACTAACTATGGAAAGCATGCATAAATGCTTGCTCTAATTTAAGATTTAAAGGTTTTAAGGGAAACTCATGGTTAGAATTTGGTGACACAGCTACACTGTTTCTTTTAGCATACCACTTAGCACACCACTTTTTGTTGTAAAACACATGTTTAATGCATGGAATCTGCTGACTTTCACAGTTCCTTATGTGAGAGACTAAGTAGGAGAAAGGTCTCTCCTGGAAAAAAGGCATATCCTAAATACAAGCATAGTATTAAATTCACTTCATTATTTCTGACTTTGTATTTCCCATATTTCACATGATTAGTAATGTCTAATTTAATGAGCAAGTTTTAATTGAATCAAAATTTCATTTCAGCAAGATGTATTACAAAGGTTTCTGAACTCTATTCCAACAACTTGTGTTATAAGCTGGAATTGTCAATAGTTATCAACAAACACCTCACTGAAAAAGTCAATATGTCATTTCAAAATCCATTTGTATTGTAGTGAAGGAAGGATTTAACATTTATGGAAAAATTTACCCTTTGAGTTATACCTTTAATTTTGCTCCCTACTATTTTCAGCAGTGGTGGTCCTATGGGGTGATTACTAGTAAATGCAATTTAGCTTTCTTTTTCTTAACTAGGCAAAGAACTTTATTAACCTTTGTTTCTAACATCATTTGCAGGATTCTTCAGCTTAATTAGCTGCAACAAATGTATCATGTTTAAGTAAAAGCTGGAAAGAGCTGTAGTGTCCAAGAGGCTCACGTTGCAAAATATTAGAGATCTCAACTTAACAGATCCATGAACAAAATTTTAAAAGCAGCCATAATATAAAACATTGCTCCCAGTAACTTCTTCAAGTTTTATGTTCTTTAGAAGTTGATTCAATTCAGTTTGCTTTATTCTTGGAAGCCTCATCAATATCTTCCTCAAGAACAGGGACTTCATTGCTATTCCAGTAGCAAGTGGTGCTTTTCCATCCACAGATAGTTTGGACAGAGCTTTGGGCAATCTCCTTAAACTAGTCTGACTGCTTGCACCAAGCTGCTGTAAGATGCTGGGTAGCCTTTCCGTCAGCAGCTTTGTTTCAGCACAGAAAGTCATGGTGAAAGTGTTTGCTGCCAGAAATGCCTGAACTTGAGGGTTGTTAAAGTGGATCATTGTCTTCACCTCTTCAATACCAGAAATACAGTTTCCCCTTACTTCTTTAAGGAGAACTGAAGATTTTTTATCATGTGCTAGAGATGTTCTATGAACCACCTTCCTCTTTCTGTGAGCAGTATCTTTCCCACTGATGTGGATTTGTGTGCACAGTTGGGCACGTTTCTCCAGATTCACCATAGTTTCTTTCATCTTGTTGGAGCAGAAAAGATACCACATGAGGGACTAGGGTTAGTGCTCAGGGGGTTTCAGGCAGATCAACTGAGGTGCACACACTGCAGTTTAGTTTTTATCATTCCTGTGTGACACTGCTCTTCTCAGAAATGGGATGGAGGGACTAATGATTACATACAGTGTGTGATGTACTTTGACATATGGAAATCTACGAGGAAACCCAGTGCCGGGTATTTTACAAAGGTTCCCATCTTAAGAAATGATTTCTTAAACCTGTTTACAGTTTCTCTTTCCCTATAGGCTTCAGAATTCATCAAAAGGATTAGAGTAGGAATTACATGTCATTCTAAGCCCTTTAGTATTCAATTTTCTTCTTTGGTACTTGGTCCTGAAAACCCATTTCTTCCTCCTTGAGCCAAAGCAAACAAACAAACAGAAGCAAACAACTGATCAAACTAACAAATAAATATATCAACTGATAAAAATAGACTACTCTAAGGTTGACCACATGGGCTCTATAAATATGCTTAAATACTTCTGAATTACAGTAGTGGACATACTCTAAGCTCAAATTGAGATCCCTGCTCCATCTTCTGTACCACCCAGGCAGCACTTGTATCTTTAGATTGGAGTCCTTGTTCTATGAGCCTCTTCTGAGTGACTGAGTCATCAGCCCCAGCCAACTATCCTCCAGAGATTCTTCTGGGTCCTTCTTGATTTTTTTGGTTCTGATAACTATCACTTCTTTTCTTTTACCTTTGGGTGGGCAAAAATGTTTTAGTTCTCCAATACCTGTTCAATCTTTCCTTATTAAGTGGTCTATTAATATGCTTGTTTCTGTTTTCCTGGGATAGCACCACGAGACTTAAAAGAGACAGGAACCATTGCTTCTGGCAGCAAGAGAGATCTTTGCTGGGACAATACCAATGAAACAGGAAACAAATAGGGAGAAGAAAGTCCTTTCTTCACCTCCTGATTTCCTGTCTTCTTCCAGCATCTTCTGTTGACTGAGCCGAGTGGGGAGTCAGAAGGCAAAATAAAAATATGCTTTGCAGAATCTTAGCCCCAGAATCACAAAACAGCATATAAAGGGGGAGTTTGGAACTGGGAGATAATAGCTTAAAAATAGATACAAACAGATTTGACCAATGATTTTAAGTATTAAAATCTCAGCTAGATTTCTGACAAGTTTTGGGAAGTAAATGTATTTTTAGGCACAAGGAAGAGAGGCATTCCACAGCATCCAAAGCACTGATTTTTTTTTATCTTGAATGAGCAAATAGACATATACTTTATTTCATTATTACCAGCTTTAATTTAGTAAAAAAACAAAAAAAAAAAAACAAAAAAAAAAAAACAAAAAACTGGGGCCTCCCAGGTGGCGCAGCGGGTTGAGTACCGTGCTGTGAAGCTGTACCCAGACTCTGCAGTGCGGGTTTGATCCTGCCTGGCGGCGAGAATCCCACATGGTGCAGCAGACCTCTCCTGTACACCCGCTGCTCCCCTCAGCAGTATATTTCTGTCGTCTGCTCCCCACTCTGTCTCTGGTGAATCCTCTCACCCTCCTGCGCCTCTGGCCTATACCCCAGCTCTTGTATAAAAATAAATAAATCTTTAAAAAAAAAAAAAAAACAAAAACCTGAATATGTGCCCATACTTCCAAGATATCTTGATAGTTTTATACTTTAAAGCTAGAAATCAGAAAGCATTAAATTTGTAATTATAGATTTTAGCTGTAAACACACAGTAGGAGACTAGAAAGTACATGTGTAATCTAAACAAGGACCAAGTTATAATACTGATGTTATGATACTATCATGTTTTTATACTTGCCTTTAAATACATTTCATTATAATTTATTTATTAAGTATGCTCATTTCTTTATAAATGTCAAACTGGGGTAAGTCCTTCAAGATGATGGCAGAGTGAAGAAGCTAGGCACATTTCCTCCACATACTCACAACTGATGTAAAACAAAGTCAAAACACTTGAAGGAAAAACATGACCACAGCACACTTCAGAAGCATGGCGACACTGGGAAGGGGTAGGAAAGACTTGAAGTCTATTTTGTTTAGAATGGTCACAGAGCAGTACAACTCACAAGAGGAAGGGACTGTGTAGAGCCCCTACAGCTACTGATCTGAGTTCACACCAACATAGGGCTCCTGTGGTGCATATATAGGTGAAGTCATCCAGTATCTATTTCTATCCTTCTGACCAATTTCATTCTGCACCATACTGGGCAAGGGATGGAAGTAGGCACCCAGGGCAGAGGATGCGTTGCTGAAGAGCTTCAAGAGTGGGGAGCACAAGAACAAGGACTACATTAGTAAACAGAATCACAAATGAAAGAGAAGAAATCCCAACAGAGAGCACAGAAATACAAAAGATAATAAAAGATTAGTTTGAACAATTCCATGCCAATAAATCTGATAGACTTGAAGAAATGGATAAATTTCTCAACAAGATAGTCTATCAAGCCTAACCAAGGAAGAAATAGATGACTTGAACAAAGTAATCACAAGCATGGAAACTGAAATAGTAATTAAAAATCTTCCAAAAACCAAAAGTCCAGGACCAGATGGTTTTACAATTGAACTTTATCAAATTTTTAAAGAACTAATGGCTGCCTCGCTCAAATTGTTAGAAATACAAGAAAAAGAAATGCTCCCCAATATATTTTATGCTGCCGAAATTACCCTAAAACTGAAACCAGACAAAGCTGAAACAGACAAAACACAAGAAAATTATAGGTAAATATCCCTGATAAACATTCATGCAAAAAATTTCAACAAAATACTACTAAATAAATTCTATAATACATGACAAGATTATATATACACCATAAATCAAGTGGGATTTATCCCAGGAATGCAAGGATGATTTAGTATATGTAAATCAATTAATGTAATACAGCATTTCAACAAAAGTAAAAATAAAAATCATATGAAAATATCAAATAGATACAGAGAAAGCATTTGATAGAATTCAGTATCCATTTATGATAAAAATTCAGAACAGGATGGGGATAGAAGGAACCTACCTCAATATAATAAAAGCTGTATGTCACAAACCAACAGGCAATATAGTACTCAATGGTAACAAAATAAAAACTTTCCCCTTATGATTGGGAAGGAGACAAGGATGTCCATGGTTACCACTTCTGTTTAGCTTACTACTAGAGGTTTTGGCCAGACCTATTAGACAATAGTTTTATGCATTCACTTGGTTTTAAAATTACACCAAACCAAACCAAACCAAACATTACCACCTTCCATTACATCTCCTCCATCTTTACTTCCATCTCTTACCCTTTTCACCTCTGGTAACTTCATTTTGGTTTTCAATATCCACTAGTTTACTTTTATTTTGTTTTGTCCATGTTTTGCTTAGTTTTCTTGTGGTGCATATATAGGTGAAGTCATCCAGTATCTATTTCTACCCTTCTGACCAATTTCACTCTACATAATTTCCTTGTATTCCTTCCACCTTGTCACAAAAGGTAAAACTCCATCCTTCCCTACAGCTCAGTAGCGTTCCATTGTGTACATGCACCACATCCTCTTAGTCACCCATCCGTGGGCACCTGGCTGCCCCCATATCATAGCCACTGCAGATAATGTTGCAACAGTTATGTGGTACACACAGTTCTTGTAGCTGACGGTCTCATGTGCTTTGGATAGAGTTCTATTGTAATGTTATAGTTTTACCTAAAACACTCATATATAAAATATCAACGTTATTTACTCAGTTCTATAAAACAGAATTAGAAAACATGCTATCTAATTTATTTGATAATATTTTTCTCACACTTTAAATGTAGAAATGGAGGGCTGTTTTCTGGTCTCTATTGTGAATTTTCCTAAAACAAATTCGTACAAGATGTGAGAGAAGCAATACTATTCTGTGAACATTGTTAAAGTGCCCTGGTAAAGTAATAAAGAATGTATTGACAACTTTCCTGTTTTGTTATAGACTGATTGTTTCTACAAGTAAAATCATATTCCAATATTCTCATAAATACGTGAAGACCCTGGGACAGGAAACTGGGAAAGGGCAGGAAGAGAGAAAACATTTCCTACAAGTAAACTTAAGAGAAAGCTCTTCTTGCCACTACTGTACCAAATTGACCATAATGCCTGAGAAAAGACTTATATTCCCAATTTTAAGCATTTTATTCTCAAACATTTCTTGAGAATGAGTCAGGAGAATATGTATACTTCCAATTTTTAAATAATGATAATGGCCAAAACAAAAAAATACTTTCTTAATATTTACTATATATTTTAATTGACAGTTTGACTCTTTGTACTCATGTAGTAAAGTCTAAAAAACTTTACTAGATGATTTTTTTTTTGGCCTGGAACTTAAAAAAAACATTCTTCTTCCTTTTATTTTGTGGCTAATGTTTTCCTATTATCAAGACCTTGCATGCTCTTAACATCCACCCAAACCCATCACATTATTATTTTTTTTGGTTGAGGTCTGAGTGACAAGTACATTGATACAACTGAATCATCTTTCTGCAGGCATGTCTTTGTTATCAGATTGGTTTTCAAGTAGATTTATGCATTTAAAAGTGCATCCGTTGAACAAGATTTGTCTTTGCAAGATATGACATTTGTCCTAGCAATGGGTGATAGAATTTTACACTTTCGACATGTGAACCAAACTAGATAGTAAGCTGACATATTGTTAAGTAGTTCCTTTCTTTCTGGTTATCAGATTAAGCCACCAAAATGAAGCTGAAAGAGTATTATCATGAATGTTAATTGGGGCAGAGCCAACTTTCCACCCTCCTATGATGCTAGGATTTTCCAATAACCAAGCCACATTAGGTCTTGCCTTAAAATAAAGGCGAATTAAAAACAACAACAACAAACCCTGACAACTGAGGGGTGAAATAAAGAAGCAAGTAGGTGTGGATATCTTCTTGATTTCTATGGTGTGACTTACATAAGTCTAGACAGAAGCAAGTGAAATATAAGAAAAATTGTTAAGATGTTTTCTATCATGTAATTTTAAGAAAAATACCAAATCACTATATAAAAATACTAATTTTTAGGAATATACTGATTTTCCTTAGGACGACGTCCTGTAAATATGTTTTACTAACAAAATAAAGGTCCACAGTGGTGTTGCTGGGAAAAAAATGCTGATCTACATTTAAATTTGAACAATAGAAAAGCTTTGCAGACTTTTGAAAATCCAAGATTCACTTATAGACCATAGTATAATAGTGTGAACCACACCAGGCATGTTTTATTAGCTTTTAAGGAAGTGCAGTGAAGTGTGAACTTCCCTCAATTAAACAGCAGAGAATTAGGTAGAATGAAATTATTTGACTTGGAATTTGACCAGGGTGTGGAGATAGTAGCATACCTTCCTCTTTAAGAAGTGTGTAGTCTTTAGAAAACATAAATTTATAAAAGACACAAGATTTTACTTATTTTCCTGAAAAAGAATCCCTTTTGCTTGAGGGAAAAGTAGCTCTCTAAAAATTATATGTAATTTTTTTGTGGGTGTGCAACCATACAAACATACATGGGCATGTGTGAATTCTGCAGGTCTTCTGGAAAGTTTTCTCCCTTGCCTTCACACAAGCTCCTCACACTTTCCTTTCTATCCATTTCTCCCAACTTGTCACCTTCCTCTCCCTCCCTCACTATATAGCTCATTGGCATATATTACACAAAAATATATGTTTAGAGATTTAGCTCATATGCTGGTCTTTGCCCATTTAAATTACTACAATCTCAAAGTGTAAGAATGATCTAGATTCTTTCTAAATTCCCAATTTATCACCTACTCTAGTGTGCCTATCATAATTATTTTTAGTGTCTAACCTAGGGAACTAACCATAAATTACTTTTATTATTTATTTATTTATTTAAGATTTATTTTATTTATTTATGCATACAAAAGTTAGGCTTCAGTCCTGAGGTGCGGGTTGGGTGTGTGTATGTGAGAGAGGATTCACCAGAGACAGAGTGGGGAGCAGACAGGTGGATCCACTGAAATACACCACTGAGGGGAGCAGCAGGTGAGACAGGAGAAGTCTGCTGCACCATGTGAGTTAGCTCCCTAGCTGGGGATCTGTAGTAGTTGCCAATAGTTTCATAGTGCTGACATTTTTTTTTTTAAAGATTTATTTATTTATTTATATAAGCACTGGGGATAGTCAGAAGCACGGGAGGGTGAGAGAATTCACCAGAGCCAGAGCGGGGAACAGAACAGGCAAACTGGCGAAATACACTGCTGAGGGGAGCAGTGGGCACGGCAGGAGAGGTCTGCGCACCATCTGGGACCCTAGCCTGTGGCCAGGGATCCATCCGGCACTGCAGAGGCTGCGGGCAGCCCAGTGCTCAACTGCTACACCACCAGGGGAGGCCCCATAGTGCTGGCATTTAACCCCTTGTACCATCAGGGAGGTCCTATTTATTTATGGTTAATGTACTATTGCTATTATTTAAGAATTATTTTATTGATGTACCATTATTTTACACCCTTGCTAGTGTTTTGATAGTATAGGATTTCCAACCACTCCCACTCTCTGTAGTATAAATTACTTTAAATGTCTCCCTTTGGATATTCCTTCTGTAAACATCAGTGTGCCTGGAAGATTATTTTCCTGAAGTAGAGTTGGCCAGGAGGCAAAAATGTCCATATAACAAGTTCAAAATTCATCAAGTCGATATCCCTGGGTCCAGGGCTGAAAATAACAAAGAGGGACCAATATAAAATCCTCTTTGAGAAAGTAACCAAACAAAGAGACTCCCCACCAAATGGGAGAAAATTTTTGTACACAACACTAATGATAAAGGACTGATCACAAAAATCTACAAAGAGCTGAAGAGACTCAACAAAAACAAAGAAAATAATCCTGTCAAAAAATGGGCAGAAGAGCTAAAAAGGAACTTCTCCAAAGAGGAAATGCAAATGGCCAACAGGCACATGAAAAAATGTTCAGCATCAGTTGTAATCAGGGAAATGCGAATCAAAACTACAATGAGATACCATCTTACACCAGTGAGAATGGCACATATTAAAAAAACTAGCAACAACAAATGTTGGCGAGGATGTAGAGAAAAAGGAACTCTCCTGCAAACTGGTCCAACCACTATGGAAAGCTATGTGGAGATTCTTCAACCTGCTGAAGATGGAGCTTCCACATGATCCAGCAATTCCACTCCTAGGTATTTACCCAAAGGACACAGAATCATTAATTCAAAAGGGCACTTGGACCCCTATGTTTAGAGCAGCACTATTTACAACAGCTAAGCTATGGAAACAATCCAAATGCCCAAAAATAGATGACTGAATCAAGAAGATGTGGTACATAAACACAATGGAATATTACTCAGCGATCAAAAAAAGATAAACGCATGCCATTTACAGCAACATGGATGGAGCTGGAAGGGATCCTGCTCAGAGAAATAAGCCAGAAAGAAAAAGAAAAATACTGGATAGTCTCACTCATAGCAGGAATTTAGAAAACCTAAATAAGGAACCAAGAAAAAGACATTATAGTAAAGTAAAAATCAAAATCAACAAGCATCTATAAACCAGAGATACACTATTGGGAGGTGGGGAGGGAAGGAGAGATTAGAGTCTAAATGGGGGGGGGGTGGTAATTTTGTGGGGAATATAACTAAGATGAAAATGTATACATTGTGCAAAAATGAAAAATGATGTAGAAAATATATAAAATAAAATATTAAAAAAATAAACAAATAAAATCCTCTCTGACTTTTTCTATTGACCTTACTGGTTAAATGGTGTTTTATTAAATTATAACTTATGTATCATTTCAGCTTAATTTTGTTTTATCTTCATTTACATTGACTGTCAGCAGGCTATGATTTAACTTATACATTGAAACAAATAAATATACACTAAAGGTTCAATTATGTATTAAGCATTTTACCAAAGATTTCAAAACATCCTTATAGAGAATGTGTTTATTGAATTTTATTTGGACTATTCTAGTGATGTGGCTTGTTGTATCCTGCTTAATTTCCTGCCCTCTTTCTTATTCATTAGTCAAGAAATGACTTAAGGAACAAACAGTCCTTGGGGTAAGTTAGAATCAATTATCAAAGTAATTAAAATGAAGTACCATTGCAGTAATATTTTTAAGATCATAAATGACCCACATTAACATTACTTAAAAGAAGACTTTTTAGCAAAAGTTTGTTGAGCTGTATTTTTTTTTAAAGAATAAACCTTTAAATAAAATATTTGTTCTTTAAAACGTTTCAGGCAATTATTCACAGCAAAATATAGGAATTATGCTCAATGAAATAAGTCAGAAGGAAAAAGAAAAATGTTGGATAGTTTCACTTATTAGGAGGAATATAAGGGAACCAAATAAGACATCAGGGGGAAAAAATAACAATACAAAACACAACAATAAAAAACACAACACAACAAAATAAAAGCAAACAGACAATTATAAGCCAGAGACATCCTGCAGGGGAATAGGAGGGAAGGGGTTAGAAGGAGGGAGGGAAGAGCATCAGGGACTATGGTGATGGTGCGCAGGTACATTGCTGAAGGAAATTCTACAGAGACTACACCTGAGGTGAGGGGCGGGAAGCAAACATTGTTTAAAAATGAACAATGATGTAAAAAATATATTAAAAATTAAATTTAGAAAAAAACTTTTCGAGCAATTAATGTGTTGAGTATTTATGTTAAAAGTGATTGATACTACAGAATTTCATAACATTATTTTTACAGTCAGAAAAGTAGTCCTTCCTGAGTATTTTAGTATAAAGTATCAATGGAATGGAATAAAAAGATCTTTCGTGATTATTCATGGTACATTGAGGACAGTATTTAGAACTGTGGCTAGGGCCTCCCCGGTGGCGCAGCGGTTGAGCGCTGGGTTGCGAAGCTGCCTGCGGCCTCTGCGGCTCCGGTTCGATCCCAGGCTGCTCCCTGGCCACCTGAGGAGGGTCCCACATGGCGCGCAGACCTCACCTGGCGCCCGCTGCTCCCCTCAGCAGTGTACTTCGGTCCTTCTGCCTGCTCTGCTCCCTGCTCTGGCTCTGGTGAATTCTCTCACCCTCCTGCGCTTCTGACTGTACCCAGTGCTTGTATAAACAAAAACAAACAAACAAATAAATAAATAACATGCCTCTATAAAAAAAAAAAAAAAACCATAGTATAGAACTGTGGCTAGTGATAAAGAAATTAAATTAAACTTTCTAAATTTTATTTGTTGCCATATAAATGATCATGAAATCAATAGTATTTGTCATGAACTTTATTTAACTACCACTAACATTTCTGTGAATTATAAAGGTCTATAGGCATGGAGGTCTTTATTACAATATTATAAATTGACATAGTCAAAAGCACCTGTTTTACTCTATCCTCTGAAATGTTTGTTGTGCTGATAATTATCCTCATTATCTTGCACTACATAACAAATCACCCCCAAAATTACTAGCTTAAATAAAGACAACACTCACATTTGTTCATAAATCTGCAACCTAAGTGGTCTGGTGACAATTTATTTCTATTCCATTTAGCATAAGTTGGGACATCTGGAAATTGGGGGCTGGGATCTTGGAAGCTTCATGGTTGTGGGTGCTGGCTGCTATCTGAGACTTCAGCTAACACTGAGGCAGGAGCACATGCATCCATTTATCTTCACAATATAGGGGTTGGATTTCGAGGGTGTGTATTTTCCCTAGTCCCATCATTCTCAGGGATATTGTCTCGGTGCCTGGAGTTCCTGCTTGTCAGCTAGGTGTAGTGTCAGGCAGAGGGCCTCTAACCAAGGGCAAAAGTCCTGGTATGAGGAACATACTGGGAAAGCAGACCATAGCCCCTGGTCATTCTACCCCAGCTTATATCCCCCAAAACTGCTTCCCCCATGCATGTACACTCCCTACTTGCTTGCCCCACCTTTGTATTTGTTGCTAATAAATACGAGACTGCCTTTGCATAGGGCTGCACATTCCTTCCAGTGTAGCCCCTCTAAGCTTCTCATTGCTCAACATGGACTTTGAGTTTTCATGCCACGCTGCTCCCAATGCTGCTACCCTGTGAGGTGATAAGGGTGAGCATACCAAGAGGATCTTCTAGAAGCAGTACCACCTTTTATGGCTTAGCCTGAGAAGACACATAATGTTGCTTCCACTGTAGTCACAGGTCCACCAAGTTTTAAGAGGGGAACTATAACCTCCCATCCCATTTTTCCAGTGGAGGAGTGTTGGTAACATAGGAAAAGCACGCTGTTTAAGATACACTGATTGGGTGTGGTCATCTTAGGGAAATATAATCTATCACAATTGTGATGGGAGATTGTTAGGTCTAATTGTTGCTCAGGATTCTACTTGATAAGGACTAATACCTTTTTATTTATCTAAATGCAAACATGGCTGTAAAACTTTTAGTCATATCTATGTGAGTATGTATATCTCAACAAGAGTCAAAAGAAGCTCTTCATAACTTAAATGATTCCCTAGAATCACAAGTCAGAAAATAAGAAAAATAAGAAGAAAATGACTAATCAAATTAAACCCTTTCAAGGGAGAAGTAAGGACCCTCAAGTCTCCTAAATCATCCTTTGTCAAATTACATAAAAAGTAATAAGTATCAAGAGGCCTCTTAGCAATGTAATTTTTTTCTGAACTGCTAATGGATTTTATGGGATGGCTGAAAAATCTTGGTCCAATATACAGGCAATTCTGTGAGTATCTTTATCCCACTGTTCCAAGATAGCCATCATTTCCAGACCTACATAATTATGGAAATGAGGAAGGAGAACATGCTTCCCTTCTGCTTTTCCCATTTCCTAACTTGTCCTTTTTCAGAATTTAATAAGAACTATTTCAAGTGACTTAAATGCGTTTGATTTGCCTTATCATCTCAATTTTTTCAGATTTAACTTCCTAAGAAATACATTGACAGTATACCCCATCTTTTTGTCTTTTCATAGAAAACAGAACATGACAAGACATGGAAGGGAAATTCCTCAAACAGTTCCCTGACTTACATGACTTCTAATGAGAGTATTTTTCCTTTCAAAACCTCTCTTTTATGTTTATGCTTTCTTCTCATTTAAATTTGATTTGCAAATTTTCTTTGCTTTGAATTTTCCCTTGGGATTTAAAAATGCTTTGCGCTTTGATTTGTTATTATATTCCGTTGGTGCCTTGGAGCATTTTGTACAAAGGATCCATCTCTTTCACATGACTAAGGAACCGCAGTGTCCCTAAGTTAAACATACACAGGAAGCATTCAAGATGATACAGAGAAATGAATACTACATAGATCCTAGAGGAAGTTGTCTGCATGGGAACAGTATCTATCCTGTCAGCCTGAATTTAGAACAGGATGGGAAACTGTATATTTTCTCTTCACTGAAATATTCCTACGCAACCTTCTTATCCAACTGTCTTCAGCTCTCCAATACAAACTAAAACATTTCTCTTGATCATGCCTTTTCCAACATGACAACTAAGCCACACCATCGCCCTTTTGAAATATTTGGTAGCCTCCCAACATCTTCTATATTATTACTTGTTTAAGAAACTACACTTTTAGGGCCTCCCAGGTGGCGCAGCTCCCAGGAGCGCTGGTTACAAAGCTGCCAGCAGCCTCTGCAGCGCCGGTTCGATCCCTGCAGCACCAGTTCGATCCCCGGCCACTGGGAGAGGGTCCCACATGGAGCGCAGACCTCTCCTGCCACCCGCTGCTCCCCTCAGCAGTGTACTTTGTCACTCTGCCTGTTCTATTCTCCGCTCTGGCTCTGGTGAATTCTCTCACCCTCCCGTGCTTCTGACTGTACCCAGTGCTTGTATAAATAAATAAATAAATCTTTAAAAAAAAAACAAAAACAAAAACACTACACTTTTAAACTGTAACTACTGGTTGATGCTTGAAGGGGAGGAATAAACTGGAGGAGGTTAGCTATATTTTATATTGTAGCTTATTCATTCATGATTTTTCTTTCCCGATCAAAGTAGATCAAATTTGGTGGCATCTGTAGTTTCTTCAATTTTGGAGTCCTTGTAAGAGAAAAAATACGATAGAATTACAAAACTATTTTGAAAGGTAAGTAGATTGAAAATAATTACAAATTTAATTTAAAAAGGTGACAAATATCATACAATCCCTAAAAGCAATATATTTCAAAATTAACTAACACATGCCTGTGATACATTTTCCTACATTTGAATCTATTTATAATTTGATCACCTCTTTCTGTGACATAGATTTTGCACTATTTTCTGTAGAGAGAATAGAAAGATAATCTATCCTGTCTTTCAGGTAAATGGCTTGACATTTTGATTTGCCTTATCATCTCAATTTTTCCAGATTTAACTCTCATGATTATTATAGCACTATTTACAACAGTCAAGTTATGAAAACAAACTAAGTGTTCAAAAAAGTTGAGTGAATCAAGAAGATGAGGTAAATATACACAATGTAATACTATCCAGTGATCAAAAAAGAGGAACTCATGCCATTCGTAGCAACATGGAAGGAGCTGGCAGGAATTATTTGATGTGGTCCAGAATCCCATGATTAAGGTTGTATAGGATGGAAGTCTAGTACTCTCTTGGCAGGGCCCATCAGCTGTGAATGAGTGCAGACTCTTTGAGTCTTGCTTTCTGCATCACAGACCTGAGAAAACTGAGAATCATCTAGTCCTTTCAACTACTAAAAGTTCTGAAGAGTAAGAGGCCTGAGTTGAAGATATGTGAGGGTAGAAATGTTTTAAAATGGTAATGATAGGGCCTCCCCGGTGGCGCAGTGGTTGAGCGCTGGGTTGCGAAGCTGCCCACGGCCTCTGCGGCGCCGGTTCGATCCCCGGCTGCTCCCCGGCCACCGGAGGAGGGTCCCACATGGCGCGCAGACCTCTCCTGCCGCCCGCTGCTCCCCTCAGCAGTGTACTTCGGTCCTTCTGCCTGCTCTGCTCCCCGCTCTGGCTCTGGTGAATTCTCTCACCCTCCCGCGCTTCTGACTGTACCCAGTGCATGTATAAACAAAACAAACAAACAAACAAATAAATAAAACATGCCTCTATAAAAAAAAAAAATAAAAAATAAAAAAATAAAATGGTAATGATAAAACATTCCTTTCCTCCCCAAATAATCCTTTTACTCATGAGCAGTAACTCCATTTGTTCCCAAATTCCCTGGTCCTTTCTAACCACTAACCTATTTTCTGTCTCTATAGATTTGTCTATGCTGGACATAACATCTGAATGTGTGTGTGTGTGTGTGTGTAAATATACATTTGTGATTGGTTTTCTTTTACTTATTGTAATGTTTTCAAGGTTCATCCACATATCAGTACTTTCTTCTTTTTATTGTTGATTGATAGTCTGCTTTATTGACTCGTGGCATTTTATATACCCATTCAGTTAATGGACATTTTACTTCATATAGCCTACTTTTTGGCTATTATGATTAATGCTGTGATAAACATTTATGTACATGGCTCCCCCCTTTTAAATGTAAATCTTTTATTTATTTTATTTTATTTTTATCATAGTTTTTTTTAATTGAGATTGCATTAATTTAAAACACTGTATATGATTCAAAGTATGTACAAGTTTTTATGTGGACACATATCTCATTTCTTTTGTGTAGACAGACATTTTAAATCTAAGAATTTCTTCTCAGTTTCCATTTTGACATACCAACTCTTTCTCATTCCTTGCAGGTTCTTTCTCCAGAATTCTACTAATTTTGATGTCTTCAAATATATTTTATTTATTATAGTTTATTTTTATTTATATTTTATTTATTATAGTTTATTATAGCCAACTATTACATTGGATGCTGGAGATACAAGATAAGCTAAAGAGGAATTTATATTCCTCTTTGTTAAGGAATTTATATTTAGTTGGAGAGGTAGAAGGGACAGAGACAAACATACAATCAGAATATTAACATCAAAGTCCCACCACACAGAGTACCTTGAGGGCATCAAGTGGGTTGCTTTTTCTGTCAGAATCAAGGATGGCATCACAGAATGTATGATATATTGGGGCTTTCCTGAGCAATATAAAAAGGCATACAGATATATAGTCATTCTGGGCAGAGGGACTAGTGTGTGTAAATGCCCTGGGCCAGGAAAAGCATGGCTGGACTGCAACTTCCAAAGCAGCTGTGGCTTAGTGTCTCAGGTAGGGTGATGGAGTGGTGGCAGTTGAGGTGGGAAACAACCATGCAGCAGTGAAATCACCATGTCTTATGTCTTTCTGGGATTTAGATTATGTTGTAAGCAATGTGACGCTATTCAAAGACTTTAAACTGGAAAATTAATCATTGCTAGAATATTTAGAACCTTTGAAAAAAAAGAGAATCTTATTAAAAAAAAAAAATACCTCCCAGGGAGGGAACAAAGGCGGTATAATGCTCTGTCGTGGAGGAGTACGGGCAAGTTGGTAGGAGATGCACTATGGTGGTAATACCTGATAGGGATACCCCAGGTATTTTAACCTTAGTTAAAATAAATTATTTAAAAAATAAAAATAAAACACTCTTAAATCATCTTTGTTATTATACTTCATAATAAAGTGCCTGACAGAGGGCTCAGGATTGGTGGTCAAAACAATCTATCTGTGGGCCTCCCTGGTGGCACAGCAGGTTGAGCACCATACTGTGTAGCTGTCCACAGCCTCTGCAGCACCAGTTCGATCCCGGGCGGCCGGCGAGGTTCCCACATGGCACAGCAGACCTCTCCTGTCACGCCCGCTATTCCCCTCAGCAGCGTATTTTCGTCATCTGCCTATTCTGCTCCCTGCTCTGTCTCTGGTGAATCCTTTCACCCTCCCTCGTCTCTGGCCTGTACCCCAGCTCTTGTATAAAAATAAACAAATCTTTAAAAAATACAACCTATCTGTGGACGAAGAAAGTTTTGCCCAGGAGCTGTTGTTTAGCCAGTGTTCCCCACTTAGCTGTTCAGATCTCTATATAGAACTCTTTGACTCCTATTTTGTTCTTGAAGGGAACTTTCTGCCTTATGAAGTTCATGACCCCACTGTTGCCTTTCCAAGGTTTTGTTAAGTTTTGCATTAAGCTCTATAATACCACACAGAAATGAAAAGCATCCACTGAGTCTTCTTTGAAGATCTGTTTCAGCTTTCCCTGAATACCTTATTTGTTTAGTTATCCTGTCAATGCTTCTGTCAAACATGGAATCCCTGTATGGCCTCAAGCCCTTTGGGGGCAAAGCTTTGTCTTGATGAAGGACCTGTTCACAGGATCTTGCCAATTTTTGCTCAGCTAGATTTATGCCTTTAAATAAAAAAAAAAAATGGAAACAAAAAAAGTAACATTTGAGGAAAGTCACAGGAAACTCCATAGAGGAGGGTAAGAATGTCGTTAGTTCAGAGGGTCATAGAAATAATTTAGACGGTTTGCACAACAATAGTCAATTGTTGGTAAAATATCTGTAAAATCTATTACAGATATTTGGTAATAATAATCAAAATGAATAGATTTAAGTTATCAATGTATTGATATAATCACAATCATAGGACTGCCCAGGATCCCAAAAGTATCCTACTATATACATGTCATTTACAACTTAACATAGGCCATACTTTCCCAGGCATTTAAAGAGAAAACTCTAAAACTTTTTGCTCTGTTCAATGTCACAATTACAATTACACTTTCTCCTTCCCACTTTTCCTTTCTTTTATGAACTATGGTGTACTAAAGTCACCACAATTTATCAAAACTCATATGAGAATTTAAGCCATTATCATGAATGAATTTTAACCCAGATATGTTAAGATATTTTTAGTTTTTATTTCTATTTAAAACAGGGTACTGTGAGAGGATAAGGAAACATCACAAAACTATCACACACATATATAATATATGCATACACATTTACATAAGCAAAAGATAATTTGAAATTCCCACAGAATTTTTTCCATTTTTCTTTTTATTTAGTCTTATTGAGGTATAACTTTGCCCTGCAAGGTGCATAGATCTTAAATATACAGCACAATGATATTTTACTTAATTTATGTTTAATATTATATGTATAAAACTTCCTTTGCTGCTTTTCTTTTTATTGTATATTTTTAACTGAGGTAACATTGGTTTATGACACTGAATATGATTCAAGGTATAGATTCATAACACTTCAGATATGTTTCCAGAGCACACCCACCACTAAGGTACCCAGAGTCTTTTACCATATTCCAGTGGATCCCCATCTCTACTTTGCTCTCCACTCCCCAATCTTTGCTGTTTTTCAATGTTTTGTAATTTCCTATTAAATGGATATGTTTCAATTTATCAATATCTTCTACTGTTGATAGTAGGTTTATTTACACTTTTAGACTATTACAAATCTTGCACACAATCACGTAATTTACACATGTATTGAGAAGCAGCATTTCCAAGTCAGAGAGCATACTTGTGTTTAGTGTTTGAAAATACTGATGGGGCTGTCGGAGTTTGGAGTGCAGGGTCCTTGGGTTCACCCAGAGAAAGGTGTCATCAGAGCTCCCATTTCAGCAGCACACGGCAAGTTTACCAGGCGAGTTTCTCCACGACACAGAGACATTGGTTATATTTAATGGGCAGGTTTATTAGAAAAAGGCTAGGACAGTAAAAGACACTTGCATAGACACAAGTGGACAGGAAGAGCTGCCCCAAAAGGAACAGGCTTGCTAAGAGAGGCCTGCGCGGTCACAGGTGGGCGGCATTGAGGAGAGCTGCCTCCACTGAGGGAGGTCAGTGAAGAGAAGCTCCTGCATGTACAGGTCACGGCCAGGCAGGAAGCTGCTGCCCTGCAGAGAGAGTTGGTGAAAGGAAGCACTTTCATAGTCACAGGTGGGCAGAAAGACTGCTGCCCCTTTGAGAGGGCTTCCTTAGGTTTTATCATCTTCAGGGAGGGGCTCATCTTTGTGGGTGAATGGTTTGTGCTCCTGACACTCCCTATAGCAGTCTGATAGTTTCTGGGTGTTGCGTCTCCAGATCTGGGCGTTGATGCCTGAGGGTCTTGGTTTCTATAACTGGCTTACTGTAATCCCCTCTACCCTTACCTCCTTGTGTGAGTTAGATTCTTGACTTTGTATCTCCTTTCCTCCATCAGTACTAACAAATGTTTTTCAAAGGGGTTGTGACAATTTACACTCATTAGCTATCTATGAGGCTATCTGTGAGTCTCCGCATCCTTGCCACTTTTACTATTGTCAGTCCTTTAAACTTTAGTCATTCTGGTAAGGATATAGTCATTATTTGCCTTTTTTTGATCATAAATTTTGCTGAGGATCTTTTCAAATCTCAATGCCCATGAGGATATTCTTTTTGTGTGTAAAACATGAGTGTTGGATAGCAATGTATGACAAAGGCCCAATGGGATGGTGGAAGACCATGATCATGGTCTTGATGGTGGGTGTGGTGTGGTAACATGCAATTGAAAAGGTGTGATCCTGTTACAGGCCAGGGAGAGGGGCAGCCCAGAACCCCCAAACCTGCCTGTTCTAAATAGGTTCTGCCATCCACTGCATCAACACAAAACATATAAGACCTTTAATAGAAAGGAACTTTAATAAAATTAGTGAACAATATAGAAAAGACAAAGAATATGGATTCTAAATCAAGCATCCAGTTACCTGTCCCCTGGTGGGTAAAAGTCCACCCAAACGGGATTGGCTCAGAGCGAGGCCCAAGAGCCTGCCGCAAGTCTAAAGCATGGGTCCACTAGGGACCCATAGAAAAAAGTCACAAACAGCCAGACAAGTTTGGAAGGAAAAGACCAAAATCAAAATCAAGATAAAAGCTTCTATTGTTATCCTCCCCAAGGGTCTCTCACCAGCATGTTTCAACCAGTCCAGGACCAAAAGACAAGCACAGTTTCTTCACATCTCTGCTCCGTGTGCCTCTTGCAGGTCTCCTTCCAGCTCTCCATCCAGCTTCCTTCCTTCCTCTGTTTCTGCTCCAGCTTCTTCCCCTCCCTACTCAACTCCACCCTCTTTTGGGTGGGGTAGGGAACCTGGAACTTCTCCTTTTCCTGGACACCACCCAATTACAGTCCTATGCTTCTGAATCACATAGAATGTTGCAAAGTGATGTTACCTCATTTTAAAAAAAGGGGAAAGAAAAAATAATTAATAACTATTTTTGTGTAAAATTTTGTCTTGGAATTATATGAAACACCAATAATAGTTAAGAACATTTGGTAGTCAGACACAATCCAATAAAAATATATAAATTATAATTCAAGCTACTTACAAATATGAATTGAATTTTCTTATTTCTTATAATTTCTTTCCATTATGAATAATAAAAAGCTGAATAAGCTTTTATGACATTTGCCTTTGTGTAGAATATCACGGTTTCAAAAATGCAAACTAAAACTGAAGTGTTATGTGTTTTCAGTATAATATGTTGTTTTTTTTATACAGCATCGGACATTTAATAGTAGGTTATAAATTTATTCAACAACATTCATTACCATCATCTAAAGTCTCTAAATATTTATATTTAATACTCATAGCATATTACACATGATTATGTGTTCAGTGAATGCTCAAGGATTCCTTTTTTATTATGCTGATGACAATTGTTTGGTAAGGGCAGATAATTGTTTTCCAGAATAATAATGCAGGATTGAGTGTATACAGGAAACCAGAGATGACAGGAAAGCATTGTGATTTGCTGAGGTTTCTACAATTAAAAAAATTTCCCCTCTGGGGCCTCCCTGGTGGCGCAAGGGGTTAAGCACTGCACTATGAAGCAATTCGTAGCCTCTGCAGCAGGAGCACCAACCTGCTAGGTAGCTAACCCACATGGTGCAGCAGACCTCTCCTGTCTGGCCCGCTGCTCCCTCAGCAGTGTATTTCAGTAGATCTGCCTGTTCTGCTCCCCACTCTGTCTCGGGTGAATCCTCTCGCCACCCCTCCCCCCACCCCCCCCACGGCATCTCTGGCCTGTACCCCAGCTTTTGTGTGCATAAATAGATCTTAAAAAAAAAAAAATTCCCCCTCTGAAGTGTGCACTAATTGCTACACAAAACGTACACAAGTTTGTTAATGCTATGTGCTTAATCAGCCCTCAAAGGCAAAATTTGGGTAAGAAAAGATTCCTGCTTTTATTCCGCACAGAGCAAGCTTTTGTCACTAGATTAAGGGAAACTAAATTTAGAAACAATTCCTAAATGCTGGTATAAGTCAAGGATCTCCTGGGGCAATATTTGGCGCAAACCAACAAACTGCAGGAAGAGTTGCAGCTCCCGTCAGTCAACCCGCCTGTGGGCGGGGCCACACCGGAAAACGCAACCCGCATGCGCGCAAGTGAGCTTGCGTCCCCAAGGAAGCGGGTGACCCTGAGAAGTTGCCGTCGCGCAGTGCGGCTAAAAAGACGTCGTGCGTGCGCATGCGCCCAGCGCAGAGACTGCCGGAAACCAAGATGGCGTATTGGTGTTCTCCAGGCCGCGGTTGGCGCCTTGTCTGTTGCTGAGCGGGTGTTTTGTAAGGGGCTGTGACTAACGCCCTCCCCGCCGCGATGGCGCGGCATCGGAATGTCCGAGGCTATAACTACGATGAAGGTAGGTGGCAGGGTCTTGTCGGAACCTCATTTTCGCCGTTCCAAGCCGAGAACCCAGCTGGTTCATCAGTGAGTTCCTTGTCAGTGGTAACCGGCTGGAATTCGGAGGAAGTTTAGTTGGAGAAAATAACAAAATATCTGAGTACCAACAGTGGCATTGTTTTAAGTCATGTTTTCTGGCTTAGGGATTGCTCTGTACAGCATCGTATGGGAAGGCCTCTTGCCTTAGGAATTGATCTTGGGGCGAGGGAGGTGCTGTATAGCGTCATATGGGAAGGCCATTTGACGAGCTTGGGATGCGGTGATATTTGTGCACGTAAGCATTATCACCTCTTCCTCGCATTGTCTTATAGATCGGGAATAGGTTTTGCCTACTTTTAGCAACTCAACCCTCCTTTCAAAAATGCCCACAAAACGTTGTTCATATGTAGTACACTAGTTGACAATGTTTCCAGTCAGCTGTGTCTGCTGTAACTGTGTTATATTTATTTGGTAAATCTCTTGTTTGTTCATATTTAGTGCAGAACCTGTGCTAAGTGATTAACTTACTGTCTGGCACTTTCAAGTTAAATAAGAAACTTAGTAGTAAATGGAAAAAGATATGAATAAATCAGTTAGATGAACTTGAGGTGTATACTAGGTTCTTAGTTAATAATGCTCCATAAAAAATTATTTTGGAATATAAGGAAAAACCATTACTGGAAGAAAGGAGGCTTTGAAAAGGATACAGACTTCAGACAATTTAAGAAATGTATATATTAATGATCTTTAGGAATTTAAAAGAAATTGGAACTGCTTAGGACAGGTACAACATCTCTTTCCAGTGGATAATTATAGACATCACCAGGCATCCCACAGACTAAAATTTAAACAAATATGAAGGAGTGGAGAAGAGGAATAGATTTAAAGACTTAAAAGTGCCAAGTATGTAGTAGTGTTTAATATGTTGGATAGTAATTATTGGTACTTCCAGAAATTATTATAGAACATCAGCATGCCATAACCATAGCGAAAGGCAGCAAACACAAACATTTGGAGACTGTGATCCTTTCAGCCTGGCACATGTTGTTTTCCTGGTGTTGACTTCACAATTGAAGCCATTCCAAGTATTGCAGAAGAGTAAGTATTGCACATGGATTACTATTACCTGTGAGATCACTTTATCTTGGGAGATAATTTTGCAAATACAGTATGATATAAAAGGCTCAAATAAGTCTAAATGCTACTTATTAATTTCTTTAGTAGATATTTATTACCTTCTTCCAATGTATTTTAAATAAGTTATTCTACATTAACTGAGTGCCGGGAGAATAGTTTTAAGTTTCAGGGACTAACATGTTTGGAATCTAAGTGGAAAGATACACAATTAACAGAAGTACTCACAGAGTGCTGTGGGAGTATGTCAGTGATAACATCTCATTCAGAATGGTTTGGGGGAGTTTAAGTAGGATTTCTATGTGGAAGAAGCTTCCTGGAGGAGAAGCGCTTGGCCTGAGAGAGTCAGTGCTAAATATCTTCTCACCTTGGTAACCTCAGTTCAGGTTGTTATGTTGTCATGTTTGTTGTTGTTTTGAACAATGGATGACATAATAACCACAGTGTTCTACAGTGTAGGAGATTCATCCCCTTGTAGCTTATAAAAGTTCTACTCATCTTACGGTTCTAGTTTATTTCTTGTCAACCCAGTTAACTTCTTTGTACTCTCAGAATAATAGTTTAAAGTTTATTAAAGGTAGAGAGGGTCTGAAAACTGGAAAGAGTTTGTGCTCCAGAACCTTTTGGTTCCTTACTTTCACTTGGTTCTTCTTTATAACTTGGATAGTATTTTACATGATTGCCTCAGCCACTAACTTAAAAGAGCCGGGAAGGCAAAGTCCATACTATATATTTACTCCAGTGCTTTACATGCATTTAATACTCTAAAATTTTGTTGGGGAAAAGAACCACTTTACAAAAACCTTAGGAAAGGATTAGCATCATCTTTTTATATTGTGGTCTCTTTAGGATCAATATTGAAAACATGATTCCAGCTTCCCCGGTGGCCTAGTTGGTTAAGTCTCAGTACTGTCACCACTGTGGCATGAGTTCCATCCCTGGCCTGGGAGCTAACCCAAATACAGTGCAGCAGACTTCACCTGTTTCTTCTGCTGGTCCTCCTGCTGCTCCTCTCAGCAGTGTATTTCAGTAGATCTGCCTGTTCTGCTCCCCACTGTGTCTCTGGCAAATACTCTCACCCCCTGCACCTCTGCAAAAATAAATAAGTAAAATCTTTACCAAAAAAAAAAAAAAATGCATGATTCTTGTTTATAATATCAAAAAGCATTTTTTTGTTTGTGTAGCTGGCTAATTTATTTTCTAATAAATTATTACTGACTTAGGAACGTGATCTTCCAATTTATTGAATATTACACATATTTAGTGAATGAAACATCTAATTTTTCTTAGCCATGATCATTTGGGCTCAGCCTTTGAACGTGCTATTCCTGTTTTATGACTTCCCTCAGAAGCTGACTAACTGCCCTTGGCGATTGGTTTAACTATTTCTGGGGATCTTTCCCTAGCCACCCCACTCTGTTTCTGTTGCTCATATGTATTTTCCCAAATTTCTCTGTTCCTAATATCAACACTTACCATGTGGTTTTGTAATTACCTGTTTTCCCTGGTAGATTTTAGGTTGGTAGAGATGGAGGAATGTGCTGTCACTTACTGTAGTATCTCCTAACAGTTCCTGGTATAGAGTTAGTATTTTTTGAATGAATGACTAAGTAAGTACATTTATGTAAATATATTTATGTTCCTTGTGGGTTTTTAATTTTAAATTATATGATTCATTAGTTTATAATAAAACAAATAGTTGTTGCCAGACATGTATCAGGTAGTTGACTAGACAAAGTTTTATTCTGAAGGAGCTTATAGTTTTATGGGGTGAAACAGGTATAGTAATCTCTGATAGGTTTACAGTAGACTAATTGATGAACACAAGAGTTAAGTTCCTATGGCATATTTCTGATCAGAAATTATCACCAAACTTCTACTAAAGACCCAAAATACATTTAATAATAAGCAATAATTTGTGTTATTTCATTCATTCATTCATTTTCCAACCTGTTTATTTTAGTTCAGGTTCTCAGTTGGCCAGAGCCTCTTCCAGCAGGTCAAGGCACAAGGAACCAGATCTGGACAGGAGGCCCTTCCATCACAGGGCTCATTCACACCCACACCCACTCTTACTGTGACAGCTGAGACACACCAGTTAACCTATTGTACATATCTTTGGGATGTGGGGGGAAACTGAAGTCCTTGGAGAAAATCCGCATGGACATTGGGAGAATATGCAAACTACGTATTCCAGACAGTGTCCCTGATAAGGAATTGATAATTCTTTCTTGTCATCAGTGTTAAAATGAAATGATATTTAACACATTGATGCTATTTGAGGACCTGCTGTATAGTGATTAGAGTAGTGTGTTAAAGAGTAAAAGTGGCAGGGAGCTTGCTGCTTTTCCAGGAGTAGTAAGGGAGGACTTTCACAAATGGGTGACATTTGAATTGGGACCTTAATTAGAAAGAAGCGGCCTTAGAAAAACCGGGCAAAGAGCATATACTGGTCAGTAGGAAAAAAGGCCATTTAATTGAGCAGTGTGAGTACAAGGGAGTTTAGGATAAGCTGGCTTTTCTAGATTGCATAGTTAATTTACATGGAGAAAAACTGATTTGGTGCCCTGTGCTAACCACTTGTATTGAAATGTTGGTTATATATGTCACTTGGTTAAAACAAAATGATGCATGATTTATTCAGATTTTTGTCAACACTGGAAAGAGAATTCAAGTATGTGGTATATGGGATTATTTTTTATTACAAGTGAAAACTTGGAAAAACTTCAAACTGAAGAACCAGTATCTTTATAAATATTGAAAATTAGCATATATCTGCTATTTTTGTAAATATCAAATCATATTGTACACCTGAAGCTGATAAAACGGTATATGTCAATAATGCCTCAATTAGGGAAAAAAAATTAAAATTCTTTTGAAAAGTAGACATTCTAAGTTCCTTTAATTGTAATGAACCATTTAGTTTATTTTTGGAAAAAATTCAGATGTTTCCTTGTTGCTAAGAATATAAAAAGAAATTGTAAATGAGGATCTGTTGTGTTTTTGTTTTAGATTTTGAAGATGATGATTTCTACGGTCAGTCTGTAGAGGATGATTATTGTATTTCGCCATCAACAGGTAAATATTAAAAATAATTTTTGATTTCAGTCACTTTGGTATTTAAAAATGTTAAGTATTATTGTTTTTCTGATGTGTAAAAATGAGGTTAGATAACATTTAAAAAGATAATTACATGTTAGTTTTTTAAAGATGTATGAAATATTATTTTTTTAAATTTAGGCATGTTTTTATTTATTTATTTGTTGTTTGTTTATACAAGCACTGGGGTACAGTCAGAAGCGTGGGAGGGTGAGAGAATTCACCAGAGCCAGAGCGGGGAGCAGAGCAGGCAGAGGGACTGAAGTACACTGCTGAGGGGAGCAGCGGGCGGCAGGAGAGGTCTGCGCGCCATGTGGGACCCTCCTCCAGTGGCCGAGGAGCAGCCGGGGATCGAACCTGCGCTGCAGAGGCCGCGGGCAGCTTCGCAACCCAGCGCTCAACCGCTGCGCCACCGGGGAGGCCCTGAAATATTATTTTTATCCATGAAAAGAAGTTTTAAATCAGGGCCTCCCCTGGTGGCACAGCTGTTGAGCGCTGGACTGCGAAGCTGCCCGCAGCTTCTGCAGCGGCGATTCGATCCCTGGCTGCCAGCGAGGGTCCCACATGGTGCACAGACCTCTCCTGCCGCCCGCTGCTCCCCTCAGCAGTGTACTTCGGTCCTTCTGCCTGTTCTGCTCCCTGCTCTGGCTCTGGTGAATTCTCTCTCTCCCACGCTTCTGATTGTACCCAGTGCTTATATAAATAAATAAATATATCTAAAAAAATTTTTTAATTCAGTCATACAGCTTTAAACAATTTGAGGAAAACTCTGGTATTTTCAATATAAAAATGCAGTTAATTTGAATTGTATTAAAATGGTAATTGAATTAATGAAAATCTAAACCTTAGGAAGGCAAACAGCAGTTAATTTTATATCCTCAGAAATTTGAGTATTGGAAACATTAAGTTATTATCCATCACTTTCTGAGTCCAGTATAATAAATTCATAAAACTTTTTTCCGCATGTTTAAGTTTTATGTAATTAACATTTCTGTCAAAGTTTGCTGTATTTGTTATAGCCTATAGTCTACTGAACTGTCCTGCAAATTCATACTTGCTTTAAGCTCACTTTTAGTCTCTGAAGATCAAATTTTTCTCTTCTGATTTTTTAAAATTCCTTTTCCTTTATCAAGGCACATTTGCTCTTGAGGTTGACTTAGCACTTCCACTCTTCCTCTCATCTTTTTCCTCTTGTTACACTGAAATGCATCTATTTCTTTATTTATATCTTTCCTCATTTAGCCTTACTAATCATGGCCTTTCCTCTATTCTTTTAACCTTACACTGTTGCCAGTCAGGATTCTTTAAGGAAATAAGAAATTGTACTAGAAATTTTGCTAGAGACAATTTAATTTGAAAAGTTGCTAGCTACATGTTGGAAAACAAAAACATGCAGAAAGGTTAACCAGAGTAACAAGGAGGTAGTAACTTCAGGAAGCATTTAATGTGCCTGGAAGGGGAACAGATGGACAAGGTTGAATGCATCCTTTAGAAGCTGTAGAGGGACTCCTTGAGTCTGGGGCTTAGGTCTATGAGAATAGAGTTCTGCTTTGCTGTTTTTGCTTTGAAGTTTTGAGGAGGGACTGTGGAGCTGGGACTCAGACCTCTGAAGAGCGGGACACTACATAGCTGGCATTGGTATCTAGAGTAACCCTGTGAAGCTGAATTTAACCTTTTGAGGAGGGAATTTTGATCAGCTGACTGCTCATAGTGTCAGGGAGATGTGGATGGTGGGCATGTAAAGCTGATATTGGGACTTTTGGAAAAACTGAAAAATATTATTGCTATTAGTGGGACAAGCTGCTTCTGCAAGGTGAAGTGTTGTTGGAGTGACACTCACTGGCCAGGAAGCAAAAAGGCAAGAAGCATGTGCCTTGTACCCCTAGCCTTCGAGTGTTCCTTTTACATCTTCCTGTTGGCTGATCCTGAAAGGGAGCCAGCTGTCAGAGATATCATGTGTTTTTTGTGGATAGACTTAAACCTTAGCGCATCACAAAGCAGAAAAGAAAGGAGGGTTAGAAACTGAAAGATGTGTTAATCAGCCTTCCTTTAAAACTCCTTATTTAGGGATTCAGAAGATCACAGGGATTATATTTTGTAGGGATTATAGGTAAAAGAAACTTCACTTTTTCCAAGGGAAGTCCTAGCACTTGTTGCGATTTGCAGTACGTTACAAAACCTATGGGTTAATCCCTTTGAACTTCTGTAATTTATCCTCATAGTTGATTGGGCGATGAAGTGATGTCTGCTAGCACCAACTTTGTCACTTATTCTAAGCACAGTAAAGAGGGTGGCATGTTCATGAAACAGGAGATGGAGGAGTGATAATTAGATTTGAGTTTTTGAAAAATTTCTTCTACACAGTACACCCTGGGCTAAAGGTGGTACATGGGTGAATATAGGTAGATTGGCTAGGAAACTATTATTCTAATCTAGAAATGAGGATATCTGAGGACATAACTTGAGAATTTGTCACAAAAGTCATTCTGGTTCCTAGTTTGGAATCAGAAACTAGGCTGGGACATAGCTACCGCTCTTTTAACAATCTTTCCAGAGTATGCTGATACTTGCTTGGAGAACCATTGATTTAACAAATGTGTAGGAGTATTAGATTTGGAAATAGATTGAAGAGACAATTACAGGAATTGAGGTCTGTAGGACATGGAAGTTGGTTGAGTATGGTTTGCACCTGAGTGGAACACTTTAAGAAAGAGGGACTATACTGCAGGGCATCATGTTGTAGATTAACACATCCATTTATCTAAGCTTGTCTGGGTAAATCATGCTTAATCTTGAGTAATGAACTTATAATGCATAGTGTCTAGGTGTTTTTCTGAGATTTGCATTTATGGCCTAGCTCTCTTGAGGTCAGAGTTTATCCTTGTGTCTCTCATAGCTGTTGATGTATGTTTTTGTGTGGTTCACATTCAGGACATTCCAACTCTTTGAGATTTACTTTTGTACATACCGAGAATCGACTAACATTACCAAAGCAGGAGATAGATGAATGGTTTTGAGTTTCTTTGACAAACTAGTATTTTTTAACAAAGCCTGTGCTTTTGGATTTTTTAATTTTTCAAAATGCATATAAAGTAGGAGTAATATCAGATCTGAAACTTACGTTTTCTCTTTAGTAGTATATTTTCCCAGCAGTGTCAATACAAAATGAAGTTTTGGAAAGACAATTTCTGTTCTTAAAGAAGCAGCTAATGTAATTGAAGAGAAGAAAATATTTATGGACTAATGAATTCTGGTATTTGGGTGACAGTTTTAGTGAGTAGGAACTTTTTTCTAAACTTCATCAACACATGCATTTCTTTGAACTCTGCTAAGCACATTTTTCTGATGGAAAGATGGCTTCTAAATGTTACAGCTCTTTTTTTTTTTCCTTTAGAAAGATTGGCTTTGATACTACATACTGAACATATATCTAGGAGATGGATATGCCTATTTATAAAACTCTATTTGAGTATTTATGAATCTTGTTTCAACTAATGTAATTAAAAGTGTTAAAAGATAAACTGAGGCATATTAAAAATCTTAAATTTGCTTGAGCAAACATTGATTTGTATCAGGCAGGTCCAACCAAACTGGAAGTAGTTAGGAGCATTCCACCCACAGGCGCTCTAGGGGTAAGGTTTTTGGAGAGAAGACATGGAGGCAAAGAAGGAAATTATTTGATTGGCTGTAGCTTAAGCAGTTACAGTTTATGGGAAAGCCTAGTTGACTTTTTTGTGACTAGTTATTCTTAATTCTGAGATATTTACAGCAATTGATACAGGCTTAGTTTCCCCTTTGCTATCAAGACATTAGAGCCTTCTCTGTCTAATGGATACCTTGCTTGATTACCTTCACAGTAGTTATCCTCATTCAGTCTTTCCAACTCCAAACTGTTATTGAGCATCAATTAATGTGTGAGGGAAAAGCCCCCTACTAATAAGTTTGTAAGTTAGTTTAGTATAAGCAGCTTGTTAAAAGTCATGTTCAACTTTTTTGGGTTTAAGTTGCTATCCTCCAGTAAATTGCCAAAATGACCAAAACTGAAGGAAAGAAGAGAGGCAACCACTATGGGTATACTAGGCCTTTTAGAATACATGGAATTGTTCCTTTGGCCACAGACATATGAGTCTACAAGAAAGGTGATATGACAATCAGGATGGGCACTTTTTGAAAAGAATGCCCCACAAATTTTACCATGGTAAAACTGGAAGAATCTATAATGTTACCAGTTTGCAGTTGACAGTGTTAATTCTCTTGCCAAGAGAATTAATGTTTGTATTGAGCATATTAAGCATTCTAAGGGCCAAGATCCCTTCCTGGTCTATAAAAAGGTAAAAAATGAGTTCCTGTTTGAACAACATGCTACAACAGTATGGTGGCCGTCAAGAAATAGTTGTGACGGAAGGAGTCTGTGGCTCTCCTGGAAGGAGGTAGATTTAGGACTCACAAATTTAGGAATAAGATCACATCTTACTAGAAACAACAGCAATTAAACAAGTGTCTGAGGAGACTTTTTTGGAAAGACATAACCTGTAGTGGCAGCAGGAAAGAGGGCTGGTACAGGAAATGCGAGCCAAATTGTGGAAGGCAGCTTTAATTATCGATGTGTGTATCAGCTTATTGAACATTTTTGAGTAAGGGTGCACTGTTTTAGGACAGTAAGGGGTGATGGTACAGGTGCAACAAATAAAAAGAGAGACTTGTAGGTCAATGTTTTCTGACCTTTTCTGGATGATACCTATCAGCTGGGAGTAATTTTAAAAATACAGATTCCCTGCCCCATTCCAGCACCACTGGATGAGAATCTCCAGAGAAGAAAGCCTAATAATGAGTACCTCCGAATTTTTTATTTTGAGTCTTTTAGGAAATAGTTTTAGGCAGTTTCTGGAGTCAGTTTCTGAATTCTTTAAACTTTTGTTTGCTAAAAAGCCTTAAATTTTAAAAAGTTACAGAAAACATTTCCATCAAACTTTGTGATTCAGATTTTTAGAAGAGGAAAGCATTTTATATTTATTCTCTTCTCTCCATTAGTTTTTTTCTCTCTTTCAATTGTATTTGTTGTCTTTTGAGCTCCATTCTAGAGATTGGGACCCATTTCCACACACCCACCGTCTCCCCAGCTTTTTCTGGTGAATTTTCCTACTCTCCTTCTCTCTAGCCTTCCTGGCAAATCTGGCAATAGTGTAGGTTTCTGAGTTGAATTTAGATTTTGTGTGTGGAGGGTTTGTAGATAGGAGCTAAGCATAGTGAGGAAAGGATAGGAAGCCACCACCTGTCCTCCTACCCCCTCCCCCGGCCCCCACTAAAAGAAAGTATATCCCAAGGAAGTAGAGTAGAAGAGTCTGGACTTGAAGAACTTTTTCCCCTTTCAGTATTTCCTAGGTGAAAATTGTTGAGGGAAGTATCTGATTTCTTGCCTCACTTAATTTTTGATATATCTTGGGTTTTCCTGTCACAGTTCAGAGCTGTGAGAAGAAGTTGAAAAAGCATTATTTGTTACTTTTAGATTAATCTAGTATAGTTTATCACAGCCAGGAAAGTAATTTGTAAATCACAAGACACAAAGCCCAGTTTACATTTTTTGGTACTACCACCTAAATCTAAGAAGATAACATAGAATGTATGACATTATCTTAAAAAGGATGTTATTTTAAGTATTACATAATGCTCAGAAAAACACTCACACAGCTGAGATTTTTAGGTGGAAAAAAAGCAGTTGTTTTAGAGAATTGATGAAATAGAATTTTTCTTCTGTTCTTTAGCCATGCTAACTTAATACTAGTAGGATTCTATTCTCCTTGCACCAAGGAGGGTAAATAGGAATATATGTTCATGACATGGACAAAAACCTTGTGGTCTTCAAAACTGTTTATTAAAGTAACAGCTGGGGAAAAATAGGATCATGGTGGGTCTCTCAACATGTAGAGTACTAAAAACAGTAATCATCTTAATAAAAATGTTTGCACATGAAAGGATACATTGACCTCCTAATAAAGAAATATTGTATACATAGATCTTTACATGTTTAGAAAAGGTAAAAGCTTAAGGAACTTAGAGAGATAAGAAATAAGCCCTCCCAACACAGGACACATGGCCAGATTGAACCAAGAGGAAGAATGTGGGTCTGTCTGGGATTATGATGTAGTTAAAATTACATTATCATATTGTGTGATTGGTGTTATTGGACTGTGTACCTGCTACTATTATATAATGATGTAAAAATGTTGAAGTGTTGGGGAGAAATATCCCATAAACCAAAGCAATTTGAATGTTGTGCACTCTAAACTTATCAATTGTTATGTGCTAATTTAAGTTAAGGAAACTTGCATTGTAGCAAAATAGACTGAATTCTCTCAGCTACTATTTCTCTAGCTTCTATTTACCTTTTCCAAAGGGTCTTCAACTTCTTCAGTTTTTCCTGTGTTCTTACTTTCTTTATTATAACTTTTAATTCTCGGTGATTATATAGTCTCTGTGCTTTGGCAGCATTTATCTTTGTTACCCATTTGGATTTTAACATATCAATATGTTGCTACATTTTTCTTTGTCTTCTTTGCTAATCTCTAGGGCCATCATTTGTTGGCACACAAATACATAGCACTTGTATGTTACATGTATGTCATAGCATTACTATCTCTGTTATCTATATTGAATATATTTAGTTTTCATTCTCATACAGTGCCTTCCTGAAAGCATGTATAAAAGTCAGATGTGGAAATATTAAGCAATAATCTTAAACATTACATCCTCTTCCAAAAAGCTAAATAACACAAAATCCGTCATAACACTTTAGTAAGAGATTTGAAATATTCTAAAGAAGAGAAAAATTAAGGGAAAATGGATTAATAGGCAGTAATGAGATAGTATGAAATGTGGAAAACTGGGGAAACCAGGCTTGGTGGAAAATTCTGGAGATAATGAATAGTAAGGATATTAGATGAGAATTTTGGGTCTGATAATGTTAGTTTGTGTTAGTTTGCTTTTGCTTTTATGATTAAAGAAGGTAGGTAAATGACTGTAGATTAGAATCTTGAATTTTTACTTTTAACTTTTGTGTAAATGGAACATGACTGTACTGCTGTATTCTTCATTTTGTATTCTAGCTGCTCAGTTTATTTACTCACGACGTGATGAACCTTCAGAAGAGTATGATTATGAAGATCTGAAGGCCTCTAATTCTGTCTTGAGCCATCAGCTAAGTGGAATTGATCAAGGTATAGTAAAAAGTAATCTGTGCTTCTTAGCTGAAAATGATTTGTAATATCAATAATCGATTGAATTTATCAGTTTTTACATGACTGTTTATGATAGTGATTATGGGTAGTAATGGTACAGATGTATTTTTTATCTTCAGGGAGAATTTATATTTTATCAATATATTTTATGAGGGTTGTATTTAACTGTATTGTTGAAAAATTGTGACTTATTTAATAACAGAAATTTTTTATTGAACTGTCTTATTTTCCTTAGGAGAGAAATTTGAGTGATTTATTTTCTCTTAGCAATATTTATTGATTAATTAGTACTATTAAAGAAACTCCTTTTTGTACAAAATATTTGGTTCCAAAGGCTTAATTTTTATGTCCATAGTTAGCACTATGCAAGCATCCTAACTGGTTCAAGATAGAATTTGTAAACGGTAAGACATTGATTCTACAGTTGCTTCTTTTTGATTAAACAAGGTTATTTGTATGTTGGCTTCTTTCATAAGTAAATTTCAACATGACATTGTTTTCACATATCCCTTAAGCCATAGATTGATGAACAGAGTAGTAGAACTAAAATAGCCATATACTGTATAGCTGTAATATTGGTGATTAGCAGTGGCTTTCTTCTATAAATATTTTAAAATTAAAAATTTATAACAGTTGATTGGAAAACAGAAAGAGGGAATGTATGATTCTGAGAACTGACCTTCAAATTGTTAATAAAATATACATCAGCTCCCAACTATAATTAAAAATGGAGCAAAAGCACAGTATACAACATTAAAAAGCAGAATGGTAAGCAACAGGGAATTTAAAATTATGAACTGCAAGTACATCTGACAGTTTGGAAGAAACCATGTAGAGGAGCTGCTTTATTCGGTAATATAACTTTAAGAAAGTAATATAGTTAGTTATCTTTGTAGTGTTCTCACACTACAGGGAAAGGGCAGAAATCTAGTGCTTTTTCTGTGAACAAGATTAAGGAGGTTTGAAATTCAAACTTAGGTTTGAGGATGAAAGTTAATCATTCCCACCTCACATGTGTAAGTAATTGTATGATAAGAACATTATGATTGTAGCTAAGCTTTACTAAATGCTTTCAGGTACTATTCTAAGTGCTTTGCAGCTATCAACATATTTAATCTTCATGAAAACCTAATGAGGTAGACCAATTATTGTTTTTGTCATAAACAAAATACCAATGTCATTTTACAGAGAAGGAAAATGGGACACAGAGAAGTAACTTAGTTGAGGGTTGTACCAGCTAATAGGTAGCATTAGGATACGGACAAAGACAAGCTGACTCCATGTTTCTACTTTGTGTTTCTACTTTGTGTATGTGTAGAAAATCGTTGTACTGATTCATTAGAAGAGGTCCTTATACTAGCTATGCTAAGTATTCAGTTCTAGTTTTAATAATTCATGTATATATTAAATAGGTATTATTTTCCTAGTTTATTAGCCTAAACTTAACATTGATTTCAAGTAAAGCAGAATTATTCAAATATTTGAAAAATTTATTTTTAATAATTAACAAAGGGAACAATGGAAAAAGTATCAAAGGCAGGATACTGTTTAACATGGAAGCATATAAATTGTATTTTGTGAAATGGTTTTAGGAGTAGGGAGTCTGAAAACCTAGGTTCTGTTTTGATAGTTTCCAATTTAGTAGTGCCATGATTTTCAAGCATTTTAGCTTAATGAATTAGAATTTGCCAGATAGATCTAGGTCATACTTATTATGAGGATTGCAAAAGAAGTGTATGTATGTATATGTAGATAGTTATCTATATGTATGTTTTGAAAATTGTGACTTGCTAAACAAATATGAATTAATGTATTCATCCATTCAATGGCTTCTAGATACCAGGTACTACAAAACCTTTGCCTAAGTGGAGTATACATTATTATGGAATATTATTGGTAATTACTGTTTATAATTTATGGATATAAGTGCTTTATTTCTTAAAATGAATGTTCAATTTTCTCTTAATCTACAGAATTACCTTATTTTTATTTCATTTTTATAAAGTTAGCTTAAAAGAAAACTTAAGACATGAAATTTCAGAGTTATATTTGGTGTATCACTGGGTTCACTAACAAGTTAGAAATAGTCCCACACCTACCCTTACCTTTCTATGCATGCAAAAAATCATCAGTTCAGTTATCATTATCATCATTGAAAATAGATATTAATGTGTACAACTTTTTTATTAACATTAGTCAGTATTACTTAGGAATCTCATTCATTATGGTGATTTCTTAAGTAATGAAGTTGTTCCTCTGACGGGGAAGAATTATTATAAATAATTTTTGCCAAGGGAAAACAGAATTGAATTCATTGCTATAGTTTCCAATCCCATTATCAGTTTTGACTGTGGAGGTTTCTTTCATGGCACCATTTAGTAGTTTTAAATTCTTGTCTATTCTAGCTCGTCTTTATTCATGCCTCGATCACATGAGAGAGGTACTTGGAGATGCTGTGCCAGATGACATATTGATTGAAGCAGTTCTGAAGAACAAGTTTGATGTGCAGAAGGCTTTATCAGTGGTTCTGGATCAAGATAAATTGCAGAATTTGAAGGTTAAGAGTGAGGGAACAGTATCTACAGGAAAGCTAGCAAAAGGTATGCTTTTACTTGTTTTCTTCTAGTTGTCTTATAGGTAATGCTTGAAAAGAGGCCTTGATTTGCTTGTGTTAAGAAAGTGGGCCAAAAATTTTGCCTGTTATAATAATTGATTATTACCAATTAATCTTCTGGTTTGTGAATTTTTAAGTGGAATACTGTGTTCCCTTTCCTAAACTTCTGGATATAAATGCTGTATTTTGATTATTTCCCTGCTTGTTGTGTAGTAAAATCAGATTAAAACAAGACAGTTTTTGATTTTGTTACATAGTTTAGAGCACTTTAAGTTACTGTGTTCTCACTCTATTGGGGCAGGATAAGGAAATTAATAGCCACACAACTGTTGTCAAATCCTCCCTTTATGCTTAATACATAATATAAGTATGATTTAGTTTTATTTAAATATAGGTATCATAATTATACTATTTTTACATTTCATAGCCAGATCTTTAATTTTCATTTTGTAGAATTTGGGGTTCAATTGGGAATAGTCAATGTTTGAAAAGAAGTGAGTTGCCTTTGTATTAATAGGTATACTATTCATCAGTAGGAGCATAGTGATTTGTTGACTGGGTTGATACTTCTTGTGACCTGAGGACTAGATTTGTGCTATAACAAAGTTGTATGCAGTCTGTACCATGAAATGTTGTGGTTTTTTTTTTTTTCTATTTAAAATTTTTTTAAAAATTGGGGCGGGGGACACATGCACTTTTATATGAGAATGAATTAGTAATTTGTCATCTCTTTATAGTTTGTCCTAGATTATGGTAGAAATTATAGGGAATTGTTTGTTTGCCTGTTTTGAATACATTCAAAATACAAAATCACATGAACCAAGTTCTTTCTGTTGCTTTATTTAAGAAACTTTGACTTTGAAACAATCCTGACTATAATTATGTTAAAACCTCACATTATTAAATGGGTGAAAATAAAAATATGTAAAAATTGACTAATTTGATATTTAATTTGAGTACATCAACAAAGTATGATGGTCATTTTAGATGATTAAAGGAAGGTAAAGAACCTTATTGTTTTTTAGAATGTTCACTTTTTATTAAATAATGATCAAGTATCACATTCATGTCATAATCAAAAGAAACATTTAGTAATTAAATGCCTCATTTCATGTTTCCTTTTGGTTGCTGTGACTGTCTTCTGCATATGTCAACTTTCTCATCTGAAAATTAACGGCTCTTGTAAGGTAAGGAGTCTTAATATCTTCCTCTGAAGTTTCAGCTGATAATGTTCAAAACTCTTGTCCTCAATCTGTAAACCATATGGATTGCAATAGCAAAACACTTGATTTTTCTGGCCCAGTAGCAAAATATGGATATCATAATTCCTTAGCTGTACCAAGTCATTATTTACTCCATAAAAAAACGAAACTTAACAGACCTAAAAGTGAAAAGAAATTAGAATCATGTAAGTTAACAAAAGAGTTGCCATTAGCTGACCTAATTGATGATGTCACAAGAAATTCTTGTAAACATCAGCCATCGTTTAGATTATCATCCTCAGATAGTCTGGAAGGTCTTCTTTCCAAGAGTCTAGATGCTGACTTGTTAAGACCTGATGTATCTGAATGTGTTTCCAAAGATGATTCTGCTTTCAAAGAAATACCAGATTTAAAGTGTTTAATGATAAAGAACACAGCTCCTAATAATTCTTTGTTTATTCAGAATAAGTCAGGAACTGATTTGCAAAACATTCCAGTACAAGCCAACTTAGGAAGTTTAAATAATCCTTTGCAACTAGCTAGCTCCTTGGAAAATACGGCTCTTGATAATTTGAATGCTGGTAAAATGACTGAAGTTGGAGGTGTTTCATCAGTTGAACCGAGTGCCAAGAATTACATTTTAAAAAATGACAATTTGCAATTTTCCCAAAGTGAAAATCCATCCCTTGCTGAACTGTTTCAGGAACACAAAGAAAACAGTCCAAGCCAACGCTTTACTTTATCTGATATTTGTAACCAGTCATCTGCAAGTCTCACAGATCTATGTTTGGGATCCTTTCCCCTGTCACAACTAGCAAATCGATCTAGCTCTTCAACTGGAATATCTGAATTAACAGGCTCTCTCTCATCTTTGGCATTTCATAAACCTTCTCCTACAAGAGACCTTGAGAATTTGTCACTTTCTGATTTGATTGCAGAAACTATTGATCTAGAAAACTCTCAAATTAAGAAAGATTCCCTTAAGCTTGGTTTATCTGAAATGAGTTCACCTGGAATAGATTCAAATATTGATCTTAGTGTCCTTATAAAAACCCCAGATTTTATTCCAAAACCTGTAGTAGACCAATCTGTTGCTCCAGCACCAGGAACTAAAGTTCTAAGTTCAAAATCAGGGAAAAATTCCAATTCTGCTAAGGATAATAAGAAAAACAATAAAGGCTCTCTGACTAGGAAACCACCTTTTTCTCTTTCTTGGACCAAGGCCCTTGCTGCTAGACCTTCAGCTTTTGCTTCAACACTATGTCTTCGCTATCCACTGAAAAGCTGCAAGCGACGCACCCTTGACCTCTATAAGACTTTTCTTTATAGTAGACAAGTTCAAGACATAAAGGACAAAGAAATAAGTCCTCTTATAACAATAACACCTTTTGACTTCAAATCAGCATCTCCTGATGACATTGTAAAAGCTAATCAGAAAAAAGCTTTCACTAGAGAATAGTAACAAAAGGAAAACTTGGTAATTGTTGTAGATCTTTTTATTTTACATTAAAGTCTCTATAGATTTACTTTATATTATGGAATTAAGTTGTGACTTTTATATTAAAATTGTCTTAAGTCAGTTGATAATTTTAGTTATGTATTTTTGCACTGAATTTTTAAAAATATATTTTAGTGATAACTGGCTTTATTTAAGTTGATAGTCTACAATTGTATATGTTTACAGAGCGTATATGGAAAATTGTGAAATCAAACCTCAGATATTTTTGTTTTAAGCAGTCAACTTTATAAGTTTTTACAATGAGGCATTTTCTTTTTTAAAATATTTTTGTGCTTTGTTCTTAAACAAAAATGCCATTACTTGAGATTATTGTACTATAGTGATGATGATTTTTCTTATGATATGTACCAGCATAACTAAGACATAATTATATTTTAAAATATTAGTGATATCAGTCCCAGTTTCATTATTTTTCTGTAGGTGAATACTAACATTTTTTACTAGAGACTTTAAAATTAACAGCTTTTGTGAATACTTTAGAGTTTGTTGAAATACATTTTGATGACTAGAAAATGAAAATTCTTTAAGGGACCATGTAAATATTGAGGTTGGGTTAATAAATGAATTATTTTTATACATTTTCAAAACATTTGTCCTACATCCACACTTTGAAATAAATATAAAGTGTTTTCAAGTATGGTTGCATGTTTTTTGAATAGACAATTTTATCAGATCTCTTTATTTTTTTTTTATTATAAGTAATGTAATGTGAATTTCCCTCTTTGCTGCTCACAGCTGTGTGTGCTACAGTGACAAAGTTTCAGCAATAGCAGACCAAATAAGAGTTCATCTAATAAGTAGGACAAGTATATAATTCCTCTCTTAAAGCAGCGATCCTCAACTGGCAATCAGGATCACTGGGAGAATTTTTCCAAAGCATAGCTACTATGACTTTACTCTAAATGTGATGTGAATTAGTCTCTGAGGAATGGCATTTGGGAATGTGAATTTTCAAAGTAGTCCCCTGATGATTTTGATCTATTACTTTGACTTGAGGACCATTGCCTTAGAGAAAGAAATAAGTAAAATGAAAGGAACTACTAATGCTAACAACATCTGACCAACTTGATTTATAATTCATATTTTCTAATAAGGAATAACATGGAAAATTGCTAATTAAAAGTAATTTTTCTTTGCATAAACAGATACTATTTTTAGTATTTTCTGGCAAAAATAGTATTAATGTTATTTCTTAATGAAAATAAAATAGCTGGCCTTTCCCAGTTAAATATTTTTCTCAGGCAGTTAGTTTACTGTGCTTTGATAATGTATTTTGGTATTTCTTGTTTCTGTTTAAATTTTTAGAATGACATTTTATATTTTCACGTGCATGATATTTTTTGTATTCAGTGTTTTGATGGGAAAACTCAAGCCAGCATTATGTCTTCATTGTTCTTGACCAAACACTTTCTTGTGATGTCTTCAGGTTTTGTTTTTAATTACATATTTCAGTGCAATTAAATTCTGTGCATTCATACTAATGCTTAGGAGATAATATGAATCATAAGATATATTTTATTTTCCATTTTAATGTTTGAATTAACCCAGCTGCTAATTTTGCTTTTCTAATTTTGAACTTTAATCAAACATTGTAGTAATTTTGAACTATGAGTATATGACTCATCAAATCGGTTTATATATTATGGGCAGTCTCCATCTTACAATTGAACTGTTTTCTAAGAGTTTATTTGGATCTTATGATAATACTTGATATACAACAGAGAATTCCAGAGTGGACAAATAGTCCATTTTGCACATGAATCCATAATTAGTTATTTAACCTGTATTGAAGTTGAACACCAGTACTATTGCTTTACCTTCTTTTGTAACAAACTAGTTTCCAAGTGGAAATATAATCTTTAAAAAAGCCATATTGTAGTTCTTGTAGTGTAAACTGTATCTCCCTTTGTTCGGTGATTAAGATAATTACCGTTGGAGAGATTATTTCTTTGGGAGAAAAATTCTCTATTAGAGGGTGACATTAAAGGCAAGTTTTTAAATTGTCCCCCTCTTTCACTTGTCATGGCTACTACTCTGTCAGGCTTGTACATGATAGGCACTTGCTATGTTGACTAAAGAAGTGTCATAGTCTATGATATTCAGAGGTTGCAAGAAGACATCCCTGCCCTTTCCACCCTTTGCCATTGGCCTTTGGTAAGAAGACAAGTGCCTGCTTCTTTGTGGCTCTGCTAGTGACGGAGATCATCACACTAAGTGCATATTGACTGACAACTGGTAGCACAAGGGTGTTAAGTATTTTTGGTTTAGTTTCCCAGTTCAAATAGCAATTTTAAGATGCCAAGTCTTTATTTTCATTATGAGCAAATGCATTAGTATTTTACTTAGGAATAGAAATAATCTTTTTAATTGCATACAGGATATAAAGGATATGAACTACAAAAGACATTTAAAATAAGTGCTTTTTTACTCTTTACCTTTTTGCTTGTTGTCCTTTTGTGTTCTGCAGTCTTTGGGTGGCTTTTCTGATTATGGCGCTTAACGTTAATTGCCAAGAACCAGGGTTTCACTCTGTTTCAGCATTTTGCTTCTCTCTCTCTCTTTTTTTTAAAAAACCTTTTTGTATTTCCTAGTTATTAAACTTGCATTCTTACTTATTTTCCTTTTTTGGCTTTGGATTCTTTCTTGAGCTTTATTTCCTCCCTTATATAAGTAATAATGCTATTCCTAGTACATAATAATTTTTGGTGTTCAGTGGGAGGTCATGCAGGTGTCACACCAAGGATTAAACTGGGGCAGTGCTTTTCTTTGTATGTAAAGGAGACACTGTTATGTTAAACACAGCTAAGAAAATAATTGTTTACCTTTTAAATTGATCTTGAATCTATATGTGGACCATTGCAAATAAACAAATACACAATTGTGTATTGAGGAATACTATCTTGCCAAGTTTTCTGTTCACATAGTATGTATTTAATTATAAAATTAGTTTGTGATAGGTTAGAAATTGTTTTCTGTTAAATAATAGAGCTTATATGAACAAAAATAGATTGACTAGACAAGGAAACTACGAATTTTATTACTAGTTTTCTTTTATCTGGATCCATATAATTATATAAGACTTGGTTTATGCAGTTGTATGTTAAGTTTTCTTTGTAGGCTATAAAAGAATTGTCACATTTTAAATATATCTGTATAGTTTTGTGAATGTTGCATTGAAATAAATTTTAGTTGTGAGGTTTTCTTAAGTGTGAAAGCATGCAATTTATCCATTAGGTTTTTTTTTAAAAGATTTATTTATGCATACAAGAACTGGGATACAGGCCAGAGGTGTGGGGCAGGGGTGAGGATTCACCAGAGACAAAGTGGGGAACAGAACAGGCAGATTGATTGAAATACACTACTGAGGGGAGCAGAGGGCGAGATAGGAGAGGTCTGCTGCGCCATGTGTAGTCCGTGTCTGGGGATCGAAGGCGTGCTGCAGTGACTGTGGATAGCTTCATAGGTTGTGTCTTAACCCCTGGCTCCACCAGGAAAGCCCCCATTAGGATATTTTATAAGCTTTATTCTTCAGAATGGTGTTTTAAAAATTTATGCTCAAGTTACTGCTTTATGTTTCTGTAAACAAATTAAAAAACAAGCTGCTGATTGTGAATAGTTCCCTCTTAGATACAATTCATACTTTCCAAAGCACAAAGTTTTAAATTTTTCTACTTTTTTAGGACTAACATAGAAATACTATTAAAGTATAGCTTTTGGTGAATTATGGTGATAGAATTGCAGAGATGGCAGTGGAAGGTAAAAGAATTGACAATGTGTACATTTCTGATGTTGATATGCCTGGTATAGATTGTAAGACTCAAAGGAAAACATTTTATTTGTAGGAGATAAAGCAAGATGAGCCAAAGACAACATTCTTACCTTCAAAGGGGAGGGGAATATGGATATTTAAATGTTATTTATATTAGTGTTGTTTCTCATATTTATATTATTACTCATATTTATATTTATTACTGTGGCATACATAACATTACCCTCTCCAAAGCTGACATCTTTGCCTTTCTGACTCAAACTGACACCTCCTCCTCTCATTCCTTTATTTATTAGTGGGATCACATTTAGTTGCATAACCCAGAAACTTAGCTAGCAGCATCCTTGGTTTCTCTTCCTCATTTAGTTCTTAAGCTAATTACCAGCTCTATTATCTCTGGCTTTCAAATAGGTAAATATATGTGTGTGTATTACTGGTTGATTGCTGTTATTTGTGGTAGTTAGAGAATTTTCATTAATTAACATACACTGAATAAAATAAGCAAGCACTGACTTAGAGATACTGAACCGTTGCTCTTACAGACAATGTCGGCCTAGCTTCCTTTGAGTCTCTGGTCATAATATTTCTGTCAAACCCTCAGTACATAGTCTTGTTTTATCTATCTGTTTAAAGGCACTTTATTAACATATATTATTTATATGCTTTTGTTTCATTAACATTGAACTCCCAACCAAAAATACTAACTCATGCCGAATAGAGCTTATCTAATACATTTTTATTTGTAAGGAACATCACAGCAGCCTTGTGCTTAGGAACACTAAAGAGTGCACAGTCACCAACTAAAACCACAATGCAAAAAACATGGCACTGAATAGGTGATGAAAATGACACTTGTTTACAATATGGGAGCCAAAACAAGAGCACAAAATATCACCTTGTTGGACCTCATGTTGGGGGACTCACATTTTTTGCTGCTTTGCACGTCTGTCATGACATTTAATTGGTTTCTTTACTTTTTATTTCCCTTTGTACACTACAACCAGAGTAACTTTTCTAGTATTTAGTTCTAATTTACTATTCCTCATTTGCAAAGCCCTTTCATTTGTTTTATAAGACATTTTATGAACTGGTTTCTTTTTGCATACCTTTTTACCCAAAGTCACCATACATCTTACCTGAGTATCCTCTGCTTATTATGTGTGTTTGCCCCATGCATCCCTTCTCCTTGTAGCTAATTGCTTTTCAGGTTGTAGATTACATATCATTTTACTCTCAGTTCTGGAGTTGGGGGTGCTTTATATGCATCCATAATTCACTCTTTCTTTTATTATCACCCCGGGTAAAATTATCATCTCTCCTTCACCCCCATCCCTTGGGATTTTATGTGTTCACTGCTATATTTCCAAGCTTAGAATGTCTGGCACATAAATATAGGAAACGATTTAAAGTACAAAATGAGTTTACTTTAAAGTAAAAATGAGTTTACTTTTTGTAGTCCCAAAAGTACGTTTGAAAGTTTTGATAGATAACTGCCTCATTGTCTTTAAAAGAGGCTTATCTATTTCCTTCCCATGAGTTTAGGAGTGTTTGTATCCCAAATTTTCATCAATATTGTTGTAACTCTTTTTGATATAATGCCAACCTGATAATTGGAAAGTCTTACTTTCATTTATATGTTTTTATGAGTGAGGCTGACTGCTTTGTAATATATTTATATCTATTTGTATTTCTTTTTCTTGAAATTGTCTATTCTTAATCTTTGCTCATTTTTTCTGCTGGTTATCTTTTATTATGACTTAGGAATATCTGTATGTGTATACATTTATATACATACATACATGCATGCACACATATATTTACATATTAAATTAGTCCTCTTTCATATGCATGGGAAATAGTTTTTCTGATTCCTACTTGGTAATAAATTTTTAGAAGACAAATTTTCTTTTTTTAAAACACTAATTTTAATATATTCAAATGGATCAGTGTTTTTTTTTTTAGGGATTTTTGTTTGAAAGTTATGCTACACTACAAGATAATTTTTAAAAATGCATTTCTTCTAATACATTTGACAAATTTGAATATTTTTACATTTGAATCTTTGTCCAGCTGTTACTACTTCTGTCTGTCTATCTTGGGACTCAGTACTGTTACATTTCATTGTCTTGCTTTATGCCAGGACCAAATTTTTAATTGCTATAGCAGTTTATGAAAGTATAAATTTATTACTATTAGCTTTTAATATTTTATAAGCTATCTTATTTTTCTCTCCCTTTTCATAATTTTTAAAAATTAACTAATGACTTTAGAAACAGCTTGTCAAGTTATTAGAAATTATCCAGTTTAAAGTTTATTGGGTAGTTTAATGTTATCAAAAATTCTGAATAAAATCATCCATTTTATTCAGGTTGAGATTGGCTTAGCATTATAGCAAACACTATTTACTACTCTTAGATTCTTTCATAGACCTCAGGCTTATAGCACCATTATTTTATTCTGTACATAAAATTTCCTTTGTCTTACAACAACCAGTTAATTTTGAATTGATTTCTCATGATAGGTCTCTATTTGTCTTGTTTGACTTTGACATCTGATTTGACCTCCTAACTTCCTCTCTCTCCAGAATAAGCATGTGTGGAATATTCCCCAAGTCCAACATTCGAAAATGATTCTGTGGCCTGTATTTGCTTAACAAATTGACAAAAAAGTTGTCTTGCATTCCACTTTGTTTCCTGAAGGGCTTTGTAGATCATTTTAATTGATTCCTGTTCCATTGTCTGTCATTACGTGTTGCTAGACAGACTGATGCTTCTAATAGGACTTTTGTGTCTCTGGTAAATTTTTTTTCCTCCCTTCCTATTTCTTCTGATCTCTGCTGTCTTACTTTTCAACTTTCTTCCCTGTTGGTTTTATCTTTTTGTTTACCCTCTCTCCCTCTCCTTTTCCCTTATCCCCACCTCTCTGTTTTGGGAGAAAATAGGTTAGGAAAATCTTACTCTTTAACTGGATATTTTTTTTTCCCTTCAGGTACTAGACTAGATTAAATATCCCCCTATCAACTGTAAAACTAGATGGATTTGAAAGACTTGTGAATTATTTATTTCCAAGTATGTGACATGGCAGACTTTGTTCCAAAGGTTTAAATATTTAGATATGATTTCCGCTGCCTATATCAACTTAACTTTATCACAACATATATACTGAAACAGTCTAGAATAGGAAGTTTCTTACTTAGAGAATTTTTCAATATTTTTGTAATTTTAGAATTTTAGAATTTTGGAATGAGGATAACTGGAAACTAGCCATTTATCATTGCAATAAATGAGAACTCTTAAAATCTAAAGCAATGTGTTAAATATTACTGTAGCTCCTTAATTTACAAAAATTTTAGTTCATTTTGTTATCATATATACTGTTAAAAGTCACCAATAACAAACACGAAAATCCTTAGAATGGTTAGGTGTAATTTCATACATTCATATGAATGGAATACCAAAAGAACATTTATTTAGGGAGGAAAATGGGGGGACAGTTTTTTGTTTTTGATAGTATTGTCTTTAAACCTACCAAAGTGGAAAATACTCCCAAAGTTATAAAGCTGAATACTCTTATTTTTTTCTCCATAAAACATCCAGAATAAAATATATAGTATTTTTGCATGAAAGGGAAAAAATCTTACTATGCATATTAATAATTTTATATTTGTGAAACTGGAAATTTTTTGACACATGGATATTGTGTAAAGTGAGATGTAACGATTTCTAATGAGGCTTTTTCTAACATTGAATTTGATTTTTTTAGAAAAATAGTCTAAAAGAATAGTAAACTTGATCTGCAAATCTAAAAAGGAACCATGTATAAATTTAAATTTAACATTTTATAGTTTAAAATTGTTATTTCCATTGTCCCAAATAAAATTTTCATTTAGAAAATAAAGTCTGACTTTACATAATGAGGATGTAATCATTTTCTAGTGTTGTTTTACTAGCTTTATGTTAATAGCCTATTAAACTTCATATATCTGTATATACTATTTAAATGCTATACAGTATTATTTATGACTACTCAAGTAGTCTATTCTCTAGTGTTAATGGCAACTTGTTCTCTAGACAAAAGTATAAGAAATTTTATAAAGATAAAGCAGAACTGTAAAGACTTATAAATAGATTTTTTCCCTCTATTTTATTGTGCTCTATTTGTCTATTCCGCAACATTACCTGAATGACTAAGTGAGAGACACAGTTAGAGTTAGGGGGGAGATGCAGCCTTTTCTTTTTTCTCTCCCATCTCAGGTGAGATGTATTATGATACCTGACTATAAGTCCCTATAATTAATGTGAAAAGTCTATATTTCAAAGAAATTATTACTATCAGTTGTATGAACACTTCCTACGTTTAGTAATATGCTTTTTATATATATATATATATTTCATTTTACTTAAATCCTTCTTGTATAAAGTTTAAAAGATACATTTAACTGTCATTTTTTATGTCCCCCCTTTATATTTTTCTTTTAAAAATATTTTTCACCAATTTATCTAGCACTGAATAATTTTATTTAAGCAATTAGATGAATTTTATACTTGCACAGAAAACTTAACAATTAATTGACTTTCTACTTTAAAATTATGTGGGTTTTTGAAAGGAAGTGGTTTATTTCAGTGAAAAAACTTTAGTGCAGAATGTTCTCAGATATGTCTTAAGATTCTCTTTTGTATATCCACCTACACTGGAAAAACTGAAACACTAATTGCTTAATTTAAAAATAATTTGCTTTAGACTCTCAAAACAGCTTATCTTTATGAATACCCAGTATCTCATATGAATTGCATGAATGTTAAATACAATTTTCTTTTAACTCTGATTACCTTTATAACCATACAAATTATGGTCAGATTACCTGTTTTTGTATGTCCTTTTTTGTTTCATTCCAAGCTAATTATAACTCCTTTTTATTAATTTGAGTATAAGGGATAGAACGAGGTATAAGGGATAGAATGAGGAATATAGCAAATAAAATTCATGCAGGCCATCTTTTATTCATTGCTTATTCATTTTTAGTCAGGAAAATACAAAGAATGGATCACAAACTTTTCTCTAGAGCTTTCTAGTGACCCCACAAAGGCTAAGTCTGATGTAATAGAGTTGTCAAATATAGCAAAGTGCTTTCAATCTGAACATATTCTATATTTCTTTTTCTTGACTGGGTAAAGTGTCCTGTTCTGGGAGCTGCTATCTCTCAAGGGATGATGGGGAAGTGAATTTATACATTGAATGTAAGCTGTGTGTCAGACTGTGTTTTTTTTTGGTTCACTAAAAGGATCTTTGAGGTAGATGGAAAATACTGAAGCTTATTTAAAATAATTTGCCTTATTTTACATGGCTATTTAGAGACAAATTGTAGCTCAAACTGAGTTCTCCAACACCCTTCTCCTTGTTATATATTTACTTGCAGCAAATTTTTTTTATTGTAATAATTAACTTTACTTGGTATTCCTTATTAAGTATCTTAAGAATAAAATTAATTTCCTTACTAAGGAAACAAGCATTATTGTTAGTTAGGTATTTAAATTTTACTTTCAACTGTTTTTTTCTGCTAATACTAAACTAAGAGACTTGGTATTCATGTATGAAGAATTGGCATCAATTTCTATATCCTTGCAAAATTGGCCATTCTAAGGAATTAAGTCCTTTAATCTATTGAGTTTTAGGCAATTTGTGGTCTTCAGTTTCTTATATAAGCAACAGTTCTTTTTGATTTAAAATCCAGAAGAATTTAGTAAATACTATTTTTGTTGAGTAACACTGGAAAATTCAAATGAGCCAATGGAAGAGGAAAACATACCTAATTCCATTATTCAGAATTAAAAAAAAAAAACTATTGCATTTTGAGGCATTTAAGAAATAAAAGGCCTGTAAATGAATACTTATTATATACAAAACACTGTACTGAACTTTATATCTGCTATCTCACTTAATATTCACAATAATCCAATGGAGAAGGGGTATTTTCATCCTAGCTTTACCGCTTGGAGGATAGAAATGTCAATAATGAATACCTAGTGCTACAAAACTAGTGAAGAGTAGAGCCAACCTTCTGAATAAGATGCTTATAATACCAAAGCCATCCTCACTTTTGTACTTTGTATTTCTCCATGTGGGGAGAATTATTCCTTTTTATAAAAAATAGGGTCTTGTTCTACTTTTAAACCTATTTGAAATTTAATCATATGCTTCAAGCCTGTTAAACTTTTTATTTTTACTTTGTTAAATTTACTTTAAATTGTGGTAAAAGACACATAACATTCATCTTACTAATTTTTAAGCTTACGGGTCAGTAGTGTTAAGTGTATTCACATTGTTGTACAACCAGTTTGCAAAATTTTTTCATCTTGCAAAACTGAAACTCTATACTCATATAACTCCATTTTCCCCTCCCCCATCCCCTAGCACCCACCTAGAAATTGTTTTATATGCAATAAATTTAGCTTTCAAATATCCTGTTACTTTAATTAACCTAACACCTATTATAGAAATTTGTTTCTTAATTTATTATTGCAAATAAAGCTTCAGTAAAAATAGTTTTGTATATTTTTTCAGTATTTTATAATAGATACAAAAAAGGTTATGGGACCTTTTTAAGACTTTTAGTACATATTGTGAAGTTAACCCTTTGAAGAGATTGTATTAGTTGTTTTTGTAATGGCGTTGCTAGTGTTATTTTGTAAAGAATTATACTTCTTTGATAGCTTTTATTCATATTGAAGTTTTGTTAATATTGAGGGTAAGGTTCAAAGATGCATTATGAAATTTTGTGGGAGCTTGTGATGATAGATACATTTTTTTTTACATTTATTCACTTATGCATACAAGAACTGGGGTACAGGCCAGAGGTGCAGAGGGTGAAAGGATTCACCAGAGACAGAGTAGGGAACAGAACAGGCAGACTGACTGAAATACACTGTTGAGGGGAGCGGCATGCAAGTCAGGAGAGGTCTGCTGCACTATGTGGGTAGCTCCCTGGCCAGGGATCGAGTGCTTGCTGCAGAGGCTGCAGATAGCTTCACAGTGCTGTGCTTAACCCCTTGCCCCACCAGGGAGGCCGATAGATAACTATTTGTTCCTAAAAATGTTATCTTTGCCATTTATGATAAGAAAATAGTACCTAATTTAGAAGTTTACGTGAGAAATAAAATAACCCATGTGATGTAATTGGTAGCATTTGGTACATAGAAGATATCCAACAAGTGATAACTGAACTTATTTCCAAGAAATAAAATGTTTTTTTTTTTTTTTACCATGTAAGGAACAAATGTTCATAAATGTACCATAACTACATCAAAATATAATGAATTGTGCTTTCACTGATTTTTTTTTTGGCTTCTTTAATCACTCATGACATTTATGTATAAGCCCCCTTTGGGGAGTGATTTACCTCTCCTCTTCCCACAGTCATTTTATAACAGCCTGATGTAGATTCTTTCATATGGTTTTTATTATTATTATTTTCAAATAATATAGATAAAATAGACATGTAAACTTCGGGGTTTTTTGATTACTCACAAAAAAAAGATTTTAATCTTATTTTTAAGCTTAAAATTTTAAATTTTAGCTTTTAAGCCTTAATTTTCATTTTCCTTTTTTCATAATACACTATCAACTAGAGCAGTTCCATTGCTAGGTCAAAGGTGCCATTACTTTTCTTAATTTGAAAAGTCTGATAGGTAAGTGGTTAATTTCTCATTGCCACTTTAATGTGCATTGCCCTGGCATTAATGAAGTTGAGTATGTTTCCATATATTCATTTGACATTTGAACTTTTTCTGCAAATCACTAATTGTGTCTTTTGCCCATTTTTTAAATTGAATTCCTTATTAATTTGAAACTTGTTTATATTGCAGATAGTAACATTTTATTAGTGATAGACATTATAATTTCCCCAGTCTTCTATTTCATTTATGATTTCTTTTTCTGTAGAAAAATCTAAACTTTGATGTTTTTCTACATCTTGTATAACTGAACAGGTTCTAGTGTTAGATTAAAAAAATGACGAAACTCAACCTCTAGCTTGTACATATTATAAATTTTCTCGTGAGAATGGTATATGAATTTTCATATGCAATACTTTTAATTCCTCTAAAATTTACTTTTATATGTAGTGTAAAGGACAATCACACTTTATTGACTCCCAGATTTTCATTAGACTTTTAAAAAAGCATCACCTTGAGTAGAAAGGAGGTAAAGTAGCTATCGATTAGATCAATAACATTTTGCTACTCTGCACTGTCATTTTCTGTCTATATGATCTCGGTAAAATTAGTGGATTTCTCTGAGACTCATTTCCATCTTTAAAATGGTAATATCTACCTCAAAGTATCTTGATTTATCTTTTAATCCAGTATCTACCAAATTAGTAGTCATCTTTTTTTGTAAGATTTATTCATTTGTACAAGAACTTGGGTGTAGGTCAGAGGCGCGGGAGGGTGTGAGAATTCACCAGAGACAGTGTGGGGAGCAGAACAGGCAGACTGACCAACGACACTGCTGATGGGAGCAGCTGGTGAGGCAGGAGAGGTTTGCCATGCCATGTGGGTTTCTCCCTGGCCGTCTGGGAATGGAACCAGTGCTGCAGAGGCTCGGACAGCTTCACAGCTCAGTGCTCAACCTGCTGCACCACCGGGGAGGCCACAATAGTAGTCATCTCTTCTAACAATGTTAGTTTCCTTTTTCAATTGCTTTAAGAGTACATTCATTATTATAAAGTTATTTCTGAATATTGGATATTATTCCATATTCCAATAATGAATATTACCAAGTCTTCTTAAACCATTTAGGAATGACTTTTGGTTCCATATATGAAACAAGCTGTCAGGAGATAGTCTATGACCTATTTCTTAAAACAAGTTTGTTTGGGGATATTCAAATGCAATAGCCTCTCCCTTCCTTCAAGGTGATATTCTTGAAAATCCTTAAGGTAGAGTTTAGGAAAGAGATTGAAGGCTAGGTTGAGATACAGATTAGGTTAAATTTGTATATGTCTGTGTTATGTATGCAAATGTGTATATTTTATCAATAAATGAAACTTATTGATACCTAAATGAGAATATTGATGAAATTTAATGCCTTTTAAATTTGATATAGTTTAATTTTCATTTGTCATCTCTTGCTAGTTGGACACCTTTCTTGAAGTTTTCAACAAGTTTTTTGTAAACTTTATTTTCCTTATTTCACTTCCTGTTCATAGTGTTAGACTTTTTTATATCCCTATGCCTTTTTCTCTGTCCAAATGTTCAATGTTTTTAATGATTTTATGACTTGAAGTTGTTGATCTACCTGCTGGTTTCCACACTAATTTGGAAGAGCACATGCACTAGTTAGATTGCTTGGATTTATATTGCAACTGAACTGCCTGTTGTGTGAATTTAGGAAATTACTTAACACCATGTGACATAGTTTCCTCATTTGCAAAATGGGATAATAGTACTTATTCTTTATGGTAGTTTTGATGTTATATATTTGGCCATATGGCATTTCTTGGCACTTAGTAGGTGCTCATTAAATTTAGATTCTGTATTGTTGAGGAAATATTTCTCAAGTATACTTGCCCATAATCACAGCATATCCAAGTTTAAAATACAAAGAATTATGATTGTTGGGAAGATAGTCAAGGGTAGCTAATTCAGGGATGGGAATATAAAATGAGATCTCTCTGAGAGAGTTTAGAATGAGTGAAGCAGAAGACCTGGGGAAGAATGGCCATCAACAGTGTTATATATGTTTAGGAATTTTTATAGGAATTTGATATATACAATTTTATTTTGTAAAATAAAAAGACTTTTGTAGTCTGGTCTGTTTCTGGTCTAACAAGTAAAAACTTATCAATATTTACAAATAAAGTATAAATGACTTCTCATTTTAAGGAAAATTGTTAGTAGTTCATTGTGTTTTGCCTTTATTCCATACCTCTTAAAGTAGCAAAAATTCTTATTGCTATAGAATGGTCATAATATCATAATTTGAATGTGTTACATAGATTATAAATTTTGTGGATATTACCTCAGGATATATAACCCAATGTAGTGTGCAGGTTGAAATCTTCATGTAAAGTTCTTAATTTAAAAAGAATTGTTGGCTCAGCAATATTTATAGACAATTGTAATCTGATCCCAATGAATCATTTTGAGTAAAATACCTTTTCTCTTCTTTGTGATAGATGAATACTGCCTGATGTGTTTAATGAAACAAGTTATAAGACATTTTAAAGTGAAAAAAAATTCCTACTTGAATAAATCACAGTCAGTGCAACGAATACAGAAGGAAGTGGTTTGTTCTCTGTAGCCTCATTGGTGTACTTTCTGAATGTACACTGGTAACTAGAATTTAAGTGTGTAGTCAGATTCAGTGAAATGATTATATATCTGAAATAGTTGTTTTTCTACTGAAAATTAACACTGATTTCTTTGAAATTCTGAAAATCTCTTGTTTGAATGTGCCTATATATACTGGCATATTGAAATATACGAACAATAATGATTGATAGCAGTAAGTGTGCTTACCTGGAAAACCACTGTTTTTGTTTTTGTTTTTTTTTTTCTAAATAACCTTAAATGTTTTTAAACTTAAGATTTTTGATTTCAGGTTTTTTGGTTTTGCTTTACATTGAGCCTAACAGACATTCAATCTATTCAAAATTTATTAGAATGTTTCTGTCTTAACCATAGAAATATAAAAATATCATTTCTTCCTTGATATCTTTATTGCATTTCCTCAAAATAATACATTCTTTTGATACATTCATGATTTTCTTTCCTAAAGAACAATCTTGTGTTTTGCCAGATTCCTTTTAGTTTTTTTTCCTGTGCATTTTATTCTTTTTGCTATTAACTTTTGCACATAGGGCAAAATTTTGTATCCTGTATTTTCATTTTATATCCATCTATTTATGTTTTTTAAATGTGGAATCAATTTTTAGTTCACAGTTTGATACGGAGAATACTTTTAAAGCATTTTTTTAAATTATGAAAGCATTTTTAAGGTGAAACAAAAATTAGTGTTCTATTATTTTCACGTTTTTATAGGTACCATTTGTATTTGAAATTACTTAATACCACCAGATAAATATGTTTACTTTTAAAGCTCTTCCTTGGAAATATTTCCTCATGTTTAAGTATGGATTTTCACATGTCAAAACAAAACAGATCTTGGTTGTTTGGAATTAAGAATATTATTTCCTAGACTACTACCCTTTTAAATTTGGTTGATGGTTTTAAAATGTTCAAATATTGCAGACAATATTATTTAGAGATTAATCATTTTTATTGGTGTGCTGGAGGGAGAGATTCTCGCTGAATTAGACTGAGTAGTTATTTTTACATACAGGATTATAAGGGCAGGAGCTTTGAAAGGTCATTTGAACTAGTTTCCTGACTTTAGGCAAATCTTTTAAGTTCTTATTAGTTTTTAGACTGAAACCATAAGTGGAAGATAGCTATAATTTGCAAACCATGTTAAACTGGGTTGGATAAATTTGTCGAATTTACAGAAACTTCACTTCTTCTGTGAAATTAGTTTCCTGCCATATAAGTGATTCTCAGTAATTTTTCTGTGCCAGACATTCAAGAAATAAAACACTTTCTTGTCAGTACCAGTTATCTGCCAGTGACAGTGATATTCCAAGGCAGGGGTGGGGAGGTGGACAAGGATGTCTTTGCCCTTTTGAATCTACCTTCTCCCAAGCAAAGAATTACCTCTTTTCCCCCAAATATAAAACTATATAACCTTATTAAATAATTGAATGCCCAGTATGCCACTAGACTGAATGTGAGGAAAATATTAAAAAATAACCTGGAGCTCACAAATTAGATGGAAAGGTAAGGCACATACTTTATATTGATATTTTATAATATAAACAGAAAAGAATATATGCTGCTTGAGGATATACAATAAAGGTTATTGATTTCAAATCATTTTGTCTGGAATTATTTTCAAGAATTTGAGATTATGAGGTGTGAACCACAGTTGATAGCATTGTGCTGTATGGTACATGCTTTAGAATCTCTATATCCCTTTCCTCATCTACAATTGCCATAAACGGAGGGTAAGAAGATAGTAGTACCAGGTGTTTATTATTACAGGAAAAGTAGGTCATCTACTTTCTTTGCATATTAAAATTATATTAAAGTTTTCCTTTGTTAGAGAGTGATTTAGATGCTCACCTCTATATATTATATATGTGTGTGCATATATTATATATATATATGTGTGTGTGTATATATATATATTTAAGAAATTTTGAAATGGAATCTTAAACCCAGTAATAAGAATTACTGATTTTTAACATTAATTATTATAAGAAGTGTCTGAGTAGATATTAATGATGATTAGCCTTACTAAACCCTCAAAAGCATGATCTGGACAAAGCAATTAATTTTTTTATAGAGGTACTGGGTTGAGCAATTTTTGTGATCATTTAACTGCAGAAAAGCTAGTTCAGTCATCTTGAAAAAAATCACTTTCATGGGGTCCTGATGAAATGCAGCTAGTGGAAAGGGGAGGGGATCTTGGAAGCAGCCTGAAGAAAATGAGCAAAATTTCCACTTACCAGGCATGTGATCTTTAGAGATTTACTTAAATTTTTCATCTGTAAAATGAGACACTTGACCAAATGACCTGTAAAATTATGTTCTATAAAATTGCATGATTGTATGAATCTAAATTCCATGCTAGGACTCTAGAAGGAATGTGAATACTATTTTCTGCCTGCCTCTTTATTAGAGTTCCTTTATTGGCTGCATTCTTGCCCTTGTTTTCTGTATGCGCTCTCATTCCCAGTTCTTAAGTTGCTTCATGTGTTTTAATGATGCTCTCATTATTTTTGCTCTGCAAACTTGATTATCCAGGTTTTTATACAGTTCTATTTTTTCTTAAGAGGCTCTCAGACCCACTCTATATTCATATTCTAATCTAGAGTCCTAGGGATTTGTATCTTTTTGTATGTGTGTGTCCATGCATTTAATTCATCACCATGATCTATTAGTGTATTGTCTCCCACGCCTCTTACATTTATCCTATGGTATTCACTTACTTATGGTCATAGCAATGGTGGTTTCCGCAGAATTTTTTGTGATTTCCTTGTCTGTATTTAAAAAACTCACTTCTTGGTCAATAATCCCCATTTATTTAGGAGGAAGCATTTCCTTTATGGATTGTTATAATTTTGCAATTGGTAGAATTAATCAAGAAGCAAGCTTCCTGACCTGCATTCTCTGGTCGGAATGGATTCTCTATTTGGTGATGATAAAGCCATCCACTCTTTCTTTCAAGCTAGACAACCTGGGACTGTTCTTTTTCTTACCTCCTGACATACATTCAGGCTTCAAGGGCTACTAATTTTACTTTGTATTATCTTTTAGATGCCTGTCTCCTTCATTCTTAGGTCAGGTCCCAGAATTTTTTACAATGTTCTGACTGCTTTCCCTTCAATTTTGCACTTTAATCCATTTTCTATACTGTGGTTAGAGGAAGTTTTTTGAAAACAAACTCTTATATGTCATTCCAGTGCCTGAATTCTTTTAAAGATTCTTCTTACATTTCAAAGTCAGGTACCTAAATACTATACATAACTGTAAATGATTTGTCTGATTTTCTATCCTGATGTCTCCTATTTAATCTCTTTCCCAAATGTCCCAGTCATGCTGATCTGCTCTCAGTTACATGCATTGTGTCATGTTGCCTCTTTTCTGTTTTTTTTTTTTTCCTTCAAGATTTATTAGGAATTTTTCAAAGGAAACTGCCTGCTACTTCCAGTGGGCCTTAGTACCTTTCCCCTGCACTCTAATTGTGTCTGCATTATAGCAGTTCACATTGTAAAATATGTTTGTGTAGTATGGCTGTTGGGTGTAACATTACTTGAAGATAGGAATATTCTTTTTTTTGCCCGGTAAATTCTCACATGGCGTGGCAGACCTCCCCTGTCCCGCCCACTGCTCTGTCTGCCTGTTCTGTTCCCTGCTCTGACTCTAGTGAATTCTCTCACCCTCCAGCTCCTCTGGTCTGTAACCCAGCTCTTGTATAAATAAATAAATAAATCTTTTTTTTTTTTTTTTTAAAGATTTATTTATTTATTTATACAAGCACTGGGTACAGTCAGAGGCGCGGGAGGGTGAGAGAATTCACCAGAGCCAGAGCAGGGAGCAGAGCAGGCAGAAGGACCGAAGTACACTGCTGAGGGGAGCAGCGGGCGGCAGGAGAGGTCTGCGTGCCATGTGGGACCCTCCTCCGGTGGCCGGGGAGCAGCCGGGGATCGAACCAGCACTGCAGAGGCTGCGGGCAGCTTCGCAACCCAACGCTCAACCACTGCGCCACCGGGGAGGCCCCAAATAAATCTTTTTTAAAAAAGAAAATCCATTGCTTTATGATGGAAAAATAGGACTGCAGTTTAGTTAGAGTATCTGGGATGGAGATTGTGAGAAACTCTGATGGCTCCAATTTTGTCTATTAGGTAGGAAGACATGTCATTATGTGAGAATGATGAGGGTCAAAATTATTAGGGAATGTAAAGAAACAGTCGTCATTGAGAGAGAGAAAAAAGAATTGTAGTTTGCTGGGTAGTGTACATTGCCAATTTGAAATTATGTATTTTAGGTTCTGTAGAATTTCTCAAATATTAAATTTACATTTTTAAGGTATATATAGGGGGGAAAGACATACACAGTGGAAAATAGAGATTGTTGTTGGATAATTTGGTTCCCTCCCTTCCTTGTATATTCTGTATTTAAGTTTGAAAATTATCTTAATATATTCATAATGGAAAAAATGTTTTAATTTTTCAAAAGATAGGGAAGTAGGGCCTCCCTGGTTGTGCAAAGTTAAGTCTCACCATTATCAAGCGAAGATAGGAATATTCTTTAATCTGTTTATGCCATTACCCAGCATAGTATCACATATTTGGCATGTCATGAATAAATATGTAATTATCAGGGAGCAATATATGACTTTAGAGTACCTTATGTCAAATGAGGAAATAGAAGTTGGATATTTGCTGATATCAAACCTGTAGACCCTGTTGTTTTCTGTTAATGATGTGAAGCATTGTGTAATTGATATCTGGAGGGAATTGTTCTTAATTCTTTTATAGTATTAGCTTATTTAATTCTCCTAACATCCTTTTTGGGAATGTTATCATTTTATGTATGAGCACCTAGGCTTAGGGAATATGCCTGAAATCATGTAACTAGAACATGGCTTCAACCTGGGCTATCTGGTTGCAGACTACAAACTCTTGGTCACCAGGAAATTGGATGATTTTGACTTGGAGTGGTTACTGGGGTTTTCCTGTAGGAGCATGAAAGTATACAAGTAAATTTACATGTACTATAGTCACTTGCCAGTTGCACAGGGGAAGCATTCAGTGTTTTTACTTCATAAACTGTTAGTAAATCTTCATGAAAGGAATCCAGGAGTCCTGATCATACAGTGCTGAAGTGGGCCTTATCAAGAAACCTTGACTTCTTTGTATTAATCATTTTCATGAAAATAATGATATTTGCATGAACATGGGCATCGCAAGAGCCATGCCATGCATGTGAGAAAATGATTGTGTATGCCAGAGTCCCTGTCTGTTTATAGGAGAGGTAAGGGAGAGATGAATCTTCAACAGTAAGTGTAGACTTTTTTTTTTGGTACAGAGTCACAGAATATACTTTAGCAAGTGAGTGAGGTGATTTAAAACAAAACAGTGTCAGTAGTAGGTCATGATTTGGTAAAACAGATGAAAAAGCAGAGAGACAGCATATTTAACTCTGCAGGGATGAGATCCTAAGGACCTGTCCTTGTTAGATGGGAAAAGAAAAGGAAGGGCAGATCGGAGTAGTGTTTATGAGGGAGAAGTTAATAGAATTAGTATTTATTAACTGTAGAGTTTTTGAAAGGAAAAATCAGAAATGAGATTTCTGACAACTGGATAGGAAAAGAATATTAAGAATTGCTTGCTTTGCAGGTAGGAGAATGAGTTTAGGAGATAATGTTTTTGTATGTAAAGTAATATGCATTTAATTTTTTTCTAAAAACTTTATAGAGTAATTATTCTCAATTGGAGGTGATTTTGTTCCAGAAAGGACACTTGATTATGTTCGGAGAAATTTTGATATGCTGCTGAAAATCCTGCAATACAGACGGCACCCCCCAACCCAAAGGAATATGGTTGTGCCAAGGTTGGGAATCCTGCTTGAGAGTCTGATAGGGCCTGATTTTACTAATTAGGTACATTGTCAAAGAAGTCACATAATTCCCTTTTAGTTTCATCTCATTCCTTTAGGGACTTAGCAGAGCACTGTGAAAGCTATCAGTGACTGCTTTTTTTTAGCACAGCATTCAGCAAAGGTCTAAGTGATATATAATGCTTAGGTTGTGGAAATAGAGAAATCCAAAAGATGCAGTCCTTGCTGTCAAGGATCATCAAAATCCTTTCCTTTCAATCTTGCTAGAGCATTCCTTTCAATCTTGCTAAAGCATTCTGAATATAAAGTTATTAATTATTGAATGATTGATTGGGTGAGTTTTTGTTTTTGTTTTTCAAATATGAGCTTTTTGGTGGATGTTTTCAGATGTAGGTGGTGATCAGTGTCATTGATGGAAAGAGTTTGAGTTGTGTATATAAATTGTAAAGAGTTTGAGGTCTGTAAATGGTAAATTCTAAGTATTGCTACCAAGTAGGTTTTTACTTTATTAACTTCTAAGTAAAATAAAGAGTCTGAAGAATAGTATGGAAATAAGAGTTTTGTATTTCAAGATGTTTGCTTTCATATGTATGCTTTTCACTTAAAATTTTTTAATTACGAAATTATTATGTAGTCATTGCCACACAGAAATCCATAAATTTTGAGTCACTTCCTCTCTTTCCTAATGCCACTCCGTAGAAGCAATCAATTTTAAAAGTTCACTACATTTTTATGGAATTTTCAGTGCCAATAAGATAGTGATACAACATCTTTGCTATATAAATACTGTATTTACATTTTCCACCTACTATGTTATGGCTTTTAATGAATATGTGTCTACTTTTATATCTGAAGCAAACTGTTTGGATGCATTATTATTTCTTTATTGATGCACATCTACAATATATATTTACCTTTACAAACAGCAACACCGTTAGCAGTCTTGTTCACAAGTTGTTACGCAGTAAAGTTGGTATTTCTGTAGGTCACACTCCCACAAGTACAGAGTACAGATTACAGTTTTTGATTTTATCAGGTTTCCCCCTACCAAAACTTGTGCCAGGCTGAACTCTTGCCACAACTGTCAGGTAACTCTCTTCCCCACTTTTCCCCTTGGCAGCACCAGAGGTTAATAAAAAGTGTAAATACTTATTCCTCCACCCCCTGAACCTTCCTCTTCCACCACCTCCTTTTAGTCCTCACCTCTCTATATTTGTTCTTCTTACCCTCTGCTGCCCTTCTATTCTGTGTTCTCTTTCCTCTGCCATACCTTTGACTTGTTTATTTTTACCTGGTTTATTTATTGCTCAATTTCTTTTTCTGAGATACCTTACTAGTTTGCAGGAGCTTTTTTATTGTATTTATTATCCCCTTGTATGTATTTCTCCATGTACTTTGTTTCCTTGTGGCATTTTAAATCAAGAAGAAATTTTTAAAACTTTATATAAAATTTATCAAGCTGCTTTATCTTAGGATTATAAATATATTTTTATATTTTCTTCTTAAATTATGTTCATATCTTGAATCAGCAAGGTGTTTATGTTATAGACATGATGGAACCCTTTTTTCAGATGAATGCCCAGAATTCCCAATGGAGTATTGCCATCCTTTTCCCACTGCTTTGGACCATCTCTGTGCATACACTGAATTTCTAACTACCTATACATGCACATACACACACATACATATTCCTATATATTTTTAATACACTGAATTCTTATTTTTAGATACAGTACATATATATCCCTATTAGTTGGCCCATTTGCAGATGCTCTATTCAAGCTATTCTTATGACACTACCACATTTAAATTTACTGCAGTTTCTGATCATTATTCTTAATTTAAAATTTTATTGATCATTCTCTCACATTGACTTTTCCAAAGGAACTTCAACATTGGCTTGGCATGTTTCTCCCCCAAATTATTAGATCATTATTTTGGTTGTTGTTGTTATATACTCTTGAAATTTACAGTATGACATTTAAGCAAATGAAAAAAAAACAAAAAACAAAACTGGTTCAAGCCAAGGTAAGGAATATTCTTTGTATTACTATTTTATCTATGATGAGGTACATATTTATTCAAGCATTTTTGATCCTATAATCACTTAAAATCAGTTTAAAAAAGAAAGGTTGATGGGTGCAGCAATAGCCAAACTAAAAATAATTATACTGAACATGTACAGTAATTATTTTCAGTTTAGTTTCTGGCAGGGATATTATATGAATGGTGATGAGATAATTTCATAGACTAAAGGTCTAGTTTTTAATAATACTGTTTTGAGAATTTCTTAGAAATAGTAGTCTGAATACTTTCATATATGTAATATTTATTACACCATCTTTGTGAAGTAACAGTAAAGTGGTAATATCTTCATTTTACAGATGGGATAAGCTCATTTTCAAGAATATTTGATGAACTATGTCAAAGCTCAAGTTTTGTGAATTATCTGGTGGCAGAGCCTTAGATTCTGGGCATACTGGACTAATTAGAATTGGTTACTCCAGGGTATGAGATACTTGTAGAGTTTAAATAGCATCCTGGGACTGAGGCTTGGGGGAATGCATCATTAATGACTTGGGAAAATTAAAGAAGTTATAGAATGATGAGACATGACAGTGTATTTAATGGAGAAATCATTATCGTGCATAAATTTCTATGGTTCTTCTCTTACCTAATCTTAATTTGACCTTCCCCACTCTAAGTAGTCTTAGTAATTATCATTCCTAATTTATTCTGTTTGATACTACTCTTTTACTTCCTGCTTATCAAATGAGAAAGATAGAGTCCTTGAAAATCTTAAGAAGATTTTATGTGTTTAAAAGGCCTTACATTCATAGCCTCAGTTTTATATATATATATATATATATAGTCTTATTTAAAAATGTATTGACCACTGACCAATCTCTTTTTTTAAAAAAGATTTATTTAGTTATACATACAAGAACCGGAGTACAGGCCAGAGGTGTGGGGGGTAAGAGGATTCACCAGAGACAGAGTGGGGAACAGAACAGGCAGACTGACTGAAATACATTGCCGATGGAAGCAGCGGGTGAGGCAGGAGAGATCTGCTGCACCACATGGGTAGCTTCCTGCCTGGGGATCGAATTCCTGCTGCAGAGGCTGTGGATAGCTTCACAGTGCTGTGCTTAACCCCTTTGCACCCCCAGGGAGGCCCTACTGACCAATCTTTTCCAGAATTTTTGTCGCATTGACTCTTAAATATATCTTTCCTCATGTTATTTTTGCCAACTCTTTTTTTATTTTTCCAGGTCAAATCTCATTTCAATTGTGAAGTATTCCTTAATACTCAGATGTATACTTTGAATTATTTTATGGTCTCTATAACTCACCTCCACAACTTTTATAACTCTCACTCAGAATAGTATGTAAGTTCTTTGAGAGTAGCCACCTTGTGAGTCATATCTTTTTTTAATCTAGGTATGTCATAGGCCAAGGTTGTATAGCCTTTGGCAAATCAACCTCTTTAACCTCAGTTTCTCTAATATAAAGTGGGAATAATTATACTTATTCTATGTGGTTGTTATAAAGATAAAAGAGCACATAAAGCACCCTGTAGGATAGTGTATGAGGGTGCCCATAGTAAGTGCCTAGTTGGCTTTCTAGAACCCAAATTTCTAAACATTGGGAAATGTTTTATGTATTAAGTGCAAAATAGAGTAAATTGAGGTGGTTATTGCTTGAAGAAGAAATTTAGGATAACTTGTACAAACAATAGAAATCAACTCATGGTTTTAAATTTTAAAACCATTGGGGTTAATCATTAAATTCTTTCTTGCATGCTTGTTGCAGACAGAGCACTGTCTGATGTGCTATGGACTATATATATGAGCAAAATGTATAAGACTGTTTCTACCTACAAAGAGCCAGTAGTCTAATATTGAGGATGCTTAAAGACTAAAGGAATGAGTCAGAAGTGAATCAATCGTGTGGGTATGCAAGCAGGGTGTGACAGTTGGGTGGTGTTAGGAAGACTAAACTTTGAATCCCTTACAAAGGACTATACAAAAATAACCTTCAGGACAAAACCTAGATATTTCATATTCAAGCATAAATGTTGACTTTGCTGTTTAGATCTTAACCCTAAAGAGAAAGCAGCGCAACTGTGAAGGAAGCAGCCCATCAGGCTAATCACAGGATAGAAGACTTAAGAGACAACTGGAGATTGAGTATGAGAAGGGTGAACTGAACAAAGTAGATCAGACCATTAAATACAGGCCCTCCCATTAAGATGAAGTCAGTTAACTTCTCTGTCTTCTGTTCATCTGGATGAAAGACCTAAATGATGATCAATTCTTCATTCTACTGGAGACTGAACATGAAATACTGATAAATAAATATTTAGAATGCTTTTCTTTTTAGTGACCATGATTTGGTGGGTGGGTTTTACATGACATGGAGGAGGATATTAATATTTTTGGGGAGGGATGGTACATTTTTATTTCATCTCAAGATGTGTGTAGTTTGGTTTGAAGGACATTATAGTGGTTTAGGAATCCTAGACAATATACATTCATAGAAAAAGAAATTATTCATTTTATGGATGAGAAAACTGAAGCAAATTAACTACTTAAGCTGCAAGATATGTAGCTAATTAGTTGGCAGAACAGGAACCAGAGCCCACTCTCCCTTTTACCATTAATTACTCATTCTATTCTGCCAGATTTGGGGACTTTCTGAAAATTTAATGTTCATTTTCTTAAGGTTGTTGTATAGTGAATGGATTTCTAGTGGAGAAACACACTTTCATATTATTTGAATGCTCATATATGCATCTCTCATTGATCCACATGACTGGTTTTTTTAGTTAGTGGTTCATTTCTGACCTATGTGAGTAGATTTTGCCAGCCATCAGCATGATGCTGTTTTTAATGCCGACTTTGGCATGTGGTTGGATAAGTGGAAGGAAGTACATCACATTGCTGTTAAAAGCTCAGTGGAAAATTTGCTCAGTGTGCATTTTCTCTTCTTTGACTGTGGATAAAACGTCAAGTTTAATTAACATATTTCCAGAGGAGCCTGAGTCAAGGTTGTCTCTCAAGAGGAGCATTCTAGAGTTCGAGTTACTGAATCACTTAAAACAGCATGCAAAGTTTTGTGTGTGTGGTGCTTTTTCTGTCAAGACTTTCCCATTGTTTCATTAGCTTTTTAAAGGAGTATCTGAGTGAACAGATTCATACATAATACTAGACTTTTTTCCTCTTTAAAAAAAACCCTTTATTAAACTAAAAATTTTGAAATACTGCATATTGAGTTTGATGTCCCACAAGTAAAAATCACAGAAATGAAAATATGTTTATTGTATTCCTAGAAATATTAGGGTATCATATTGTGATTTTTTCTGTTGAAGACTTTTTAATGTCATTTTTTGATCCACTTCCTATTTTGAAAGTCAAAATTACAGTATTTAAATGTGCTAAATATGTAAGTGGTAAAGAAATGTTTTACATTCAGAGTGGCTGGAAGATACTAAAATGAATCTTAGTGGGGAGTGAAGTCCTGAATAGCCTGAATTTAGGCATTTTAATGCTCTGTGTATTTTCCCCTTAAATCATTTTGGCACTTTTCCTTGTCTTAGAGTTTCTCCTCCCCGCCGCACCTGTACACACACATCAATGTTCAGTTTTGTCTTTCCTTATCCCTCACCTTCATTCCCCTCCGCCTTTGCAACTATAATTCTAGGACCTGCTTTTTTCATGAAAAGAAACCCCTTTTCTAGTTCTCAGCCTGTTTTCCTATTGTTTCTCTTCTTCCTGGTCTTCATTTATGTCCTCTCAAACCATAAAGTCTGGATGGTCAATTTTGTTCTCTTTACAGCTTTTCCCAACATTGTTATTCTTCCATCTTCTTTTTACCCCCCTTCTTTTAAATCTCTGCTACTTTGAAGTTTTTGTCTTTTGCCTGAATAGCCTTTTGTTAATCTTCACTGTTACCATCTACTGAACAGCCTCACAGTCATTTTTCCTTATTCATTAAAGTCAGACAATCTGCTTACAGTTTTCTTTCACGTTCTTCGCTCTTAATGATCATAGCTTATTTGTGCATTGATGTGAAAAAACCCAGTTAAGTCTAACACCCTAGACTTTCAGTTCCATGACCACCTCATTTCTCATCAGCAATTCACTGCAATCCCATCTCTTTCAAAATAAAAAAATGTACACATCCCTTGGTGACCACAGCCACCTAGTTGTACTTCTCACATTGTGACCTTTTCTTGATGTGTGGATCCCTCTCATTTTCCCAGTGTATTAGCACTCTTCCTCTGCCTTTTTGTAGAGTTCATGATGTATAGTTTCAGTAGTCTTCCCCCGCACCACTTTGCCTTGTTTATCTGCTTTGTCCTTGTTCTGCCTACTTTGTGATTAATACCAAAGGTGGATTGAGATCACTATAAATTCATTAGCTAGACCCTCAGTACCTCAATTTATGTTCCATTCTTTCTCTTTTTTGCAACAATTACTAAAAACATTATTTGCATCAACCATCATTTGCTTTCTTTATTCAATAAAGAAAGTAAATAACTATATCATGGAGAAAATGAAAGCCATATTAGGAATTTTCATCTTTCAGCTGCCTTCTATTACAATAAAAGAGCCTGTCTACTTGTGCTTTGTATCTCATCCTTTTTTACCTTCTCAGGAATTCTAAAATTTCTAAAATGATCTTTTGTCTTAATATATTATTCCACCAGCCCCTTTCAGCTTTCCATCTGCTGATCCCACATCCCTCTTTTGCTACCATTTGACCACATTCCTCCAGTTCCAGCTGAACTTTTTAAAAGCCATTGTACAGACTTATGATTTATCTAAATTATTCTTGAGGCCAGATTCGATTCAGAATTTTGGGATTTAGAAAAGCAGTAACATGTACATACCTCCTAAAATGTGGTGACTGCGTTAGGGGAAGAGGCAAGACCCTGTAATCATTACACTGCTCTTTCTGTACTGAAATGCATAACTTTTCACTTTAAGTAGGGTAAATAAGGGTTTAGATATAGCCACATGTCTGGTTTTGCTTTCAAATAAGTTATATATAAAAATTTTTTTGAGAGCTTTTACATTCTTAAGTTATAGATAAGAGGTTATAGACATGTACTTGATGTCTGTTTTCTTACCATATATATTTTTTTAATCCATTCTGGCTTCTATATCCCTCTTTCCCAGTGACTCTTGCTAATAACTCTACCAGTGACCTCAGGGGTCATAACACCAATGAGTGTTTCTAGTCCTTATCTCACTTGACAAAACAGCAGCCTCAAATACCAGTGATGCCAACTCCATCTAGCACTTCCCTTGGCTTCTTCAGCACCACCTTAACCGGCTCTCTCCTTTTGCTATTTTGTAGGTTCATGGCCGCTTTTGTCTTCTTTCAGTTGAAAATTGAATTATTCTAAGACTTTCCCTTATTCTGTATTCACTCTATTTGTGATCTCAGTATGTCTGTACATTTCAACTAATTGTGAGCTGATGAGTCACAAATACATGATCCAGCTCAGGCCTCTCCATTGAGTTTGATCTTTTGTTCTGTCTGCCACCCCCTCTCTCCTCCTCCTACTTGTTTACATCATTTTGGTGGCTTCCAAATTCTGTTCACTCTAACATTAGAATCTTTGGTTTACCTTGAAGTCCTGCATCACCTGGCTACTGTTCCTCCTCTGAGCTTCATTTGACTATGCTTCCCTCCCCCTCTGCTTTTGCTCCCTCAAAAAACATGATGCCTCCTACAATGGGGCCATTTTACAAGCTACTTTCTCTCTTTGCTTTTGCTTTTGCTTTCTATGTAGTTAATTCCTACTCATTTTTTACATATTTTCTCAATTCTCACTTTTCTAAGTATTCTGTTTATCTTCTTATCTATGACAGTAATGCAGCTATAACACTAATAAAAGAATTTTTTTTTTACTTTTCTTTTTGTAATGTATTTTACCCAGGATGCTACAAGCTCTCTGAGCATAAATAATATGTCTGCTTTTGTTCATAGTGCTTCTGTGTGGGATAATGTGTGGGATATTGTAAGAAGATAGCAAATATTCTGAATCAACTATCATTATCTTTTTTAATTTAATTTTAATGTTATTGAGGCTACATTGGTTTATAACACTGTATGTGATACAGAGGTATAGGATCACATGTCTTCAGTTGTATGTTCACCACACCACATCCACCATTTTCTAATTTTCAAAAATAATTGATATATATGTGTACATGCACGCGTGTACACACGAGTGTAGCATATATAGTCAGTAGTTTAATGTGGAATACATGCATATATATTTTTAAAAAGATCAAGTGTGTTAAAGTCTTACTTTGATGTGGTGCATAATTATCCTCCGTGTTCTTAATAATTCCTTTTTTCTACAGACTATTTCCCTTAAGTCTAACATTTTGTGCAAGGAAAACATATGCAGTGTTATAGCAAAAATCAACAGACTCTGAATTTTCTCATTAGTTTATAGATATCATAGGATTAAAAATAGTTTAGCCATCTGCTAACTGACCAGACAATTTTAGTAGTGTGAAAGGGCGTGGTAGGAGAGGGAGATACAGGATCTAGGTATAATGTCAGAACAAACTCAGTGTAGAAACCACTTCGTGACCTCTTAATACTGAAACTTAAGAGTCAGTTCAAAATTAGGAAAAGATTTGGTGGGGGTTAAGCATAGCAGAGTCCTGACAATAGGGGATTTCCCAGACTAGGGGACAGGAGGATTTTAGTATTTTAAAATTTCACTGAATTTTTTTAGAGGAAAGAATGTTTTTATACAGACATGAATTCTGTGAAATATAATTGTAACATGTATTTATACAATACACATGTCTAAAAAATCACTTAATTAATTATCTTTTTACATTTTATTCTTTATCTAGGAAAATCAATAGATTGCCAGTCATCTCGAAGTGAATCTGAAATTGTGCCAAAAGTTGCTAAAATGACTGTTTCCGGAAAGAAGCAAACTATGGGATTTGAAGTGCCTGGGTAAGGGTTTTAACCCCTCTTCCTCCTCTTTTTTTTTTTTTTTTTTTAATTCAGTGTTGTCTACTATGCCATAAGAAAAAGTATCTATTTCAGTTTTGCATAAATTTATTATTAGCATTGAAGGATCACAGGCCCTCTGTATGATGTTCTATAAAGTGAAAGGGTAAGAGACCAGACTTTATTCTAGACTTATCACTGTATATACTTGATCTGTCTCACTGTCAAATTCATCTTATAAGTTAAATAATTTACAGCTACTTGAATATAAAAGACTATCTTGTAAAATCTAGCACTGAGAAATAAGGGATCCCTGTGCCACTAGATGGCGCAGGTAAACAGATTTTGGGAATTATTTGTAGTTTGTAAATTATGGAATCATTAGTTAAAAATTTTAGTTCTTGTCTGCATAAATAAATAAGTCTTTAAAAAATTTTGCTATTGTTAAATTTATATTTTCATATTGGTTAAAATGTATCATTATAACAAAGACATAAAATGTAAAATTAAACATCCCTAGAATTTCAAATATCTAATGAAAAATAATAATAAGTCATATGCCAGTAGCATTCATTTATTCTTTCTTATCACAGTCTCTAGAATTCTCCCAGGAGTTCTCAAAGACAAGGAAAGTGGATTGCTAGGGGCTTAATAGCACAGTTTGAAAACATTAATTTTTGACCTCATTAAAATTTTGCAAAATTTTCAATCATTCCCTCCTTCATCTACTACTTGTAAATTAGATATATTTGTCTGCTATTTATATAGATAAGAATCCTTTTGATCAGATATAAACAATTGAGGTTTTTTCCCAAACTTCAAGAAATGTAAATTCAAAGATCATGTTGTTTCTCCTTTGCAGCATTCTTCTATCTAAATTTATGTAAGTATTATGAGCCTTGATTAGGAAGAATCTTAGTGATCACCTAGTTTAATTTTGGAATTTTATAAAAGCAAGATTTTATTCACTAGATTTCAAATTCAGGAAGAAAAGAACTTATGTAGGATATAATAGACCTTAGTATATGTTACAGACATGATTGGATGAATGAAAAGTTAATTTTTTTACTTTGGGTAATTTTAGCTGATTAAAGTAATTTTGAATCTGATTTAGTCACGGAAAGTTTGATGTATGTTTATTCTCTCTGAATTAGGGTTGGGTTATCAGAATCATAATTACCTTTTTAATTATTATTTCTTCAATGCCATTTAATCTCATTATGTGATATTTTCATTGAGAAAGGAAAATAAAATAAATAGAATATACGATTCCTTGTTCTAAGCATTTTATTCTCAATACAAAAATAATTCAGAAATATTAGAAAGCAACATGCAAATAAGTCCAAATTAATATGTTAGAAGTAAATGCATAGTTATCTATAAGATTAATTATAAAAAATGAATAATAAATCACCAAGAAATAAAAATAAATACTAAATACAAGTAAATGATTCTTTTTTTTTTTTTTTTAAAGATTTATTTATTTATTTATACAAGCACTGGGTACACTCAGAAGTGCAGGAGGGTAAGAGAATTCACCAGAGCCAGAGCAGGGAGCAGAACAGGCAGATGGACGAAGTACACTGCTGAGGGGAGCAGCGGGCGGCAGGAGAGGTCTGCGCCCCATGTGGGACCCTCACCCGGTGGCCGGGGATCGAACTGGTGCTGCAGAGGCTGCGGGCAGCTTCACAACCCAGCGTTCAACCGCTGCGCCACTGGGGAGGCCCAAGTAAATGATTCTTGAAAACTAATCTCCGTACTTTGTAAGTGCAATGTGCAATGTAAGCTTTTCCCAATCTTACAAGGCTATGCATGATTCATGAGGACAGGGGTCATGAATGTCCATGTTCCTTTCATGTTTAGATATTTATTGAGCAGACCTTGGGGAAATGCATTTTTTTTGTTTTAAAAATAAACTTGGAAATAGTATAGAAGCTTTTTTTTTAAAAAAAAGCAGAAACAGCTTATGAGTTGATATTTTGATGTGTTCCTTAGAAATTGAAGTCATTGGCAAGTGAAGGTCTGTAGGTGAAGATTGAGATACGCAGAAATGCATAATATTGCTTAAGGACCAAGCTTTATTTGATTAAGTACTTTCACTGAATTTTGGGGGGGAATTTATATTCTGATATCATCTCAAGAAAGCACAGAGAAACGTAAGGGAACTTAAGGGAGTCAGGATTTCAGTATCATAGATTTCTTGACAACGTAATTCCCAGTGGCATCTTACAAAAAAGATGATAATACTTTGCTAGAAAAAGCTGAAATAACAAATGTTTTTTTCACTAATGTTGAAAATAGTAAATACCTCTCCAGAAATTTTGTGTAAGTAAAAATGGCTAGAACCTTGCATAGAGAACACTCTGTTTAACCTCTTAAATCTCAATCATTAGCTTCCACTCTCAGGTAACCCAAGAAGATTCAACCTTTAGATTCATGTAAAATTGTTCCCACTGTTGGAAAGACTATAGTCATTTTGTAATACCAGATAAGTCTACAAAATTATATCAAAAAGCTCTTGAGAGAGCATTTAACCATCTTACTTCCTCTTTCATACCAGTATAGTACTAAACCCAGAATGGACATTTTTGTTATTTTTAAAATAAAACTGTATTAACTTACCACTCATTTATAGTATTATGTAAGTTTTGGGAGTACAGCTTCACACCTCAATATGTACATATGTATACCTTACATTGTCCACTACAAAGGTCCTAGTCAAACTATCGTATTGACCCTCCCTGTACTCCTTCCTCTCACCCAGTCCTCTACTCCTTCCCCTCTGGTAACAACCATATTTTCACACAGTTTGTGAGTTATTTCTGTTGTGTTCTCTTTGTTTATTTGCTTCATTATTTATATTCCACAAATAAGAGAAACCATCTGGTAATTGTTTTTTACTTTCTGATTTCTGTAGCATAATCTCAAGTTCTATACATTTTGTTGCAAAAGGAAAAATTTCTTTTTTATAACTAATACTATCCCATTGAGTAGATATACTGCAACTTCTTTATTCAGTCATCTGCCAATGGGCATTTAGTTTGTTTCTATGTCTTGGTTATTGTGAATAATGCTGCTATGTTTTCATATTCCTTGGATAAGTTATTAGGAATGGTATTGCTGGATCATACAGTATTTCTATTTTCAGTCTTTTAAGGAATCTTCATTTTATTTTCCATAGCTGCACCAATTAAATGTAAAGAGAGCTCTTTTTCTCTGCACCTTTGCCAACACATGTTGTTTCTAGTATTTTTGATGTAGACCATTCACAGTGGTGTGAGGTGTTATCTCATTGTGGTTTTGATTTGCATTTCCCTAATAATAAATCAAGTCGAGCACTTTTTCATGTGCACTTTGGCTTTTACTGTGTCTTTCAACAAGTTGTATTCAAACTTTCTGTCTACTTTTTTGAGTGGTGTGTTTGTTTTTTGGTTGTTGTTGTGCATGAGTTCTTTATGTACTTTGGATATTTAGCCCCTTGTCAGAGGTATGATATTAAAATATCTCCCATTGAATAGGCTACCTTTTCATTTTTTTGGTGGTTTCTTTTACTCTACAAAAACTTTTTATCTTGATGCAGTCCCATTTATTTATCTTTGCTTTTGTTTTCTTTGACATTGGAGTCCAGTCCCCAAAAGATATTTCGGTGGTTGATGTCCAGGAGTATATTGTTTATGTGGTCTGAGTATTTTGTTCTCAGATTTTATAGCTAAGTCTTTAATTCAGTTTGAGTTAATTTTTGTGTATGGTGTTAAATAGTGATCTAGTTTCATTTTTATGCATGTGACTGTTCAGATGTACCAGCACCATTTGCTGAAGAGGCTTTCCTTTCTCCATTGTATGATCTTGTTTCCTTTGTCATAAATTAACTGGCCATATATGTATGGGCTTATTTCTTGCCTCTCAACTCTATTCCATTGGTCTCTGTGTTCCCCCGCCCCCCAATACCATACTATTTTAGCTTTGGTTGCTTTTAGCATAGTCTGAATTCAGAAAGCATGATATAGAATGATCATTTTTAGACCTCATCATGGAGATTGTAAAACATTTAACAGTGCAGAAGTTTTTATTAAGTACAGACTTTCATAGGATACTTATCTAAATGCTTTGATTCCTTTCTTTTCATACTATAAAATTTATTGAACTAGTTCATCATTTTCCTAAGATTTACTTTAAAAGTTATAATGAAAGTGAGAGAAAAGCAAACCTTTGATGTGCTAAATTGTAAACGAAATGATCAAGTTAAACTCATTTTTTGTGAAGCCCTTCCTAGACTAAGCAGTCCCTCCTGTGGACTTACTGGATTGGTGGGTGAGTTGGTTTCACTCATTCTGTGAACTGGATTGTTCTGTTTCTATTTTCCACATTAGAATTAGTGTAAGTTTTCCTTGAAGAAGAGATTCTATAGCTAAAAACTAACATTTGAAGTAAGAGCTTATGACTTCTCTCACATCTGTCTGGTCATTCTGATTGAATACTTTGATTGTCATTAGTAGTATTTTGTTTTAACTCCACCAGATGCAGATGCAGATGCAGATGCAGATGCAGAGTTGTCATGTTTTGGGTTTAGAACTAGCTGTAGTTATTCAGGTAAATATTTGCAAATTAGAGCTTAAGCTTGATTTCATTTAATTTAGCCTGTTGCAATCCTTTGAAAAATAGGAACATTTTTTCACATATTAATTTTCCCCCATATTTAATTTCTCACATATTAATTTCTCCACCAAAATTAGTGGAGATTTGCAGAATTAAAATAGAAACGGATCTGAGCTTTTTAATGAAATTGCAAAGATAACTAATATGATTTTTTTTTTTCCTGAGGATTAGGATGAAGTGTCAGTGTTGAGCATGTAAAAAGGCACTGAAAAGGAAAAACTCATCAGTTTTTTGTAGCAATGGGCAAGAAGAAAATAGATATATGGTACCTGTACATTTCCATTATGCTGCAATTTTAAGTGATTTTTTTTTTTTTAAAAGATTTATTTATTTATTTATACAAGCACTGGGTACAGTCAGAAGCGCGGGAGGGTGAGAGAATTCACCAGAGCCAGAGGGGGGAGCAGAGCAGGCAGAAGGACCGAAGTACACTGCTGAGGGGAGCAGCGGGCGGCAGGAGAGGTCTGCGCGCCATGTGGGACCCTCCTTTGGTGGCCGGGGAGCAGCCGGGGATCGAACCGGCACTGCAGAGGCTGCGGGCAGCTTCGCAACCCAGCGCTCAACCGCTGTGCCACCTGGGAGGCCCTAAGTGATTTTTTTTTTAAATAAAGTCTTCTCTGTATGTAGTTCTTCTAGCTCCACAATGAGTTGGATACACTCACTTTAGTTCTTAACTTACATATAACCTGCCTTTTGCCCTAATTCCATTATATGTAGTTAAAGAGTTAATGAAGAGCTAAGATCAACGTTTGTTTGGGGAGGTTATCTTTAATGTTAAAAAGAGAATATATTATGTGGTCCTGTTTTCTGCTCTATGTGAGTCCCTCACTCAATTCTAAGTTTTGGGGAATAATAAATAACTTTTTCTTTTCTATATCCTCTTCTCAACACCATTGACTGGTTTATTTTGTAGTTGTTAGTAAATCAAGCATCCTTTGATTTAGCTATTGGAGGCCCTTTGTCAAAAGTATTTAGAAAAATGACGACATTTATAGATATCTCCCTTAAGGATAGTATTTGACAGATAATGTCCTGTCTTTGTCTTGTTAAAAGAATGAGTTAGTGATAGAACATTTTAATACTAATTTATCTCTAGGAACACATTTACTTACCAATTTTTTTTTATAAGATAATCTGCTTTATGCCACTTGTTTTGATAGGATTATATGGGCTTAGGCTTGAATTTCAGTTATTTTGCAGAGTATTTTCTTCTTATCTTAGTGTTTGGTAGACTCTTTCTTCTGGGGTCTTCAAAGTCTGTATTTGTGTGGTTAGGGTTAATTATCATTTCCACCTTAACAGACTCTAGCCACTTAGCAGAGATCATTTTTGGTCTGCATATATAAGGAATGCCCTTTTGACATTATAAGATGTCAGTAGAGTTGATTTAAACACTTTTTTCCTATCTCTGCTTTCTGTAGAGTAACTGCTGAAGAAAATGGTCATAGTTTCCACACACCTAACAAAGGACATCCTAGTGAAGATACCGGCATTACTTCTGATATTCTTGAGACTGTTTCTAAACCAGCTCTTTCATCCCACACCATTCAAGCCTCAGAAGAGCAGAGTACAACACCAACGCCAGTGAAAAAGTCTAGCAAGCTGAGGCAGCAAATAGATGTCAAAGCAGAACTGGAGAAGCGGCAAGGAGGGAAGCAGCTCCTCAACTTAGTGGTCATTGGTAATGCCCTTTGCTGCTCTGGATTGTCAGTCAACTCTGCTTAAGCCTGACAACTTTTCTGGTGGCAACGCAGAAACTCTTGTTCCACTCTGAGTTTCTGTATAAGCGTAATGGACATAAAGCAAGAAGGCATTGTGCTAATGCTTCCTAGTCACCCTGGGTGAAATAATGCCAAGTTAACCAAGGAGATTGTTAGACTTCGTTGTGGCATTTTCACTTTGTGGACATTTTGAAAATAGCATGCCTTATTGGCAATTTTAATTTCCAAAATCAAGGAAATTTTGCCCTTTTTCTAAACAGATTTGCTCTATTTTTCATCACTTGGATGTTTTAAATATCATTGCATTAAAAATTGGTATTACTTTAAACCCTGACATGAACTATTGAGTTACATATTCATGCAATCCCTCAATGTGAACAACAGCTGGAAAATGTACCTAGTATTAATCCTGAATCAATTTTCCTTAGGTCATGTTGATGCTGGGAAAAGTACTCTGATGGGCCATATGCTTTATCTTCTGGGTAATGTAAACAAAAGAACTATGCATAAGTATGAACAAGAGTCTAAAAAGGCTGGCAAGGCTTCGTTTGCATATGCATGGGTCTTGGATGAGACTGGCGAAGAAAGGGAAAGGTAGTCACTATATTTCAAAACTTTCAGTATGAAATGATATATAGTCTGAAATAAATATGTAATATGTGTTGAATATGTATGAAACATACCATAAACTATAATTTTAAACATTGCTTTTAGAAAAAAGCTTTTATTATCAAGGTTATATTTTTATTGTCATTCTTATTGCAATCTACATGTTTTTTACTCTTCCAAAATCTGTGATTTTGGTTTTGAAAAATGTTTATCAGAAAACTTAAACACACAGGAAAAATAAACCACTTAAAATCCCCTACTAATTATTCTATGGGAGAATTTTCCGTTTTCATTTCCCTAAGTATGTATCATATTATTTTGATTTTGAATTGAAATTATGAGTAAGATATTTGTATCAGGTATTTATATATAAATTATGAGTAAGATATTTATAAGAAAGGTAACTTTTTGGTAGTTAACTCTTATGTTTAGAGTCAAAATGACCGGTAAATCCAAATTACCAAACTTAATTCATTTTTATATCTTTCTGTACTATGTTTTAATGACAGAGTCAACAAAGAAGTAATTAAACCTTTTTCCCACCATGTAAATTGAATCTAGTCAGTTATGCCTCCTGTATCTGTTGCCATGTTCAATGCTAATTTGGGGGTGATCCTAGTAGTAGAGTGTAGCTAGCTACTCTTACGCCTTGGCTAAAGAACAGCACTTCTTCTGAAGTTTTAGAGTGGTGATATATATCATATTAGAAGTGTTCTGGATGGGAAAGCCCATGGCACCTTTGTCAGGAAAGAAAAAGGATACCTTAATAATTTAGTCAAATTACAAATATATCCACTGCATCAAAATAATGCCTCTAATAATGACTCTGAAGATTCTGAAGCCCTCTGAAACTCCTTCTAAATCAACAAAGAAATTATGTATTCCCTGAGGTCTTCATTCTGAATATGATTAGAGAATATATTTGGATTTTCATACTTTTTTTATATATGTATGTTTATTTTCTTGGAGTTTTGGATAATCTACATTGATATATGAGGTAATTCTTAATCGAGGAGGTTACAATATGCCTTACCTCTTCTGATAAATGGAAATTTATATCATAGTGGTTTTGTTTTTGTTATAGGTCCCTTTTTTATTCTGTATAGTATCACAAGCTTGTTTTCTACCCTAATAAGATAATTTGGACATTTGCAAATTTTTTGAAACTAGTAATTGGATAACAGTGGAATTTTTATATATCAATATTAGAAAACTAATTTCCTTCTATCAGTTTACCAAGCGAATTATTAAAATGTATACCTTTTTAATTTTCTTTGTTTTATATATTAAGTAGGTAATGAGATTGTGAGAGGTATAAGTAGAATGGCTTGTTTTACTTAATATGTGAGTGGAGCTGGCAAGTGAACTATAGTCTTAGTCCTAAAATAATCAATTTCAGTAGGTTATTTTTGGTGCTGCTAGTTCTCTGTTGCTTAGCATGATGAATTTTTTATAATATTCCTTCATTCTATAAATAGCAGAAACTTCCAGATGCATAATGGAAGTTTTAACTTACCACTAGCATTTTCCTTAATAGCTTTTCAAAAATATGTGTTTATTCCACTGTTTTAAGTATTTGTAAATCCTCTGTCTTGCTTGTTTGTTGTATGGAAATTGATAAAGTGAGTGACACTTTCATATCTTTAGGGTTATACAAACTAGACTAGAATTGGATCAAAAGAGTAAGCTCTGATCAAAGCAGACTAGGAAAGAGTTCTGAATAATTCTGGATCCACTTTTGAAGGCAATTATTTGGGGATCATTAAAGAAAATTAAGTTTTGTTTTAGCAAACTCAAATGGCCCATGGTTTCAGATTAAACTAGATTGACTTCACTAAGGAGACCCACAGTTGTTTTACTGCTAGGGTAAACACATAGTGTATCATTGTTATTATTAGGACACAATGGGAAACAGAGTGCTTTGTCTTTACTCTGGGCTATCATGGACAAATCAGAACGAATAATTACCTAGATTTTGTTCACCTGATTTCTGCTTCTAAATTCTTATAGTCTAGGCTCATACAGCAGTACTCTTGCCTAGGCTTTCTTATAACCTGAAACTACATTTTATGACTGAGAAGAGACCACTGCAGATCTGTTGTGAAGAATGAAATGGGATATAAAATGAACTACCATTCAACTTTCTCACGTTTTAAAAAACTGAGCATTTACTTTGATTTCTCCCTTTTGCTTTCTAAATCTGAAACATACTGACCAACATTACAAGTGAAATTTTTGTAAGTTTATTTCTATAATTAGTAAAGCATAAGATGAGGATAGTTGCCATTCTTCATTTTATCTCTTTTCATGTGAAATATTTGCTGTTCCCTCTTCCAAATATTACCCTTATATCTTCCTTCACAATCTGTACTGATTCTTACCAAAAAAAAGGAAATGGAAAACTTCCATTATTTTGATTAAGCTCTTGCTACATATATAACCTTGTTTTAAAGCCATGTGGATATATTTCTATTACAGCAGAAATTCCAGCCCCAATTGATCACTAAATATTGAAAATAATAGTCTATATAATAAAATTACCATTGTTACTTAAGAATTTAGACTATCATTTAGCTTATATTATTAAATAATTCGATAATTATTCAGTGGAGTCTAACTATTTTATTTTTTCTTTAAGGGGAGTAACAATGGATGTTGGCATGACAAAGTTTGAGACCACAACCAAAGTTATTACATTAATGGATGCTCCAGGCCATAAGGATTTCATCCCAAATATGATTACAGGAGCAGCTCAGGTATCAGATATTTCCTTAACTATAGTTCATTGAGTGTATATAAAATTTCCTGATGCTGAGGTTGTAATTCCAGGATTTTAACCCTTTAATTTTTTAAATGAAAAATGTATACTTTTTAAAATTTAGAAAAGAAGAGGAATGTTTTATTTTTATGTTCTCTTTTTTCTGCACTTTATAAAGCATTTTCTAATTATTTACAAAGAAGCAAATGTATAGAAGTAAAATTTACAGTAAAAATTTATAATTTATAATAAAAATATTGATAAAGTAATTGATGAGGTACAACTTTATTTTTCATCAGACTTTTTACTATATTTATATTCAAGTCCTATATGTATTTTTAAAGAGCTAATATATGCAGGTAATGAAGCTTGGAAGTTTTCTCCTGAGGCTTTTCTACTTCTTTGTACAATTAAAAAACAATTATAGTTTGTAAACGTACACAGTTCATAATAAGAACACTGAAAAATATCAAAGATAGCCACTTTAAATAATTAAAACAAAAATAGCTCTGCACATGTACAACATTGGTTTCTTTTATTATAAGTGATTGGAAAATGTGGGGAGTTCAAATATTTGCCTGTGTTACTTGGCAAAAGCTGTTGAGCATTTTCTGAGTCATTCTGCTCATTAGAGGGGACTGTTAATGTGAACATTTGACAATCTAAAAAGGATATTATTTAAGTAGATATATTTGAGGATACCTGAGGAAATATTCTATATTAGAATGCATAATTTCAGAATATTAATTAAGGGTGTATGGATTAAATGAGATAATGAAGACTAAAACTAATAGTTTCTATTAATTGAATACCTAATACGGGACAGTGACTATTTTTGGTATGCATTTAGTGTAATCCTATAGATTAAATCCTATAATCTGATTTTAAATTAGTATACTTCTCATTGCATTTACCAAGTGGTACAAAATTTTTTTTCCTTTATGACTGTGTCTTTGATATGTGAGTCTGTGTCTGTGTCAGTTAATACTTATTGAATGCTAGCTATGTGCCAGGTCCTATGGGCAACCTGGGATATGATGAACTGCAAAGTACATTTTGATAGTTTAACGCAAGTACCAGAATAAACAGTTATGTAAAATGTTTTTGAATTTTGGAATCTTTCAGAGTCTATAATAACTATAAATTCCTTTCCAAACTCCTTTTGTAATTAGAGTAGGAAAGGATTTTAGAAATTATCTAATTGAATTCCATTACGTGACAAATGTTAAACATACTGGCTTAAAATCAAAACTACCATGAGATACCATCTTACACCAGTGAGAATGGCACATATTAAAAAAACTAGTAACAACAAATGTTGGCGAGGTTGTGGAGAAAAAGGAACTCTCCTGCATTGCTGGTAGGAGTGCAAACTGGTCCAACCACTATGGAGAGCTGTGTGGAGATTTCTTGACCTACTAAACATAGAGCTTCCATATGATCCAGCAATTCCACTCTTAGGTATTTACCCAAAGGATACAGAAACATTAATTCCAAAGGGCACCTGCATCCCTATGTTTATAGCAGCACTATTTACAATAGCTAAGCTATGGAAACAACCCAAATGCCCAAAAATAGATGACTGGATCAAGAAGATGTGGTACATATACACAATGGAATATTACTCAGCAATCAAAAAAAGATAAACACATGCAGTTTGCGGCAACATGCATAGAGCTAGAAGGGATCATGCTCAGTGAAATAAATCAGAAAGAAAAAGAAAAATACCAGATGGTCTCACTCATAGCAGGAATTTAGAAAACCTAAATAAGAGACCAGGAAAAAGACTAATCAATACAAAGTAAAAATCAAAATCAGCAAGCAACTATAAACCAGAGACACACTATGGGTGGGGGGGAAGGAGGGATGAGGAGAGGAAGGACTAGGGTCAAAATAAGGGGGGTGCAATTGTATGGGGAATATAACCAAAATGAAAATGCATACATTGTGCAAAAATGAAAACTGATGTAAGAATTATATAAAATAAAATATTAATTATAAAAAAAACCCCAACATACTGGCTTCGCCAGTGTGCAAAATAATGAGTTAGGCTTTTGCGGGCACCAAGAAGCATACAGGGCATACTACCTCTCCTCAAGGAAATCACAGTGTAGGAAGATAAGACATGTAAAGAAAGGTTTACAAAAATACACAAGAAGATGCACATAGTATATATGATAAGGAGAGATCACTTTATGTTACATAAGAGACTGCCTTAAAAATGGCAGAATTTGAGCTTCCAAAGACAAGCTCTTTGCATAGAAAGAATATTTATAGAGAAATTGCCTGATAATTTTTTGGAGATAATAATAGTAATAGGAATAATGTTGATGGAGTTAGTATCTTAATACCACTTCAGTGAATTTTAAATTTAATCTAAGAACGAAACTATAACTTGACAGGCATTAGCAAAACCTGATGAAAAAGAGATTTGTAATTATTGAGCCTAGGATTTGCAAAGTCAGGGCTGAGTGCTTTATAAACTATGTTTACATCCCACTGTCTCTGTGAAATAGGTATATTGACACTGAAAAAGATTAGACAACTTGCGTGAGCTGTGAGACCTGTTAATGACAACATTGGAGTGAAAGAATCAATTTTCAAATTGATTGCTCCAGTTTGTGCTCTTAACTAAGAATTCTTGATCAGAAGAACTGAATTTCATTGAAGAAATTAGAATTCAATATTATAAATAAGACAGATTGGAAATGAATTTTGTAGTTAAGGGCAGAAGTAAAGAAGGGTAGTATTTGTGTAAGGATAAAAGGAAAGGAAAATAGAGTGTAAATTGCCCCACCAGACAAAGTGTATGGATGGGATGCACTTTTTTTTTTTATAGATTTATTTATTCTTGCATGCAGGAGCTGGGGTACAGACCAGAGAAGCGGGGTGGGTGGGGGGGGATGAGAGGATTCACCAGAGACAGAGCGGGGAGCAGAACAGGCAGATGGACCAAAAGTACTGCTGAGGGGAGTAGTGGGCCAGACAGGAGAGGCCTGCCATGCCATGTGATTTTCTCCCTGGCTGGGCCAGGAATCGTACTGCACTGCAGAGGCTGTGGACAGCTCCATAGTGCTGCTCTCAACCTGATGCGCCCCCTGGGAGGCCCTAAATTACTTTTTGAAATATGTTCTATGCATACTTTTCTAACAGATTCTGTAAATAGGAGATGGTAAAGGGAGTGGGGGGCGTCAGGGGAGGGAGTTACAATGGGCCCGGATGGGATGCATTTCTAATTTAAGTTTAAAGTTCTGTTCAAAGTATATGATAAATTCTTGACTTTATGATCATTTTATTTCTCATTATCTGAAGATTATATGATAAGTGAATTTTTTTAAAAATTGGCACGAACATAAAGTGCTGTTAAAGAAACAACTAACTGAAAAGCTGTTGTGGACGCTGTTCTGACCTAAAGGCCCAATCACTTAATGATTTGGATGGAATGTAAGAAATAGGACCCTTGAGAGGTGATTATCATGTAACAGTCTGAAATAACTAAAGAGGAGAATGCCAGATTTAGTCATAGCCTGGATTACAGAAGAGCAGATTTCCATGAGAACAGGTATCCATGCAAGGCAAAAACTATAAAAGGGGAAAATGAATGAGTATTCCTTTAAAACATGTCCTGACAGTGCACTGGCAGACATAACTGATGTGAATGAAAATGGAGGAACATCTGTAGTGGCACAGACTGTTTACTACAAATTTTCAGAGTCTGCATTCACATGATGCAAATGGAGTCACATGGAGAAATGCCAACACAAGAAAAAACGGGAGCCTGAGAAACTAGTGTCAGTTAAAGAGGAAATTGAGCTAAGGCTCAGGTTAGCTTTTCTTCTTTTTATATAAATTGAGTATAAGAGGGAAATCAACTTGCATCTGATTCTCAAAATAGTCCTCAAAGATTAGGCAATTGTGTTATTCAACGTTTTTCTTTCAGAGGCTGTAGAGGGTGAATGTGCTACTTTTTGATGATTCATTTATTTAGTTTTTTATTATAAATAAGACTTGTGACAAATGTCTTTATAGCTCCTTAATTAATTTCTCTAGGATAAATTCCTATAATAGCGTTGATGGATGCAAAATATACACCTTTTTAAGGCTCTTGAAACTGTGAAATGTCCTCCAGAAAGGCCGTGTGTTTAGGGGCCTCCCTGGTGGCTCAAGGGGTTAAGAGGCAACATATGAAGCTGTCTGCGCAGCCTCTGCAGCACAAGTTCAATCCCTGGCCGGCCAGGGAGCAAACCACATAGCGCAGTAGACATTTCCTGACTCGCCCACTGCACCCCTTAGAAGTGTACTTTGGTCAATCTGCCTGTTCTGTTCCCCACTCTGTCTCTGGTGGAATCCTCTCGCCCCCCACATCTCTGGCCTGTACCCCAGCTCTTGTATGCATAAATAAATAAATCTTTGGGGGAAAAAAAAGGCTGTGTGCTTACAGTGCCACAGGCAATGCTACTGTACCCCTTCCCTGTAGTCAATAATTCCTCTTTTAAATCCCTGCCATTGTGATTTGTAGAAATGGGAAAAGAGAGGAATCGGTCAATGTATCTCTCTTTTTTTTTTTTTAGATGTATTTATTCATGCATTCAAGAGCTGGGGTACAGGCCAGAGATGAGGGGGGTGAGAGGATTCACCAGAGACAGAGTGGGGAACAGAACAGGCAGACTGACTGAAATACACTGCTGAGGGGAGCAGCAAGCAGGACAAGAGAGGTGGGCTGCACCATTGGTTGCACCCTGGCCGGCCTGGTATTGGAGGACCTTGTCATTTTTTTTTTTTAATTTCATTTTTGGGGAGAGTTTCAATGAATTTGAATTTTTACATGTTTATTGGCCACATATTTCTTTAACAAATTGTCTGCTTACATTCTTCAACTGATTTTCTATAAAGTTATGTCTTTTCTGGTTTTTGGTAAAGATTTTATATTATGATTATAGCTTTTACCTTGTATGTTACAAATTCGCCCCTCTTGTATTTTAATTTAATTGCTATATAACTGAAAATAGGAATGTTTTATTGTTCTGGATGTCATTTTTGTGGCCTCATGTGCTTTTTTCAACTTTAAAATTGTATTTCTTCTATGTAGTTTTTTATTCAGCTTTGGTGTTTGGTGTCAGGTTTAAAATCTAACATGATAGAATAATCTTTCATTTGAATTAAAATGCTATGATGCATTTAGTTTTAATTCTTTTTTTCCTTCCTTAGGCAGATGTAGCTGTTTTAGTTGTAGATGCCAGCAGGGGAGAGTTTGAAGCTGGATTTGAAACTGGGGGGCAAACACGAGAACACGGCCTCTTGGTTCGTTCTCTCGGAGTTACACAGCTTGCAGTGGCTGTCAATAAAATGGATCAGGTATTTAAAGGCTTTATGAGAACTCATTTTAGATGCTAATTAAGATATTATTCTGCCATATAGATGATCTCAGATGTGACTAGTGTGCATTTTGTTAGTCATATTTTTCTGAGTTGCCATATTTGAAAAACATTCATGATACTTATTTTAAATAAATGAGAGTACTTTTTAAGCAAGAAGATACCTTCTCATTTTCAAAATGAATTTAAAAATCTTAAATTGTTTTTGTAAAATGTTTTGTAGTATGAGGAAAACCTGAGATAACCTATATTTGTAACTCCCATCCCCTCCCCGCCAAACATTTTTAGCTCTTTATTCTGTATATCCATCCAGTTTATTTTTACAGATAGAGATAAAAGTCTTTCATTATTGCATTGGGTTATAGTGTACTACCTGCTTTTTCAAAAAATTGAAAATTCTCGTGTGTGTTTCTAATATTTAGTAATTTTTGCATAAAAAAGTTGTTTTATGTCTTTATTCAAATCTGTTTAAAACATATAATTTATTCAAACAGTGTTCAAACTTTGGAACACTTCCAGTTTGTTTGTGTGTGTATAAGTTTAAAAATTATTTAATCTGTGGAAATTTCTGGGCCTAAGAGCATATACATTTTTAAGAGTTGCTATAGATAATCAAAATGCCTTTGAGAAAAGTTTTATTTAATTTCCTCATTTTAAAACTTTTTTCATATCAGTCTTTAAGCAAGTTTATTTATTAAACATCTTAACCCCTTTTCTTGTCTTTTGGTATTTTTCCCAATTTATTTTTCTTTTCATTTTGCTGATGGTATGTTTTTGACATATACTCAAATTTATAAATATTTCTGTTTGACTTACTTCTTTATATTTAGATATTTTTACCCTAGGATAGGCAACTTACTCTTTTCTTTTTGTTCTTTTATGGTATCATTACTATATATATTTTTTATTCCTACCTTTTAGTATGAAAATTTCAAATATAGAGAAAAGTTGATAGAATTTCATAGTTAGCAACTGTATTATACCCACTACTTAAGAGTGAACTTGTTCAGTCACACTTTTGTCTATTCATGTATCCACTCAATTTTAACATGATGTTCCAAGTAAGTTACAGACTTAATACAGCATGTGTATTGTTATCTAGGGTTTATATTATATATGCTTTTTTAGTCTGTTTGTTTTGGGACTCATTTATTTCATTTCAGCAGATAGTCCAAGCACAGTTTATTCACTTTTTTGAAATTTGAAATAACTTTTAGCATATATCAAAAAATTCTATATTATATTGGAGTTCGTTTCTAAGCTTTCTGTTATAGGTTACTTTACTTTTAGATCATGGTAATGGTAATACCTGATATTCTGAGTTTTAATATATTTCATACTTGATAGGTTTTATATTTACATTTTATAGCTTTATATTTTATTGCAGAAATTAAAATTTTATATATAGCATGGTCAGAAGCATAGTTTTAAAAATAAACTGAATCTTTATCAGGTTAATTGGCAACAAGAAAGATTTCAAGAGATTACTGGAAAGCTTGGGCACTTTCTTAAGCAAGCAGGTTTTAAGGTAAGATAAACTTTAAATTTATTTGGTTATTTTTCTTAAGTCTCATCTTACGGATTTGAGGGGAAAAGCTAATACTTTAGTAATTCTTTTCTTACTAGGTATGTTTATTTTTTTTCCCTCATATAATGTATGTATTTTCCCTCATATAATGTATATATTATATTCTTTGGATTATTGCACCTTAGAAAATTGTTTATATTGTATAGGTTGTCTTAATATAAGTAAATGACTTCCTCCACCTATTATATTAGCTGTCTAGGTTTAGGGAGGTCAGAGGAATGTAGAAACTAGTAGAAAGGAATTTTTCCAGCAAAAATGTGAAATATGACTGTTATCAGGAAAAATAGTTGAATTCTTTTGGAACAAATTTGTAAGTTGCAAAAAAATAAAATTAAAATAGCTGGGAATTGTTGGATCAGATAACTTCAGGGCTATAGTTCTAAAAATTCTATCACTTTTTAAAAATATAAATTCTATTACTTTTTAAAAAGTGTGTTGATGTTGCTCTTGCAACTTGGTGCAGTTATGGTAATGGTAAACACTATGACTTTTTAAAACAATGTTATATTAAGTTTCATATATTCAACCTTTTTTAATAGGAGAGTGATGTAGCATTTATCCCTACAAGTGGTTTAAGTGGTGAAAATCTAATCACAAGATCCCAATCAAGTGAACTCACAAAATGGTATAAAGGATTGTGTTTATTAGAACAAATTGGTAAGTATACTGTTTACTGATTTTAATACATTATCAACATGATATTATTTACTATTTAGCATTCTTTATGGTACTGTGGAAAGGCAAAGCATTTGTCGTCAAGAGAGCTAGGTTACGAGTTCGGAATCACATGTAATATTTAAACTAATACTTAGTTTTCCTTATTTAATTACTAAGACTCATGCCAACCTTGACTATCTTACAGATTCATGCTGATATTAAATGAGATAATGTGTGAAAACATTTTATAAACTGCAAAGTGTTATATGAATGTCTCTCAATTCGCTATTAGTATTTAGAAAAATACTATTTTCAAGGAGACATGGACTATAAAGGACACACTGGACAAGAGTGAAAAATTGCTTTCAAATTAAATCTTGCTTTTTACCATTTTTTTTCCAGATTCCTTTAAGCCCCCTCAAAGATCTATTGATAAACCTTTTAGATTATGTGTATCTGATGTTTTCAAAGGTAAGTGCTATCTCTGTATTGCTTCTTCCATTTGACTGCTGCCTTTCCATTCTTTCCTCACCTCTTTTCTGAGACAAATAATTATATTCCTGTCTTTATGCCAACCTAAGAATCATTGTTAAATTAATCCTAAAGTACACAGTTCTTTAATCCTAAATTAATTAATCATAATTAATCCTAAAGTACACATTTAAGTCTACCCAATCTTCAGTTTTCCCACCATCTTCCCAGCTCTTACTCATCTAACAGGTATAAAAAAACCTATCTCTTATCTTTCTAGCCTCATAATTTTTTTCTCCCATTAGAGTCCTTTAGTTTCTGTACTTCCAACCAATCTGGATTGTTTACTGTTCCTTAACCACATAGAATATTTATTGCTATTATATCTACCCAGGTTTTGCTCTTTGCTCTTGCCCATTTCAGACCCATCTGAAGTAGTCTGGGTCCAATCGGGAGACAGATAACACCCATAGCTGAAACAGAAAGTATAACAAAAAGAATTAGTAATATGAGAAAAAAGTGACTGAACTATAAGGAAATCTATAGGGAACTCTAGGACTAAGGAAGAGTATCTAAGGACAGACAAATTTAGAAGGGGTTAAGATCTTGTTGGAGAAGACATTAAATACTTAAGAGTGCATCTAACGTAACTATAAGACCCTACAGAAAATATGAAAACAGCAGAAAACTAAAAAATGGAAATGGAATATAACATATTAATAAATAATGGATTTGAGCAACAATAAAATCACTCCACACATACATATTCAGTCTCTCTGTATTCCCTGAATCCTCTCTTTGCATTTTTCATGTGTAGTATAATTGCATGCTGCCTATTTACTTCATGTAGATTGCGAACTTCTTGAGAGTAAGCACTCTCTCTTCTGTAGCTATTTTTTTCTATACCTGGCTCAATACCTACCACATAATACATGTTTAATAATCCCTTAGTGATGTTGAAATTTTTCATTATTGTTAATAGCTTCCAATATTTCCATAGTAGAGGAAATAGGATAATGCTTTGCAAAATACCTACTATCTATTTAAAATCTTTCAGTTAAGAATATTTGCTGACTCATGATTTCTTACCTCCTGTGCTCTCTACAGGCTGCTTCCTAATTGCTACCTGTACTGCTTCCCCCCATACATTCCCACTGAAGTGCCAAGTGACCCTTTGGTTGCCAAAGTCAGTACACATTTTTCAAATCCACCTTACTTCCATTTTACATGAAGTTGGTGCTAGTTCTGAGGCTGGTAGCCATGTTTACCTTGAAAATTTTCTCTTTTAGTTTCTATAACCCACTTTCTCTTGCTCCTCTCTACTTCTCTGACTTCTGTATGTTTTTTTCTTGGGCTCCTCTTTCTCTGGCTCTTAATGGGTGTTCTGTCGCCTCAGGCCTCTTTTTGCTCATGTTCCTTTTGAACAAATACCCTTGAACTCCTGCATTTTGATGCTTGCTTGCCAAGTTTGTATCTTCCACCCAAATATGTTGTGGTTCTTCAGATACATGTTCTAAGTGCTGCTATAGGAAGTGTCACCCAGAGTACCATTCTTAGAGAATTTGAATTGCTTGGTGCCCTCTGAAATGCATCTTCTCCACTTAAAATTCACCCAGGCTAAAGTGGATTTTGTTCCTTAATTTCTTGTCTCAGGTTGCTTCCTTTTGTCATCTCCTTCATCTGTCATACCTAATTTGTACTTTCTTGAGTTTATTCCCTTTCTGTAGTCAATACGTCATTTTAGTTCACCTCTCCCTGCTGTCAGAAATACCAATCTTGTCATTCCTCTGTTCATATTTCTTTACTAGTTCTCCTTGCTTAACTAAGGGTGAAAGTCAAGCCCTATGTATGATCTTTAAGTCTCCATTATCATTTGTCCTTTGCCCACCTCTGTCACCTCATGCTTGCCTTTTCTTTGTTATTCCACATGCTCTGCTCACATAAACAACACATATGCACATCCCATGTGCAGTTGCCACGGTGCCTGTGCACTTGCAGTTAACTGGGCCAGCAGTGCTTTGCTCCTTTCTCTCGCTCCAAAACACAGGCTCCTTGGTAACTCAGTCCTTCTCCTTCAAGTGCCAAGCCAAAGTGTAATCATTGCCCCCTATTATGAATTCTTCAGTGTGCTTTTTTCTGCTTTCACTATATATTATAAATTGCAGTTTATTTCAAGACAAAGTAAATGTTGTCCCTCTTCACAATTGTAAACTCCTTAGAGCTGGGACTTCTTAATTTCATCTCTTTATCCCCAGAGCTTAGCACAGTGCCTGGCACTTACTAAGTACTCATTAAATATTTGGGGGAAAAAAAAATAGAATGAATTCCCATGTTTCATAATATGAATACTTTATTTGTAGGAAAATCAAGAATAGATTGTAGTTTGCCATATTTAGTACCTTTGTTTAAAATTCTAAAATGAGCATTGCTCAATGTTTTTTGAACTACTAGTTTGGTATAACTACCAGGAAACTAAATAGAGCTAACATTATTAATCATCAGATAATACTTCTATATGAATCGTAAGATTTTGGCATTTTTTTACAGATCAAGGTTCTGGATTTTGTGTAACTGGTAAAATTGAAGCTGGTTATATCCAAACTGGTGACCGACTACTAGCAATGCCTCCTAATGAAACGTGTACTGCAAAAGGTACTCCTGAAAGATTCTTTTGTTAAACAGCACTTAAGTTGAGGCAGCAGATTTTTAAAGTAGTTTAGTTTTTAGCTCCAGAGTAAGTAACCTGTTACTGAAATTGTAACTGACTGTCAAAATGATACTAACTGTTAAAGATAAAAATGTGAAAACATTAAACGATTTTTTCTGACTATGTGTATGTATGTATACATATAACATTCTAACTATGGGAGCATTTTTTTCTTTGACACTGATCTGAGAAGCCTGGTTAAGATTTAACCAGATGTACAGACACCTGACTGGTATTTTTGAAATAGTACTCAGTAGCAGAAATTAAATCTAACCCCAACCTGGACTAAATAGTCAGTGACAAAGCAGACTGTATAGTCTGTTGTTTGGAGATAAGTATTTCACAATTACTATAAATTAACAGCTTCAGCTATCATTTTTAACTAAAAATATTTTACAAAGACCTTATTAAGAAAGTGAGATGCAAATGCAGAAATGCCTATTGTTGAAAGGAGAAACTGAATTGGTTCTAAGAGCCACAGATGTGTTTTTGCACATCAGTTTTGTATATTACTTTAATGGTGGCTGATATTTCTTTTTAGTCATTTGACTGTATACATATATACAGAATATATGTTATTCTTTTCTGAATTCTGTTTGGAAGTTTATATTTCTATATTTATCTTCATCTAGCTTCCAACTAAATTTCCAAATTAAGGAGAAAATTGAATATCTGCTTAATACTGCAAGTTAGTATTATTTGTAGTAATTATAAACAAAAGTATCTTACTGGGAATGTTAAAAAAAATTTTAAATTTCATTACTTTTTCTTCTGTTGCTCATATTTGTAGTTTATTTCCAGATTTGTACCCACTTGGGTGGTAAATAAGAATGTACATTTTGTTTGTATTACTTTGCTTACTCTGAAAGTTTATTTGTTAAAGTAATAAATTTATGAATATCTGTTTAGATAACAGATTAATTTTAGCTTAAACCTGAATAAGGGAATAAAAGCCAAAGTTATTTCCATTTGACCTTTTTCTTCTTGCTTACTTAGGGATCATGAAAATTCTGTTACATAAAAGTAATACGCACTTTTTAAAAAAGTATCATTTATAGTTTGCAAGTTCAAATCTCTGCTTTTGTTTTGTAAAGTGAGCGAGAACTTCAGTGCTTTTGAAATAATAATTACTGTGTCTATTGATGTTTTTTTGAGAGTGGGAATTTTTTTTTTTTACTATTATACATTAATTAAAACCACAGTCTGGAAATTATCATGGAACTTACTGATTGGCTCTTTTGGAACCTCCAAAATCACACTTTGATCACCTCTGAAAGTCCCACATTCTTTCCCTCTATCCTTCCTCCCTCTTTCCTACCAAAGAAACTCCAGCCAATTAGCTTTTTAATCCAATTAGCTTTTTAATCCAATGGCTCTTCAAGGATAAAGCCAGATCAGAAGTACCAGCTAGCAATATCTCACTCCTGGAAGCCCACACTTCTCATCCAACTTGTAGGTTTTCAGTCCTCAATTTCTGACCCTAGATTTTGTTTGATTTGCTTCAATTTAATGCACATTTCTATCTGAACACTTTAGGTGCTATAATGACTCACTAACCAGTAGTGTTCTAAAAGAGAGAACTGACTAAACCTATCACCAAGAAATGGAAATTCTTAAGTTTTCGCTTTATTAACATATCAAGTTCTGGAATGTTTGAAAAAGAATCTTTTTGTGTAACATCTATGCAGTAAAGAAGATCCTTAAGAAGAAAATATCAAATATGAGACAGTGTGACATGTTTTGGGGGAACAAAGATTTTATGTTGTATTTAGAAAACTTTATATTGTTAATTAACCATCTAATATGAAAGCTTTTCAAAATCTTAAGTCAAAGACAATCTCTAATATATGTAATTATCTATCCGTATTTCATAGCAGAAATCATAATCATAATCATTTTAAATGTACATTAAAGAAAACAAATTTAATTAGTTGAATATATAGCAAACATTCAAACATTTCTAAATATCCTAACTGTTAACATTTTTGGAGTCATGAAGCTCCTTGATGAAAGTTATGGTCCTTAGATTAATGCAGATATGCATATACATAAAATTATGAATAAAAGTCTAGGTGGTCTCAGAGCTCTTAAGTCCTCCTTGAATCCTTAAAAGTCTGAAAGAAACCACTTAAATGTATATTACATGAGAAAAGTGAGTATTTTTAGAAAAATGTGGATGAATTATAAATTTACTAGAATCATATCAATATAGGACTATTTTCACAGGGGTTGGCCTAACATCTTCAGCAAAAAAGTTAAGTTGCAGTGGAAAGCAACTTATATCATAATGACCCTATGGAATCATAAAGTATGAATATCTTTTAAAAAGCCTTTGAATAAAGTAGCTGAGTAGTCTTTGGAATTGTTCTCCAGGAATATGCCTCCTTAGTAGTACAGGTATATTGCTATCCTTATAGTGATATGTCGGATGACTTTTAAATTAAATTTTCTTACATTACTAATGTCTTCCTTCACATATAACCAGTTATCATTGTTTATAGCTCTCTGGAAAGCAGTTTTCTTGAGCCAGCAATAGTGAAGGGCCTGCCTAGAGGCCCAACTGAGTGAGCACTAGAATTGGAAAACATAGGTGATTATTCAGCTGGTTATCTAATTAATAGCAGAGCTCAAAGGAATAAAATACTGCTAGATTGCCTTCCCAAACTCACCTTTTATGTTATTAAAAGTATTTTGAAGTGTTATTATTACGCCTACATCCATTAACATAAGAGAAATATTTGAATGGGGACTGCTGAATAAATAAACTAGTTTTGTAGATGAATTTTAAAATGATTTAATAAACAGAAGTCAGCCTTTTGTGGACAAATGTAAGTCACTTTATTTTTAAGGTGGTGTTCCAGAAGGCTTAAGTCAAGAGGAAGTATGTTTTCCTCAATGCTCACAGTTATACTTCTCACTCTCAATTCATTCATACTGAAAATGATGAGTAGTGACTGATGAGGCACAAACCAGCCAAACTCCCTTGGTTGTTATGGTTTGATATTGAAGTGTTTCACTGTATGCTTTGGTTCTTACTCATTTCCAGGAATCACTCTGCATGATGAACCTGTGGATTGGGCGGCTGCAGGTGATCATGTTAGTCTTACACTGGTTGGGATGGATATCATCAAAATCAAGTAAGTGAGAAAATAAGTTTAAACAACCATTGTTTTGGATGAAGGGCCTCAAAACACATAAATGTTGCAATTCAGTGGCTCAAATGAAAGAATGACTATCATTTCTGAATTCTACTTGGCCAAAAATGTGCACTTGTGAAAGTATAAAAATTATAAGCAAAACTTATTTAAGGACCTCCCTGGTGGCACAAAGGGTTAAGATGCAACCTGCGAAGCAATCCATAGCCATTGCTGCACGAATTCAATCCCCGGCCAGTGAGCTACCCACATGGCGCAGCAGACCTCTCCTTACTTGCCCGCTGCTCCCCTCAGCAGTGTACTTCAGTCTGCCTATTCTGTTCCCCACTCTGTCTCTGGTGAATCCTCTCACCCTCCACACTTCTGGCCTGTATCCCAGTTCTTGTATGCATAAATAAATAAATCTTTAAAAAAACAAAAACAAAAAAACCCACCAAAACCTACTTAAAATTAAATTAATGCACATCAGTGCACATACTAACATGTTCTTTGAGTGAAAGCTATAATGTCTGAAAATGATAAAAGATTAATCATGGCATAAAGTCATGCTTTAACCAAGAAGGATACTTAGAAAAAAACCCTAATTTACTTAATTGTTTTATTTTGTAAGTGATTTTAGAGGGGTCTCTATTGGATATAAATTTATCTGCCAACTACCTTTTCTCTCTCTCTCTCTCTCTCTCTCTCTCTCTCTCTCTCTCTCTCTCTCTCTCTCTCTCTCTCTTTCTCTCTCTTTTTTGTTTACAGTGTTGGCTGCATATTTTGTGGCCCCAAAGAACCCATTAAAGCTTGCACTCGTTTCAGAGCCCGAATCCTCATCTTTAACATTGAAATTCCTATCACTAAAGGATTTCCTGTAAGTTTCAAAATGTTTATTGTTAATTGTTTTCATAAGTTAAAAATAACTGTATCCTAAAAAGTAATAACTTTCTTTGCAAGTGATGTGCTATAGTTATTTTGAACTAGCATCTTATTACTCTAACCCAGAAAAATATGACATTAGAATTTTTAAATCATTTTTATGTTATGCTTTTTTTTTTTTTTTTTTTTTTTTTTTACTTTGAGCCTTGATCTTGGGGATTTTTTTTTTTAAAGAGCGACAAGCTGATGATAATAATAAAATTCATCTAGGGAAAATGGTAGATCCCTTTTTGGTGTATTTCAAAGATTAAGTGACTAATCTTCCAATGGGTCTTTCTATTTTTGTTTTGTTTATATATATATATATATATATATATATATATGTAATTTTTCTGATTTAAAAAGTAACACATTATAGAAAAATTTGCAAAGCACAGCAAGTATAAAGATACTAAGAATGTTCTATAATTACTCTATCATAGAGAACAACTCTTCCCATTTCAGTGTATTTTTATGTGTACATGTTATCCACCCTTTAGTATTAATGGATAAACTGTGTTTAAACACTGTATTCAGACCCTGCCTACTATGAGGTTGTCTTGCAGGTCAACTCTGGCCAGTATCATTTGAATATACACATTTGAATTCCTGTTTTATATGTATTTTTTTCAGATATTTGGGTTTATACTATTCTTTTATGATTTCTTGTTTTTGCCCTTAGCAAAAAAGCATATTCCCATTAGACTTTTTTTCTTAATCACTTATATACAGTTTCCACATGACAAAAAATGTTAATCAGTAGGATTGACTTGCCTTTGAAAATATAAACAGATGATTTTCACCACTTGATGCATCTTTAAAACAAAAGTAAGCCTGGGCCTCCCCAGTGGCGCAGCGGTTGAGCGCTGGGTTGCGAAGCTGCCCGCAGCCTCTGCAACACCGGTTCGATCCCCGGCCGCTGGGCGGGGATGACCATGGCGCACAGACCTCTCCTGCCGCCCACTGCTCCCCTCAGCAGTGTACTTCGTCAGTCTGTCTGTTCTGCTCCCTGCTCTGGCTCTGGTGAATTCTCTCACTCTCCCGCGATTCTGACTGTACCCAGTGCTTACATAAATAAATAAATGAATCTTAAAAAAAAAAAAAAAAAAGTAAGCCAGTAAAAGTAATTGATCTGGAAACTTTTTTAAAGTTAGTGATGGTGTCACTTGTAATCAGGGAAATGCAAATCAAAACTACCATGAGATACCATCTTACACCAGTGAGAATGGCACATATTAAAAAAACTAGCAACAACAAATGTTGGCGAGGGTGTGGAGAAAAAAGAACTCTTCTGCACTGCTGGTGGGAGTGCAAACTGGTCCAACCACTATGGAGAGCTGTGTGGAGATTTCTGGACCTACTAAACATAGAGCTTCCATATGATCCAGCAATTCTACTCCTAGGTATTTACCCAAAGGACACAGAAACATCCATTCCAAAGAACACCTGCACCCCTATGTTTATAGCAGCACTGTTTACAATAGCTAAGCTTTGGAAGCAGCCCAAATGCCCAAAAATAGATGACTGGATCAAGAAGATGTGGTACATATATACCATGGAATATTACTCAGCATTCAAAAAAGATAAACACATGCAATTTGCAGCAACATGGATGGCGCTGGAAGGGATCATGCTCAGTGAAATAAGCCAAAAAGAAAAAGAAAAATACCGGATGGTCTCACTCATAGCAGGAATCTAGAAAACTTAAATAAGGGACCAGGAAAATGAATAACTATAAAAAAGTGAAAATCAAAATCAACAAAAACTATGAACCAGAGACACTTTTGGGGGGTGAGGGGCGGGAGGGGAGGTATTGGGGTCAGAATGGGGGAGTTGCAATTGTATGGGGAATATAAAAATAAAATTTATTATTTAAAAAAAAAAATAAAGTGCTTGCTTAGAAAAAAAAAGTTAGTGATGGTGTTTTAGAGGTTAAGAACTTATTTATTTACTTCATTACATGTTTAACCACCTATATTTGAGATAATTGTAATACTTTGCTTATAATTCTTTGTAATAATTTCTACGTAATTTTGATCATTTAAAGTCATTTGTAAGATGGTGTTTAAATACTTTAATTTTAACAATTATTCCTTTCATATGCTAAGGAAGTAATAAAAACTATGCAAAAAATTGTTACAAATGAAAATGTTTAATTTTTAAGTTATCAAAATTTATGTATTGATAGGCAAAAAAGATAACTTAATTGCTATGAGCGAATGGCACTCATTCTTAGAAAGTAGTATGTCCTATGGGGAGAAGCTGGAGAGGTTGGTTACTGTGTACTTTTACTCATGCAGCAATCATTTTTGCCAGTGGAGAGATAGAGAGGTCAAGAAGTCAATAGTTACTTTGAATAGTAATACTGTCTTCCTGTCTACTGTAGTTTCTTAAATGTAAGTATGAATTGAAAGTTTTTCAGTGCTGTTTTATTGGATTCTACCAGCATACATTGATTCACAAATACCTGGTTGAAATTCTTTTCAGAAAAAAATAGTCATATTTTCCCTTTGGGGGAAAAATAAACACCATAATTTGTTAAACTCAGAAAAGGCTTCCTAAGCAATTAAAATTTCACTATTTAGGAACTAATTCCTTAGCTCTGCATAGATATATTTAAATTTTCCTTGGTTTAAATGGTAAATTCCACATATTATTGTTAACTAAATTCATGTATTTTTGCAATAAAATACTCATAACATGAAATATACCATTTTAATAAGTGTAAAGTTCAGTGGCATTAAGTTCTTATTGTTGTACAGTGATTAGTACCATATATCTCCAGAACTTTTTCATCTTTTCACACTGAAACTCTGAACCCATTAAACAGTTACTCCCCATCTCACTCCCCCCTCCCCCTGGCAACCACCATTCTACTTTCTTTATGAATTTGCCTACCAAGGACCTTCATATAAGTGGAAACATACATTATTTGGCCTTTTGTATTTGATTTATTTCACTTATAATGTTTTAGACCTTTATCCATGTTGTAGCATATATTAGAATTTCATTTATTTTTAAGGCTGAATAATATTCCATTGTATGTATATGCCACATTTTGTTTATAAATATGAAGTGGTATATCATTGTGGTTTTGATTTGCATTTCCCTGTATGATTTACAGATATATTTTCTTCCATTCTGTGGGTTTTCTCTTCTCTCTCGATAATATCCTTTGATGCACAAGTTTTTGATTTTGATGAAGGCCAATATATCAATTTTTCTTTTGTTGCCTATCTTAGGGTATCATATCCAAGAAATCATTACCAGATTCAATGTAAAGAATATTTTTTTCCTAAGAGTCTTAAGGTTTTAGTTCTTGTATTTAGTTCTTTGAACCATTTTGAGTTAAATTTTTAATATGGTATGGGGTAGAGCTTCATCTTCATTCCTTTGCCTGTAGATTGCACTTTCCCAGCACCCTTTGTTGAAAAGATCATATTTTCCCTATTGGATCACATTGGTACCCTTGTTGAAAACCAGTTAATCATGTATGTGTTTAATTTTTAAATGCAGGTTAAGGAAGTGTAAGGAAAATAATTTATTTTTGACAACTAATAGATTCTGTATTCTGTTACAGTTTATAAAACACTAGATAGTTTGATCCCCATAGCACCATGTAGAGTCCCAACTTTTATCTGAAACTCTTCAAGCTAGTGTTTCAGGATTCAGAAATATTCACATTTGAGAAATGTGACATGATGCATGAATGTTATGGAAAACCCCTAACAGAGGGAGCAATACCCTGTGATCAAACATATTAATATGTCTGCACCACACCTTATAAATTCCCTCAACTCTAATCCCATTTTACTACTTAACTGGGTTTATAACAGATTTAGAAAAAACTTAGGTTTTTACTCTTTTGGAGTTTTGAAATTGCAGGCAAAGAGATTGTGGACTTGTATTATTAGTATTGACCCCAATACTGTTAGAGACTGAGAGGTTGTAACTATCTGAATAATAAATGATTAAGCCAGGACTCAGCACTTTTCACTCTGAAATTCAACACTTTTTTTTTTTTTCCTGTTACACTCCTGCATATTGCTTTAAGCTATAGATGACTTTGGTTGTATGCCACATGAATTAAAATGTTAAAAGATAGTGTACACTTACTTCCCACTTATTTGCATATGGATTTTTTTCTCTCATGTATTCAATAAGCATTTTGTTTGAACTGTGCTAAGCTATGGAGATAGAAAGGCAAATAAAATCTAACCCCATACTGCCACAACCCATTTTATCTACCCTGATTTTACCCTGGAACCCACATATAGCTCACAAAAGTTAAAAGTCTCTTAATTAGATTCATATGCCTCTGTTCTTTCAGATTTAGCAAGCCATAGAAACCAGTACCAGTTTCTTAGTCACACCCAAGCTGAGTGAAGGGAATCCTGCTTGTTTACCCAAGTTGCTTATTTCAGAAGAGCTATTTCTTAGATGTTTGGGCCTACATTTACCTTGGTGGTGTTTGAGTCCTTAGTTCTTTGAATGCACTAGCATGTTTTTCACCACTTTGCTATGCAGTATTAAAGTTTTATTTCCCCTAAGAGTTGATTTCTAATACTTTTTGAATCTTTCCACTTCACAATGGCCAAATGCCATTGAAAAAGAAAACTAATTTGTCTTTGTGGAATGATGAAGATTCAATTGTTTCTTTTAAAACCCCCAAGTGACTGACTTTGTTCATGCATTTTAGGTGTTCTTTATTCCTTCATTCTCATATTCACTTCACATATATTTAGTGAGTGTCAACAAATGTCTGTCACTGGTATACCTACTTCCTTTTCTCACAGAGTTCATATTTGCAGTGGATGACAGCTGGCAATTACAATAAAAATTGTAATGTTATGTAGTAAGATTATATTGTAATGTTATGTACTAGATGTTATGTTGTAGGATTATGATAAATAGAAAGGTATCCAACTCAGACTAGAGGTTCAGGCTTCTTGTGGGAAGTGAATCTATACTGAGACCAGAGGTAGAACAGGATGAATAGGAGTTAGCCGAATAAAATGACAGGGATGGAAGAGTGTGTTCTAGCTAGAACATAATATGTGTAAATGACCTCGATGCATGTAGAGAATGAAAGCTCTCTCTCTGGAGCTTTAAATACAGAAGAGGATGGAGAAAGATGATGCTGGAGAGTTAAGCAAGAGTCAGATTGGGAAACCTTGGTGCCTTATAGTGGAATTAAAGTTTACATGTTCTTAAAAAGCAAGGACACCATTAAATACGTATTTTAGAAAATCAGTTTGGTAGACATATGAAGAATGGATTGTAAAGGGGCAAGAGTGGATGCAGAGACCAGCCAGGAGCCTGTGTTTTCTTTCAGATCAGATATAGTTGTCCTGGATTTATCTTTGTAAAAGTAGGGAAAGTATACAGAAATAGAGTATACATTAATAATTTTAGAAAGGTTTATCCATAGTCCCTCTTATATTTCTGTTTTATGAATGTGCCAATTGTTTTAACCAGGAGATTCCAGTGTGGAGAAGTCAGTATTTCTTCAAACAAACAGCATAAAATAGTGTTTACGTCCAATTCAGCTCTGCCACTTCCTGATTGCTTGTTTTTTCTACTCTACTCAAACTATAGACACATTGAACTTTATGTGCTTATTATTGAATGAAGATAGTCTTAACTCACTCCAGTGGACCTAAGCATAAAGTTCAGTTCTGATCATAGTCACATTTTTACTTAATCTTTTTGATATTAGATTTCTTTACATGTAGGACATAAAAATAATAAATATATAAGTTCATGAGTTAACTGAACAATTTACCTTGTGCTAGACACCTTTAAAAATATTACCTGATTTTCATCATTTTAGTGATAAGGAACCTGAGATTCGGGCCTCCTTGGTGGCCTAAGGCCTAGGGGTTAAATCTCAGCACTGTTACCACTATGTCCTGAATTCGATCCCAGACCAGGGAGCTAACCCACATACAGCTTAGCAGACCTCTCCTGTCTCGCTTGCTGCTCCCCTCAGCAGTGTACTTCAGTAAATCTGTCTGTTCTGCTCCCCACTCTGTCTCTGGTGAATCCTTTCACCTCCCCATATCTCTGGTCTACATTCCAGTTCTTCTATGCAAAAAAAAAAAAAAAAAAAAAAAAAAATCTGAGACTGGAGATGTTAGGGGGGAAAAGTTCTTAAAGAATTTAGTCCAAATCCTATAGCTCAAAAGCAGTAGAATCAGGATTTGAACTCAGATCTGACTTCAAAGGCTGTCTAAACTCCCTTATGTTTCATCTTCATTATCCAGCAATGAATACATTAATTACTACTGAATATGATGTAATTTCCCCTCCCTCTTATTTTTATGATGAAACAGTTCACATTTGTTGAACATCTATTATCCCAGGCACAGTGTCTGATCCTATTTAATTTTGTCACAACCCTGTAAGAGTGACATGTTACACTGAGGAAACTGAGGTATAGAAATATTCATGTAAAAGCAATGAAATTCAATTCCAGGTTCTTTCCCTGCTACTCCTTATAACAATAATTGTCCTAAGTGACAAATTCTCTTAATCTTTACCACACCCCTAAGATGTTATTATTATTACTCTCTTCCTTTAAAGAGTTAAAAGCTGAGAGTAAAGTTATGACAGTACAGTTTATATAGTAAGTGATGGAATAGAAATCTGAGCTGCCTCCTGTGACCTTTCCCCTGGTAAGTTACTGAACAACCTGATAGAGTGGCGGGTGGGTTTCAGCAGGGAACAATGAGCCCAAAAGCCCCCCAGGCAGCAGTGCTGAGTTGAGTGTAATTAAATGTGAGTGTCAGAGATGTTGAAATTTTTTGCTCTAGGTGCTGTTACACTACCAAACTGTGAGTGAGCCTGCTGTCATCAAACGATTGATTAGTGTCTTAAACAAAAGCACGGGAGAAGTCACAAAGAAAAAGCCTAAGTAAGTGTTTTAATGCATAAAAAATAACCACAGCAATTTAAGCAGATTCCTTGCAGATAAATTCATTTGTGTTGTATTTCTCTTTGTGGTTAAGTGAAATTTTTTTTAACTTGTTCCAGAAATAATTGTTTTCAAGTACAAATGCAAAAGCAAATATTAAACTCTTGTTTGGGTATGATTGCTTGATACAATTTCTGTTACATGTGGCTCTGTTACAGGGCAGGGAGAGGGGCACCCCAGACTCTGCAAACCTGCCTGCTCTAAATAGGTTCTGCCATCTGCCGCATCAACACAAAACATATGAGACTTTAATGGGAAGGAACTTTAATACAATTAGGAAACAATACAGGAAAGGCAAAGCATATAGTTTCTAAATCAAGCACCCAAAGTTACCCATCCCCTCATGGGTAAAAGTCCACCCAAGCAGGACTGGCCCAGAGCAAGGCCCCAAAGCCTGCCACAAGTCTAAAGCATCTTCCAGTGGGGACCCACAGAAAAGGATCAGAAACAATCAGACAAGTCTGGAGGGAAAAGAGCAACATCAAAATCAAGACAAAAACTGCCTTTGTCACCTCCCCACTGGTCTCTCACCCATATCTGTGTCACCCAGTCCACGACCAAAAGGCAAGTGCAGTTTCTTCACGTGTATCTCTGCTCCATGCGCCTCCTCCAGGTCTCCTTCTGGCTCTCCATCCTGCCTCCTTCCTTCCTCAGTCTCCTCTGCAGCTTCTTCTCTCCCTGCTCAGCTCCACCCTCCCTTGGGTGGGGGCAGGGAACCTGAAACCTCCCCCTTTCCTGGGGGCATCCTGTTACAATAGGAGGGGATATGAATTGTACGTAGACATTTTAAAAACTAGTTTGCTTAAAGACATTTTTAAAAAATAGTTTGCTTAAAGATGAATTTGAATTATGCCTAACCAGAGGTTAAAGATTCCACCTATTAACTTTCTTATCACCTCCTTAATAAGAATTTTATTTCCTTTGCTAAGAAAGTCCTGAAAGAAAATTCTCTATAAATTCTATAGTTTCTAGTTTTTCCCCCCACCCAGAAAGTACTTTCCTTCCTGCTGGAAGTCCACCTGGAGCCATAGTTGAGGTGATCACCCCCAATTTGGTCCCCCCTGATTATCATTAATCTAGACCTGGCTGTAGACAATTTCCCTTTGACTGGGACAAGACTGGGATTTTTCAAAGGAAGTGCTTCCTCAGAAACTTAAGTTTCTTATCCTAATTCAACTAAAGACTAGCCACAGTTTGGTTTGGCTGCTTCAGCTTTGGGGTTTTCCTTATTTCAACCCTATGGGGATTTCCATCCAAAAATCCCCTTTTTTCAGTACTTGGGTGTTCCTCCTCTTTGCACCTGTGTAAGAGGCCAGAGGTGGTTAGTGGGTTAATGGGTTTGCTGCAGGTGGAAGAGAGAATCTTCACACTGCTGTACACCCCTGCCTATTTCTCTCTTAGTCAGGAGGAAAGATTTGTTTAATCTCTCTCTTAAAGATGGTTCTTTATTTTCAACCTGAGTCTCCAGTTTCTAGCATGGGTGTCTGTCATGATGTTCTGAGAAATATGACATGATTAGTACTTACATTTTTTGAGGACCACAGTTGTCTAGACTGTCATGAATGCTTTCATGTGCTTATATTCTCAGCAACTACTGAGCAGGTACTGTTATTCTCCCTTTTTGCAGATGAGAAAACTGAGATGTAGAGAGGTTGTATGTCATGTTCAGAGTCACAAAGCTAACAAGTGACAGAGCCAGTATTCTAGCCCAGTCACTTCATTCACACAAATTATACTTGTTTTGGCAGGACCTAGGTGGTTTGACCTGGACAATCGATTTGAAAAATTCTCAGTCTGATATTGGCTCATCATATCTAATCCTGAATTTCTCCTCTCTGCACCTGCTGCAAAATCCTAGCTCAGTGGTACTTGGTCTTAATATAGTCTTATGTTAGTTTTCACTTTTACTTTTTTGTAGCTTAGTCCTATTCTCTTATTAGATACCAGCACATTTCCACTTTTCCACATTGCCCATTCATGATGACCATTTGGCCTTTAACCTTCATTTCCACTACTACATCACAGAATTGATTGCTTTATATGGAGTGAAAATGAATAGTCTGGAAATTAAATTAAGCGCAATTACATGCTTCCTAAGAAATGGGTCTTTGGACTGAAATTGTCCCAAACTAGTGCTTAGAGACCTTTTTTTAGAAAGTTATTTGACTGACTGTCCCTGAACTAAATTTTCACAGGGGGAATTTATGATTGTTACCTTCTATCCTTCCAGAGCACTTCAAAAGTAACTTAGAGAATATTTTCAAAATGCCCTTTTCACTTTTACCTCTTTTAGTGTCTGGGTCCACACACAAGGACTTCTGCTGGTTTACTTATTTGCATGAAACTGTTTACAATCAGCCTCATGCCCCATCCCCCTTATATGATGTTGTCCTGAACCCCTGTTAAAGAACTTCTGTTCCTCTCTGATAAAAGCACAGAGGAGGAAGGGAGATTTAGAGTAGTCTTCTGGCTCTAGTTGATTATGCTCTTTAATAATAACTTCCTAACTCACAATCCACAAATATGATCTTACTGGGGAAGACACAGGGCTTTGTGCTCTCTTTTAAAACACAATTCCTCACTTTCCTTATTAGATAATTAACCTTTCAATTTCATGAGGGAATGACAGGGAAGGCCTTGGGAGAGGGGCCTTGAACCTTTAGGGTCCATCGAGGGATAGAGTTGTATTGGAAACTTGGTAAACACATATATAATCTAGCTAATATTTCCTAAATCTAGAATCACTCTAATTTCTTTCAGCTAAACAGAAAAAAACAAAAGCAACTATTTTCATTTTAAGGAGATCCTTTTAAGTTTTTAACCGGCTAAATTCATTTATCTGTTGAATAGGAAATACTTATTTTTCAGGTTATTGCACTTTCTGCTATTGAATATCCATTTATTCTTTTTTTTTCCCTTTGGTAGGTTTTTGACTAAAGGCCAGAATGCATTGGTAGAGTTACAGACACAAAGACCAGTGGCCCTTGAGCTCTACAAAGACTTTAAAGAGCTGGGGAGATTTATGCTGCGTTACAGTGGATCCACGATAGCTGCCGGTGTGGTCACTGAGGTATCTTCGAGCACCTGACTGTGTGCCCACAGTTATGATGTCTTTTCTCTTTCTACCTTTTAATGATGATTACTAAGATTTTATGCTTAAAGGACAACACAGTTATGGTATTAGAAGACGATTTTATAATTCATAATAATGATGCAAAGAAAATGTTATGTCTTAGAACTTCTCATAGTGAAACTTCCAAACTGCTTTCGTCAGTAATATTGCTCAAAACCTAAGGAAATCCTTTGAAAAATAAATCTGTAGGTATGTAATCCAATTTATGAGAATATAGACTTTAAAAATCAAATGAGGGGCCTCCCCGGTGGCGCAGCGGTTGAGCGCTGGGTTGCGAAGCTGCCCGCGGCCTCTGCGAACGCTGGTTCGATCCCCGGCTGCTCCCCGGCCACCCGAGGAGGGTCCCACATGGCGCGCAGACCTCTCCTGCCGCCCGCTGCTCCCCTCAGCAGTGTACTTCGGTCCTTCTGCCTGCTCTGCTCCCCGCTCTGGCTCTGGTGAATTCTCTCACCCTCCCGTGCTTCTGACTGTACCCAGTGCATGTATAAACAAACAAACAAATAAATAAATAAACATGCCTCTACTAAAAAAAAAAAAAGAATTTAAAAAAAAATCAAATGAATTGGGGTTTGTGGTTTTACTTCATAGAAGAGCCCTCATTCATTTTTTCTTTAAATTAACTAGCTCTCAGTGCACTTGAAATGATTCGTTCAAAATATTTACTTAACATATTGGTAATGTTTCTGAACCATACCTATTATATAAGACAAGGTGTAGTTGAGTTTTAGAGAAAATGGTCAGAAATTAACAAAAATCAGTCATTTTATTTTTTTCTGTGCTATCATAATTAGTATAAATATTGTAGGTATCATATTTTTTAAGAGTTCTTACTTTTATTTTTCAGTGATTGTATTCTGTGTAAACTTACATTTAATTGGTTGTATACTTTAAACATAAGATTTTTATCTTGCTTCCAATTCAGTTGATACATGCCTTGTGTAAAAGATTCTGGAGTTAAACAGCCCACATTTGTGTCACTGCTCCCGATTCCTAGCAGCACAAGTACATTTCTTCAGTTTGTTTATCTATGAAGATAGAATAATAGAATCTGCCTCCTAGACTAGCTTTGTGAAGTGAAATGATTTAACAAAGCCCTTGGCACATTAATTGGCGTATATAAATTATGAGATAAATGTTATATCATCTTTGTGAGCAGCATCACATTAACCTCTCCAAACATTTTTTGGAGAGGTTATTCTAAAAATAAAATACAATTTTTTGTGGAATATAATGGAACGGTTATAGTAAATCTTAGAAATAGTAGAGTAGGGAAGAAAGTTGCAGGAAAAGGAAAAATAAGAGAAAAAAATACTATGAATAGGGGGAAAGTTGCAGGAAAAGGAAAAATGTTCAATTAGATTAATAATTATTTCACTGTTATTTTCCTTTTGTTATTTTATAATATGATTTATTAAATACAGCAAATATCTTTTTTATAGATTAAAGAATGATGGATCAGAATTTCAACTTGTTTCCAAATTCAATGAAATAGCTAAACTCTCTTTTTAAAGAATCCGAGCTACTTTTTAAAGAAACCAGTTAAAGGAACAATGTGCAATTGATATTTTTTTTTACATGGAAGAGAAGATTAAAGTTATCATCAGCTGTGAAGAAGTATTAATGATCACTCCTGCAAAAATGTCAAGCTGCCAACTGGCAAAGAAAGGCTAATACTGCACTTTCAGTTAAAAACCCAGCTTTTCTTTTGAAATGTTAGTAAATGGATTTACTTTGCTGAGATTTATAGAAAGTATCAGAAATGTGTATTGGAGACATCGAATCACCATGAAATGAACTCTACTTTCAGCCAATCCACAAAATGTTTACAGTTTCTCCTTTGATTTTCAAACTATACTGCACACATTTTTAACAAAAAAAATTAAATTGAGTTGTTGAGGTAGTTAATATTGAACTGAGCAATTTTTTTAGTTAACTCAAAAGATTTGCTAAGTAGAAATATTTTGTGTTGATCAGAAGAATGTTCTTCCTCCGACAAATAAAGTTTTGAAAGCTTAGTTTGGGATGGCAGAAACTGTTCCTTGGTCACCAAAATACTATTTAAAGGTGTAAAACCAACTAATAAAATGCCTTAGTTTGAGCATAACAGCAAAATGTGTTTTGTTTCTTGGATATTTATGAGATTCTCTGCCTCTGTCACTAAATATGATGTGGGAATTCTTTTTCACCTAAGAGTTTCTTTCATTCATCTTTCTTGTGAATTCTTGCTTTTTTATACTAATAACAGATCAAATTTAATATCATCTGTGTCTAACTATAACTTGGCCTTATTTTTCCCATCCTTACTTTCAAATGACTTGTACGATGACTTAATCTTGCATACCTTTTAGCTGTAAATCCCTTGTAAGAGTCGTTTTTTCTTGGAAGTTTCAACAACAAATTCCAGAATTTATTTGTTTAATATATGTTTGTTTAAGCTGCCTTCTGGACAAAAGTTGCTTTAGAGTACATTTTGCCCTTTGCTGTGCCATGGACTCTGATCTGATGGACTTTTGTGACATTTCTACTGAATTAAAGACTAACATCCATCTGGTGAAGTACGCGAATCACACACATGCTATTTGGTGAAGTGGTCTTAAGACTAACTCCACACACACAATACTTTGTTTACTAAGAAGTATTTGTGTAGTTGTCACTTCAGAATAAACTTGCAAAAGTGAGAGTTTTATTTATATACTAGCTAGGCATTGAAAAGATACACTTGATAGAAACTTGTTTTAAAATCACTTAGGAAAGACTAGCAGCGGCCCTGGCTTTGGATCAGTTTCCATTGAACAGTTCTGTTTCCACTGACACCTCTGTGTATTGCCTTCTCCAGTGCTGGTTTTGCCCTCAGACCACATACAGGACCCACTGGGCTTCCACACTTAGGTCATCAGACATTCTATCCAGGGCAAAAACAGGCTAAATAAACATGTCTTTTCCAGAAGTCCTGGAAATATCTCATCATTGATGGTAATTGACTTTAATTTCTTTCCTTAGGGCATCCATAGAGTTGGATGTGAAGTGTACATCATCCAAATCATGTAGTTGTGAATTGTAAGGGCACTGGAAAATCAGTATGCTATTAGGAATGGGAATATGTTGGGGTGAGGGCATAAAAACAAGTAACACCCACTCACACAAGGCCGTGTGAGAATTAAGAACTCTGATAGTAGCAGTAGTAGAATGAATGAGTATATATCTTTTCAAATGGTGGTAGTACAATCTTTTTACCCATGTTGATTATTGTTGAAGGTGGTGGTGATGCTAAGAGGGCCACTGTGGGAGGGGTGTTGGCAGTAGGAGTTTGCTAATAAATGACAGGTACAGCAAACATCTCCAAGCTTGTTTTTTGTCTGAAATCATCCCCCTGAAACGTCCATCCATACTAAATACTGCATTCATTTTGCTTCAGGTACTTCTTGTCTTGACTTCTTCCTAAGTATGATTTCACCATTTCTTCACACCATTGGCTTTGTCCTCTTACCTTGATTCTTTCTAAAACTCTACTGATCAGCTGCCTCTAGGCTAAACTGCATTTACATTAAAGATCAGTGTTTTAACTTTCTAGTAGTTTTTCACATATTCATAATGGCAACATTTGAACTCCTCTGTATTGTGAGAAGTTTTGGAAAAAATATCTAGGCATAGTTTTTTCCCTGCCATTAATAGGTCAATAATAGCTTTAGCCATTATTAAAATCTAATCATAGTTTAGAATTTTTTTATGTAATTATAGTCATTAGGATCTTTTCATTTTATAATCAAGATTTTTTTAGCAGAAGTACTAGTAGATTTTTAAAATGTACAAATACACAATTACAGATGCTGATGTATAGGAATTAATCAAGATCATACAGCTAAAATAAAATACAGATAAGAAGACCCAATGAAAACTGAGTCATTTTCCAGTTTCCCTCTAAAGTATTGATTGAAATATGAGTAGAATAACATTCCATCCTCTCCCCACCCCCATATGGACCTGCTGTATTATTGAAGTAAAATTTTTATTTATACAAAAGATTTTCTCCAGTCAAAGTAATTCAACGTGTACATCGTAACCTCTACTGCCAAATCAGAAATTACTGAGCAGGTTTTGTATTGGCAAAAATCACCCAACAGGAAACCTTTTGGTCTCCAAGCTGACAAGATTTAAGATCCCGTGAACATTTTTTTTAAAAAACCACCTACCTCTATAAAGAGCTACACCAGTGAGATTTTAATAGTGGAAAGCTGACACAGCCAGCAGAACCACACTACCCAACACAAGGGCGGGGCCAAGAGGCAAGATGATGAGCCAGCTGTCACCCTCACCCTGGCCTGCCCTCCGTGCTCATACAGCTGAGGTCTTAGAATCTTGTCAGCAGAAAAAATGTAGGACTGGCTAAGGAACCCATGATCTGGCTCTTTGAAAGTGCCAAAGCTATTTCAGATTTTAAAAAATAAAGCTCTAAAATGTTAGAGTGGAGATGAAGCCTATGACTATGCATTTTGTGAAGATTAAGGAGAATATATCCTGCAACATTAGGTTTAGCTCTAGTGTGCCAGCTCATTGCTACTTTGGCTTTCAGAAAGGGAGGGGGAGAGAGAGGTGAAAATGGGGATGGGGTAGGGGAGACCACAAAGGACTAGGGTGGAGGACTGTGGGTCCTTTAGCAATGAAGGGCTGCTACACATAGAGGGGTACTCCTGTAATGTCAAAACACTAGCAAGGATGTGAAATAATGGTACTTCAATAACAACATTAATTAAAAAAATGGAAGTTTCTAAGATTAAAACACCATGGGAATGAAGCAAAATTCAAGAGTCACTTTCCAAGAAACAAAGTCAGCCTTGGGATGTTCTGCAGCACTGAATTCCAAAAGGGACTCAGAAGGTAAAAATAACAAAAATAATAAAAAAAAAAAACTTGGGCCTCCCCGGTGGCGCAGCGGTTGAGCGCTGGGTTGCGAAACTGCGCGCGGCCTCTGCGGCGCCGGTTCGATCCCCGGCTGCTCCCCGGCCACCAGAGGAGGGTCCCACATGGCGTGCAGACCTCTCCTGCCGCCCGCTGCTCCCCTCAGCAGTGAACTTCGGTCCTTCTGCCTGCTCTGCTCCCCGCTCTGGCTCTGGTGAATTCTCTCACCCTCCCGCGCTTCTGACTGTACCCAGTGCATGTATAAACAAAACAAACAAACAAACCAGCAAACAAATAAATAAAGCATGCCTCTATAAAAAAAAAAAAATAATAATAATAATAAAAAAAACTTTTACAGTGATTGTAACTCACAAGTACATTATTGTTAATAAGAGTAAGAAGTTCTCTGATGATGTCCTGGGAGGAGAGAAGGAGTGGAAAGACCGCATTGTACATGCTCAGATCATGAACAAGTTCATGGCTTTAAGACTGGCCAGGCAATGGTAGAAAATTCTGCAGCAAGCATTTGGTTAATACTCATCCATGATGTAATGAAAACCAGTAGGGACCTCCCTGGTGGCGCAAGGGTTAAAGACAGCGCTATCAAACTATATCCAGGCCAGCCACTGCAGCTCTAGTTCAATCCTCGGCCAGGGAGCTAGCCACATGGCTCAGCAGACCTCTCCTACCTGGCCTGCCAGCTGCTCCCCTCAGCAGTGTATTTCAGTAGATCTGCCTGTTCTGCTCCTCACTCTGTCTCTGGTGAATCCTCTCATCCTCCCACACAGCTCTGGCTTACCCCCCAGTTCTTGTATGCATAAATAAATAAATCTTTAAAAAAAAAGAAAGAAGAAAAAACCACTATGATGCAACTAGCTAAAATTATTTTTACTGATGCTTGCAATAGCAAGGGACCACACTCATCACTGGAGGGCATTGGGTGTCTCTTGGCAAGGAGAAAGAAGCTTGTTAAAGAATTTGAGCACTATTGGTAATTTTGAGGTGGGCGGAAGTGTGTGAGGATTTCCTTTGGGTAGGCTGCTATCAGAAAGTTGAAGTAATTCTGTAATTGGTATCTTAATTTTTATCTGGGAGGTAGGGGAAGTGGAACAGGGTGAAGCAGTTACTCCTATTGGTCACAAGGTGGGTTGGTTAGTCATATTTATGGTTTGCAAAGTGACTTTGTCTAAGCTCATAATTACAGTATCTTATTTCATTAGCATCGCTGAGTGACATTTGATGTCAGAGATTTAAGTATTATTAATGTTCAATAGAAGAGCACCATGGTCTGGCCGTGAGTGCCAGACTGCTTTTAACTCTCAGAAGTTCCTTTTTCTCTCACATGTTGAAGCCACTTAAATACGTGAAATAAAATTAATAGTGTGTCACAATAAAGAAATAAATTATATCTCAAATATGATGACATGAAAAAGAGGAACAATAATAATTGTTACTTATAGCCCGCCCATAAATGAACTTTATTTTGATAATCACTAAACAAAATTTTAAGAAAGTTTAGGGTGGTCAATAATGGAATAAAACTATATTTATCAATGCAAAAGACATAAACACAGAAGCCTATAGAGCAAAAAAAAAAGAAATAGAAAATCAAGGAAACAGCAATGAAGCTAATCAAATGAAGACAAAGGTAGCAATTATTGCAATATGTGAAATAGTTTATATTTTTCTCTTAAAAAGAGACTCCAACTGCAAAGTTAATGACATGCTATTTACAAAAGATGTGCCTAAAATAAAACCACATATTGAAAGGCGGGGGTGGGGGAAGGCAGACATATCAGGGAAATAAAGTTTGTACTATGAGTGGGCTGTCTAGCATGTGCCAGGCAATTTTCACACAATAGTTCATCTAACTTGGCATTTCTATAATTATATGAAGCAGGCATTATTAACCTCAGTCTGTAGATGAAAACACTCAAGTTCAAAGAGATTAATAACAAAGAAAATCAATTACAGAACCATGACTTGAATTTGGATGTAAGTCTGACTGGAAGGCAGGATCACTATATACTACACTACTGCTTCAGAAATCAGGAGCAACAATATTGGACCAAGAATTTAAAGCAAGCATGCAAACAAACAAAACCTTCACTGTGGTAAGGAGAATAATTCCATATTGATAAGAAGCAAAATGCTCAAGTATAAGAATGAAACTCAATGTACCAAATAGCATCCAATTGTGAAAATTTACCAGAAATAAAAAATTAAAGGACATTATTGCAAGTATTAAGAAACTCATACAAATGTTGCCGTATAACTTGAATAACAATAAAGTTGAATAACACATATACAAAGAGAATCAGTTATAAACCATTTTTCCTTCAAGAATTTAGTAATGAGAGCCTCCCTGGTGGTGCAGCGGTTGAGCGCTGGGTTGCGAAGCTGCCCGAAACCTCCGCGGCGCTGGTTCGATCCCCGGCTGCTCCCCGGCAACCGGAGGAGGGTCCCACATGGCGCGCAGACCCCTCCTGCCGCCCGCTGCTCCCCTCAGCAGTGTACTTCGGTCCTTCTGCCTGCTCTGCTCCCCGCTCTGGCTCTGGTGAATTCTCTCACCCTCCCGCGCTTCTGACTGTACCCAGTGCTTGTATAAATAAATAAATAAATCTTTAAAAAAAAAAAAAAGAATTTAGTAATGAGACAAGTAATATTCAAGTCATAAAAGCAACTCAATGGATCAGACTGTATATATGGAGTTATCATTTGGTTTTATAGTGTCTTAAATAGACTAAGCAACCCTTCCTGGACTACATATTTTGTGATTACAAGCTATAGAATATAAAATAGCTGGGTGAAATATCAAGTATTTCCTTAAATGAAGTTGGAAATGTGAGTAAGCAAGAAGAGACGATAAAGAAATGACCAGACTAGCTTAAAATCAACGAAATATAACTCTTAGAAATGAAAACAGCTATTTAAATTAAATAGGTACAGATAAAAAAGAATTAGTAGCTTGAGACAAGTATTATATATATGTATAGTACACAAATATTTATAAACATATATAGGTATATATGTGTATCATAGACAGTAATACAAAGTAGAATCAGAGGATAACCTTAAATATTTTTTATGGAAGATAAATTAATAAACATTAATTTAAAAAAAATAGAAGATATGGGCCTTCCTGGTGGTGCAAGAGGTTAAGATGCAACCTATGAGGCTATCTGCAGCCTCTGCATTATGAGTTCGATCCCTGGCTGGCCAGGCATTTGCCCACATGGCACAGCAGACCTCTCCTGACTTGCCCGCTGCTCCCCTCAGCAGTGTATTTCAGTAGATCTGCCTGTTCTGTTCCCCATTTTGTCTCTGGCGAATCCTCTCACCCCCCACACCTCTGGCCTGTACCCCAGTTCTTGTTTTTTGTTTTTTTTAAAAGATTTATTTATTTATTTATACATACATACATACATACATACATACATACATACATACATGCAAGCACTGGGTACAGTCAGAAGCGCTGGAGGGTGAGAAAATTCACCAGAGCCAGAGCAGGGAGCACAGCAGGCAGACTGATGGAAAACACAGCTGAGGGGAGCAGCGGGTGTGACAGGAGAGGTCTGCTGTGCCATGTGGGACCCTCGCTGGCGGCCTGGGATTGAACAGGCGCTGCAGAGGCTGCGGGCAGCTTTGCAGCCCAGCGCTCAACCACTGCACCACCAGGGGAGGCCTTACCCCAGTTCTTGTATGCATAAATTAATAAACCTTTTAAAAAAATTAGAAGAGATATAAAACAGCTGACTTTAAGAAATATATGTGAGTCCATACTGATATAAATAAACGACTGAATAAATAAAGGGGAGGATAAGAGGGCACAAATCTCCCTGCCAAATAATTTATGTAGATACTCCATGCTCACAGAGATGGAACATAACTCCCCACAACGTAAATGTGAACTAATCACAGTGACTTCTTTCCAAAGAGTACAGTATGAAAAAAAGATGAAGAATACCTTTACAGTAGAGAAACTTGGCAAATATTACCTCCATCAGTTAAGTCAACGATGATTATGTCATGATTATGGTTTGATGAAAATGGCATTTTACCTCCATGGTCATCCTTCCCCAAACTTGTTATACCAACCCAATTAAAAAAAAGAAAAAAACTAACTGGGTCTCCCCTGGTGGCGCAGTGGTTGAGCGCTGGGCTGCAAAGCTCCCCACAGCCTCTGCAGCACCAGTTCGATCCCCGGCCGGCCAGCAAGGGTCCATATGGCGCGCAGACCTCTCCTGCCACCCACTGCTCCCCTCAGCAGTGTGTTTTGTCAGTCTGCCTGTTCTGTTCCCCGCTCTGACTCTGGTGAATTCTCTCACCCTCCCGCACTTCTGACTGTACCCAGCGCTTGTATAAATAAATAAAATCTTAAAAAAAAAAAAAAACTTCCATTGGGGGGCATCCTGCAAAACACTTGACCAATGCTCAGAAAAATTGCCAAGATCATCAAAACCAAGAAAAGTCTGAGAAACTTATCACCAAGATAACCCTAAAGAGACGTAACTAGATGTAATATGGTCTCACACATGGAATCCCACAACAGAAAGGCATGAGATGAAAACTAAAGAAATGTGAATAAACTCTGGACGTAAGGTAATAATGTTTCACTACTGGTTCTTTAATTGTGGCAAATGTATTATAACATGTTAATAACAAAACTGAATATAAAGTTTATGAGACTTCTCTCTATCTTCCCACTGTTTCTGTAAATCTTCAAATGACCTAATAATAATGTCTCTTTTTTATATTTGGAGGAAACTTTTCCACAGGGGCTGGGCCAGTCTGCACCCACCAACAGTGTCCAAGAGTTCCTTTTTGTCCACACCCTCACCAACATTTGTTCTTTCGGATTTTTTTTTTGATATGGACAGTTTCCAGAGGAGTGAGGTGATAGCTCATTGCGGCTTTGATTTCCATTTCTCTGATTATAAGTGATTTTTTTCATGTGCCTGGTGGACATCTAAACCAATTCCACCCTGAGGTATCTATCAGAAGATTACAAAATCACTAATTTGAAGGGCTATATACTAAGTGAAATAAGTCAGAAGAATAATACTTAATCATTTCACTCATATGTGGAATAGGGAAACAAAGAAAAGGAACCAACAAAACTAAATCAGACCAAATCCTAGAAATCTGACTATAGAATTTAGGCTACCCAAGGGGGAGGATGGGAGGCAGGGGGCACACTGGGGAGAAGCCCAATGACCTATGGTGGAGGATTAGTGTGCTTTAGTATGGCCTGGTAACATACATCTTAAGAGGTGTGAACCTGTACTCTAAAAAATTCCTTTCCAGTCTGATTAGCACCTCTCTGTATTACACTTTCCTTGGTTAGCAATGAGGAGCGCATGATTGAATACATCCATTAGCCAATTGTACCCTGTTTGCTATGCTTTGCTTTTTAATTTCCTATTCTTATTTTTCTCTTGGGTTGTTCATTTCCCTAACCAATATGGCAACACTCTTACACATACAATGGCTATGAGCTTGTTTGTTACACAGCCCACACCTGTTTGGGGCTGGTATCTTCATCTCTGTGGCACATTCCAGATTCAAGAAGTGGAAGATTCAAGCTACTGCTGTCTCCTCTTTGCAGGATGGATGAAGAGACAGTTCAGAGAGAAGACAGCCAAGGTAGCTGGAAAGTGGGCAGCATTGGCGCAATTGTAGAGAAATGATAAGGGAAGGGGAAGGGGAATGAGGAGACGCAGATACTTGATCAAGGTGTTGACATCATCCTGCTGAGGGGCTTGGCAGTCCTTCATTTACACTAAGCAAACCGTGAGTGCATAAGCATAAGGTAGGAAGATAATAATCATTGCATGTTCTTTTTCAGGAGCAGCCAAGGGTCTGTTTGCCTTCCGGCAGAGGTGTAACATTTATTATTCTTTGCTTAAAGAAGGCACAGTTGCTAAACAAATGTTTTCAAAGTAGTTATTTACTTTAAACAATCCAACAGTTATTGTATTACTAGCAAAAAAGCTAATGTTTCTGCAACTAACATTTCTAGTTTGCCATGGTGACAATTAACTAAGGGCTGAGGGAAAACAAGGGCAGGAAGTTACCTGGGGGAAGGGAGACAGATGATTTCTAACTAACCTATAAAGTTTAGATTAACATATAACTAATTGATTAAAGTAAAAAACAGAAGGCTTTTATATAGAAATCATCATCTATAGTATATTGTTTTAATATTGATTTGATATTAAGGAACCAAGGGCCTGGAGGGCGTTCATGCCAGGCAAGCCGCACTGACTCTTCCCTAGCCCCCAACTCTCAATGAAGGGAGAAAGTCTCCTAATCTAAACAAAGAGTTTTCTACTTCTCTACTTTATCTAGTCAGCCTAGTTTCTGTATTTAACTATAAGATCAAGGGGCAATTTCCTCTTCCATAAGGTTGCTGGTTGTTGTCCTAAAGAACTACAAATATTTCATCAGGGGCAGAAGCGGAGATGGTTATAGCCTTTGATTCTCAAAAATGGTCAATATGTGACATATCAGTAGTTGTAACATTGACCATTTCCGAGTGTGTTATTTGTGCTGCCGTGGTTACTAGCTCAACCATTCACAAAATTGCTGTTGACTTATTCTTGAATGCACACTCTAACAGCTATCATACCAATTGTCACATCCTAGGGAATTAGCCCTAAACAAACAGGAAGAATTTAGCAGGAGTCGACTATGGCGTCTCCTGGTTTATCAGGAATTTTCTTATACTTGGAGCATGGCTCGCCTCTGGCACCCAACTGTTATCTTTAACTTTAAAGTAAAGGAATTTCTTTCTCCAATTAGCTCTTGCCTCAAAAGACCACATCTCTATATCAAAGACTTGGCCGATAGATGTTTACAACCTTTTGTTTCCAGAAGTTTTTTCACTGGTTAAGGTAAAGCCAAATGTTGAATTGCTGCCTTTTTGGCAGAGGACTACTAATTTTATGAAAAATGTAATATTTGTATCATGCAGTACCATTTGTCATCAAATTGGTTATTCAGTGATTGATCAGTATTTGCAGTTTTACTTTTAAATGCGTATTTTAGCAATGGTAGAAACTAGCCATAAACAAATGAGGAGAATCTTGGAGTCAGCTAACGAGATTCCTGATTTTTCAGAAATCTGCCCCATGCCTGGACTTTTGTCAGGTGACATGAGTAGCGCGGATCCCAATAGCTCCCACTTTACTATGAGACTTAGGGCAAATCTTCTAGCCTCTGAGGCTCAGTGTCTTCCAACAAAGAGAGGAAGCCATCACACATACTTTACACAGGATTGCTGTGTGAAACCAATGAGAAGATTCAGACGAAGGACTTCTTCAGGGCCTGGTACTTCATCAACATTTGACCAAGGAACAGTTCACTCTGTGGACCCTAAGACGATGCATGCAGACACCTTTTGAATTCATGCACTGATGATTACTGGACACTGTGCCATGCGTTTCCCTTAATACAGTGAAAACCTGAGAAATGCTGGAGGATACTTCTTTCAGAGCAGGAGGCTGGAACACTCTGTTAGGTCCACCCACCTTCATGGGATGGCAAATGAAGTCACTGGGCTGGAGAAAGAGGTGGGGACTAAGCAGCATTAGGGGTCAGTGGTGAGGTCAAACCTAAGTGAGTAAGAGTCAAGGGGATAGGCTGTGTCATTTCCACCATGGCTGGGACAAAGGAACTTCTGGTGCTGGAAAACTTCATAGGTGGAAAATTTCTACCTTGTAATTCATATATTGATTCTTATGATCCATCAACAGGAGAAGTCTACTGCAGAGTACCAAACAGTGGGAAAGAAGAGGTGAGTATGTTCATTTAGCAAAGACTGATAACTACTTAATATGTTGGTGAATTATGGGAAACTTAATTTTCTAGATGCCAATGGATGAAGTATAGAATGGTTAAATACTAACAGAAGGATGATGTTAGTTCTTGAAAGGTTTACTATGCAACTGGACATGCAGGATATATAGAACAAGTCTCAGGTTACCAAATGCAGAAGACTGTCCTTAAGCTGGGCTATCTAACACACAGCAGCAACGTTTCTCAGGTATTTTTAAAGAGGTGGCTACTAAATTATCAGTATTGTAAATGGAGGAAGCTCCCTTTTTTTTTAAACAAGTATTACCTAAATTTATCCCCATATCCCTAGATTTCTAAAAAATGTTTTACTTCACTAAAACAAAAATTTTTTTAAAAAGGGATTTACTTTAGTGCTTAATGTCACACACAGTAAGATTTTTTTTACTAATTTCAAAGTAATTTTAGTTGAAGGATTTTTTTAAAATATTTGATTAGTTATCACTTACTGCCCTGAGAATGCAAATATAAATGGGTGATAACCAAGGGATATATATTGAGACACTTCATAGATAAATAAGAAGTACACATTTGTTTTAAAGAACTTAACAGTTATTTTTCTAATGTTGATAGTATTCTAAATCTGGTTAGCATTAAACCTTTAGACTTGTGGGTTAAAGTGTACAAATAATGCCTAGTTTGCTAGTTAAACTGTAACCCACAATTTTGTTTGCTTCTGATGACTAAGGAGAGATGTGGAAAAATTGACTTTTTTCCCAGTTCTCCTTATCTTACTGTGTTTTTCAAAGTGAAGCTAAAAATGACAAATACGCCAAATTCAGCTGAAATATTTTCTGGAGTTAATGGTCCATGCCTTTTCAAGAAAATAGAATGAGGTGCGGACACACTGGTTAGTAGAGTAATAGATGTTTTGGATTTCCCAGCAATCCAATCTATAACATTCCCTCTGATATCCTAAGTCCCAGGTTGTTCTGTAACAGGGTGGTCCCCAGGAAAGGGGGAGGTTCCCTGCCCCACCCAAGGGAGGGTGGAGCTGAGCAGGAAGAGGAGAAGCTGCAGAAGAGACTGAGGAAGGAAGCAGGATGGAGCCAGGAGACATGTGAAGAAACTGCTCTTGTCTTTCGGTCGTGGACTGGGTGACACAGATGTGGGTGAGACCCGTGGGGAGGTGACAATGGCAGCTTTTATCTTGATGTTGATTTTGCTCTTTTCCTTCCGGGCTTGTCTGGTTGTTTCTGGCCCTTTTCTGTGGGTCCCCACTGGAAGATGCTTTAGACTTGTGGCAGGCTTTGGGGCCTTGCTCTGCGCCATTCCCATATGGATGGACTTTTACCCAAGAGGGGATGGGTAACTTTGGGTGCTTGATTTAGAAACTAGACTCTTTGCCTTACCTGTATGTTTCCTAATTGTATTAAAGTTCCTTCCCATTAAAGTCTCCTATGTTTTGTGTTGATGCGGCGGATGGCAGAACCCATTTAGAATAGGCAGGTTTGTGGGGTTTGGGCTGCCCCTCTCCCTGCTCTACAACAGTTCCTGAGTTGAGAACTGTGGTCACCATATAAATTATATGACCAGTTACCCAAAAACTTACTCACAATGCTGCTACTGCTCATGGTGACTCCCATTTATTCAGCGTTTGCTGTGGACTTGGCATTCACCAAGCCCTTTAACACAAATGGTCCCAAATATGGGTCATAACAACCAACAAATTTGAATCTATCATTATCCTTATTTTACCACCCTCATTTCTGATACCGACAACTATGCAGTTTCCTGCTCTCTTTCTCCTTTCCTCCCCCCTCCCTCCCCCTCTTTGAGATCTATGTACATTATCTTTTTGCAGTCACAAGCACAGCCTAGAGACACACAGACTAACCTCAAAGACCACCTGTAGTGCCAGGAAGGGCACAAAGCTGGTTCTCTATGATCCGAGCAGACCAGATGGGGTAAAGGAGAGTCCTGGAGCCCTCGGTGGCTTTCTCAGACTGTTATTGAGCTTTTACATGTAGTACAGCAACCAGGTACATGGCAGGATGGGGTGATTGGGGGCCAGGAGGCTGGCAGGCCTCTCAGTCCCCAGTGAATCTTCACTCTATTCTGGGCTCTCTGTCCTTGCACTTCTCTGCTTCTCTTGGGGAATATATCAATACTGCAGCCATGGCCCACAGAAGTAAACACACAACTGAATATAACAAAGTAACAAAATGCAGGTGCTGTCATCAGGCGTGCAATCCTAATGTCAGGAGGGCAGAAAAGATCTCTTAAAGATGGCTTAGTAGCTTGACTTAAAATCAGACCTCTTTGTGCCTCAGTGGTCTGATCTATAAAATGGGGATAATAATGATACCTATTCTGTAGTGTTCTTCTGAGCACTAAACAGACTGCAAAGTGTCTGACATATAGTAAATGTGTTCTAATATTATCATATATAGTAGTAGTAGATCAATGTTTTTTATATTACATGGACACAGATGTGTGCATAAGATGGTTTAGAAAATATGTTAGGGCCTGAGTTTCCTGCCTATCACGATTTTTATTCCAAATAGGTGGGAAGGGACCCTCCCCACATTGGGTAGTTGGTTCCGCATGGCTGCAGTCGGTGGTGAGATCACCCCACTCACATCTTTTCCTTCATCTTATCTGTAGCCCCAAATTTGAGAGTCTGTCTTTGAGGTGAAAACACTGCCCAGAAAATTATAAATGAGACTCATTTCAAGCCTGAGTTCAGCTCTACTGAAAGTGACTTTATTTGCATGAAGTAAAGCAAGGGAGCGAGGTGGACCAGATTTGGGGCAGAAGGTCAGCAGAAACTTGGGTGGCTGAATTGTCAGGTCATGTGATTCCAGAAAGATGCTCCGAGCTGTCTGAGGCCAGTGTTGGCTGGGCTGAGAGTGTGCCAGTGGTGGGAGAGGGCTGGAAGTGATTACAAATATTTCTCATGCACGTAAGAGAGCAGAAAGTCAGGAAAAGACATCGTTTAGACAACAGCAGATGATCTGAACATTCATTTTGTCTACATGAATTGTGCTTATGCATACCTTTCCACATATTATTGTCTTTTGGATTTAGCTCCCAAGCCAGGTACCTAAGCTCTCTGACCAACCATTGCTGCCCTCCGCTCCCACAAAGACCTCTTCTGTGGGGACAGCCAGGCAGGGGTCAGGTACTCTGGGTATGTCATGGCAGGCCAGCCTGTGACTTGGAAGCCTCAAAGATCCATCAATCCTGATACGGCCATTGATTAGCTATGTGACATCTGGCAAGTTACTTGAGCTCTCTGTACTTCAGTTACCTTATCTGTACAAGGGACATAGTAATAGTCACATTACAGGATTTTAAATGGAGTTAAAATGAAATAATTTGTACAAAGTATTTAGCAAATTCTCCTGCATATAAAAATTAGTCCATGAATGACAGTATGATTTAGTCGTTCCATGTGGGAATGGGTGCTGGGGAGGACGTCATTTCAAACAAAATTTTGGACTTTATCAGATATCAGAGCTGGATCAAGAGCTTTAGAGAGTCTACAGATCTAGCCTAAGTTTCCTCATATGATATTCAAAAAAAATTCCTTATTTTGAAATAACTGAAAACATATGCCTGATAAATCCCTCTAGCTGCCTTCGGATGATCTGATTCTCACATTCTGGAAACCTTGGTTAAAATGGGCCATTTTTGGGCCGCCCTGGTAGCGCAGCAGGTTGAGCACAGCACTGTGAAATTGTTCGCAGCCTCTGCAGCACAGGTTTGATTCCTGGTGGCCAGTGAGATACCCACATGGCATGGCAGACCTCTCCTGTCTCGCCCGCTGCTCCCCTCAGCAGTGCTTTTGGTCTGTCTGCCTGTTCTGTTCCCCACTCTGTCTCTGGTGAATTCTCTCACCCTCCCGCACCTCTGGCCTGTACCCCAGCTCTTGTGTAAATGAAAATAAATCTTTACAAAAAATAAAATGGGCCACTTTTCCTTTGTCTTTATGGTGCCCTCCTTTGCCAGTGATGAAACACATCTTTGTGAGAAACGGTGAGTGTTTGAAATGAGGGAGATAAAAAACGAGGTGTGTGGATTCTGGATTCATGAATCCTCTTTGGAGCGTGTCTTGAGGTGACCTTCCCCTCCTTGCTCCTCACAGGTGGAAGATGCCGTGAAAGCGGCCACAGCTGCCTTTCCCGCCTGGTCCTCACGGAGCCCCCAGGAGCGCTCGCAGGTGCTGCTGCAGCTGGCACATTTGCTGGAACAGTCTCTAGAAGAGTTTGCTCAGGCAGAGTCCAAAGACCAAGGTAAGAGGAATGTGTCCATCAGGAGAACCACCTCTGCCCTGCTTTTCAATCTTCTAGGTCTTTCTCTCATAGAGCCGGGGTGGGTGCACTGTCTTACTAAATGTTTCATGAAGAAGACAAAGCATTTTTCAGGGGCTGGTGACTTGCCCTCTCCCAGTGTGACAGTGACCAGAGGCAGGGGTAGGGGCCCAAAGCAGAGCCAGCAGATGCTGAGTCCTGGAAGGCAGCATATGCCTCTCCTGAGGACAGAGCTAAGTCATCCTGCACCCAAGGTCAAGGGCTTTCTGTTGGTTTTGGTGAAAAGAACTGCAAAGATGTATGTTAGGGCGTAGGCAGGGGAGAGCTCGGACTGATCGTGCAACCTCCCACCAATTCCAAGCAGAGAATTTCCAAGCAGAGATGATTTGAAGAGCAATTTCACCGTGAAGTTATTTAGAAAGTTTTTTCATGTTGCCAGTCACTATTCCATTCCCAGCACACTATCCCAATTTTTCAACTTCTTCCCAGAGTCAGGGGAATGGAGTAAATCTCTATAAATAAATGCCAGTAAGGAAAAAAGCAACATCACTAAAAATTATGTGCAGGTTAATAAACCAACCTAAAGGAAGCAGCCCATCTCAAGGGCGCCAAAGAAACTCTCCTGTTAGCACTCCTGGGTGAAGCTATCTGAATAACAATCCAGGTAATCTTTTGTCTCTCTTTTCTGTGGACTCCAGGAGCTAGAACTGCCTGGGGCACAACAAAGAGGGAGCTCAGCTTCCTGCCCCAGCAGGAACTCATCCCTTCTGCACTGGGCCATCTGAATGACTGCCATGCCCTGGGGGATATTTGATACACATCATATCTTCATCAAAGTGGCTTTTGTGATGTGCAAATACAGTTGTCTTAGCAACCATTATTTTAACCCCTTGTGGCATCTACAAAACTTGGTGATTTTGATTAAAAAGCTGATGTGCACGAAGAGGTCACATCTAGCAAATTCATGATGACAGCTATGAATTATTCAGTGTGCCAAGTAAAGATGATTTGACTCAATTTGACCCCTCCCCTATTTCATGTTATAACATCCTATTAATTATTTCATAGTTTAATTAAACCATGATCCATGCTCTGTGTAGTCAATGAATGTCAGTCCCAGGCTGGAAGTAACCTCTCCGGAGCAACCAAAGTTACTTCAGTGTGACTAAGAGTACACCTGTGCTAGGGGGTCCACTAAGTCCTTGGTGAGGTACACTGATGTGCTTTTTGTTGCAATCTGTTCCAGGAAAAACCATAACAATGGCAAGGACTGTAGACATTCCCCGCTCGGTGCAGAACTTCCGATTCTTTGCCTCTTCCATCCTGCATCACACGTCGGAGTGCACCCAGATGGACCACATGGGCTGCATGCACTACACCGTGCGGACACCTGTGGGAATCGGTAAGTCTGGTCAGTGAAAGCCTGGGCTACGATGGCCTGGAGAGATAACTGGGCCAATTCTGTAGAAACTGATCTAAGGAACAGACTAAGGAAAGGGAAGGTGCTGAGTTCTACTTTACGCTGTCTTATAAAATCACAGGGAAAAGAATGATGCTGTGTATATGTCTACATGCCAGAATTTTTCCCCTTATGAATTAAAAAAAGTCTATTTCCAGCAAGTGTGGCTCTGAGCATGGATTTTAGATGTGTGGGCAAGTTACATAACCTTTGTGTTCTTCAGTTTTCTTATCTGAAAACCTGGCAGAACAGTTCAATTATTTATATTTATGTAGATCAAATATTTTAATAAGTGCCGGGGACCAGCCTCAGACAAAATGTTGTGTCAGGGGTTTCTGAAAGGATGAGACGGGGTTGGCGAAAACAAAAGGACTGAGGGGAAGGGGATGAGGTAGTATAAGGAGACACTGACACTTGGTGAGGTGCTAGTATTTTTTGTCGAGAGACTTAGCAGGTGTTTATTTATTATTAGTAATTAAAAAATACATTATTATGTGTAAAGCAGAAACAATTACTGTATTATGTTCTAGACTTCTAAATAAAAAATAAACTTCTAAAAAACAAAACAATAATTTACTATAATTGTTATGCTGGATTGCTTGTCAGATATATACAATAAATTGTCTCCCATTGTTAATTGGGCCGAATTGTGTAGTAACTAATTTCTAAACAGGTAATTTTCCATGCCAATTGCTTGCAGTCTGCTGATACATATAATTTATAGCATAATGTACTTTTTGGGAAATTTTGTCTCTCTTTATGACCAAAAACAAAAAATAAAGGGGTGTTAAGTCTTCAGCCCCACGGTGTGAGGCACAAGGAATCTTCGGCCCCACGGTGTGAGGCCCTTTGAGCTTCGCTGCTTGCCAGTGTCTTATCTGGCTGGGTCATCAAGGCCTCCTGCAGCAAATAAGAGTAGGACACTAAGATTAGAGCCAGATATGTGGTGAATAAGTTCTGGTCATTCATTGCTGCTTCCTGCTTTGCAGGGCACATAAACGTCTGTAGTGACTAAAACTATCCACTAGATGTCACTATTTCCCCTGAGAAAATGCCAGCTTCATATTTTATTAGTCAAGTTTAGGATAGACTAAAAGAATGTAAGTTAAAAGGAAAGAAAATTAGACACCTAACCCCTTTGACTGTTTGAAGCCACTGGAAAGAATGTTTTCAAAGGATGAAAAACTCAAGCCTTCTCCTGAAAGTATGCTAATGTATTATGTCATAAAAATATTCTGCTATGCCTTCAAGAAAGATTTTCCAGTGGGGAAATTTAATATTATAAAATATACATTTGCTTTTATAGCACACACTCAAGGATAGCATATAAAAAAGGTGAATCCATTTAGCTATTCATGTGGTGACTTTAATTTTGCATGGTTGAAATCCTGGATTGTATCGAAGTAGAGATACCCTCCCTCTAGGTGTTGGTTCTCTGCCTTACCCAGCAAACCTTCCCTGTCAGGATACAGGTGAACACCCAGAGAGAATGGCTAGTCAAAATGCATTCCACAGTCTATGTATGCATCAAAGTTCAAGGGCTCTGCTAATAGGAGGGTCCTCATGGGAAAGACCCAAACCCTTTTCTCCTTTTGTTATAAGCTTAAGATTTTTCTGCTTCCATTCACACACATTAGAAACAGAGGGAGAAACTTCAAGGAAATAGTAGCTGGTCAGTTTTAGTAAGGAAAAGATTTCAAAAATTGTGGATTCATCTATAAATTTCAAAACTCATCACATTTTGGAGTTTAGTCACAAGTGACAGCTTTTTAGCCATGGGACTTATATTGCTGTTGTTCATAATTATAATTGTCAGCCATCAAGAACGGAATAAATTGTATTGATCATAATTTTAAAAGGTACAGTTGTTGACAATACATTTTAGAGTCACTTCACTAACGTTGGCTGCAAATATCCAAAGTTTGGGGTTTTGGGAGTACAAGCTTTAGTTTCATGTAACACGAAGGAGTTCTGATTTAATAAATTTAATCAAGTTCTGATTTAAGTTCTGATTTGCTTTGAGGGAAATGTCACTTCATTGTTGGCGATGCGTCTGTTCCCTCCTAGCTGGTCTGATCAGTCCCTGGAACCTGCCACTCTACTTGCTGACTTGGAAGATCGCTCCTGCAATTGCTGCAGGCAATACCGTGATAGCCAAGCCCAGCGAGCTGACTTCCGTGACTGCATGGATGATGTGCAAGCTCCTGGGAAAAGCAGGTAACTCACTCTTTGGGGTTCAGGGAAACACAGGATTGGCTCGGGGTTGTAAGATTTGTAAACTTCAGCCACCTTAGGGCCTCTGACATTTGCAAAGTTGTTTTACATAGAAATCTGCGCCTCATAAAATTGGTTCCAATGTCACCTTTAGCTATTCTCTCCCCAGTGCTTTTCTGAGAAATCCTCTTGGCACATGCTTCTTCCCCTGCACCAAGGCTTCCTGCCTGCCTGAGTTGGCTGGCAGCACAGAGACAAGTGAGCTCCATGGTCCTGCCTCCACAGGCATCAGGGTCTCCTCAAATCACAGCCCAGCCTGCTCCCGAGTGTCTTAAATAGGCTATTTATTGGTGGATTGATTTTTCTTTTAATAGTTTTATACAGAGACAACTTAGAGGGCCCTGAGCCATTCAAATAGACTTGACAAATGACCTTCTTTTAAAGTGTATTCATTTTTAGAAGTACACTGTGAATACCACTTTGGGACTCCTAGAATAAGAATATTCTATTTTTATTTCCTTTGGTGTCACCATGTTTGCCCTCATTCCTGGAAGCCCAGTGTATTTTGGTTTTCTGGCCCTCTCTGTTAGCTTTTGCTTGCTGACTTAAAGCTTAAAGGTTTTCTTGTTGTCACTCTTCATGGGAGGGGCTTCATGCCTTCATTGTCTGTTGGCCACTCATTTGAGTCTTACCAAATTGTCGTCCATTAAAATGCTTTCCTTTTCTTATAACCAGGATCTTTTAAGACAGATATCTCTAAAAACATTTCACTAATGTCTGGCTCAAACCACAAAATGGTACTGAGGCAATGTTGGCTATAGATGGCTTCTAAGGTCTTGACACCAGAGCTCAAGGAAGCGCCATGAAAGTGCTACGGCTGTGGCGTAGCCGGTGGTCAGTCTCCTGAAAAACGTGCATTTCCTCGTGCTGATAAATATGTGGCGTTTCTCTTCTACAGCATTCACCCCCCTCCTCTTCTCATTTCCCCCCTCACACTTGTGATTCTTGTTGTCAGCCGGGAGCAGGCTCCCCTCCTGTCATAGACTTGATTTCCCTGAGGGTGTCTGTGCATCCTCAGCCCTGAATCTTAGTACTGTCAAATGGATTATCTAGAATGTTCTCGCCCCGCCACACCCCCTCACCCTACCTAGGGTGTAGCATTGCAGAGTTGATGCTGCTGTCTTTGCTTTACTGTTAAACCACTGGCAACCATAAAAGTTCCCTCCCATCCCATTCATGCTACTGGACTTTCAAGGAGAATTTGTCTAACCTGAAGACTTTGACATACTGAGGAGAATTACTGTTGCTGTTACTGTTTCCCACGCAGGTGTTCCTCCAGGAGTGGTAAATATTGTGTTTGGAACAGGGCCCACGGTAGGTGAGGCCCTGGTGTCTCATCCAGAGGTCCCCCTCATCTCCTTCACCGGGAGCCAGCCCACCGCTGAGAGGATCACACAGCTGAGTGCTCCCCACTGCAAGAAGCTCTCCCTGGAGCTGGGGGGCAAGAACCCGGCCATCATCTTTGAGGATGCCAACCTGGAGGAATGTATTTCGACCACTGTCAGGTCCAGTTTTGCCAACCAGGTCTGTCCTCTGGGTTTATTTGCTTTTGCTGTGTTTCTAACTGGATCTATTCCACCAAAGTGCAAACCTGGAGGTGAGCAGGTCTCCCCGGCACTGTGTCCGCGAGGGAGAAAGGTCTGTGTTAGTCCCTTGCTCATGCTCAGAGTCAGTTTGGGGGCTTGTAGAGTGACAGATCTGTTCAGCAGGCTCTTCTTGAGTTACACAGCATTTTCTAGGTACCAGTCATGGGCAGAATGATTGATTAATGTTGCTCGGAGCTTCTCCATCCCTTTAACATACAGTTGTCTCCAGATTCTTCTTTCTGTCTAAATGTCCTATCTCCAGTAAACCTTATTTTCCCTCAGAAGCATATCCAATGCATTCACACTCTTAGGAATAAACCCTAGTTTGGTGCAGGTTTCTTACCTTGGAGTCATGGATAAGTTTCTGGACAACTTTGCATTTCCCGAAATTGTGTAACTGATGTTTTTCTGGAGTCCACAATTTTTATCAGATTTTTATTTAAGACCACAGTATGTCAAAGAATTAACCACCCTGATCAAATGACAAGAACCAGCTCTGCTTTCATACAGCACTCTATTGTTGATGCAAGCACAGAGCAGGCATCCTAAATAATGAATAGTTTATTCCAAAGGCTATGTTTTAAAATATATTAAGCAGGGAAAAAAGACCTATGTCGAACAGCTAGAAGAAAAGAGGAGTATAAAAGATGAAAGCTTTAAGAAAGATGAAATCTTGCCATTTGTGACAACACAGATGGATTATGCTAAGTGAAAAAGCCAGATGGAGAAAGACCAATGTTGTATAATATTGTAGCATATAAAGAAATAAGGCAAACAAATAAATAAAACAGAAACAAACCTTAGACTCTGGCGACAGAATGGTGGTTTCCAGAGGAAGAAGGAGAGAGGTGGGATAGGTTAAGGGGCTGCTGGGTTGGTGGTGGAGGGTGACTGGATGTTTGGTGTGGGAGGTGCGAGTAATATACATGCAACTACTGAGGTGAGAACTACATCTGAAAGCTGCACTGTGTTGTAAACCAACATCACCTCAATTAAAATACAAGCACATATAAAGAAAGAAGAGAGAGATGAACTATACCTTTATTTACCTATTAAGCTGCAAAACTTTTAAAACTTTATTTCTTTACTGTGAAATCTCAGAAGCAGTCATGTCTTCCAACAGGGTTTCTTTGAGCATAAAAAGAAAATCTTAGAATGATTGTTTTTGTGGTTATAATTGTCATTATTTTTCCTCACTGTAATTCCTAAGGAAAGTGGCTTAGGAATACATAGAGCTTCTGGGTCAGTGATCTTTTTTTTTTTTTTTTTAAGATGATCCTTGATTATTATTATTATTTTTTAAAGATTTATTTATTTTTATACAAGAACCGGGGTACAGACCAGATGTGCGGGAGGGTGAGAGGATTCACCAGAGACAGAGCGGGGAACAGAACAGGCAGACTGACTAAATACACTGCTGAGGAGAGCAGCGCTAGACAGGAGAGGTCTGCCACACCATGTGGGAACCTCCCCAGCCGGGAATCGAACCCACACCGCAGAGGCTGGGGACAGCTTCACGGCATGGCGCTCAACCGCCTGCACCATCAGGGAGGCCCTCTGGGTCAGTGATCTTAATGCTATTTTTTTTTAAAGATTTATTTATTTATGCATACAAGAGCTGGGGTACAGGCCAGAGATGTGGGGAGGGGGGGTGTGGTGGTGAGAGGATTCACCAGAGACAGAGTGGGAAACAGAACAGGCAGACTGACTGAAATACACTGCTGAGGGGAGCAGCAGATGAGAGAGGAGAGGTCTGCTGCTCCATGTGGGTATCTCCCTGGCTGGCCAGGGATGGAATTCGTGCTGCAGAGGCTGTGGATAGCTTCACAATGATGTATTTAACCCCTTGTGCCACCAGGGAGGCCCTGATCTTAGTGCTATTTTATGATACAATGTATTTACAAATAAATATCAAAGTGAGCAATTAAACCAAGTGATTTGAAGACAGCTCAACGGAAGAGATCAAACTGAGGCCTGAGCACCTGAGGTAAGAGGAGGAGAGGTGAATTCTCTCTATGAAAACAAATGAAATCTGAGACTAGATAGTCCAATGGCTTCTCAGCCCTCAGAACTATGCAAGGATGAGCTCACCCGGAGTCTTCCCCTCAGGGGTATTTGAAAATGTCAGTAGGAAAGAAGACTTGTGTCTAGGTGATTGGCATTATAATCCATGACAACAAATGGACTTTCAGCAAAATCAATAAAGCAGCTGATTGCCTTTTACTTAGCTGGGTGCTGCGTTCACCCTGCAGACTTGCTCCTCCATGGAACATAATAGGTGTTTTGGAAGCATCTCTGTCTCTCTCGGCCCTGAGCACACTCACACTTAAAGACACTGAGTCACACAGAAGAAATGAATGTGACCTTCAGGATCTCTCAGACTGAGGTTGAAACTTCCTGTGCTGAGTGGCCTTGGGCTTATATTATTAAGTACGCCACTTCCTCATTGTAAATGTGCTTAGTTTAATGCAGTGAATCCACTACAGAATTATTTGGAGGAAGGCATCCTGCCCCATGTCTGTACACTAGGGACACGTCATAAATGAGCATGTCCTTTCCTCATTTCCTGTAAACTCATCCAACTGGAGATCCTTGAGTTACTTGTGCATTTTCTGAGTAATCCTCTGCTCCCATACCTCCCTCCCACAGGGCCTGGAGCAGGGCACCGTGCTAATGGCGATCCTTGATAGCAGGAAGAATTTGTTGTTTTAAAGCATTGACTGCTGGATTTGGAAAATGCATCTTTCTATAAATAATGAGATAATTAGAAGCATTCTATTTCTTAGGATTGTTGTGAAGATTAAATATAAATGTGATAACACCAGTCATTTATGCATACATGTACTTACCCTACATATTTAATGCTTTGTCTAGAATGTGGTTTGTAACTATTATGTGCTGTAATCAAATGATAGTAAGGATCGTGTTTCCCAAAGGAATCTGCTAGGATCTCACCACTGAACGCTTAGTTTTTCTGTTTGGGTGTCTGTCAAGCACCTAAAACTCCAGTTGTGAGCAGAACTCTTGATTTCCCTCCCTTTCTGTGCCTACAGTACTGCCCCTGGATTTCTGGAGTACTCTTAACTCTCCCCTGTTCATTCTCCACAGAGCTGCCAGAACGATCATTTAAAATGTCAATCTCAGGCCTCCTCTGGTGGCGCAGGCGGTTGAGCGCCGCGCTGTGAACCTGTCCACAGCTTCTGCAGCGCCGGTTCAATCCCGTCCAGCCGGCGAGGGTCCCACTTGGCGCGGCAGACCTCCCTTGTTGCGCCTGCTGCTCCCTTCAGCAGTGTATTTCGTCAGTCTGCCTGTTCCGTTCCCCGCTCAGTCTCTGGTGAATCCTCTCACCCTCCCGCACATCTGGCCTGTACCCTGGTTCTTGTATAAATAAATGAATCTTAAAAAAAATAAAATAAAATGTCAATCTCCTCGCTTCACCCTGCTGCTTAACACCCTCCAGGTCCCATTCATGGTGCTTAGAATAAAAAGCAGGTCCCTTGTGAGCCTTTGGGACTTCGTGATATTGCCTTGCTGCCTCCTGACCTCATCTCCTACCACCCCAGAATATTTAATGTCATTCCTGCCTCCACTCCCACACTCAGCCCCCCTCACCTTCCTGCCTTGCCTGTCCAACTCCCTTACATCAATGTCAGTTTGAACATCCCTCTCACAAGTGTCTTCCAAGCCTCTGTAGCACAGCTCCCCACCCCATCACTTTCTTTTCCCATCTTCTGCTTAATTTGCTTTTGTTGCTTTGATCACAGTCTAAAGTTACGTTATTTATTGAATCTGCTTTCTTGTGTCATTGTGTACCCTAAGCCTGTGTATTCTACAAGGTGGGGACTCTGTTTACCACTGTCCCCCATTGTGCAACCAGTGCCCCACCCACGGCAGGGTGCCTGGAGGTCTGTCCTCGGGGCCGTGTCCTCCAGTCTTGACACTGTCCTTGTGTGTCATTCTTGCAGGGTGAAATCTGCCTCTGTACCAGCAGGATCTTTGTCCAGAAGAGTATCTATAGTGAATTTTTAAAGAGGTTTGTGGAAGCTTCCAGAATGTGGAAAGTGGGCATTCCCTCCGATCCATCGGCCAGCATGGGAGCTCTGATAAGTAAAGCTCATTTGCAGAAAGTAAGTAAATCTCTGTCATGTAAGTTACGAAAGGAATTCTTATCTGGAGAGAAGCTCAGTGCAAAGCATAGCACACATTCATGCTTTGATATTTTGCTAATTACTACCCTAGTTTTGAAAAATGATGACCTGTGGGAAATTGTCCCCGGTTGCAGAATCTGAAAATATTAAATATGAATGTACAATTGTAGCCCACCTTAGTGTAGCAGCTACCTGATATGAGTGAACTTGAAAAGTTGGCATGGAGAGGCCACCAACTGCGTGAGGAACGCACATTTCATGACATTAGTCTGTGATCAAGCTAGATGGACTATGGGTGGCAGGAACCCCCACAGATATATGTTCTCTGTGGGGAAGGCTCTGCCTCTGGCTTGCAGCAGGCTGGCTTTTATAAGTGCCAGCACAAACAATCCGAGTGATGAATTGGGTGGGTGACCAGTGACAGCCTACCTGGGAGAAGCCTCTGGTGGTCTGTGATTTACAAAACTTCTGTCACTAGGGTCATTTTAATTTAATATCAGATATGACTTCCCAAATCAGTCATGTAATCTTTTTTTTTTTTTTTAAGATTTATTTATTTATGTCTACAAGCACTGGGTACAGTCAGAAGCGTGGGAGGGTGAGAGAATTCACCAGAGCCAGAGCAGGGAGCAGAACAGGCAGAGGGACTGAAGTACACTGCTGAGGGGAGCAGCGGGCGGCAGGAGAGGTCTGCATGCCATGTGGGACCCTCGCTGGCGGCCGGGGATCGAACCGGCGCTGCAGAAGCTGCGGGCAGGTTTGCAGCCCAGTGCATAACTGCTGCGCCACCGGGGAGGCCCAGTCATATAATCGTGGCTCTGGAGGGACTGGGTCCACCAAGGAGGATGTCCTGCCTTCACTTAGCCGAGGCAGGACAGAGCCCTTACGTGTTTGTGGGAGTAGGGTGCAGTGTGAAAGCAGGGTGGGAGGGGATCAGGGGAGGAAGACAGGTTCAAAATAGTCTTGTAGGGGGTCAGCAGGGAGAATGGCCTCAGATATAACAGAATGGCTAAGCAGCTCCAAGGGCTCGCTTGAGACCTGAGGTCAATTATTTCCAGCGAGGACAGTCAACGCAGCCATGTTTTCCTCCAGTTGGAGGTGCCTATAAAGCTACAGGTGTGTGGGCAGCCTCCCCAGAGTGCCTTGGGGGAGCCAATGTGTGGATGTTGTCCCTGGTGGAGTGAGGAGTCACCAGGTGCAAGAGGCCCCATCCTTTCTCTCATCTGGATCTTCTGGGCATTAGGGCCCCTTGCCTGCCACCCACACGTGGCATAACTGGTGAGAAACAGCATCAGCAGTTTCCAGATGCCGACTCCCCAGCAGTACCTTCTAGCCTGTCAGGCAATAGTGTGTGAGGTCCGCTTTGCAATTCACCTCTCCCCTGAGACTCAAAGGTCTCTATCAGCACAGCAGAGCAACTACTTTTCTTTTGTGGGTACTGCCGTAAATCTATTTAAGTTACCCAATGAGGTGGATGAAGCAAAAAATTTGATTAACAGCTTGTAGCCCCACTTTGTGTGTGCACATGTGTGCACACACACGTACAGCGCATTTTGTGTGCAGAAACCTTGATGCTGCACGTTGACTCATACTTGTAGCTATGGCTTTCCTCTGCCACACTCCACTCATCCCTTTTGCATAGCATGGTGAACTCGGACCATGCAGGCTCACTAGGATTCAACACATGGGCTGTAAGACTGTTTTTGATGTCCCGGCTTGCCCAAGGGGCCCCTCTCTTCAGCCTGCCCCTATACATGTCTGTCTTCTGAGAGCAACCACAGGCCCTCCTGAAGGCAGCTTTGCTATTCTCGAGCCATCTGAGCTGTCTGTACCCCATGGGCAGTGGGATCTCTCTACCAAACCCGATTTCCAATAAAGAGGAATCGAGACCAACATGTGGCCCTGTAGCATCCACTGTGTGCCCCAGAATGAGAAGCTGGGGCCGTAGTGTGATGAAATCTGAAAGGAGGCAACTAATAACTTGTACTGAGCTCACTCACTGCCCTTCACAGAGGATCCTGAGTCCCTACTGGTGTTTCCAACTTAGCTTGCTCCAGTGACCCCGTACATTCCCCCTGACTGTGATGTAGCACGTCATGTGCGGCCTTACACCATCTTGTTCACAGTCAGGCCCAGTCTGTTGCCTCTGTCCCAGTTCCCCATCACTTTCCGTCACTCATGCTGCTCCTCTGTACTGTCTCCCTGTTCTTCCTCAGAAATATTAGGCACGCTCCTTCTTGTCCTTTGCTCTTGCTGCTGGAAGCTTGACTCATACTTGGAAGGCTCTTCCTTCAGATGTTTGCCTGGCTCTGCCCTGAGATCCCGTGTCACCTTCAGAATGAGGGTGTTGCTTCTCCCCTCTGTAAATGCATCTCCCAGAACTTCTTCTACCTCCTTGATGCTTCATTTTTCTCCATGACTCTTGATTCCATCTGCCATTTAATATATGTTGTTCATTTCTTCGTAAACTCTCTTTCTTTGGCTAGAATATAAGCTCTGGGGTCTGTTTTCATCACTGCTATAACCAAGACTCTAAAAAAGAGTCAGAAACATGGTAGGTGCATAGTACTTGTTGGGTGAATGACCGAATTAACACTCCATCATGTTACTGTACACAGTGTCACTCCCCAAATTGGTGTCCATTTTCTTTTTGAACTCTTGAATACAAGAACCTAGTACCTCCCATCATTCACAATAACAATAAAGGACTCTCCTACACCTTAAAACCAATGTTGAGGTTTTACTTACGATCCTCCTTAAACTCTTCCTCTTTTCATAGGTTATTTCAGCTTATGGCACCAGCACTTTAGTATTAAATTCTAGATTCTAAAAAGCCTTTGACTAAATATTGGTGTACTGATTTTTTTTGTTGTTTTTTTTTAAGATTTATTTATTTATTTATATGAGCACTGGGTACAATCAGAAGCACAGGAGGGTCAGAGAATTCACCAGAGCAGGGAGCAGAGCAGGCAGAAGGACCGAAGTACACTGCTGAGGGGAGCAGCGGGCGGCAGGAGAGGTCTGCGCGCCATGTGGGACCCTCCTCCGGTGGCCGGGGAGCAGCCGGGGATCGAATCGGCGCTGCAGAGGCTGCAGGCAGCTTCGCAACCCAGCGCTCAACTGCTGTGCCACCGGGGAGGCCCTGGTGTACTGTTTTTTTTTTTTAAATAATATACAAGTCCAATGTTTAAAGCACCAACAAGTTTTCAAAACATACAGCCAGAAAATATGTAACTGGAAAATGTTCTACAAATCCACATTTTCCAGAAGTTCTTGCTTTCTCAAGAACCAGCTTATAAAATGAGCAAGTCCTCCTTTGCATGCCGACATTAGGGAGAGACTGGCTTCCCCCATGTCCCCCAATCTTGGCCAGGCCCACCACTTTGCACACAGCAAACAGGACATGTGGTAGGCTCTGTACTTCACACCAACTCTCCCAGGGGAAAGATTCCTGAGTCAGAGGCCTTAACATTTTTTCAACTAATTTGCATCCCTTGTACTGCCTCATGGTATGAAAGTTGCCTCAACTTAGTACTGACATCACCCCACCTAAGAAACCATATTTTAAAAACTTCATCTTTTCTTAAAGGAGGGGGAAATAGTGGACTCTCCAATCTCCTATGTTTCCAGCATCATATACCTAGAAGCTATGGACAAAAGCCAAAATTCCTAATGGATCTAAACCACAGGTGATATCTGATTTTCTTAAGACTTAAAATATCGGCAACTTCTCAGATCAGAAATTCCATCTTCTACCAATCCAAATTATGCCTGAAAAACAAGCATTTATTTAACATGTTGGCTATATTGTCTTTCTTAATATCATTTCAATTTAGTGGGCTTAGGTACCAGGGATCACTCTGGAAATAATGAAACTTACAGTTAACAATTTTTTTTAACCACATTCAATCAAACATAAAGCCATAAACACATTTTTATCTTTCAAACAAGGATTTTTTTTTTTTAGATTTATTTATTCATGCATACAAGAACCGGGGTACAGGCCATATGCACGGGAGGGTGAGAGGATTCACCAGAGACAGAGTAGGGAACAGAACAGGCAGACCGATGGAAATACACTGCTGAGGGGAGCAGCAGGAGAGACAGGAGAGGTCTGCCGCACCATTCAGGTATCTCCCCAGCCAGACGGGATTGAACCCGTGGCCTCTGCAGCCTCTGTCCACAGCCTCTGCAGCGCTGCGCTCAACCACCTCCGCCACCAGAGAGGCCCTCAAACAAAAGTTTTTAAGGCTCCTACATATTTTCCCCTTTGTATTTTTCTATCTCTGTCAAATACAATGGAAAAAGATAAATTATTTTGGAATAACAGGATTTACAGAAACATTTCCCCTGTGTTAATATCTTACATCTCTGTGGAGTATTTAGTTGTCCACACTAAGCAACCAAGGTTAGCACATTATTATTAACTAAACTTCAGATTTTTCAGTCCATTCCTTTTGATTTTCCACTTGACCTTTATAAAAAATGTTTTCAGCCACTTTCTTCATTATAATAAAATACAGTTTATTAGTTTGCAGTTAAATCAGACGTCTCCAACGTTCTGCCGCATCTAAGGGAAGGATATTGCACACACTGTTAAAAACAGATATTCACAGTTAAAAACTTAAAACTAGGTTTTTATCATTGGCTACCACTTTTAAAATTTTGTTAGGGAAGAACAGCGAAAATGGTGTTTCCATTATCTCACCACAAATTACTGGGATCTGTGGCGTTTCCCTCGTCTTCCTTTATGTTCAGTCCCTCCCACCTTCACAGAGCTCTGCTCTGCTCTGCTCTGCTTACTCTTCCTTCATCCTATAAAGTCTCAGAGCATCGGTGGAGGTGCTGAGGGTCCCTGGCCCCTCTGTCTTCACTGCCCCACTCAGAGGGTGTGTGCCCAGATTCAAAAGTCAAGGCCTCACTCTCTGAGTCTTCCCGGATGGACCTGAGCTGGGAGCTCTCAGCCTGTTACTGTGAGGAAGTGCTGGTGTCTGTGCTCATTGAGGGAGCTGATGGAAACCTGGGGAGTGTAAGGATGGCCTCTGCAGGCTGTGACTCTCCAGTACAGTGTGCCAGACCATCTGGAACCAGGATGCGTGGGTGGTCATTTGCCCCCAAACTTTCACTAGAAAGTTTGGTGGCTAAGTGCCAAGGAAGTCCTAAATGCCATCCATCTCTCTGCTATGGCTTTGTCTTCGCCAAATCAATTTAGCCTTGAAGAACTTGGGGTCCTTGTTCTAGCCTACTTGCATGTAATTGTCACATAGATAACAAAGCAGTGACCTAGGGAACCCAATTAGAATATGAACAAGTACATTGTTATGACAAAGGACTGGAAGACTCAGAGAGATACAACTAGTTGCCAAGTGGCTAGGTGGCTTCCCAGGCTCCCAGTGACTACAGGGGATGCAGAGTAAATGGTAGGTGATCTGTCCTCAAGGAAGGAAGAGTTGCTTTTGCTTTTTGTTTTTCTTTTGATTGTTCTGACTCTTCCCCACTTGACTATCTGGACAATCTGGGTGTATGTCAGCTTTCCAAGACTGCATGATCTAGTTGTAGAGGAACTCGAGTTCCTTGAGTTCTTCAGTGCTTACACTGAGGCCAGAAGAAGCATTGGGCAGGTCACAGGTTCATTCCTCAACAGGTCCAGGCTCAAGGCCTAACAAGATCTACTCTGCAGTTTCCTATTCTCTTTTGTTAGCTAAACTGACTTAGAGAGTGTCAGGTTATTTAATACCTCATCTCCATCGTCTTCATCACTGTTATCATCAGAGCCAACTGCAGCTGACATTCAAAGGACTCTGTGTCAGGCATTATGTCAAGTGTTTTCTATAAAAGTATACTATTTTATTTAATCCTTTCCAGTATCCTATGAATAGATGGCACTGTTAATCTTATTTTTCAGATGAGATAACTGAGGCAGGAAGCATTTAAAATTCTCTAGTGCTATGTGTAGAGATTGGGATTTAAACACAGTGTGCTCAGGCCTCCCTGGTGGCGCAAGGGGTTAAGATGCAATCTGTGAAGCTATCCACAGCCACTGCAGCACAAGTTCAATCCCTGGCCAGGGAGCTACTCATATGGCACAGCAGACCTCTCCTGACTCACCCGCGGCTCCTCTCAGCAGTGTATTTCAGTCAATCTGCCTGTTCTGTGCCCCATTTTGTCTCTGGTGAATCCTCTCACAACCCCCACCCACACACCTCAGGCCTGTACCCCAGTTCTTATATGCATAAATAAATAGCTCTTTAAAAAAATAAAAAATAAATAAATACAATGTGCTCTAAGCCACACTTCTCCAAACAATCTGAGCTGATTTTATGCCCAAAGCTATTATTACTATTCTTTACTTTCAAAATAAACATGATAGCAATTCATTACATTTTATGGCATTGTTAACAGTCATATTTGCTTTGTTTCTTTAGTTTTTACCAAAGATCTCAATTCCTTAGCTGCAAGGGCAGATATCATTCTATCATCCTGGATGCTTTCACTAGAAAATATATACAGCTGGGTGTGAATGTGAGACCCTTATACTTTAAATATTTTGATAAATTCATGGCTTGAAAGCTGACACTGCCCTTCAAATTTTATTACCCCAAGAAGATCTATGAGATAATCATGTCACTGTGGGAAGAGCCAGGGTTCCCTGCACTCTTTGAATCCCTGACGGAAGTCGTGGTGCTTCATCCAGCTGCAGCCTCTGGAAACTTTTGCCTCAACTTTCCCCATTCACACAGGATGCTGCCTTGGCATCTTTTAATTAATGTGGGTGGGTTGTTTCAAAAGGAGCAAGCGAGTAGGGGAAAGAAAGTCCAGATCTAATTTAGTCTCTGCCCACAAAATAGACAAAGACTTTTCTGGGAAGGCTTTGAAGTCATTGTGCATGTTTAGGGAGGAAGACCGTGAGAGTGGGGAACACAAATCTGTACCAAAAGTCCTATTTCTTAACAGTTTTTGATCTCACCACTTATTAAGTATTCTACACATTGAAACAAAACTAATAATAAAATAGCATTTTTTAAAAACACGGTGAATAAACATGTAGCCTAAAATGAATATAGTTCTACACTGGAGCACTAACTCCATTCTGGGGCAGGACACTCAGAGAAATGAGTGATATCCAAGACTCCAAAGCACCATTTCAAAATTTCCTCAACCTTTGATTATCTACTTGATTTTTTTTTTATACTTTTAGCTTTTTGAGATTACTTTTCTACTACTCTGTGCTAATAATTTCCTCCAGGGATAAAGTAATATATCATTGTCACTTTATTAACAGTTTCAATATACAAATTATCACTATGATAATGAATCATTTCTATGACCATTATTAAACATTTTTCATTATCTCTGAGTCACTGACTTAGGTTATTACATAATTTATTTCCCATTACAGTTAGCTACACTGTATTACCTAGATGTTTTTTCAGAGTATGATCAGTCATGAGACTAGAAGTTAAAAATTATTTGTTCTGGAGGCTCACCTATTAAAGGGTATCCTAGCCTTTAATTAAATCTCATACATCATTTACTTCGCATTTTCTGCAATGATCATAACCTCCCTCCCCGAATGAAAAGATATTATTATGTGTGTTAAACTACTGAATATACCTGAATGTGAATTCTAGCCTTCCTATTTATTAGCTGTATACACTGTTACCCTTTGTGAGGCTCAATTATATCACCAGTAAATAAGGGATGATAATACATATTTAATCAAGTTTTAAGAGAATAAGGCAAGAATATATGAAAAGTATTTACTCAGAGTGCCAGGAACTTAGACTTCATGTTTAGCTACTTCTACCCCCAGGCTTAGCAACTTGCAATAAAATAATCAACCTTAGACTTCTGAGCTATGACCTTACATATCTTCCCTAGATGTATTGAAAATAATGAAATTTCTGTTGCTTTGCATCAAGTCAAATGGTCAGCTACTACTAATCATGGTTCTTCCCACCCAGGTCAGAAGTTACATCAAGAGAGCTCTAACCGAGGGGGCCCGTATTCTGTGTGGTGAGGGAGTGGACACATTGACTCTCCCTGCCAGGAACCAGGCAGGCTACTTTATGCTTCCCACGGTGATAACAGACATAAAGGATGAATCCTCCTGCATGAAGGAAGAGATATTTGGTCCAGTGACGTGTATCGTCCCCTTTGACAGTGAAGAGGAAGTGATTGAAAGGGCCAACAGTGTGAAATATGGGCTGGCAGCAACAGTGTGGTCCAGAGATGTGGGGCGTGTTCACCGAGTGGCTAAGAAGTTGCAGGCAGGTTTGATCTGGACCAACTGCTGGCTCATCAGAGAGCTGAACCTTCCTTTTGGAGGAATGAAGAGTTCTGGAGTGGGTAGAGAAGGAGCCAAGGACTCCTATGAATTTTTCACTGAAGTTAAGACCATTACTGTTAAGCATTGACCTTGGTCTGGTGAAACATTGTGATTGTCATTGCCTGGCTGTAGAGAATCAGTTGTCCAATGTGCTAAAGGGAAATGCTGGCATAAATTCTAATTTCATCTTGACTCAGCAGAAGATTATCTCTAGATGATCCTCAGTAGTTAGTATTTTTAGCCGGTGTCGAAGAGATGCTATTTTCAATGTGGAGTGAAAGAAGAGAAGGCTTCTGAATTGAAAAACACAAAATAGAAACCAAGTAATTGTCAGACTCTGTCCATGTTGCACCTTCAAAACATTTTTAAAATCATTTTGATTAAATTCTTGGAAAGCTACAGATAACCAGTATGTGTAAAATAAATCTACAAAACCAAAGAAAAACAAATCATGATTTCTCACCTTTGGGGCAACTGTCAAGATGATTTCGACATCCATCAACCACTAGCCTGGTTAGTTGACAATTGAGTGAACCTCATTATGCAAAGAACATGGAAATTACCAAAAAAGACACATATGTATCTGTACACAGATAAAGAAAAATGAAATAAATACTACTTTTCAGAGAAAGCTCGGATTAAGGAAAGGAAACAGTTTGATTCATTCCTACACAGAGTCTATCAGTTTCAGTTCTTAATGTGTATATCTCATGAGATTTATAATTTACTAATCCTAAAAGAATAAATAATTTTAGTAACCAGTATGACATAAACTCTTCTTAAAGTGGCCTTTATTCTTCCTTACTCCCACGCTCTAAGCAGTCTGGATATTATACAAGTAATAAAGGTATTTCTTGTGAGGTTTTTTTTTTTTTTAAAGATTTATTTATTTATGCATACAAGAGCTGGGGTACAGGCTAGAGATTCAGGGGGTGAGAGGATTCACCAGAGACAGAATGGGGAACAGAACAAGCAGATATATAGCAGCAGGCAAGTCAGGAGAGGTCTACTGTGCCATGTGGGTTGCTCCCTGGCTGGCCGAGAATTGAACTCATGCTGCAGAGGCTGTGGATTGCTTCATAATGCGCTGCTTAACCGCTTGTGCCACCAGGGAGGCCCCTCTTGTGTGTGTGTGTGTGTTTTTAAGATTGATTTATTTATGCATACTAGAACAAGAGCATAAGCCAGAGGTGTGGAGGATGAGAGGATTCACCAGAGACAGAGTGGGGAGTAGAACAGGCAGATGTACTGAAATACACTGACTGCTGTGGGGAGCAAAAGGCGAGACAGGAGAGGTCTGCTGCACCATGTGGGTTATTTCCCTGGCCGGGGATCAAACTCATGTTGCAATGACTGGAGATAGCTTGATAGCGCTGTGTCTTTAACCCTTGTGCCACCAGGGAGGTCCCTCTTGTGTTTATTTACCCCTGTATTCCCCAGTGACTAGAGGAGAGAACTTAGGTTTACTGAGATTAAGTAGCTGAAAGTCATATAAATGGTGTGAGATGGAGGCAGGATTTGAAACGAGGGCTCTCAGACTCCCAAGCGCATCATCTCTGACTGTTTCACTCTGACCTTGGATGGTGCTTGAGGAGCTGCCAAGTAGTTGTGATTCCCAAAGCACATCATTGTCCCCCCTACATATCTTCCTGCTTTCCCTCTCCTCTCCCCTTTCCTGCTTCACTCCATTCATCGACACAACTTGAGAACTTCTCCAGCACAACCCTTTCCATACTGTTCGCAAGTCTGACCCTCTGGGATAGGAACTGCCCAAGGCAAAGGCCAGCGGTATTCCCCTCTGAAGTCTGAATTCAGAGCCCGGTGTCAGGCACACAGAAGGGGCTCAAAATGAGTTCCAGGAATGGCACCAGGTCTTCCTAGTGCATAGTGCTTGTTGCATGGAGTATGGGAATATTGGGTCAGAAGGATAATATAACCTACATGATTTCCAGATATGTTGACTTGTTCATGAATCCAAAAAAATACTGAGTTGTCAGAAAAGTCATGATGCAGTTTTGCATAGAAAACATAGAAAAGGGTCTCCCTGGTGGCACAAGGGTTAAGCACTGCGCTATGAAGCAATCCACAGCACAAGTTCAATCCCCGGCCATCCAGGGAACAACCCAAAAGGCAAAGGAGACCTCTCCTGACTCGCCCGCTGCTCCCCTCAGCAGTGTATTTCGTCAGTCTGCCTGTTCTGTTCCCTGCTCTGTCTCTGGTGAGTCCTCTCACCCCCCCAGGTCTCTGACCTGTACCCCAGCTCTTGTATGCATAAATGAATTAATCTTTTTTTTTTTTTAAAAAAAGAAAACAGAAAAAATATGTCATGGCTTTTCTGACAACACGACATAACCCTTTGGTCCATACGTGGTTCCTAGTTTCTACTTTTACTCTTGTCTTCTTTTCTCACTTCCACTGCCCTCTCCTTCCCTCACCTCCCCTTTTCCCCAGCTGAGGGCCCTTGTCATTGATTAGTGTAACCCAGGTCCAATTCTGAGTGTCAGCCAGGAAAATTGCAGCAGTTCCAGTCTCTAAGAATGTGTATCAGTCTTGTAATTTGTCTGGTCCAAGCTCATCTTTATTTCTGAGATCTTAGCTTCATTTTGATTCTAAATACCTGTCTCCACAGTTTTCTGCCTAGAAGACTTTGTTCTCTCTAGGCCTTGGAACCAGCTCTGCCCCTGTGAGTACTTGTCCGGGCTCTGAATGCTGCCTTCTGAATGTGCCTGCTTCCTGCTGACATGCATCTTTGAGGCTATTTCCCTGGGTCTGTGTCTGGCTTTGCTAGAAGCTCATCCTCGGATCATAAGGCAGTCTCACTAAGGCTCGCAAGGCATAGCCATAAGCTGTCCTACCCATCCCAACACTATCCCATCTCTCAATGGATCAATCCAGTGGCTACAATGTCTAACTACCCAAGTGAAATTTTCCGTGTTCTTTTCAGGCCATTTAAGTGAGAGAGCATAGTTCTAAGACTGTAACTTTCAGGCCATCCCAGACTGTCTCGGATCCCACATCAGCTAAGGGTGCTGTTTGGGTGTGTGCCCATACCTCCACACAGTCCCACCAGACCTGGTTCTCTGTGCCTGGGGCCTTATGGGAGTGGTTGTCACACTATGATCAGGACTAATGTGGAGAAATTGGGACATGGACAAAGGATTTCAATTATACTTGTAAAGTTTCATTTGTAATCTGGATGATGTGCAGTTGGGTGTTTCCTATACTACATCACAAGTAGGAAATAGAGAATCATGTATCACTTAATGACAGGTCAACCACAGAAGTGACTTCAATAGGCTATACCTATCAAGACTAGGTGTGTAGTAGATTATCCAGCTAGGTTTGTATAATTACACTCTGTGGCAGTCGCATGAGAAAAATCACCTAACAACACTTTCCAGCTCTAACACCTTTAAGGGAGACGTGGCTGTGCACCAAAGTGCAGAAGTGGATCATAGTGAAGGATACTTTGGGGCAAACATGGGTGATGGCTCCAGGAGTGCAGCCACCCTTCCTGGCAGAACTCAGAGGCTTTAGACTGGGAGTTGCAGGAATGGGGAGCAAGAGTTGAAGGGCTAGGAACTGGCAGTGGAGGAGTAGCATTTCTCAGACTTGCATGAGCTTCTGAAGCACCTTGAATGCTTGTTACAATGCAGATTTAGATTCAGTAGTTCTGGGGTGGGATCTGCTTGCAACTTGAGTGTTAAAGAATTTGAAGACACTTCATGAAACCTCAGCTCTGGTGACTATCCCACTTCCCCAGTCTGGGGAGCAGCTGGCTGTAACATTTGCTCCTCCTAAAGACAAAGCAATTACTCAAACACCAGCCATTTTGTGCCAGCACAAAGTCCAAGGTTACTCAAAACCTTCACAAGCAAGTCAGAGGAGGCAGAAGAGGAAACAAGCCCCACCAGGGTGTGAAATTCACTGAAGAACTACACCACCTGAGGTAAAGTCCTCCTTACTTGAGAGTTACAAGGGTACACACTGAACTCTCCACACATCCTGAAAAGAAACCTCTCTCGGACCTCTTCACACACAGATCCATAGTTCATCCCCTGCTCAGTGATGGGCTTTATGGGTAAACTCTTCTTTCAAATTGTAAAAATAACTTAGCTAAGTAATTGTACTAATCAACCAATGTGCCTTTTATTAAAAAAATAAAAAATTGAAGAATGGGGGCCTCCCTGGTGGCGCAAGGGGTTAAGCACCACACTATGAAGCTATCCACAGCCTCTGCAGCACGAGTTCAATCCCTGGCCAGCCAGTGAGCAACCCACATAGTGCAGCAGACCTCTCCTGACTCGCCAGCTGCTCCCCTCAGCAGCGTATTTCAGTCAGTCTGCCTGTTCTGTTCCCCACTCTGTCTCTGGTGAATCCTCTCACCCTCCACACCTCTGGCCTGTACCCCAGCTCTTGTATGCATAAATAAATAATCTTTTAAAAAATAAAAAAAAAATTCAAGAATGACCAAATATTTTGCAAAATAGAAACACTAAGATGTGTGAATGAACAACTACGTATGGGAGAAAAAGATAAAAGAACAAAGACATTAAAAATAGAATTAATATCTTCAGAGCGCTTTGAAAGGACGGTGAGTTCATACATGAAAAAGGAGCAAGCAAGGAAGGTGAAAGAGGTCTTGAAAAACTAAACCTTAGTTCCCCAAATAATTTAGAATTGAATCATTGACTTGACTGAAAATTAAATTAGTAATCTGGAAGATAAAGTTGAGAAAATAGAATGTGAGAATGACAGGGAAAATACAAGCAAGGAATTGAGAAAAGGGATTGATCTAGAATGCTTTACTATGTATGAAAAAACAAAAAAGAAAGATGAGAAAACAAAAAGAAATAATCAAATAAATAATAAAAGTTAATTTCCCTGAGCTAGAAGGATTTTCATATGGAAAATATTCATCGTGGGTCATGAACTATTCAGCTGAAAATTTAAAATCCCAGTACAAGGCTTACAGAAAGAATTATAGGATAGTTACAAAAAAAAAGCATAAGATTTCCATCACACTTTTCATTAATAATATTGAAGCTAGAAGACAGTGGAGCCAGACTCAATATTGACCAGGAAAATCATTTTCAAGTTAAACTTTGTAGACAGGCAAACTGGTGCTCAAGAACTAAGGCAAAAAGAAGACACATAATGACTTAGATGTTTCTTTTATTTGCTCTTCCTGGGATGACTTGAGGATGTAGTATAGCAAAAGGGAAACTGACCCAACAGACAGAACTGCCTGAGGAATGAAATGAAAAGAAATTTCAAGTTATCAGCCTGTAAACAGGCCTGGAAAGCTATTGGCCCAAATTAGAACAGGGAAAACAGAAGGGTGATTGAAGAGCATTAGTTTAAAAAAAAAAAAAAGTTTGATAACCTAAAAGATTGTAGGTGTGTAAGAAAGCACATGTATGTCTCATTAGAATGAAGGAAAAAAAAAAAACTCCTCAGAGGTCATGGTAAGATGAAGCAAACTGCAATGTGCTGTGACTTGGAAGTACAGAAGAGGTGTAAGTAAGGAAAGGGAAACATTTTCTCATTAATTTTGCACGGATATTTTGACAACATAAAAATCACATTTTTATCCTTATGCATCTTATGTACCACTTGAGTCTGTGATTAATATTTATAAAATTCTAATATTATGAGTATCTCTTATTAGCTCTCAATTTTTCAAGTCATACTATAGACACTTTACGAATCCAACTTAAAATTGCGGAACAGATTGTAAAGGTTACAACAAGGCTGGGTAATGATATTAATCAGCTGACAAGTTGGGAGGAGGAAAGGGTGGGAGTCGAGGTTAGCAGTCATGAACTACTGTCCTTATCTTGAAGAATAGGGAGTAGGAAGTTGATGTCAGAAGTTGGTGAATCAAGAAATAGGGGTGTATGCCTATTATTTAAAGTTATGCATGTCGCCATTAAAGATCTTAAGTGCTAATACAACTAATAAATTGAAAGGTGAAATGCAGATGGAAAAAGGGGTTGGATATGTGTAAATTTATGCAGATTGCATTGTAGGAAACGGATAAATATTATTTTAAGTTGGCTAGAGTAGAAACACAGGCACACCCATGTGGGTTATTTCTATGGCTTATAAATCCTAAAACCAGAATTATTTAAAAAGATTACTCCTGGGAAGTAGAACTAAGGATAGGGAGGAGGGTGTTTTAACATAGATTTCCGTTTGTGTCATTTAGTGCCCTGAGTTTGTTAACATTGTGAACAGTCTTTTATAAATAATGATGTGTGTATTTAAAACTGTCTGGTGAGGCTTTCATGCCTGTGGGAATTTGGGAGCTGTGCTTCATCCTATTCAAGGAATTCTAGGTCCCTCGCCCTGGGACCCCAATTACTGTTAAGAGATCTAAGATTACTGGGAGATCCAGTCCTACCAGGAAACCTGCACCAGGCCAGGTCAAAGGAGAAAGACCCCTCTGATTATCCCAATGCTGCTCTCCCACTGAGCCTATTCTTTCCCTCCTGCCTGCTCAGGTAGGGTGAGAGGCTGTTAGGGATAATTCCTCTGCATTAGGTCACCCATACAATATATCCCCCTGAACCTGAGTCCAGACTTTTAAAGGAAAATTTCAAAGCCTGTGGTCCTTCTTTGTCTTGTATTGCTCATCTCCTGGGAATTTCTGGAGTCCTTTTCTTGAAGGTGCCTGAAGTTCCCTGTGACTCCATTAAAGGCTCTAGGACATCTGGAGGTCAAGTCCCTCACTTCAGATTTTGCAAGTGAGTGTTTCAAGGTATAGTTCAACAACAGGTTGTTGTTATTGTTGATGGGAGTTTAGCAAAGCTTTCTGGAATGTGTCCTGGCGTTCATCAATCTGACGATCCCAAGCATTCATGATGTCATTCTCTGCTGCCACCCTCGTCAGCACCCCAGTCAGTGCTGACTCATTCCAGGACCTGTGCAAACCATTGGCATCACTGCCAAGAAAATTATAGGCAACTGTTCTGGGAAGAGCCGTATTTCCATTTGCAGCTGGCCATTCATCAAACATCAGGAATTTGCCTAATCGTATCTGTGGCCAAGGATATGCCATCTCTGTGCTCCGATTACGCCTCCCGTCCCACACCTCATTACATTCCTCAAACATATTCCTCATCAATCTTGCCCCAGGGACATCATTATGCTCCAATCCCATTTTGTGATTGCCATCCCAGTGTGATGCAACAAGTTCCAACAAAGCATGGAAAATAATCCTTGGAAAATGAAAGACTCGTGGAGCTTCTGAATCATAACAAGGCAAAGTGATCACCAAGGGCACCTTGCTCCCCATTCCCGGATAGATAACAACTGAGGCACAAAGAAGAGAATTGGCTTGCCAAAGACCTACTTCTGTCTAGGTGGAACTAGAGTCTACAATCTATAAGTACTTCAATCTACAAGCATCAAAGAGTTAGAGGTATTCCGAGGACAATAAAAATAATTGCAAATCCTGGTAAGTATCTTGGAGTTTCCTCCCACAGAGAGTAAGCAGCTGGCCTCTGTCTCCACCAAGTACAAGATTTAGGGGGTTCTTAATTACAGTTTGAGTTTATATGTACAAGAAACACTTTATTTTTCTGTTTCCAGCTCAGAAAGAGTGAATCGTGGAAGAGGGTGGAAACCCCTTTTCTGGAGGACTCTCAGCACAGCAGGGCCTGTGTCAGGGTGGTTGAGCAGCCGGGTGTGGGATGGGGGAGCAGTCTTGGATTCTGTGTAATTTCTGTGACAGCAGGAGCTGCGGACTTGGCTACACCCTGCTCTGAGTACCCGTGGGGAGCAGATTCCTGCACTGGTGTCAAAAGCGCACAACAAAACGTCTACAAGTGGAATCACAAGGTAGCCTCAGGGAGTCAGCGCTGGAGAGCTCGCATTTCTAAACGGGAGAAATCTCATTTTCATGCAACATCCTTGAAAAGTTAAAGCATGAGAACCTCAAGATAAGTAAAACCTTGAAGATCAGCATACTTTATCACGCCCAGGGGATTTTTGAACTAGTTTCTGAGATTTACACTTGATCTTAGCCAAAAGGCCGAGAAGCGATAGTCTCTGAGATTTAAAGTTCAGCAAAATTCATGCTTCTGGAGTCCTTTCTGCATTCATTTTAGAATCTTTGGAAAATGTACTTGCTCACTTCGTAGTAATAAATCATCAGAAAGCATTTCTGAGGGGTTATTTATAACTCTCTGGGCTCCCCAGCCACTGTTTGGGACTTGGGCTGTTAGTGAGCTGTGATCAGGCTGAAATTCACCCTGGGCCACGATGGAGCTTACCGAAGCATCTGCTCTGACCTGAGATGGCTGCGTCCCCCACCCCCTACCCCATCCTCTGATATCCTAAATAAAGGGAGAGAGTTCACATCTGCAGGACCATATTTGCAGATAATGTACTGCACCCTTTCCTCAGGATGTATTAGTTTGTCCTAATCTTGAGAATGACTTGAAGGTTAGAAATAATTAGACAAGAAAGTACCTTCTCTTGAGTTCTTGTAACTGTCCAAAATGATGACTAGTGGAAAAGTTGCTTCAGGTCAGATGTCTCACTCTCCCTGAACCTTTGCTCCACATTGTTTATAGAAAGAATATAGTGGTGTGATAAAGCGTTGCTATTTCTGCCTTTTGACGGTTCGCTGTTTTGCTATGGTAACCAAAGGGCCGGATAGCTGCAGAGGCCTGTATAAGTCCCAGGATTGCTTGGGGCTGTGCAGCACTCACCCTCCATCTCTCCATCACTGCAGAAATCACCTCCACATAGCGGGCAATTTGACAAAGTAAAATAGTTCAAAAATTAGAGTATACGTTAATACTGGAAGTCAAGATTCTGAGTGTAAGAAGGAAAGGGAGAGAGAAAGGAATAAGGGACAGGGGTGGGGGAAGTTTAGAAAATTAAAATTATGTAAGGCTTTTAGAAAAAAATCACCTCCCTTTTTCTGGACATATTTTGGAAAAAAAATATTTCAATCTTGGAAGCGAGAAGTTGCTTTTTATCTCTTAACTTATCTTCAAGGTCAGCCATACTGAAGACATTTAATTTTCAAACTCTGGACCTTAAGATGATCCATTCTGTTTGTCATTTTTCTTTTTGTAATGATTTTTGTATGAAACATAGGTAAGTGTCACTTTAGGTTTCTCATGCAGCGCTTTGAAAATTCCTTCTGACACGATTCCCTTCTCTAAAGAGTGCAAGCTCTTGAGGTCAGAGAATTTTTTTTTTATATTAGATGCATGCCAGGATTTCTTTTATACCTACAGATCCTAGATCAGTGCCTTCATTAGAGGAGATGTGTGCTGTCCTGAATTCAATAAAAACAAAAATAACTATATGTCTATATGAACAGTTCTGAGTCCTGGGGAGACTTGTCTACAATGAGGGGGAAAGCAAATTGTAATAATTATGTTAGTTTCACTGATTTCTGAGTAGGCCCATGCATCCCACAAACAATAATGCAGAAAAGCCAGATGTCCAGGCTCATTAGACAATGCAAAATACGATGGCAGTGCTTGTTTCTCAGCCAAGGGTTGTAGCTTAAGTGGCGGGGAATGGAGTCAGGGACCTCTTACCATCAGGCTGACGGGTGTGGCCTAGGCTAGCCCAAGTTCAAGTGCTTTGTATTCAGAAAGTTTGCTGAATGTCACAACCTGAGTAACACTCCCGGGGGCCTTGCTCCATTGTGTAGCTGAAAGCTGGTGGTATCATCCTTGTCTGATAACCCCTCCTAGAATGACTCATAGCATTTCTGTAATTCATCACTTAGATCAAAGGACACGAACACTTTCTGGTTGAAAACTTGAGAGAGTAGATACCAGTGAATCAATCTAAAATGAAAAAAAGTTGAATTGGGAGCATAGACTAATGTAATTGTAGAACTTTTAAATCAGAATTATACTGACTCAAGCATTCCAGATTAAACTCACTAAAGCAGTCAATCAATAACTCATCATTTAGTGAGGAGGTGAGTAGGGTCAGGTAAAAGTATCAGCTTTTCAGCCCTCCTGCCATTAGGATAGATGACAGAACCCTGTGGTCCCGAAAGCATGCCTGATGGCGGGCACCTGGAATAGGGTGTGGGCATATGTAGATGGGATTCACCTGGGTTAAGACTGGGCTTTTAAGGGCAGCATCACGGAACGCCAGCAGAAGCCGAGAGAAGGAGAAGGAGAAGCAGAACCACTAGAGAAGCAGAGAGAACGCTGGAGAGCCCAGATAGAGTGAAGACTTGCTGGGGGCTGGGAGGCCTGCCAGCTTCCCGGCCCCCCAGCACCCCTGCCTGCCCTGTACCTGGTAAATCCCAATAAAAGCCTGCAAAAGCCACTGAGGTCTCTAGGACTCTGACTCCTCCCTTACCCTCTCTGCTGGGATCATAGAAAACCTGCCCTGTGGCCCGTCCTGCCTCTACAAGGTGACATCATGGCCTAGTGAAGTCCCTGAGGTCAGTACTTGGACATGTCACTACTTCTTCTTTTACATTAAAATCCAGAAGCCAGGCCTCCCTGGTGGTGCAAGGGGATAAGTGTCAACACTATGAAACTATCGACAACCACTGCAGCACTGAGCTCTATTCTTGGCCAAGGAGGTACCCACATGGCACAGCAGACCTCTCCTGTCTCACCCCACTGCTCTCCTCAGCAGTTTATTTCAGAAGATCCACCTGTTTTGCTCCCTACTCTGTCTCTGGTGAATCCCTTTCACTCCCCCGCCTCTGGCCTGCACCCCAGCTTTTGTATGCATAAACAAATAAAATAAATCTTAAAAAAAGAATCCAGAAGCCATCCGCCACTTTTTTTTTTATTCCAGTGTTAGTTCTCTTATCATGGCATAAATTTTATTCATAACTGAGAATCAAAAATTAGATGAACATGCTTTTTGGTCTTATTTCTTTAAGGGAGGAAAAGCCTTTCCTCTGCCTTCCTGGGTCCTGTTTCTAGGACCTATAACTTAACAAGAGAAAAGATACATTTTATTTCAAATTTTACATGCACAGGGGGCTCCAGAGAAAGAACTGAAAACTCAAAGAAGCTGATAGAATGTGGGGGCTTATGTACTATGTTAAAAAAAGGGTGATAATGGGCCTCCCCGGTGGCGCAGCGGTTGAGCACTGGGTTGCGAAGCTGCCCGCAGCCTCTGCAGCGCCGGTTCAATCTCCGGCTGCTCCCCGGCCACCTGAGGAGGGTCCCACATGGCACGTAGACCTCTCCTGCCGCCCGCTGCTCCCCTCAGCAGTGTACTTCAGTCTGCCTGCTCTGCTCCCTGCTCTGGCTCTGGTGAATTCTCTCACCCTCCCGCGCTTCTGACTGTACCCAGTGCTTGTATAAATAAATAAAAATAATCTTAAAAAAAAAAGACTTAAAAAAAAAAGGGTGACAAATTGTGGAAAAGCAGACTACACAAAGAAAAGAGACTTAGGGCCTCTAGGTGAGGTGGAAGAGGAATTTAGCCCAATGGCTGCAGACTCCTACTTCTCCCATCCAGTATTTCTGCAAAACAGCTGTGCACATTTCAGGACTAAGTGACTCAGGCCCTATTAGTTTTACTCAAACTATTATCTCACACCAGATGCTGATAGTTGTAAAACTTCTATCTTATTTAATGAACAGGAGGTTAGAGGTCAGGTGCTTTTGATAAACAAAATTGGCCAAATCTCATTATCCCAGTCTAAATTCCTGCCCCTTTTGTTCAACAGTAAAACTGGCCAATACCCATTTAGGATCCCAACTGTGAGGCCCTGCTCTGTACCATCCTTCAACAGGTGGGGCAGGGAACCTGGAACCTCCCTTTTCTGTGGGGATGACACAGTTAAAATCGCTTTTAGAAAGTCTGTGAAAAAGACAATAATCCCCTAAAGGAATCAAACTCACAGAAACTCTGCCATTCTAACTTTCTTTAGTCCGTCATGAGAAGGTGAACAGGACACAGGACCGTCAGGTCATAAGTGTAAATGAAAGTGGCTATTTTTCACATTTTTCCCCAAGAATTTGTATCTGGAATTGTTAGGGGGAAAAGGATGTCCCAAAGCAAATTCCATATAGGCTTTGTGGACTCCACCCCCACCCCAGGTCAAAGCCAAAGACACTGGGAACTCCAAATCCCATCACCACCAAAGGGAAGGTGGCTGGGACCTGAGGGTGGGGTTAAGCAGCCAGGTGGATACAAAAGGCAGACACGTGGGCTTTGGGGATCCCCCATTTTTGGGCTCTCCACCAGCTCGCAGCGTCCGGCCAGCTCGGAGAGTTGTTAGGGGGAAAGGATGTCCTGAGCTAATCCCATACAGGCTTTGTGGACTCCACCCCCACTCCAGACTAAAGCCATCAGGACATTGGGAAAGACAAATCCCATCACCACCAAGGGGAGGGTGGCTGGGACCTGAGGGTGGAGTTGGGCAGCCAGGTTGGATATAAAAACCAAACACGTGGGCCTTGCTCGCTCTCTGGCTCGCGATCGCTCGCCTCCTGGCTTCACGGCTCCTGGCTGGCGGCCAACTCTGAGAGCGCCATTTTGGGATTCCTGATCAGCGGATCGGGTAGGACTCATTTAAAACTTTGTCTCCCACTTTTCTCCCAGAGCTGTACATTTCCTCATTTCCCCTTCCCTTGTAAATAAACCTTTTATTAACCTTTCACGTGTGCCTGCAGTAGAGCATTGATAAGTCCTTTTCAGCGCGCAGGTGAGGACCCACAGTCAGGCACCCCGTTTTGTATCGGGGTTGCTCTACAACAGAGTGACTTTGGGTTTCCAGGTCATCGGATCGGGTAGGACGCATTAAAGACTTTATTTCCCTATTTTCTCCCTGAGTTGTACGTTTTCCTTATTTCCTATTCCCTTGTAAATAAACCTTTTATTAACCCTTTTGCGTGTGTCTGTAGTAGAGTATTCATAAGTCCCTTTAAAGCGTGCGGGTGAGGACCCACAGCCAGGAACCCGTTTAATATCGGGGTTGCTCTATAACAGAATGAAGGAATCTTTACTGTAGTAACTTAGAACCAGAATTCCATCAAGGGTTTACTTTTTAATATGTTATAGTTTCAAGATCAAATGAAAGTGTCTTGCAAGCCCATTGTAATCACAGGAAGACAGCGGTGCTTGGCACCGCTAAGCATGAAAGGAAAAGCGGATTCTAAATCCATCATTTTATACAGCTGTTAAGAGAGGGTGAGTGAAAAAATGAATAAAGCATAGATAATATAAATAAAATATAAAAAGCAAGGTGGAAATGATCATGAGGTGGTATTCCCCCACCTAAGAAAATGTCAGAAAGGTCTGAAGTAGAACAAGATTTCGTTGACTGGTGAGACAGATTGGGGTTGGAGAACAAGAAATGTATTTATGAGCATGGAGAAAATGTTAATAAAATATGTGATTGTGTTGTCCTTTTCTAGGGGATGATTCTATTCTTGGGGAAGTGGTGAATTTACTGGTGCTTGTGAGGATTGCTTTGAAACACTTATTTATTTATTTATTTATTTATTTATTTATTTATTTATTATATTTGTTTGTTTGTTTTGTTTATACATGCACTGGGTACAGTCAGAAGCGCGGGAAGGTGAGAGAATTCACCAGAGCCAGAGTGGGGAGCAGAGCAGGCAGAAGGACTGAAGTACACTGCTGAGGGGAGCAGCGGGTGGCAGGAGAGGTCTGCGCACCATGTGGGATCCTCCTCCGGTGGCCGGGGAGCAGCCGGGGATTGAACCGGCGCTGCAGAGGCCGCGGGCAGCTTTGCAACCCAGCGCTCAACCGCTGTGCCACCGGGGAGGCCCTGAAACACTTTTTTATATGTATATCTTTGCCCAGCCTGAGGTAACTGAGAGAACTAGGTTGAGCACATTTCCTTAAAGAAGCCAGGCCCTTGGAGGGAGAGTAGCTGAAGCAGTGCATCCTGGGGCTGGACATCTCTTTTTCAATCTGGATAAGCACTGTCTTTAGCAGAGCTCTTTGCTTCACAGCCTCATTTCCTTCCCTTCAGAAATTTCTCATAGTTGACCTGATGGACACTTACTCTATAGTATGGAGTGTCCCCACTTGGGTGTTTATTCTTTTTTTTTTTTTAAAGATTTATTTATTTATGCATACAAGAGCTGGGGTACAGGCCAGAGATGCGGGGGGGGAGAGGATTCACCAGAGAAAGAGTGGGGAGCAGAACAGGCAGACTGAGTAAAATACACTGCTGAGGGGAGCAGGAGGCGAGTCAGCAGAGGTCTGCTGCGCCAGGTGGGTAGGTGGGTTGCTCCCTGCCTGGCCCGGGATTGAACTCGTGCTGAAGAGACTTCGGATTGCTTCATAGTGCTGTGCTTAACCCCTTAGGCCACCAGGGAGGCCCTGGGTGTTTATTTTTGACCTGGTTTTTAACTGAATGTACCTTTCCTGGATTAAATAATCACATCCTGGAAAACATATATTTTGTGCAAAATCTTCCTTTCTTTTAATAACTTCTCAGGTCCTTGATTGTGTAATTTTGCCAACTGTTATGTCTCTCCAGCAGGGTTTACCTTAAAAATGTTAGCACAGAATTTTAAAATGAAAATATTTCCACAGCAACCACCTACTATTTGAGCTCTGAAATGATATACATTCGGAACTGTACTTTGGGGCACATCATTCCTAAATCCTATTTGATTTTAACAGTTATTTCAGACTCACTCGGCTCAGAGCCCACTCCACTGTTATGCTGGGTGGAAAATACCATCACGAGAGGCTGCTAGGGGTACCCTTGGCTGGATGGGGAGGAAGAGGAGGGACTTAGTTTATTAAGGTTGAACAACTGGGAAACAGGATGTTGCAATGCACTAGTTAACCCCAAATTCTCCTGAACATGAAGGATGTTATGAGTTGCTTCCTGCAGCTTCTTGGCCTGCAGCTCCCTCCTTCTTTGATGTTCAGAGTTTCATGGTGTTGAAACCTAATTGTTTTCTAACTGGTGGCTGAAGCCAAAAGACTGTTACAGGTGGTGTACCCTGGAGGGGGTTGCTGGTGAGGATAGATAGCCCCAGAGAAAATGCTAAAAAGTGGGGTGGAGCAACTAATAACATAAGTGACCAGAAGGGGGCACGGAGAGTCATTCAGCATTTAGGGATTCAGCATAAGGGGTCAGCGGAATTGGGCCCCCACCTCGTTGATCTTTCAGGAGGTTGTTCTGAAAGTGGAAGAGTTCAGACAGAGGCTTTGCAAGTAGCCAAGCAACTGAAACTGTTCCCGGTTTTGCTGCTGTTGGGGCCTGGTGGAAAAGGCGAAGACCCAGAGCCAGGCGTCTTACTGAGATGCGTAAGTGTGGTTGTTGTGTCATTGACTGCTGTAGCTGCTGTTTTGAGTTCAGACAGAGGCTTTGCAAGTAGCCAAGCAACTGAAACTGTTCCCGGTTTTGCTGCTGTTGAGGCCTGGTGGAAGGCGAAGACCCAGAGCCAGGCATCTTACTGAGATGCGTAAGTGTGGTTGTTGTGTCATTGAGTGCTGTAGCTGCTGTTTTGAGTGTTGCTTGTCTGGTGTTGTGCTGGGGCATCTCGGCAGCTCATGGAGCATCTCCTGTTGTGTCTTCTGCTGTCTTCATGAGTTGGAACCTGACCCATAGTCTGGCTGCTGCATGTCCACAGTGGCAGGAAGATGCCATCTTGGACACATGGCCTATTGTTCGGAAGAGGAGCTCTGTGTCCTCAGTGGTGGGAAGATGCCATTTTAACTGCTTTTCTTTAGGAATGAAACACTGGACAGGGTTTTGGGTGAGGTAAAAGGCCATTTTTGGCCTCAGTAACGCTTTGATTTTCCATGGTTTGTTAATAAATGCCTTTGTTGTTGTTCTTTGAGACTGAGTAGTCTTGCAATTGTGTGCAGGTGAAGAACTCTGACAGTGACTGGTAAACTATTTGGGCAGTGCCCTTGGCCAGTTTTAGTGCCCCCAGCTGCCCTGTATCAGTTTGTCTTTCCATCCTGGTGACATCTGATTTCCAAAGTTGAGGAGGTGGAGGCTGATGATTTTGAAAACATTAGCAAACCAGACAGAGGGTCTGCAGCAATAGCGGGCAGGGTGTGTGTGATGCCTATGTGGGCAACTCGTGTTGGGGGCAGGCTTCCTTGCCTTCTTCATTTACATTCCTTTCCCTCTTCCTTTCTTTTCCTCTTCTCCTCCTTTTCCTTCTCATCCTCTTTTGAAAAAGGTTCGGTGTTTTCACGTAGCTGTGTTATTAATGTGCAGGTCTGCTCCATCACACATTCTCCACTCACTGTCCCCTTAATACCCCCACTTAGGTATTTCTTAGACTCTGTCAGAACAGCCTGTGCTCAGAGCTCATTTCATGGACTCCCCAGTGGTCTGTACACACATTTTATGTCTCTGGGTATTGCTAAGGAAGATGAAGTGCTAAGATTATGGGATTTGTACTGGGTTACAGATTCACATATAGCACATGAAGTGGCGTGACAACTAATGTTCCCTGGTGCAATTTTTGAATTTGTTCTTTTTGCAATCTGCAGTTTGCAAGGAAATGCCTGAGTGGTTTTATTTTGGTCAGGTGGCAGGAGACAGGGATATCCTCTCCCCTCCCCTCTTTTCCCTTTTCTCTTTCCCCCCAACTCTCCTCCCTTCTCCTCCTCTTCTCACTGTGCCTAAGAGGCAGAACAGAATAAGAAAAAGTCTTCAGCCTTGGTGGGGCATGTGAGCTTATCACACTGCAGGGCCCTCCTGGTTCAATGATTGTGTGGGCTTTTTTTTTTTTTCCTTGTGAACTACATGTTTCCTTCTACAGGGCTGTTCAGTATTGGGAAGAGTTGATGTTTTTCCCTTGCCTGCTGCCTTACATGCCCTAGTGTGGGAGAGCCTGAGGTGGGGGCAGAGGTACCCTGAAAACTGGCAGAGAAACTGCAGTCATCAGTAGCCTTTCCCCACAGAATGCTGGCTGACCTCAGGACGGGAAGTGTGACATCTGGTCAGATCTATTTGTGTGCCATGATGTAATCAGCATGGATCCTGGCCACTTGGTTTATAACTCCTGGTCTGTCAATCCTGGTCTGTCAAGAAGTGTGAGTTTCAGAGGGTTGAAGGTGGCTTCATTATGAATGTCTCTTGACTGATGGAGAAAATATATACTGAGGTTGGCAGTGCTCCTTAATTAATTAAAATAAAACCCCCCTCTAATGATAATTTTTTTTATATCTGAATTGGATTTCATAAATCGCTGTTGACATAGTTTTATTTGCTAGTTAAAGGATGTGGGTGAAATATAATGGAGACTTGACTAGATGGGGGGCTCAAGGACAGGTGATTCTGTTGCAGTTCACTTCAGGGTCTCCATTCACTGGGGATGGCCTGGTTAATGGTAGAGGACTTGGCACAGCCAGGACCCTGCACTGAAAGTGTCCAAAAGCAGGTGCTGAAAGGGCAAGATGGTGGCAGAACTGGGCTAGAAGTGAGCATGGACTGGGCCAATGACCACCAGGGGAAAACAGTTGGGAGCTGAAAGGTCCCTTCAGGGCCTGACATTACAATGGAAAGTTCAGAGGTTCTCAAATTCTGGCAAACAGGACCTGTGTTTGTAGATGGGGGGCTTCACTCAGACACAGAGGCAGGTTATTTTTTTCCATTTGTTTTCATATATGAGTATCACATGTAAATGAAATCATATAGAGTCCGTCTTTCTCTATCTGATTTATTTCACTAAACATCATACCCTCTAGTTCCATTCATGTTGTTGCAAATGACAGGATTTCATCTTTTTTATAAGTGAGGTGGCGTGCCACATCTTCTTTATCCAGTCACAGGTTGTTTCCAACACTTGGCTTTGGTGAATAACGATGCCTAGAACACAAGAGGTGCATATATCTCTAAAAATTAATGTTTTTGTCTATTTTCAATAAATGAAATACCATGAGTGGGATAGCTGGAACATGGTATTTCCATTTTCAATTTTTTTTTAAATTTTTGATTTTTTTTTTTAATAGAGGCATGCTTTATTTATTTGTTTGCTGGTTTGTTTGTTTTTTTGTTTATACAAGCACTGGGTACAGTCAGAAGCGCGGGAGGGTGAGAGAATTCACCAGAGCCAGAGCAGGGAGTAGAGCAGGCAGAAGGACCGAAGTACACTGCTGAGGGGAGCAGCGGGCGGCAGGAGAGGTCTGCGCGCCATGCGGGACCCTCCAGCAGTGGCCGGGGAGCAGCCGGGGATCGAACCAGCGCCGCAGAGGCTGCGGGCAGCTTCGCAACCCAGCGCTCAACCGCTGTGCCACCGGGGAGGCCCTCCATTTTCAATTTTTAAGGAATAGCCATCACTTCTTGGCCTTTTGATTAAGATCAAGTGTAGTTCTGCTCTTATTCTTCGGTTCTGTTATTTGCTTGAACTCAAACCTTTCAGAGAGGGTTCACTATTCAAATTGTAGTTTGATCAGCTTCAAAAAGGTATTGCAGGAAATGCTACTTTTACAAATTTTGGGTAGAATTTTGTGGTCGGTAACTGGAAATGGCACTTGAATTTTTTTGCTCTTGTCTTATGCAGAAAGCTCAGTTCCAACCACCTACTGAGTAAGGATAGGGGCTCTAGAATATCAATTCTGAGGCACATATCTCCACCTAATACCTAAGGGAAATCTGGTTTCAACACCTCACAGCTATGTCCTTGAAGGTCTTTCTCAATATTTCATTTTACTATGTTGTATGACTTATTACATATATAATGTACATATAATCCAGTATTTTTCAATATATGTACATATTTTATCCAGTATTTCTACCATTCTGCATGTTAGGAGTAGAAACACTTCGGATATATGTTTAATTTACTATCTCAACTAAGAATGGAGCTAGGAATCAGTATTACTAAGTTCTGATGATTTTGATGCTTAGACTTGGACATCCAGGGAATCAGGGGTCCAAGATGGTACTGCTTTGTGGAACATGAGCTGGGGATTTATGATCCTAGTCTTTTAAGAGGAAAGGACAGAACTCACACTTCACCACAGATAGGGCTAGTCTTTTTAAGGTGTGAAAATTATTGACTTATCTTGATTTAAAGTAACTTCATTTCCATGTGTTCAATAATAGGCAGACCAGGGTTAGGACTGAGGACTAAGAGGGAAGATTGGTATAGGAGGAAATATGACACATGTAGGAAGAGAAATTGAGGAGGAAGAATACGAATGAAGACAAAAAAAAAGGGTGTTGGCAAGAAGGGTAAATTGGATAGTTTGAGGCAGAGAAAAGAGTAAGAAAGGACAGGGGAGGATGGGCACAGGGAGAATGCTGCATTCTTCTCTCCTGCTTTCTAGAAGGAGTGAGCTTGCTCCCCACAGGCTGCTGGCAGCAGCAGCCCAGCCTTGGTCTGGGATTGCACATTGTGGTAGCAGCTGGCAGGTGAGTGCCCTGAAGCAAAGCCTCTCCAGTCCCTTTTCTTCATTTGTCAGGACATGCCATGTCCCACTCAGACTGTGGAACCTGCTTCCATTTGGCCTAAGGGCAGTTCATTTTCAGCAGACACATCTTCCAGGAAGTAGTCAGTTGTTATTTTTCACAATTTCCAGTCACTGACTTTAGAACAAGGCTGCTGTCACCACTATATTTTCTTTTTTGATCTGGAGTGGGGGGTGCATTGGGGGAAATTTTCTACCAACAGTTGCTGTGTAGCAGGGAACATTGGTAAAAATCCAACATGCAAACATTTGTAATGAAAAAATTTTGAGAGTGTTCTTAAATGCTCTTGAAGACTGCAGACGCAATCTATCTGACTGACTTTCTGCATTCAAATGATCTGCTGTACAAGCTCTGCTCCAACGCACACAATTAATGTGGGACCTCAGAATTGTGAGATTGATGAATTACAATTAGTTCCTCTTTAAATAGTAATGTTTGGTGTTGGGTGCTATTTGGAAACTTCTAGCACCCTGATCTATTTATAAATTGCTTTTATAAGCATAGGAAGGATCTAAAGGCTGAAAGAGACCTTAGAAATGCTATAATGAAAAGAATACTTTCCAGTTCCAACTCTGAAACCCAATTGTTCGTGACCTTGAATAAACCACTTAACTTCTCAGTGTCTTATTTCCCTCCTCTGTAAAATAAAATGCTTGAACTGACTGAGGTTACTTCAGTTCTCATATGCCTGTATGCTCATACCCCTTTTCCCTCTCTGTTGTTTAATAGTGAGAAATGGAACCTCTGAGGCTTAAGCAACCTGGCCAGGGCTGCTCCCTCCTTTGGACCCAGCTGTGTAAGTCCTGTCATTGCTCTCCCAGCATCCCCCCACATGCTCTGGGGTGCTATGCTGTCTGACTCATGCTGGGCCCAATCAGCTCAAAATGGAGACCTTTGATGGGTAGGAAAAGGACCTAATTCCCAGAACTCACCATGTTGACTCTGGGGGTTTTTCTCCTGAGAGACTAGCATCTATGCCAGAGAACATCCTTCTCACCTTAGAGAGAATAAAGACTTTCCAGTCTGAGTATGGACACTATTCACAGGAATTTTTCATCTGCTAAGACTCACTCATTTATACCTTCAGGCTATTTTTCATCTCCTTCGCCTTTCTTTCTGAACCAAGACTAAACATACCCAAATAGGTGGGCCAGAACTTACTGTGTCAGACACTGGACTCAACACTAGCGCCCTGGCCCTACCCAACTGTGTCTCCTTCTCCTGTTTTCTATACGCATGATCACAGTTGAGGACCCAGCATATACCACATGATCCAAGCCAGATATCTATGTTATTTTTGATCATACCCTCTTCAGCACTCCACCACTGCCCACTGGATTAGCTTCCTAGTACTGACTCAAAGTACTTGAAACAGAAATATATTCTCTTAATTGATTTGTAGGCAAGAAATCTAAAATCAGGAGGTCAATAGTGTTGGAGGAAAGGAGATGCAAGGTCAAGAACCTAACTCACACGGGAAGGTAGGGGCAGAGGGGATTAGTGTAAGCCATTAACCCAGTTATAGAAACCAAGACCCTTAGGCATCAACTCCCAGATCAGGAGGCACAACACCCAGAAACTATCAGACTGCTATAGGGAGTATCAGGAGCACAAACCATGCACCCAAAAAGATAAGCCTCTCCCTGAAGATGATAAAACCTAATGCTGCCCCCACAAGGGGGCAGCACTCCCACTGCCCACCTGTGCCTATGCAGGTGCTTCTTTTCACCAACCCTCTCCATCTGCAGGGCAGCAGCTTCCTGCCTGCCTGTGACCTGTACCTGCCGGGGCTTCTCTTCACTGACCTCCCTCAGGGGAGGCAGCTCTCCTCAAGGCTGCCCACCTGCAACCATGAAGGCCTCTCTCAGCAAACTAAAAAAAAAAAAAAAAGAATAATCTGATTTCTGAAAGTCAGGGCAGCTCTTCCTGCCCACTTATGTCTATGTAAGTGTCTTTTACTGTCCTATCCCTTTTCTAATAAACCAGCTATTTAAATATAACTACCGTCTCATCTCTGTCTCATGGAGAAACTCACTCATGCTGCTGAAACAGGAGCTCTGGTAAAACCTTTCCCAGAGTGAACCCAAGGACCTCGCACTCCAAATCTGAGAACCCAATGAAATAGGGCCAAGCTCTCCGAAGATTCCAGAAGAGAATTGTTTCAGCCTCTCAATTTCGAATCATCTTGGCTTGTGGCTACGTCACTCCAATCTTTGTCTTTGTCACATTTCCGCCCCTGTTTCTGTGTCTCTTCTCTCTTCTGATAAGGACATCAATCATACTGGATTTAGTACCAACCACATTGAATAGGACAACATCTTAATTAGATTATGTCAGGACGCAAAGGAAATCATCAGTACTGCTCTGAGTTCCTTTAGGCTGACAAGTAATCAAAAAAGCATCATACAGACTGATAAGAGAAAAAGCCAATTAGAAGTTTAATAATAACATGTACACTTCCTTTATCACAAGAGAGACACAACCTAAATTATTAACTGGCCATTTTCAATAGCTTAGTTAAGAGGAGGGAGGTGGGGGAAGAAATGGAAAACCAAGGAATGCAAATGTAAGTTCTGCCTCCTCCAAGGAAAAGAGATAAGGAGATTAGGTCTCCCAGGAGAGGCTTTTACAAAGAGAAGTTAACAGATGAATATCAAAAGCAACTTCTATTCAACCTTTCAGAGTCCCTCCCATGAAATAAATCTCTTGCCAAAAAGAGTTACTTAGGGGTAGATTTTCTTTTTTTTATAATTACATATGCTCTGCAAGGAGTGTGTTTCCAAATAAGGTCATGTTCTTGGGTACTGGGAATTAGGACTTCCATATATCTTTTTGGGGACAAAATTCAATTCATGACAGCCTCTAGGCTTAGTTAATTCTACCTATCAACTATCTCTTCTGACCATCTTCTCTGCAGCATCCATCTTCTTTTAATTTTTCATTGCTACTCTCATAGTTCAAGGTCTTTTCTGGATACATTCAGAGTTTCCCAACTGTTCTGCTCCTCATCTCCCAACAACTTTGGGAGATTACATATTTTTTCTGTAAGACAGAATACTGGAAGAGGAATTAGTGGGGTAAGAAAGCTTATGTTTTATAAAATTAAAAGATACTTCCAGTGGTCCTCTAATAAGAGGTTTTGATTTGTAGTCATGTTAGCTCTGAGAGGTAACCTCCAAACTTGCAGACTCTGAATGGGTTCTGCCATGTACCTCATCAAGACAAAGCATACTCATAGTGTGAAAGAACTGAAATAGACCAGTGTTCATAAAGAGAGCAGAGAAGAAAGGATAACAGTTCCTCAATAAAATACCCAAAGTTACTCATCCCCCCATGGGTGAATGCCCAGACAAACAGGGTTGGCTCAAAACAGGGCCACTGACACCTAACATCTTGTCACAAGTCTAAGGTGCCTTCTGCTCAGAACCAAAGAGGTTCTGAAGCAGGTGCAGAAAGCTGGGATAAAAGGAGCAAAATCAAAGTACAAATCAAGGTGACTGTTGCCCTTGTCAACCTCCCCCATGTCTCTCACCCATGGATATTCTCCAAGTCTCCTAATTCCCTGGAGCAAGTCCAAAGTGGAGAAGGAAGGGAGCCCTTCTTCTGCATGTGCCTCTCCCTGAGCCCACCTGCTTTCTGTGCTATAGAACTTCACTTGGCCACTCAGCTCCACCCACCCTTAAGTAAGCAGGGTGGGGGGAAACTTGGTACCTCCCCTAGCGGTCATCTATGCAATGTTTATGTGTAGCCTTTCCCCATGTTCTTGCCAGCATAAGATTTTATCAGTCTTTAATTTTTGCCAAATCATCAATATTTGCATTTACATTTTCCTAATGACCTAGAACTCTGACGACATGTCACTGCTGTGCTAAATGGTGGGTGTGCCTGCCATCTCCAGTCAGTCTCCATGTCTTTAGGATCTCCAGTGAAAGAAGGCTCCAGTAGCTCGTACTCAAGTGCTGTGGGGGCACACAGCAGTCTCTCTTATGAAATCCCTTGTCTGAATAAGCATGCAGGTCGACATGCTCTTTACAATCAGTACTCTTGTTGTTAGTGGGCAGAATAAAGGGGTGTCCCAGGGGCACCCAAACATGCATGCTCAAAATAGTTTCTTCCATCCACTGCATAAAGACAGAACTTACTTAGTAAGACCACTAATAGGAAAAAAAACTTTAATAAAATTAGTGTACAATAGAGAAAAGAAAAAGAATATGGTTTCCAAATTTACCCATTCTTTTGTGGGAAAATGCCCAGCCAAATAGGGTTGGCCAAAGCAGGGCTACTGAGGCCCAAAAGCTTGCCACAAGTCTAAGAAGATAACTTCAAGCAAAGTCCTTTTCCAAAGGAAAGGACTCACTTTAAATTATTATTTTTTCTTTTTAAAAAAGATTTATTTTATTTATACAAGAGCTGGAGTACAGGCCAAAAGTGCGGGAGGATGAGAAGATTCACCAGAGACAGAGCAGAGAGCAGAACAGGCAAATGGACCGAAAGCGCTGAGGGGAGCAGCGGGTGAGACAGGAGAGGTCTGCCGTGCCATGTGGGTATCTCCCTGGCCAGGCTGGGAATTGAACTGTGCTGCAGAGGCTGTGGACAGCTTCACAGTGCTGTGCTCAACCCAATGCACCATCAGGGAGGCCCTAGATTATTTTTTGAAATATGTTCTATGCATACTTTTCTAACAGATTCTATTAGCTTTCTTTTTTTGCAATCCCACAATGCCTTTTACAAGTGTTCCAAAAGACGAGATGGTAAAGGCAGGAAAGGAGGAAGGGAGGAGGGGAGGAAGGGAGGGAGTCATAATGGGAATCCTGAGGACTGTGCAGAGGTGAGGCTGTGCAGGGGTGAGATGCGGAGGACTAAACTGTTCATTCTCAAGACAACTCTTTATATAAAAGAGGTCACTGTTATTTAAATATATCTTTCAGTGAAAATCAAAATCAACAAAAAACTATGAACCAGAGACACTTTTTGGGGGGTGGGGGGTGGGAGGGGAGGGATTGGGGTCAGAATGGGGGGTTTGCAATTGTATGGGGGAATATAAAAATAAAATTTATTATTTAAATTAAAAAAAAATGAAGAGAAGTAAGATGCTATAACCTGTCCTTTTTCTACATTTAATTTTTCAAGGTTAATCTTGAAAAGATTAAGAGGTTGATACTGAAAAAGAAAATCACCATGACCAAATATATTATGATCAAAAACCCTTGTGCACTTGCTTATGGAGACTAATAAACAGTCTCAGAAATTACCTAAAATAGAAATTGAAATCCCTTAAATTATGTACAGTGTTAAAAATGACATAGTTCTCCATCTTAACTCATTGGAAAACAGACCAGATGGTTATATAGATTAAAAAATAATAATAATAAATAAATAAATAAATATATCTTTCAGAGATTGTATTGCAAAGCTGACTCTTGCTTTAATAGGAGATAGTTTTCTGATTACTGACTGCAAGACCTCTGAGCTGGTTTTTGTCTTCAGTAATGGCACAAGGTACTCTTCGAAGTTTTTCAATTCAATTCTATGCCCAATGGCTATCTGTAGCCAAGGAATCAGATTGTATTTCAAGAATTGGTCAAGTGCTTGAAAGTGGTGGAGAGATAGCCAGAACCACGTGACTTGTGACCCTAACTACAGGCCTGGAGCCTGTTTTGTCAGCTGGTTCTTGGGTTACAAACTTTATTGGAGCCTAAGCTCCAGGGAAATGAAGATGAGCTAATGCTTTCTTCTCAAAAAATTAAACTGAATTATCAATTTAAAAACCCACAATCAATGAGAACAGACAACATATCATACATGTCCAATACCTGGAAACAACACAAATCATCTCATGGGTTCTTCTTGGCCTGCATGAGTAATTAACAGAACATCAGACAGGTAGCAAAGGAAATGCTGCCAAGAAGCTTATTTCTGGTCAGGGAACCAAAACTGATACCTCATCCTAACTGTCCTCCAGAGGATTTCTGACAACCCTGGCTTATATTCAGCAGGAATCCTATTAAATCCAAGGTCCAGTTTTGTCCACAAGAGAATCTGCTTCTGGGAAAATTCTTGCTTTCATGATGTAAATGGGACAGACCCAACCCTCATGGACCTTGTCCTTTTCCCCTTGTTCATGCCGGAATGTGGATGTGAGGCCTGTAGGTGCAATAGGTGCCTTGAGACTAGGAGACAAGAGCATGAGTATGAAAGTAAGGATGCTAAGAAGGATGGATCTGAAAAGATGGCATCACTGGGCAGCAGCCCTAGCCCTGGCTGCTCATTTCCGTATTTACTGCCATCTGAGAAAAATAAAATTGTTGTTCATAGTTTTGTGCATGGATTTTTCTATTACTTGCTGCCAAAAGTATTCCTAGCTGGTGTAGTAAGTATGTCAGATTCTCAGATGTTTGGAAATCGAGATGAAGGGCAAATACATTGATGGACAGAATTTAGAATACATTTATTTATTCTTCCACTAGATATTTATTAAATATTTTACCAGGCAGTGCTAGGAAGGGACTGAAATGCTATTAAAAAGATAAAACTCTACAGGGAGTCATGGAAAAAATATGCCACATTTATATTCCAACGATCAAGTGCACACATACAGAACTGAGTTGACCTTGCTCACTCAAATGTCTAATAAAAAGACTGGCTGGGAGTCCAGCAGACTCCCACTGAGTACAAGCCCCCCAACCTCCCCTCTATGTAACAAAGTAGGTCGATGCTATTATCCTGTTCATTGCTCCAATTTTCAGGCCATACCTAGAGCAATGTGCTCATTGCTGACCTATGATTTTTAGGACACTGGCAAAATAGATAGTGTGGAATGATTGGGAGATTTGGCCTTAGAAAAGAAAAGAACAGGTTGCTTGGGTGAGATCTGATGCCTGCCTCTGCAAATGCGCGGGTCTCTGGGGGTACCCTTAGCGCAATGCTGAGTGTGCCTTTTGGCACAAAGCTGAAATTGGAAGGTTATTATGAGGAAGTTGCATAAATTGTTACTGCACCAAGAGGGAGATGATTGCTAAGTTTCTTTCTTGCCCAAATCTCTATAAAATAAAGTATTACATGATTAACCAATCAGTTAATACATTCATTTTTTATGCATTTTATTCTTCCAGACATCTCAGGGTCTGTGGAACTTTAAACACTGTTACTGTTTCTCTCAGTCTTTGGGTGAGGAGCCCTGCTTCCCTCTATAGTTCTGTCCTTGGGGGTGTGTGTGTGTCTTTTTCCTTTTCTATATCTGGACATCCCCGTGGTTTAATATTCAGGTTATTTTAAGTTACTACGTCCTCTTGGATAAGAAGAGTATTACAGAGATTCCTTTTCTGCTTTTACATACATATTTGTGACCTTGAAAACCTTTCTTTTACCTCTGTTTTTTTCCCATATCAGGGCATCTTTTCACAACTTAAAATCATTTTATCCTGTATCTGATTGCCAGGTGAACCTTCTTTAAGCACCATCTTATTTATTTTATTTTCCTTCCCAGAATTCTCTAATGCTTTCTGCTGCTGACAGGAACAAAGTCAAATTCCTTATCCTTGCATTTACCGAACCATCTAATCATCTCTCAGTTTCCTCTTCCTGCCTTATCTCAGACTATTCTCCTAAAATGTCTTACTCAGGTTAAGCTGATCTTCCTGGTGTTCCTGAAACACATTGCATTTTATTTTTTTTAATCAAAAACTTTTAACATGTTTTCTGCCTCTGTTTTTTTTTTGTGCTTGCTCCATTTTCTCCTATTGTCCCTGACAGTGACCCAAACCCTAGTAATTTTGCCAGATGCAGCTCAAGAAACCCTTCCTCTGTGCCCCCTGGCCTGAAGCACTGTTTCTCAAAGCAGTTGAGATTCATTCATTCAGTTCCCCACAATGAGAGATCAGGAATGCATAGTACATTTCTCTATATCCTTCATTATATAAGAGCCCCATGATCTTTAATGGGACTCAACAAACATGATTTTCTTCATGTGGCTGACTGGAGGGTGGAACTAGAGGGAGACTTAGAGATCTGACCGGTTAGCTGATTGATTAATGGAGTCTGAACTAAAAGGGCACTTAAGCTTTTGAGAGTGGCGATGGAATCAAAATAACAGATTTTCACTAAGGTGATTTTATTAGTGTATATCATTGAGGCTGATTTATAAAGAAAATGTTACAGCGTGGGATAACAGTTTGATACAAAAGTAAATCTAAAACATGGCTAAACTTAACCTGTGGAGAAATCTTTCCACAGACTGGTGGCCTGTCAAAGTTTAAAGGCTCATCTATTAAGTAAGACTAATTTTCCTGATTTCATATGCAGTGAAGCCCCAGAGGGTCAATTCTGCATGATTTATATTTTCTACATGCAGCATCACCACATTCCAGCAGGTGGAGCTGCTCGTCTACAGAAATTTTTCATGAGTTGCTCAACAGCTATAACATGACTTACCTGCTTTACCCCCACCCCATTGTTCCCTCAAAGGCCTGACCCAGAAAAGTGATTTGAAGTGGAAATAGGGATTGCTTGCATTTATTATGTATTCTTTGAAAGATAAATGTTTCAAAGAGCCGGGTTTCATTTTATTTTCATGGCTCTTATTTTGACATTTCTGACATTGGAAACCAGGTTCTTCATTATGATCTCTTCATTATGAGCTCTTCACACACTGAAAGGGTCTTTCAGATATTATAATATTAGATATTATAATCATCTTAGACTGATAGGGCTTGCGTGGGCACCTTTCCTTTCTTATGGTGAAGATCTTACAGACCAGACCCATGTCATAATAGTCATGTCATAGCCATGTCCTGAGTAGCCAAGGTCATTCATAAAAGTCAAAGGCAGAGCCATGAGTCAAACCCAGATTTCCTGTCACATCTTCACTGTCCCATCCTTTGCTGGGAACTCCCAAAATGTGTGAGAGAATAAAACTGGGGTTTTGTACAATTTGTCTTATTCTTTCATATCATTTGGCTTGCAGTAACCCTCCAGTATTTGTTGAACAAGTGAAGGATGGAAGGGGATGAAAAAAGAAAGGAAGGGAAGAGGAGGAGGGAAGCAGCAGAAGAAAGGAGGGACATAAGGGAAAGAAAGGGGGAAAGAAAAAGAAAAGGAAAGGCAGAAGGAGGGACGAGGAAGAGCACAAGCTCTGGCAGTGACTTGAAGCTGTTCTGATCACCGGTGACATCTGGTAGACCCGGAGATGCTTCAACCTGGTGTAGAGCACGCAGAAATAAGATGTAGAACACTGGCTGGTGAACTGGATCCTTTTCTTAGTCTCATTTCATCTTATTCTGACACAGACAATAAATATTAGAAGGTGACTTTGGCATCTCATGTCTCAGTGAGGATAAATTTCCTCCCACCACTTGTGTAGCACAGGAGCCGGCAGGCACCGGCGCCTCCTGTGTTCCCTCTGCTGACATCATGGAAACTGCCCATTCACGAGGGTAGTCGGAGCATGGAAGGTTTTGGGAACAAGTCCATATTCAGAATCAGAAAAATTCCAGGAAATCCAAACACATGGGTTTATTAGATTCATGTCTAGAATGAGAATTATTGCTCTAAGTGGAGGCAGACCAGAAGAGGCTGTGGCTTGAGGCAGGAAGTGGCCTCTCCTTTTTCTGACTCAAAGAGAAATTATTGCTCTTCTTTCTTTTTTTTTTTTTTTTAATTTTTTTTTTTATAGAGGCATGTTTTTTATTTATTTATTTATTTGTTTGTTTGTTTATACATGCACTGGGTACAGTCAGAAGCGCGGGAGGGTGAGAGAATTCACCAGAGCCAGAGCAGGGAGCAGAGCAGGCAGAAGGACCGAAGTACACTGCTGAGGGGAGCAGCGGGCGGCAGGAGAGGTCTGCGGCCATGTGGGACCCTCCTCTGGTGGCCGGGGAGCAGCCAGGTATCGAACCGGCGCCGCAGAGGCCGCGGGCAGCTTCGCAACCCAGCGCTCAACCGCTGCACCACCGGGGAGGCCCTGCTCTTCTTTCTTTTGATTAATCTATTCTAGAGGCAAAGTCTAATTACTCAGTCTTATTTCTGTGCTTTTCCTTCACACCCAGTCTTTCTGTGGCAATGCATTAAGCCACAAATCTTTCTTGACCTAATCACCATCAAAACACAATTGTCCTATGTCCCATTCTTTCAGAATCTTGCTAATTGACTGAATGGATTGATCTGAAGTGATAATTCTTATCTTAGAGGACATGTTTGAATTTTTAACGTGGGATTCCTGGACACATAATACTTTAGCTCGGGGGTTGAATCTATTCAGCTAGTCGAGGTTTCTGGCATTATATCATGTGAGGAGGTATGTTTGAATTGCTTCTGTCTTCCACTTGGTTGCCTGCCATTTACACCACCTGGGCAGCCTTATGTTCTTGAAAATGCATAAAGAGATTGTAAGAAAATCATTCATTAGTAAACATGATTGAGGACATGCTAGGTGCCCACATGGTGGCCAGTAGGTCTGTGCCTTTAGTAAAAGGAAGATACAGGCGAGGATTTTAGTGGTTACAACACAGTTTGTTAAGAGCTGGGGGTGGGGAGAGAAGGGCAGGAACTAGAGAATTTGTAGGGAGGGAGGTTGAGGCAAATGGGGCTGCCCAATGCTGATGGAGGGAGAGATAAAGGACTCAAGGGTGATGTCCAGTTTTGTTTTGCAAGCTAGGGAGGTAGAATGAAAAATAACCAGGAACATAGTCATAGGGGAGCCAGAGTGACACATACAAAGTGTGTGTGTTTGTGTGTTTGCTTGAGGAAATGTGAGTGCATTGGGGGATGGAGATTTCAGTTTAGGGGACTAATGACTTTGGGTCTAAAGAAAAGCAAACCTCAGGAGACCTCACTGTTACCAACCAGGAACACAGCACACATCACAATCTTTGTCACAGTCATAACATATCAATTATTAAGAGGCCATGTGGGTTTTCTCTTTACCCTATAAGGAGAACAAGTACGTATAGTTCTTCATTTCAAGCTCTTGTGACTAAGGAGAAGCATATACATGAGGACCATCAGTCAGCTGAGCACACATGAAGCCCAAAAACAGAGTGTCAGGAAGCAAGAGAGTTCCCGTGGGAGCCTGTGGGAGCCTCCCTCTGCCCCAGGCGCCTCCAGCACTGGGCTGGGGCTCACTAACGGGCTGTCATGCTGCAGACATATTTTACTCACACTTCTTGGTGACTGGGAAATGATGTCTTGCTTTGTCATCTACAAACACAACTTTTTAGCAGGCTCTAAGGCATTCTTGTCTCAGCAGTTCCTTGGAGTTCATGGTGATTTGAGAGCTGTTCTGGAATAATCTGTAGCACCATCTCTGTGCCATCTCTCTAGAAACCATTGACTTTCTAGTCTACTAGTATTCTGCTTTCGTCTAAAAAAAAAAACACACAAAACAACAAACCAGTGAGTAGAAAAATGGAGTTCTCTGTGTGCCCCTGAAGGCTTTGCATGTAGCTTTGGGCAGAGGAGGAGGGGATGAGAGTTCTGCTGTCATGTAATGCTCTGAATATGAAGCACATTCCACAGGAGTGGGAGTGATAAGACTCTTCAAAGATTCTCTGGAACTCACTCTGGGACTTACTAGTGATGATAAAGAAGCACTAGTGTCTTATTTCTTTTTTCTGAGAGTCCATACTTTTGGTGGAAGAGAGCAATATATTACTTAGAAGGAATTGATAATAATGATGAGTAGTATAGTTGGATCAAATTAAAGTAAATCGCAGTACTTTAAGGCTATTTTATTAAGAAAGCTCAGCAATTTTGTGTGTTTGGGAAACCCATGATACTTTTTCTTCCTTGTGGAACATCACTGGCAACTGAACGGTCCAAGAACTCCCAGACCTTCAGTTTAATAGAGCAACATCTATAGTGTCTCGTGACTATTTCAGTGATCTGCTCTGCGGCAGAGGAGGTCTGTGCGCCATGTGGGACCCTTGACCGGCGTCCGGGGATCGAACCGGTGCTCTGAGGGCAGCTTCGCAACCCAGGGCTCAACCGCTGTGCCACTGGGGAGGCCCCATTCTCTTTTCTCATGCTATAAACCTTTAGCCACATCAACAGTGCACTTGAATGCTTTGAGGCAGAGCGTGGGTTAATGTATTTGGGATGAATGTGAAGACTTGTGGGCATGGGAAAAAACAACGGCTGACTTTGGGAGGCAGCTGCCATCTGGGTTCCAAGCACAGAGCAGAGTGAAAAGCCGGTTACCAGAGGTGCCGTGGGTGGGCAGAGGAGGGTTCTGATAGGTCAGACAAAGCATCCTGGAAATGCTAGCTAAATGACACTTGGAGGGTGAATGGGCTTACCCAAGTGTTCCAGGTTACATTGCTATAAACAAATCATCCCAGAGCTAAGAGTCTTAAAGTAGCCAGTTCATTTTGCTTGCAATCTGGAGGGCCAGGAGATTAGGGGCGTGTGGGATTGGGCAGGTTTCACCTGGAGTCTTTCACGAATTTGCTCAGATGGTGGCAGGGCTGAGTTGTGTACGGGATTGCCGTCACAAAGTGCCACAAACTGGGTGGTTTAAAGCAACAGAAATTTACTCACAGACCTGGAGACTGGAAGTCCAAAATCAAGGTGCTGGCAAAATCATTTTTTGAAGACTTGTGATGCCTCTTAGTAGATGCCGGTGGTTGCCAGCCATCCTTGGCATTTCGATATACCCCTCAGTTTGACCTTTACTGTTACCTGGTGTTCTCCCTGTTTCTTAACAGGTCATCCTCACTTTGTGTTTGTACTATGTCCAATGTTAACTCATCTTAAAAGCATTAGTGTTTAGATAGGTTCTTGGACTGTAGTTATTAGATAGTCATCGGACTATCTAGTTTGACTTCTTAATTTGGTTATAGCTGTAAGGTCGTATTTCCAAATAAGGTCATGTTCACATGTTCCAGAGTTTAAGACTTGAACATATTTGGTGGTGGTGGTGGGGGGGGGGCTGGGGGTGGTGGGAAGTTCAAGCCCTAAAGGCTAGTCAGGGCTGGACATCTAAGATGGTTCATACTCCCGGCTAGCAGTGGAGTTTGGTTGTCATGAGGAGCTCAGCTGGGCTGTGGACCAGAGCACCAAAGTGTGATGGTCAGAGAGTCACTGAATTTCATACATGGTGGCTGGTGCCCCTCCCACATCTGTTCCTGCAAACATCCTGAGAAGCAGGAGGCAGTCTCATGGCTTTGCCTCAGAAATCATACAGCATCACTGCTGCCCTAGTCTATTGGTCAAGGAAGCCATGAGCTGCCCAGATTCAAACAGAGGCAACTTGCATCAGTTCTCAAAGACGAAATAGCAAAGAATGTGTGGATGTTTTGAACAGTTACCGATGAAGTAGATGGGACTGGTGATGGTATTCATGAAAAGCAAAACTGAAGGCCTAGGAAAAGGCCAGATCAAGGGCACTTTGCAATTTGCATGGAATTGATTTCTGTGTATTTGCTCAAATTTGTATGAAATTTTAAAGAGAATACACAGACAATGTGATGGGCATGGGCATGTAATTTTCTGTAAAGGTGTCATTAAACTCAGGAGAAAAAGATTCTTCCCTCCTTCCTCCACTATTTTTTTTTATTTCTCTTTCTTTATCTCTGCCCTCTCTCCTTCCATTTCCTTTTCGTTTTCTTTGGAATCCCTGAGCATGTAATAGAAGCATTAACTTTTATATTAGCACATACATAAATATTTGTAGCATTTCATAATACAAATCCAAATTGAGTGCTATGTCTATATCGTACTCATGATCCTTATAATACAAATAAACAGTATCTTAATTCATGAATTAGTAAATTGTTATTCTCTAGCATGCTTTATAACACCAAACAAACATGCATAATTTAGAGTTATATAAATCTAATCACTAATCGGTTTAGTTACATGGTTTCAGTTTAAATAGCAAAGCTATATAGAAAAGTCAAAGAAGGAAATACCTCAAACATTCAAGGTGGTGTGGCATTCTGGGGTGTTTTTTTAACTTCCTTGTTAATATTTTTCCGTATTTTCCAAAATCACCTCAACAGACAAATAGCACTCAGGAAATAATAAATGATTAAAAAGTTATGGCTCTACTTTTGCTTAATTTTTTGGTAAAAATGTAGAGATAATATGTTATTTTATTTCTCAAATACTGAAAAATCAATGCTTACTTTAAGGCTTTGTATAAATGGAGATAAATTATTTACTTTCAAATAGAACATGGGTAGGTGGTCTGGGGAGCTCCGTTAGAGGTTGTGTTCAGAGATTGTCTTTGGGAAGAAATGTCATCTTTGTTGAGTCCTAACAAAAAGAAGCTAGTCAATAAAGAGATAAGCTGAAGAGAAAACAGCAAGTTCAAAGGCCCTGGGGCTACAAATATTTTCAGCTTGACCTTGGTAAAGATTACTGGTAAAGATTTACTTGGTAAAGATTACTGTGGCCAAAACAGTAAGTGGTTGGTGAGCATCTGGGATGAGAATGGCAAGTAGAAGATGCCAAATAATGTAAGTTCTCTAAGGCAGGGGTCAGGGAAATTTTATGTAAAGGGCCAGTTAGTAAATATTTTGGGCTTTTTGGTCTATACATTGTGGTAATTATTCAACTCTGCTGTTGTATGAGGAGCAGTGAGGACAACATATAAACAAATAACCATGGTTAGGGCTGAATAAAGTTTATTTCTTAACCTGTAATTTGAATTTCATGCCACTTTTAATGTGTCATGAAATTTCCTTTTGCTTCTTTTCAACCAGTTAAAAATGGAAAATTTGATCTTGTGTCATGGGTTGTGCAAAACCAAGCAGTGTGCCAGCTTCAGTTCATGGGCTATGGTCTGTTGACCCCTTCTGGAAGACCTTGATCAGATGTAATGATTTTTTTCCTAACAGCAATAGGAATTTGTTGAAGGATTTTAAGAGCATGTGCTTGTGACACCATTCCATCCAGACTTTTAAAAAATTTGCAGATGTGTGGGGAATGAGGCTAGAGGGCCACAAATGAAGACAGAGCTAGCTGCACATCAGGAAGCTGGAGAGCTTACCACAAGATGGTAGTGGACTAGGTGAGGGTATTTGTTAGACGGACGGATCTGGCAGAAGAGACCTAAGAGGATTCCAGTCCCACTGGGTAGCAGGTGTTGCTACTTCTGATTTGAAGTCAAGTGCAATCTCCATTGTCTCTCAAATACTGAGCTTGAAAGTCGCATGAAGTTCTTGCCATTCTTGTCCAATTTTCCAATAATGTCATTGTCCTCACAAAGCTCCTGTTACCTGGATAATTAATATACTCACAATTGAAAAAATTAAATTGCTTGTAATGTCTGATTTGTCATATTTTCCTAAAACACTTGAAAGTAGAAAGCAGTGACTGAAAGAAAGGAATGAAGAAATGATGAATTTTAAGTGAGTGAAGTAAGGAAGACCAGGGCAAAAATATCTTCCCTTGAGGAAGTTGTGGGGTGAGTGGTGTGGGAGAAAAGAAATAAATGTTCAGTTATGGGCTGGATTGTGCCCCTCCCACAATTCATGTGGAGTCTTACCCTCCAGTCCCGCAGAACAGAACTTGGATTTAGGGTCTTTAAAGAAGTGACTCAGTTAAAAGAGGTCATTAGGGTGGACTCTAATCCAGTATGATCTGTGTCCTTATGCAAAGAGGAGATAAGGACTCAGTCAGGCGCAGAGAGAATAGAGTGCAGACCCAGGGAACTGTTCTATTGGTCGAGGGAAAGAGACCTCAGAAGAAACCTATCCTGCCTATACCTTGACCTTGGACTTCAAGCCTACAGAACTGTGAGGAGATATATTTCTATTGTTTAAGCCCCCCAGTCTGTGGTGCTTAGTAATGGCAGTCCCAGCAAACAAATACACCAACTAAAGGCCTGGGTTGATGTGTTCCTCGTAATATAGAGATATTTGGGCCAGAGTTGGTTGTATGATAAATTTTACTATTATTAGGGCTAGGACAGTGTTATGACTTTTATGATCTCAAAAATGCATTTTCTTTATATCTGGAGCTTGGGGAGCAAAGTGAACACTGGGGAGCTTCCTCAGTAAATGCTGGGGGTACTACATTAAAGAAAATATTCTCACTGTCTTTGAGCTCAGTGACTCAGGGTCCTCTGCTTAACTTTTTGGAGTGACTTTGTTGCCCTGTCAAAGGAAGAGTATGTTTTACCTTCAGATTCCAGGGCATATTACACCATTCTTCCATTTTGCACTTTAAATTGACATGGTTTTTCAAAGTAAAATATGGACGATGCTTTGCAATTTCAGTTCTGTTTGAAGTTACAGTCACAGCAGGCTAACCTTCAAATTCTTCTTATCTCTCATAGTCCTCCTTCTTGCAGAATAAACAAAGTATTTTTTTGTTTTTTTAAAATCTGTACTGGATAGCTAAATGAGATCGTTTCCTCTGTTATTAGAAGGACATGGAGGAAGAAGTAATGCAGAATGAAGCAGGGGGAGAGCATAGGAGCATGGTGGGTTTTTCTCCTTGCCTCCATGCCCCAGCTCTGTCTTCTGTGAGCCTCGTCTGCCCTCCTCCCTGGGAGCTGACCTCAGTGGTCCCCTGAACTCTTGCCCTCTGCTTCCTGGCTGGCCTGGCCACTGGCAAGCTCAGTGGGGAAGGACGCGGAGAGAGAGGTCTGGATGTTAATCTGGCCCTTTCCTTACATCTTTTTTTTTTTTTTAAAGATTTTATTTATTTATATAAGAGCTGGGGTACAGGCCAGAGGTGTGGGGAGCAGGGAGGCGGGGTTGAAAGGATTCACCAGTGACAGAGCGGGGAACAGAACAGGCAGACTGACTGAAATACACTGCTGAGGGGAGCAGTGTGTCTGCTGCAGTCCTGGGAGTTCATCTGTGGCTGGAGTTCTTGTTGGGTGACTCCAGGAAGAGCATCTGCTTCCTTTGCTCCTTCAGGCAAAGAAGCATTGGCTCTTGCCTCTTCCCTGGGCTCCTCTCCATCCCTTATTCTTTCCTTTATCTTCCCCACTGTTTTGCAAGTAGGCTTTTCGTTAGACTCTTCTCAGTTAAACTGTTGATTATGCCAGTGCTGGGGCTCTGGCCGATGCACATTCCTGACTCAGCAGACCTTTGCTTACATATTAGATACCTAAAAGGAGATCTTATATCTGGCATACCCTGGAATCCTTTCTGCTTTCACTTATAATATGCAGAGGCAATATAAGATAGGTTCCATTGCCAATCTCAAAGGGAACTAAGGGAATTCATATACCTTTTAATCATTCATGTGCATGCATTCTTATAATTTTTGCGAGGTCAGACCAGTCTAGGAAGGGGGGAGCCTGAAGTCCCCTGTATGAAGTAATAACAGATGTATATACATCCATTGTTATGCTGGTAAATGTTTAAAACTCAGCTCTTGGTTGGAGTGGGGAGCGGTGGGTTGGGAGTAAGGGACGGGATAGAAAAAGCCCTGATGTGTTGTAGTTGCCATTTCCTAGGTGTAAATATTTCTACCGTGGCAGAATTTAAACCACCAGTGTGACATTATTGAACATAAATTGGGGAGATACTATCCAATCATCAGTTCTTGCTAGTTGGTACAAGCCCCTTCCAATACCCACATTTCTCTTACAGTGGGAATTTAATAGGCTTAAACATTTCAGTAAAGTAGTTTGTTGGGAAAAATCACTGTGCGATGAAATAGAGGTATTAATTAGTTGGCAGGTGAACATAAACAGGAAGCACAGGTGTGTTTGTGTTTTCAGTGGAAGGGACATGTGCTGTTGAGTGTTTTCTTGTCTCCAATGCAAATTGAAGCAGCCTCATGACTTTAGTTAGGAGTCTGTAAACTGTTGAATATGCTGGTGTTTTATTTGCAGATAAAGCTTCAGTTATAGCTTGAGGGTTTGCTTTTCTCCCTTCTTGATTGAGTTTTATGTCTAATTAGCAATGAGGAAGAAGTGAAAAAATTATCTAAAAATGACAAAATGACCAATGCGGTTTTATTTAATCTGCTCTGAATATATTCTTGGAATGTTATTAAAATCACATAACCAAATATTGGAATCCAAAACTTAGGTCATAGCTCTTCAAGTGTGAAAGAACAAAGATGAATGACAACAATAAGCAGAACTACTAAACAGCAAGTGTAAAAGCTACGGTACTAATAACCCCCAAGTATAGGCCATGATGAAAACACAGACAGACTCCAACAAAATTGTTTACAGAGATTCTGGGAAGAAAGGGGTACCAAAAGTTATTATGAAAAACTTGTTAAATTTTAAGTTAATACTAACCTCTTGAAGTGGAATAAGTGCCAGCCATGATCCCCTACATATTATATTGCTAAATGAAGCCATCAAAATATAAAATACAACAAAGGACTGAATAGAACTTAGGGAATTTATTACAATATTTTCTAACTTGTGTGCAAATTACATACCCACTTTCTGCAATTACTTCCTATTTGAAATATGTTAATAGAACTCATGACATTGTGGGGGCAGGGAGCATTAGCCTCTGCAGCAATACCGAAACACATTGTCTGCAGAGAATTAGCAATAATTTAAACAACTACAGGTCATTCTGCTTTTTATCATCACCTTGTACGAGAATTTTAAACAATGTCAGTAATGAACAATGAAATGTTCCTTGAAAAAAATCTATTGTTGGTTTAAGTTACAATCTTATGGTTAAGTTTTAATTATACCTAAATACATACACACACATGCACACACACATATATGCTTCAAAATCACAGGTATTTATTACTTCCCATTTAATAAGCATTGATTTTACATGGAATCTAATTTGGAGAAATCCACAACTATCTTTTCTAACACATGTGGACCTATTTGAACATACTGGTTCCTAGAGTAAGTTCATAATGCTTTAAAATTATTCCAGCTTGCCTTTTGACAAAATTTTTGTCTCCAACCCTTACCATATGCTCTTGCATTAAGTTGTAGATTTGAAATAAACAATGATAGTATAGCAATTATGACTATGAAGAAGAAACAGAACTTAAATTATTTCAATATTTAATTTTTTTGTCACCACTTTTGTGTTTAAATGAGAAACAGTGTTAACTACAGGATGGAGTATTTTTATTTCGTTAGTAAAAATTTAATTCCTGGGCAGGGGTTAAAGACAGTGCTATCAAGCAATGGCCAGCCACTGCAGCATGGGTTTGATCCCTGGACAGGGAGGTGACCCACATGGCACAGCAGACCTCTCCTCGCCCCCCTGCTCCCCTCAGCAGTGTGCTTCAGGAGATCTGCCTGTTCTGCTCCCTTTTCTCCTAGTGTATCCTCTCACCCCCTGCACCTCTAGCTTATATCCCAGTGCTTGTGTGCATAAATAAATGAATCTTTAAAAAAATTTAATTCCTACATGATATAGTTTTGTGAATTTAAATAATATCTTTAAAATAGAATTTTATTTTTCTTTTAGTTGGTAATTATTTTAAAACTACAGAAAAATGAAAAAAATCAAGCACTGTATTAGTGGCTTGATTCAGAAGTCAACTACATTTTAACTTCTGTGGAAGTTTCAGCTTAATTAAATCACTTCTTGTATGGCTTGATTATATAATCAAAGTTTAATAAAATTATACATTAGTTATATTTCTTTTCTGTCTGTTATTTATTTCATTTCATATTTTTACTAAATCTGTCATGTGGAGCAGGAGAGGGAAAGTGACTGTCCTAGCTGTTAAATACACTAGGTATGTATTTTAGATAAATATGAGAGACTTGTATAGGTTTTGTAATTTTCTTGTTATGTTACCATAATTTTATATGTTCTTAAAAGAAATATCCAAGTTCAAACTACTGGACCACAGGTATATTTATCATATTGATTCATCAAATATGTATTTCTGGTTCCAAGTTAGTTATTTCTTTATATTGATTATGGCTCCTCATGGTTCAAGCAAGACAGATAACTGACTGTTGAAAGGAGCATTTAATCTATGGTAGGATAATAAACTTGAGAACTCAGCCTGGATATTCTCTTCTTCTTGTGACCACATCTCACCTGGGCTGGGAGAATTGGGAAAGATGTCAGAGTTGTACTTGTGAACAAATAGAGTAAGTTTATAATCTTTTAAACTTACAAGTTATAGGTCCAGATATAAGACAGAAAAATATCCCAAATATCCCTACTGTGTAACCGGCAGTGTCATTTGTCTTCTCTGTCTTCCCCAGGTGGGAGAAATGACCCCTAAGCTGGGGTGGGATTCAGGAGACAGTTTGGAAATGGAAAATGCTGTGGTGTGTTTCTAAGTGTGAGAAGGCTGATGTGACTTCTGGAGAAAATAGTGTATTAGAAAAGCTTTATTCAGTTATAAATTATAGTGGTGCTGGTTATGCATTCAATGCTAATTCTGTCTTTGAAAGGATTAAAGGTAAATGACATGAGCTAGCTTTGTAATTGTGAAACTTCCATAAATGAAGATCCCTAGGTTTGAAGGCGTGGAAGTCTATCAGAGGCTATACGGCAGCAGCAGAGAACAAAATAGCTATTTTCCTATCACAGTGTTAACTAACCTGTGTTAAATTCAAAAGAGATTTAGATTGAAGCTTGCTGTTTCTTGAGGAAGTATGGTCAATTTTAACTGAATTTAACACCCAGTTTCAGGTAAATCAAACTTTAAACTCTTCCACTTGTGTCAATAAAAAATGTACTAGCCCTGAAGACTTGCTTGAAAACCAATCCATCCTCTTAATTACAAGCATTAAAAATAAGAGCATTCTTTACTCCACAGCTTGCATTTATCAACACATACTGAGCATGAATGGCTATGTTTGTTTGAGCAACTTTGCAGTGAGCCAATTTTAATGCCCTTGTCTCTGACTTGAGATGTAGTGTCGGTATGCCCCCTCACTTTCATTTGACTGGAAATTGACAATATGCCAGAATTGTAAGCATTTGCCATTTTATTTGTATCTACTAGCCATATTTTATTTATTGAGAAATTTTTTTCTTTGTAAAAAATGCTTCTTTCTTCTTTTTTTTTTTTTTTTTTACTTGTGACTTGTTTTTATTTTTGGAGGGCATCTGCTACTTCGTTTAAATCTGGAAATAATATCAAAAGTTAGTTGTCAAAATTTGTCAGCAGCCCTCATTCTCCCTTCTGCTTTTCTCTCTTCCTCTACACTTTTGAAGCTGGATAAGCATTGAAACAGAATCTTCAAGCATAAGATTCTGAGACATTTACCTAAATTTTCATGTGTGGAAGTACATTTCCTACGAAGTGAGTGAAGCTTAAACTTCAGGGCCTGTGATGTAGAGGGACCATTTCCAAGGTAATGAAAAGTCCCTAGACAATGTCTGCAACTCTACCTGGCCCTATGTATTTTTGAAACTGTTATAATTTCACATTCTTTCTCTTAAAAGTTCTCTGTCCCTTTCACCTCCCTGAAATACACATGGTCTAACAAGTCCCACAAAGGCTGAGTCCATCTCAGCATTGTGATTACATGGCAGGGCCCTAGGCCTGCTTTGTTCCTTCTGTACCACTGGCTTGTTCCTGTGCCTGTTCCTTCCTAGCACAGGAAGTAGAGGCTGGTCATGCATTCTGTTTCCGTGGCTCCTTTTTCAGGAACTGGCTTAGGCTGACAAAGCTATCAGGCTCAGGTAGTATCCTGTAATAGCTGTTAATAGTTTTTAGTTTCCTCTGTGTACCATTCAGGGTTAATAGAAGATGTGTGTACATATGTATGTATGCAAGTATATATGCATGTATGTATGTGAGCATGTATTATAAGGAATTGGGTCATACTACTATAGAGGCTGATAAGCACAAAATCTGCAGAGCTGATGTCGCATTTTAAAGGCCATCAGGCAAGAGAATTCTGCTTACTTGGGGAGGGTCAGATATTTTGTTCTACACAGACTTGAACTGGGTGAGGCTTGATAGCACTGAGACTTAAACTCTGTTCAACCAGGGAGACCCTGTTTCTATAATTTAGAATGTATTTTGATTACTAGAAATCGGTTTTAGATCCCCTAGAAGGCTTAATTTCCAAAATAACAACAAGAACACTTTTTTAATCTACATCAGTGTAGCAACCGGGGTGATTTTGTCTCCCAGGGATACTTGAAAGTTTGGAGGCATCTCTGTTTATTACAGATGAAAAAACACTACTCACACATCACAGATAGAGACACTGGATGGTAAATAGCCTCCAATGCCCTGGGGAATGCTCTACAAAACAGAATTTCTGACCCCAAATGACAATAGATCCCAGGTTGAGAAACCCTGGCCTACACAGATCTCTCCAGTCTCATCTGGCATTCGGTGTTGGTTGCCTCTTCATTTTTGAACACATCTTTATTTTAAAACGTGAAAGTCAACCTAAGTGATCTCAGCAGAATAACATGCATGCAAGTATTTGGGCTGATTTTGAATTATAAATGCTGCTCTTCATGCAAATACTCTTAAAGTAATGAAATCAAATCATTCCACAATTTGCCAGCAATGTGAACAGAGATAATTTTTTCCCCAGGAGGAAACGACTGATTTAAGAATTCCGAGTCCTGACAATTGTAGTCATGCCTAGCGTATTGAAAGGCCATCTGGGGCTTCACACTTTGCCTCCATTGACCTTTACCTTGGGATTGTTGATGATTTTCATCTGATACTCAGTAAAAAAAATGATCATCCTGATTCTTTGAAAAGCAGAGACCAGTTTACATAAATTCTAGCACCTGCTCCAATGTAAACGACAACACCACCCACAAGTCACGTCCTTACGGGATTCAAGGAGAGCCTGGCTGTTTTGTTCTTTTACAGCCTCCTCCTAGATGGCAAGTCAGTTGGTGGGGGCTGAGGGGCCATCTTCAGGCTTGGGGTGAATTTATTCCCTGACTGATTCCTTTCACTCTGGCAATGATCTCCATTTTCTCCAGGTCCACCTGGGCTGCTGCACAGAGAGACGTTTACAGACATAAGCAGAAGAGTGAGATTTTCATCTTCAAGCATTTGCTATAAAAGAACACTTACAAAACTAAAAAAAGTGAGCTTCTTACAATTAAAGAGAAGCGATGTTTGAAACAACGCACTGAAAACTATTTGTTTAACTTCAAGCTTGACCTTGTTTGACATCAAGTTGTATCCTCTTATCTGCCTCATGGTGAGAATTTTTCATCAGCGCCTGCAAAATATTTTGACTACAGTGAAAGCTGATCTATCTTGTTTTGCTCAAATGGATTAAGAAACAAAATCATGTGAAAATCCTGGGGTTAGAAAAGAAGTCCAGGGCCTCCCTGGTGGCGCAGTGGGCTGAGTGCAGTGCTGTGAAGCTGTGCGCAGCCTCTGCAGGGTGGTTTGATTCCCGGCCAGCCAGGGAGCAACCCACATGGCAAGGCAGACCTCTCCTGTCTCACCTGCTGCTCCCCTCAGCCATAATTTTGGTCCGTCTGCCTGTTTTTCTCCCTGCTTGGTCTATGGTGAATCCTTTCACCCTCCCCTGCCTCTGACCTGTACCCCAGCTCTTGTATAAATACATAAATCTTTAAAAAAAAAAAAAAAGAAGCCCAAATGGGTTAGGGTTTGTTTTTAATTCATGTATTCTGTTGATACAGGTCACTGCTTATAAATTGGAAATGCTGCATTTGATTCCAAAAGGTAGTTTTAACATGTGTGTGGATTATAGATCTGTTCCTGATTGTTTACAGTGTGTGTTGGAGTCTCAGTTCTAGGGAAATTAAAAAACAGGGTTACTCCTGGCCTTAGGAGAAGGTGCAGTATGTACAGGAGGACTCGTACGCCTTTTCAAACTGGGCCAGAGTGTAACATGACCTCGTTGCTGTTGATGGACTTGGTACCGCAAAGGAATGAATGTCTAGAGATCATCATTGGGTCCTTTGATAAAAAAAGTTGATCTAGAAGAAAGAAATCCCAGTCAACCTGAGGAATCAGGTAATCAGAGAAACCAGAGAAGAAATGGGACTCTTAGCAGCTGGCAGACAAGGCAGAGTCTGCTGGGGGAATAAAGCAACCATTTTCCAGGTCATCCAACAGGGAAAAGTAGAGAGTGACCTGGAACAACGGGGCCCAGCACTCTGTCCATTATATAATTCACTCTCTGTCACTTGGGGGAAGAGTTCCACAGTTTTATGTTCCATGCTCCTTCCTGCTGCTTGACTGCTAGCCATTTTGCACTTGACACCTTCAGAAGGATGTCAGTTTTCCTAAAGAGATGTTAGAACACTCTACCCCTGCAACAACAGTTAAAAAGCAAGGGAGATCATTGCATTATTCCCATTATGACATTAAAAAAATGCTTTGCATTTTCATCATCTCCTTACTTTACTGAAGACCAGAGGCATTCTCAAATTTTTGTTCAATAATCAACCCATTTACTGATATAGCTCAGCTGATCTGAAGTCAATATTGACTTTTCCCTTCCTTGGACCAAAGAGATTCTGGGGAAGTACTTAGCCTGGAGACTTCATGTTGTTGCTACATTCTCACATCAATTAGTAACAGAAATTTTGGTCAATGCTTAGACCTGGAGGGGCCTTGAAGGAGATGACTCTTTTACATTTGCAGAAATCCTGACAAAGAAAGTCACAAGGATGTAAATAAATGAGTCAAGATTGCGCTTGCTGTGTTTAAAATATGTTCAAAGGCTCAATCTCATGTTAAGTGTTTTTATCACACACAGAAGGACACAAGGATATCTTTGGAGATGATGCATGTGTCTTCCACCTGGATTGTGGTGATGGTATTGTTACAGAGCAACTCTGATATAAAATGGGTTGCCTGACTGTGGGTTCTCACCCATGCACTTAAAGGGGACTTATTAATGCTAAACTGCAGACACACACAAAAGGTTGATAAAAGGTTTATTTGCAAGAGAAGGGAAAATGGGGAAATGAATAGCTCAGGGAGAAAAAGAGGGAGATAAGTTCATAAATGCTTCCTACCTGTTCCACTGACCTGGAATCCCAATGACCTGCCGAGCTGGCAAAAAACTGAGTACGCCTGGTGGCCAAGAGAGCGACCCCCAGCTGCATGGCCGATTAAAGACTCGAACAGAGAACATAGTTGCTTAACTCTGCCCTCAGGTCCTCGCAACCTTCCCTTTGGTGATCATGGGATTTGTAGTTCCCAGTGTCTTGATGGAATGAAGAGGGGGCATCCACAAGGCCTGTATGGAGTTTGCTCAGGACATCTTTCCCCCCTAACAGTATCACAGGTGTTTACATATGTGTAAACACATCAATATGTTCACATTAAATGTGTGTATTTTTGCATGTCAATTAATCAATAAAGTTTTTCATTTCTTTAAACAATGCTTTCTTTTATCTTTTTTCCCCAGCTTTATTGATTTGCATGCAACATTTGCATGCACCATTTGGCAAGTGTTAAGTGTACAACAATCAAACATTAAAAAGAATATAAAGAGGCAAGCATCGCCTGAGAGAATATATCTGCAGTAGGTATCTATTAAAAGACTTATGTTCAGTATATGAATATAACTGTTGCAATTTAATGCTAAAAAATAGCCACTGAAATATGCAAAAATCCCAGACATGTAAAAAATAAAAGAAAAAACTGTAACAATAAAGATAAACAAAAATTTGGAAGACCAGAAATTTGTTCAGAGGTGTTTTGTGTCCAAATTCATAGCCTTTTTCACTATACCGTTCTGAACAAAATTATCCGGTCCTAGAGTTGGGCAATGCAAATAATCATCGTAATAAAACATTTATTAACAATATGTTATACCCAGGTGTCCAAAAGACTCAGGTACTGAATATAAGTTCAGTCCCCATGGTTTTTGTGTTCATGTGTCTTTAATAAAATGGGTTTTTCTGAAACTAGACTCCTAATTGTTCCAAAGGGATAGGTGGGGTGCTTCTGGAGCTTCCAGGCTCACTGGCCACTCGGAGTCCAGAAGTAGATGCCACTTTCAATGAACTCATGGTTCTGATGCCATTTTAGTGAGGTTTGGGGTTCAGTGAGTAGGGTCATTAGGTATCGCTAAGAAAAGTTTCACCAGAGCTCCCTATTCAGTGACACAGGGTGAGTTTCCCCACAAGGCAGAGATGTTTAATTATAACCAAAAGGACAGGTTTATTACAACTAAAAAATTAAAACAGGAAAGCAAAGGACATTTGCACAGACACAGGTGGGCAGAAAGAGCTGCCCTAAAATAGACAGGTTTGTTAAAACAGATGCCTGCATGGTCACAGGCAGGCAGGAGAGCTGCCTCTTGGCAGTGTAGACATTGCTCTGATAGTCTTCTTTTTTGGAGGGGTTCACTCACTTGTGGAATTATCATCTATTGTTAAATTAATTACTCCTAGGGTGTGACTAGGTTGATATGTAAGGACCCTTGATTCTCTACAATAACCCTCCACTTCATGTCCTCACCTCTGGTCTGCTCAGCTGGTCTGCACTGCTGGGCACATGCTATAGCGGTTGGTACTTTTTTTTAACATTGGGGCCTACGGATTTTTCATTTCTATAGCTGGCTTAACGACTATGTTGATCGTTTTAAGCCCCACCTCTAGCTTCTGGTCTTGTGATGCCTCAATTTTCTACTCTTAGCCTCCATCAGCTGGACAAGTCTGTCTCCTTCCCTCCATCCTGCAGCTCTCTTTCCTCAGTGTATGGCACCGAATCTCAGTGAGTAGAGAAACTAATAAGGTTACCTATATTTTCTTCTCAAACTAAAGATGGGCAGGAGAGAGTCTTAATTCTGTGTTATTTGTTTTTATGAGTGATGTTGAAATTTATCTTATAAGCACTTAAATAGCAGCCCACCAGGCAAAGGACAGCCTCAGTATATTTTATTTTTTTTAAGATTTATTTATTTATAAAAGAACTGGGGTATAGACCAGAGGTGCGAGAGGGTGAAAGGATTCACCAGAGACAGAACTTGGAGCAGAACAGGCAGACCGACCGAAGACAATGCTGAGGGAAGCAGCAGGCGAGGCAGGAGAGTCTGTATTTTTTATAGCAAGAGCTAGTATGATGTGATTTAAGCCTGTGGGGGGTTAGCCTGTGGCTTTCTTGAGCTGAGGAAGAGCTGTCTGTCTTACTGTAATAGGGTGGTCCCCAGGAATAGGGGAGGTTCCAGGATCCCTGACCCACACAAAGGAGGGACGAGCTGAGTAGGGAGGAGAAGAGGCTGGAAAGGAGACTGTGGAAGGAAGGAAGCAGGAGGGAGAGCCAGAAGGAGGTCTGGAAGAGGCACATGGAGCAGAGAAAAGTGTGAGGAAGCTATGTCTTTTGTTCCTGGACAGGTTGAAACAGATGTGGGTGAGAGACCCGTGAGGAGGTTAACAATATCTTGATTTTGCTCCTTTGGTTCCAGACATGCTGGGCCCCGTACCTCTTTCTTATGAATCCCCAAGAGGAGGTAACTTGGAAATGTGGCTGGCTTTTGAGACTCAGAGGCCCTGCGTTGGGCCAATCCTGTTTGGCTGGGCATTTACTCACAAGGGGATGGGTAACTTTGGGTGCATGACTTGGAAACTTTATTCTTATCTTTTCTTTGTTGCACACTAATTGTAGTAAAGTTCCTTTCCATTAAAGGTCTTACGCACTAGAGTATATTTTGTCTTGATACGGAGGATGGCAGAACCTGTTTAGAGTGGGCAGGTTTGGGGGTTCTGCCTGCCCTTTAACATAATGACCCTTCTGTCATCAGTTTCTTCTTCTAGGAGGGTTCTATAGGAGTAAGACTGGAGATAACTGGTTGGTAATCATGTTGGGGAAATGATGTCTTGAACAAACTCCACAAACACATCCCAGAACAAAGAATCCAAGACACCAAGGACTACAAAGCCCATAATGTCATCACCACCAAAGGGAGGCTTGCTGGGAACGGAGGGTGGAGTTAAGCAGCCAGGCTTGGTATATAACCAGACATGTGGGCCTTGGGGTCCCTTGGTTTTTTGCCAACTTTCAGTGTGCTATTGGGGTTCCAGCTCAGCGGAACTGGTAGGACACATTCACCAATTTATCTCTCTTTCTCCCTGAATTACTCATTTCTTCAGTTCCTCTTTTTGTAAATAAACCCTTTGTTAACATTTTTGTGTGTGCCTGTGGTTGAGTCTCATTATAAGTCCCTTTTAAGTGCGTGGGTGAGGACCCACAGTCAGGCAACCCCATTTCACATTGGGGTTGCCTTGTAGCAATCAGGGATCCTCTGCTGCCTTTTGTAGACTATTAGGGAAGATCTTTGTAAACAACTGCGTAGAATGGGAGTCCTCTGTTCTGCATTTGTGTCACATGACCGGGGGTGGAAAAAGAATCTCAAAACTTAACCTGCTTCAAAACCCCAGATTAAACTGAACCTTTTCTTGACAGCCCACTGAGAGGCTGTTACTGCAAGGACATGTGTTGACACTTTATTATTTTTGGTGGGATCCTGTTATTTTGCTTCTGAAGTGTAAAGGTTTCATTTACAACATGTCTCCTCACAAAGACCACATCATTTTAAGATTCCATTTAATGAAATGTTCCCAAAAGGCAAATCCACAGAGATAGAAAGTGGATTAGTGTGTTCAAGAGGCTGAGGGAGGGAAAATAGGCGTGATGTCACTGGAGAGGGTCTTTTTGGGCGGATGATAAACAACATCTTGGATTCCATGGTGCTGATGGCTGCAGAACATAGCAAATATATGACGAACACCAAATTGTACACTTTTAAATGGTGCGTTTTATGACATGTTGTTAGTGGGCAGATGAGGGGTACCTTGGGACCTCCAAATCTGCCACTCTAAATGGGTTCTGTCATCCTCCACATCAAGACAAAACATACTCTTAATGCATAACATCTTTAATAGAAAAGAACCTTTTTTTTTTTTAAAAAAGATTTATTTATTTATTTATACAAGCACTGGGTACAGTCAGAAGCACTGTAGAGAATTCACCAGAGCCAGAGCGGAGAGTAGAACAGGCAGTGACGAAGTACACTGCTGAGGGGAGCAGTGGGCGCGGCAGGAGCGGTCTGCGCGCCATGTGGGACCCTCACCCAGCGGCCGGAGATCGAACCAGCGCTGCAGAGGCTACGGGCAGCTTCACAACCCAGCACTCAACCGCTGCGCCACCGGGGAGGCCCTAGAAAAGAACTTTAATGCAATTAGTATGCAATAGAGAGAACAGAATACAAAGAATATAGTTAAAATAATGTTTCCATGAAGCACCCAAAATTACCCATCCCCTCATGGATAAATGCCCAGTGAAACAATGTTGGCCCAAAGCAGGGCCACTGAGGCCTGAAAACCTGCCACAAGTCGAAGGCACCTCATAGGAAAAGGGGCAGAAGGGCCAGGCAAATCTGGAAGGAAAAGAGAAAGATCAAAATCAAGACAAAGAATGACACTGTCAGCCTCCCCATGGGTCTCTTTCAAGTATCTTCTTCCATGTCCCCCAAGTTGCTGGTTCAAGTCCAAGGCTGAGAAGCAAGTGCAGTTTCTTTACATGTCTTCCTTCTCCCCGTGCCTCCTCCAAGTCTTTTTCCTGCTTCCTTTCCTTCCTTCCTAAGTCTTAAAAACTTCGCCTTGCTGCTTAGCTCCATCCTTCCCAGAAAACCTGGAACCTCTCCTTTCTATAGATATCACATGGTTACAAAGTAATTTATATTTCAATAAAAAGTTACTGTCGGCTGGGCCATCTCACAAAGACTGGGGAAAGAGACACTGGGGTTGGTGGGTCCTGTAATGGTCTGGATGATCACGGCAGCTCATGTTTACTGGGCACCAGCCATTGAGCTGCGGGCCTGGCACACCTACTCTCATTTCATCCTAAGGTCAGCCCCCTGAGCGGGGAGGGTGGTGCTGTCATTACTTCCATTTTACAGATTTGGGAACTGAGGCACAAAGAGGTCAGGTACCTGGTTCAATGGCAGAGTGTGAGGTTCCCTGCCAAGCGGCCTGGATCCAGAGTCTGCATCTGGACCTGGTTGCCCTGTCCTTGTCTGGATTCTAGCAAGGTTACTGCAGGCAAGAGATTGAAAAGGTAATCCTGAGAGACCAAATGAATGCAGGAGCTCAGGGTGGCCCAGTCGAATGTTGGCATAGCTTCAGCTTGCAGCCTGGGTTATCTGCACAAACAGATTGGCCCACCTGCCTTTCTTGCCAACCCTGCGGCTGACGTCAGCCCACTCCTGCCCTTATTGTTCAGAGCTAGGGCATGCAGGCATCTTTCACTGCAGATAGGTTTGTGTAGACACACCTCTATTATCTCTCAGAGATACCCTTCCTCCCACCCCCATAATAGGTTTGAAACAGGAAGTTTGGTGCTAGCTTCTGATGCAATACTGGCAGTTGTCCAAATGCATATGACCTTGAGTGTTAAGGTGTGCACACACCATCCAATTTAGATTTTGGTAAGAAGTAAGCTTTAAAACAATTTTGTATACTGTTTCATGCCTTTGAAACTAGAAATACTGATACCTGAATGAAAGAAAAATGATACACCTTGGATATTTTAAAATGATCCTGATTTTAAGTCAATGACACATAAAAATATTGATCTGGGCCTCCCTGGTGGCGCAGGAGTTAAAGATAGCGCTATCAAACTATAGCCAGCCACTGCAGCACCACTTTGACCCACAGCTGGCCAGGGAGCTACCCACATGGTGCAGCAGACCTCTCCTGCCTTGCCTGCTGCTCCCCTCGGCAGTGTATTTCAGTAGATCTGCCTGTTCTTCTCCCCACTGTCTGGTGAATCTTCTCACCCCCTGTACCTCTGGCTTATACCCCAGTTCTTGTATGCATAAATAAATAAATCTTTAAAATAATAATAATAATAATGATGATGATGATCTGACTACTTTACATTTAACTGACTATTTAAAAAGTATAATTTCCAGTCCTCCCTGGTGGCGCAGCGGGTTGAGCACAGCACTGTGAAGCTGTCCGCAGCCTCTGCAGTGCGGTTTTGATTTCCTGGCCAGCCAGGAAGAGACCCACATGGCTAGCAGACCTCTCCTGTCTCACCCGCTGCTCCCCTCAGCAGTGTATTTCAATAGATCCGCCTGCTCTGCTCCACACTCTGTCTCTGGTGAATCCTCTTACCCTCCGGCTCCTCTAGCCTATACCCCAGTTCTTGTATAAAAATAAATAAATCTTTAAAAAAAAGGATAATTTCCCATTCTTCTTTATCTTCAGAAGCTCTTATTTTCTCCTAACGAGTGAAGTCTGGGTACATTTTGGCACCTGCCATGGGTGAGAACTCTTTGGGTTGGGCCTTATTATATATCATTAATTTCTTAGAATGAAAATTTTTAAATATGGAAGATGTGTCTCAAGATTCAAAAATATTTGAAGATCAAACAGCAGAGCTGTGTTATTTGAGGGGTAGAACCTGAATCCAGCACTTTAGCTTCTTGTTAATTCTACGGCTTCTAGAGAGAAAAACCCCTGCTCTCTGGTGTTTGTTCATGGATTATACATAGATTGTTCAAGCCAGGAAGGAAGTCGGGGGTAATCAATATTAACCTTTGATTTTATGGATTAGGAAACATTTCCAGAGAGTTGGTATGACTTCATTGAGACTTTATTGATCTCTTTCCTAGCCTGATGTCCTTTCTGTATCAACAAATTCCCTCCTGGGGGTAAAGGAACCTGCAGTGACTACACAGAACCTGCAGTAGCCTCCTCTACCTGTTCCTTATGCTCCTTATTATCAGGACCTCTCCAGGTGGAGGGGCCTCGGGAAGCAGGGCACCTCCCAAGATACTTTCTAAAGCCCAAAGTTCAGATATAGCAGCAAGAGGGCAAACAGTACTTCTTTCTGGAATTATAGCAAAAGGCTCTCTCTTCTGTGCCTTGCCCTTTTGTAACATGTTTTCTGCCATCTACAAGAAGATTTGGCAAATGATTAATTTCTCTGTGAATCAGCTTTTCCTTGTAAAATATATACAACTCTCACCTATTTCTTAAGGTTTTTGAGGAGGTGAAATAAAGTTAATGAATGCACATGACAGCACAATCTGGTACAAAGTATGGTTAATTTTGTCATTATTCAGAACTGTTCTTCAGATGCATTTAATAGGAGTAGATGGAATGTATTGGTGACAGTGGGGACAAGGGGTTTGCTTGGGGCTCCACATCCCTTGTGCTTGGGTCTTCAGACTCATCCTCTGTTATTTAGCCAACTTCAATCCTAGCATTTTCTAATGAAAACTTAGCTAGTCCCTTTTCACAGAGCCCCTCAAGTTATGGTTTGATTTCTTCTCTGATTAGAAGATATGAGAAGAAACAATTATATCCAGAATGCTAAGGAGAATGGCATAAGCCATGAAAAGAAAGATCAGGGCCTCCCTGGTGGCACAGGTGGTTGAGCGCAGTGCTGTGAAGCTGTCTGCAGCCTCTGCAGTGCCGGTTCGATCCCCGCCAGCCTCAGAGCAACACACATGGCCAGTTGACCTCTCCTGTTTCACCCGCTGTTCCCCTCAGCAGTGTACTTCGGTCAATCTGCCTGTTCTATTCCCCACTCTGTCTCTGGTGAATCCTCTCACCCTCCTGTGCATCTGGCCTGTACTCCAGCTCTTGTATAAATAAAAAAAAATAGAAAAGAAAAGAAAGATCATGTGTGGAAACCATGATGGAAAAACCATCATGTGAAACCAAGATCATGTGTATGGAGCCATCCAGGATGGGGGTAGTTCCCCTCCCTGGCCACACCCTTCCAGTGCACTGCCCTCCTGCAGAGTCACCAGCGGGAAGGCGTGTGCTGACACATTTATTTTGAAGGGACGGTCTTGCACATTTCTCTGAACTTGCTTGCTCACCCCTCTGTTGTTGACAGCACAGCACTACCTGGCATTCAAGCAGTCATGGGACTTTTCATGCTCTATTATTGGTGATAGGCTCTTTATTGGTAAAGTTTGACTTGTTCACCTTTGCATCCCTAGCTCTCAATACAGTGCCTGGCACACAGTAGGTGTACATTAAGTGCTTTTAAACTAAATTACTAACTAGATAAGCTTCAGAGAGAGGGAAACAAAGGGTGAATTTATTAAACCTTTCAGGCTTACAGGCAGCATTGGCATTATCTAGCCTCTGCCAAAATGCATATTGCTCTCCTGTTTGCCCTCTGGGTGCTGAGGACTCTGGTCTTTGATGTCCCTGTGCTGGTTACGTCCTTGTAGAACACACAGTGTGGCATGCCAGGTTGGGCAGTGCACAGACGATTCCAGCAAAGAATGTGTCAGCACTGTCCAGAATACATGGCTTGTAAACCTAAGTCATGAGTCATATGTGCAATTGAAAATTTTCTTGTAGCCATATTAAAAAGCAGTAAAAAGAAAAGAACATAATGTTTTATCTAACTCAATATGCCCAATATACCACCTTGACAGGTAATCAATAAATATAAAGAGTTGAGAAATTTTATATTTTTTGCATTCAATCTTCCAAAGTTAGAGTATTTTATTTTATTTTTAGCTTATCATATGTTAGACTAGCCACCTTTTCATGACTCAGTAGCTAACTGTAACTAGTTGCTCTACCATTGGATAGTACAGGGTTGTGTTATTGACAATCCAGATAATGGAGAACTACATAAACAAGTTTTCTGGCAAAAAGACTTGCTCTAACAAAGCCATTAAATTATGACAATTTTCCAGAGGAGGTGCTATGTCTTTTATTCTAATTTACACTAAGATGCTTGTGGACATTATGACCACAGAGCTTTTGCACAAGCTGATCCTGCTACCTGAAATTTCATCTCTCTTTGGCTGGTCAGTATCTGCTCAGTTTTCTATTAAAGTGTCTTTTTCCAGGAGGGCTTTGTTCCATTTTCTCCTAGAGATAAGTTTCTTTGCCCCACAACATTTACTTGTATTTATAATGATATATTCATATGTGAGATTATTTGGTTAAATTCTGTCTCCAGCACAAATCAGCAATCACTAAGAGGGCAAGTTCTTGCCTGCCTTTGCTCACCATGGAATCCCCAACTCCAAGCATAGTGCTGGTGCACAGAAGGAGCTCGATACAAGAATGCCAGACTGATGGAGGAAGGCCTTGTCAACCAACCCAGGCAATGCAGAACACTTCTATTCTTATGGCCCCAGATACATTTTACTCTCTGCTTCTAGGCTGGGGTAGAGACTAGAACGTGGTTCAAGTTCTCTCCACGGAAGAAAGGTCGCTGTCCCCTCTCTTGCTGCCCTCTCATGTTTCCTGTTCAAATTGTGTGAATTCCTCTAACCAATTTCTCCTAAACATGGTGCAGCTGCTCGTGTCCCCTTAAGACTCAGTGACCCTAAATTTGATCCTGGACTCATTCTGGAGATTTAATCTTTAGTGGTCACTTTAAAACAAACACATTTTAAAAGTAGGTTAGTTGAAAATGTAGAGAGCCAGCAATTTAGTCAAGAAAACCCTGGATTTTGAAACATACAGGATTGTGCAAGCTCTTATCTGAAATCCAGGAGCCACAAGCTGAGAAATATATTTCATTGCTTCATAGACTGTTTCTCCTCATCCTCCTAGCATTCCCACCAATAAGTTCAATCCAGATACGGGGCAGTTATAAATAAAAGCTATATAATTAATTACGAGCACAAGGCAAAATGATTGCTCATTAGCTAGCATAAGTAATAAGTAATAAGTATTGTTAACTAGTGGTGAAGATTGGGGACTCAGGTGTTATCACACTGCCTAGTTTCAAATTCTGGACTTGTCATTCCTAGCAGTATGATTTAGGGTAATTTACTTAATTTCTCTGAGGCTCAGTGAAAGATAGAATAAAAGAACCTACCTGACAAGTGGGTTGGGACATTTAAGAGAGCTATTGATCACACAGAGCTTGCAAAACATCAAACACTATAATAACATGTTATGATATAATACCAAGTTATAAAATATAAAGTAATATTATATAATGATACAATATGATAAGCATAACTTATGCTTATTTTTTGGAGTTAGTACTCACATGACCTTAAAGAATTGGTTAAGAACAGACACTTCAGGTTATGACTGGGCAGACACAGCCTCATTGGAGAGGAAAACCAACAGGATCCAGTACCCACTAATATTTTGACTGTTCCTTGAATCTTCTTTGATTAGGCCTTGTGAAAAAGTGTTTCAACAGAGAAAGACCGTCCATAAAGAAAGTGAAAATAGAATGTGTGGCTTTGGGGAGTTACGCTGGATCTCCTGGAGGCCTCTTTGCACAAGAAATCCATGTTTTGTGGTGAACAGAAAAAATAGTTAAGAGATATAAAAGCAATAGAAGTATTTCATAACTTGGGAAATTACAGTGCTCATATCAGTCAGCTTATTCTCACTGGACTCTTGCGAGGCTGGAGGATAATTTGGCTCAGCCAGGAGGAGAGTAACGCATCGTTCACTAAGTGCTTTCTGTTTTTCTTTCCACCAAGCCTGACCAGATGCGAGGAAGGTGGTGTAGCTGCGGAGCTGTCTCCCATGGGAACATTAAAAGAAAACTGCTGACTGGTGTCCTTGGCAGAGACTGCATCTCATGCAGGTCTCCCAGAGTGCCCACGAATCCCACCACTGGAGATGTACTCATGTGGGTGGAGGTGTTAGGTCTCTGGCAGTGTTGGGTTACAATGAAAAATCCCCCAAAGAGAAAGAACCCATTAAGCCACCCCCGGCTACAGACACCGTAGTATGTATTGCCGCTTGGTAATGGGGATGGTTAAAAAGGACATCAACTTTCAGATCCCAGATATTGGGACTTAAAGATTATATAATTTTTACAAATTATCAGGTTGTTGGGGATGTCACCCAAATCCATATGCTACTCTGTGGGATTGTCTTGAGGATTAAATTAGTGATGGTGCAGTTAACCCATAACAGTCGCCATTTCCCTGTGAAGTAGAGGGGCAAATTATGATAGACGAAGGCAAAAGAGCAGAGTAGAGGTTCTTGCCTGGACCTGAAGCTCTGTAAGATGGGAACATGCCTGTGGCCCAGTGACCCTGAAAGGGCAGTGGGATGGACATGGGGGGAATAGGAACCAGGGAAGATAAAACATCTAGGGTGGGAAAAGGATTAGGAACACAAATGTCAGTGGTTACAAGCCTCATACCAAAATGCCTGAGTGATGTACTTGTGTTAGAATTAATAGAATGGGAGTGATAATGTCAGTACTTCAATTAAAATAAAAGTACTGCACATATGGAAAGAATTTAATATGTGACAAAACTACTTGATATGATGTGTAATCCAGATATTAATTTAAATTCACTGATTTACAAAACATCTTTTGAGAGCTGGCCCCTTGCCAGGCACTGTTCTGAGCACAGGAACAGGGACGAGCATAATTGCCTGCTGCCCGTCAGCTCCCACGCTGATGTGGGGAGACAGACAAAGCCACTAAGAAGTAATGATGGATGTTAAGAGAAAAATAAAGTAGGTAAAATACAGGGAGTGTTGATGGATGGTATTTTAGATAGGGTGGTCAGGGAAGCCCTTTCTGATAAGATAACACCTGCATTAAAAAGAAACGAACTTGGGCCTCCCCTGGTGGTGCAGCGGTTGAACGAGGGGCTGCGGGGCTGCCTGCAGCCCCTGCAGCGCGGGTTCGATCCCCGGCTGCCAGGGCAAGGGTCCCACATGGCGCGACAGACCTGTCCTGCTGCGCCCGCTGCTCCCCTCAGCTGAGTATTTCGTCGGCCTGCCTGTTCTGTTCCTGCTCTGTCTCTGGTGAATCCTCTCACCCTCCCACGCTTCTGACTGTGCCCAGTGCTTGTATAAATAAATGAATAAATATTAAAAAAAAAAGAAACAAACTTTATTCATTTCATTCAACACAGCTTTACTGAGTACCTACTATGTGTTTCTTGAATACTAATTATGTGTTAAGTACAGAAATGGGAACATAATAAGGAATGACAGGGTTAGATGAATAAATTCCCTTTTTATTATGGATCTTTCATTCTTGTGACAGGGTGGGTGTGGGAAGAAAAAAATACATAAATAAGCAATTAAAAGTACTTAAATAAGCAAGATAACTTCACATAGTTGATAAAATTACAATAGTTGATAAAATTGGGGAATATGATAGGAGAGTGTGAGGGATTGTGTAGGGGAAGTGGATGGCCAGTGGTTAAGGCAGAATTAAAATCTCCAGAGAAATTTTGAACACACACGTGTAATAAAGATAACTTATTTATAACATCTAAGGTGTGTTTGCACTATTTAAGAAGACTAGGGAGGACTCTATCAGGAGACGTAGATGCTAAGTCTTGAGTGAAGTGTAGATGCCAAGCAGAAAAGGCAGGATGGGGAACATCAGGGTGAGGAAGGTCTAGACTGAAGGACATTTGAACATGGAGATAAGAGCAGAGGCACAGAGGATACAGGTTCAAGGAATGCAGGGGGTTAGGGTGAAGGGTCTCTGGAGCGAAGGGAGAGCCAGAGGGGCAGTTAGGGTCCCTGTCCAGACATTTTTTGTGAACCAAGGGTGGATGAGACTGAAAACCCTGGCTCACTTGTGGAGGAGTTAGGGCTGGTCAGGGGTCACTGCTGCTGACTTTTAGAATGATCAGGAAGATGCAGGTGCAGAATTGAGAAGGGTCTGAATTAGGACAAGTAACTGCTGGAGGACTGGAGGAGAAGGGATAGATCTGAGAGATGCAGAAGAGTAGAATAAACAGAGCTTGATAACGAGTATGTGGCTGCAGAGAGATGCGGTGAAAGAGCAGGGGAGGTGGGTACCGTGACCTGCACTTGGGGTCTATGAAAAATTCATGACCCGGATCAACAGGAGACCAATGAGTGTTGTTTTTCGAAGTAGTCATTTTGAATTTTGAATGGAACCTAATCTTTTGAGGATGAGCAGAATGTAGTGTTATCACGGTGTCAAATAATGTACACTTAAAACTTATCTAATGTTATATGTTTATATAAACCAAATTTACCCCAACAATATTTACAGTAATATTCATTCAGTTAAAAATATATCCCCTTAAAACATTTTAATTTTAATTTCTATTTTGCATAATCTGCCTTTAAAATATCTAAATACTTTACCTCAGGCATATGATGTAATAATCCCTTTGCTCAAGTCAATCTCTCTAAATTTATGGTTGTCTGACTTAGGTTCTTTAGATTTTTAGGGTCCTGGAGGCATCCCCTGGGAACAAAGAAAGCCTGTGCATGTAGAATTCAGGGCCACCTCAGAGCTGCATCAACCACAGGGCCACCTCAGAGCTGACTCCCTTATTTGGTCTAACCCTGGGTTTAAGTTTGAAATTTTGGAACTTCATTATATCTGAAAGAGCTAATCTCACTACCAGTAATGCAATGTTTTCTTAAGCATAAGTGCTTGGCTGCAGTTCTATGTGATAGGATGTCTGTTTTATCTGTTTCTATCTTAAAAAGTGTCCATCATGTCAGAGGAACTGTATTCTTGTGCAGTATATCGTGCCTGATTGCTTTTAACTGCAGACAAGATTGCTTGAATTGCCACGTATTTCTGTTTCCTAATAAATGTATATCTCACCAGTTACATTCCATGTTTCTTTTCATAATGAAATCAGAATAAAATATCAGCAAGCAGACCAGTCACAGGGCCTGAGGTGCCCTTTTACCATCAGTCTCAAAGGGGTGAAAAGGAAAGCTAGCCACAAAGTGGCTGAGAATTAACACAAGATGTTGTTTTTGAGTTTTCCAAATATTTTCCAACTCCCATTGTATGTTTTTGTGTTTTGTACTCAAAAACCCTTGCCAAAACCTCCCCCAATGGCATTCCTTCCTGGGTTCCTAAATTATTTGGACAGCAAACAAAACGTCTCATAGGTCATTAATCTCAAGGAGATATGTTTGCTAAATCTGAGAGTGCTAGCATGTAGAGTTTGTCATTTTCAGATTCACAAATTGATTTTTTACCAATAAGATGTTTGCTCACTACATTTATAATCGAGTTTTTGATTTGCATTTTTAGGATAGTGATCAGATACTCATAGTGTATGTAAAATGAAAATCACGTTCTTTAGTAGGTTTAGAAGCTGACAAAAGAATGATTAAACAAGAGGACAGAAAGTAACCTTAAATAGAAAGTAGGGATTTTCACATCATTACTTTCCCGATATATATTTACTGTCCATGTGTTATAGAGCAACCCCGATATTAAACGGGTTCCTGGCTGTGGGTCCTCACCCGCGCGCTTTAAAGGGACTTATGAATACTCTACTACAGACACACACAAAAGGGTTAATAAAAGGTTTATTTACAAGAGGAAAGGAAATAAGGAAAATGTACAACTCAGGGAGAAAATAGGGAAATAAAGTCTTTAATGCGTCCTACCCGATCCGACGACCTGGAAACCCAAAGTCGCTCTCAGAGCTGGCCGGACGCTCCGAGCTGGCCGAGAGCCCAAAAATGGAGAGCCCCCCAAAGCCCACGTGTCTGCCTTTTGTATCCACCTGGCTGCTTAACCCCACCCTCAGGTCCCAGCCACCTTCCCTTTGGTGGTGATGGGATTTGGAGTTCCCAGTGTCTTTGGCTTTGACCTGGGGTGGGGGTGGAGTCCACAAAGCCTGTATGGAATTTGCTTTGGGACCGCCTTTTCCCCCTAACAATTCCCCCCTTTCACTTTTTGCCACCATTTCCATGGTGATGAAGATCAAATATATGGAGGTTGGGATGCAGTCTCAGATGAACGTTTTGTCAGGTTCCAGTGTGAAAGAAAACCAGTCTCTCCAGGTATTTGTCCATTGTGGAAAGCAAAAGTCCTCCACTCCAGGAAAAATAGTTCATCAGTTTAAGCCAAAAAAAAAATCTGGAGGCGTTAGCCAAAACAAGTCAGCAGATATGTAAAAATTTCAGGAAAAAAAAAATCTTAAAATGGTTCAACTGATGTAAAAACACAAATTTTCTCAACCTTGATCCCAAACTTTTAACAGCAAAGCAAAAGTTTGCAAACTAAATTTACTTTTAAACCATTTTTCCTATTTTTGCATAAAATTACAGGGTAGAAATAACTAACAGTAATTTTAGCTGGCTTTGTTGAAATATTCCATACAGGATCAGAGCGAACCGGTGGCATCCAGTCGATGTATGCTTCAGGTATAAAGTTGGTCTCATCAGACTCCACCTGGGCTTTCCTCTTCTCGAGGGTACAAGGGCATTTTCGTTGGCCGGGTTGTCCAGTCCTGCCAATGGAGGCAAGTTTCCTCACCTTCTTTGGAGGTCTCTGGAACCCTACAAACAAGGGAAACAGGTTCTCCTCTTCTTGGTTCAGCTCTTTTTCAACTTTCTGGAAGAACTCCACACAAAGCCACACAATCGAACTCACGTCCAATTTTTGTTAAAACAGACAAAATCCCTATGGAAGTTATGCAAAAACAGACTCTGAAATAAGTAGCAAAAATTACTACCACTATTTGTATGCTGTGTTGGTATCAAGGGGAGAGAAAATGTGACAAGTTAGCTTTGCTGGAAAAAAAATTACAACCTTTCTGCAGATCCTGGTTACTCAAAACAAAACAAAACAAAACAAAAATTTCGTGGATTCAGGACAGAATGCATAAAAAAAAAATTTCCAGTATTATGTCAAAGAAACCTTAGTAAATGTCAGGTGTATTTCCAGGTCTATTCAGTCCTTTGTAGGAAAGCTTTTTAACTCTCAACAGTTCCATCAATAGGAATCTGTTGAGACCTTTTCTCCCTATATTTCCGGAAACAATTTCTGTAGGTGTGAAACAATTGAATTATACAATATTACAAGGTGACAATCACCATTGACAATTTACATACATACCAGATACTACTGTTAACATCTTGTACATACCAAAGTTTTACCATTTTCCCAAGTGACAATGCTTCCCTTTCAGTTTTACTTCATTAGGTAAAAGCCAAATAGAACAAATTCATGTAATGCCTTCCCAGGAGGAAAAGGAGAAACTTCGTGGAGTGTCTCAGGAGCTCTACTGAGGTTCCACAAAATTTCCTTGCATTAGTCAAATGACAGGCTACCAAATTTGTACTTGAATTTAGATTTCTGGGAAGCTTTGCCATAAATATCAGAAAATTAACAGAAACAACAATATTAAATGTGTCTTTGGCTTTGACCTGGGGTGGGGGTGGAGTCCACAAAGCCTGTATGGAATTTGCTTTGGGACCGCCTTTTCCCCCTAACACATGGACTGCCTATTCTTTGGAAATGTCTTCTGCTTATACCCTTTTTGTTGAATACCATGAAATTTCAGTGTGCCTTTCCCCCCATGTAACGATCATTAAATTCTCTAGAAAATAGTGAGACAGTTTCCTTTTTTCTACCTATATTTACGGGCCCCTGTATTAAAATTGATCATCATAAACCAAGTGTGTTAAGTACTAGTCTCATTTATCTTTCTTTTAGTCCTGTGGTCGATGGAATGGCACACATATGGATACTTCTGAGGCCCCAGGGAAAGCAGAAACAGAGGTTGTTGATCTTTGCCATGGAGATTGATGTTTTAGTGGGTATCACTGTGGGGCATGTGGGAAATTTGCCTCTCCTACCCCTCAACTCTCACCTAACAATCAGCTCCCCAGTGACTGTAATCTGGACCCTTTCATTATTACAGCACAGGGACGTTAAGCTTTACTAACTCTGTGTTTAGAATGTCCCTAAAGAAAGACAATACAGTGTCAGAAAATAATAAATTCATATATTGATTCCTCCACCCACCTCTCAAATGTCCTTGTTAAATGCTATTGTATTTGATTCAACATTGCCTGGGGATTGTAGGTGTCAACAGGCACTGCTGTCTCTCCAGGGCTTGCCTTTGAGATCTCAAGTGGTGAATACAAGAGGAAGATCCTTTCTAGAATGTCCCTTTCACATTTTATATTGTCTCACTGCATTTCAACATGAACAAAATAACCTGATGTTAGTTCTCTGACATGAAACCCTTTTATCCTGCAGACAGAAAAAGGGTGAGGGGAGGGAGGGGTACTTACAAGTGGGAACACTTAGCTGCTATTATTTAAAATTGATGTTCCTTATTTTCTTTGTTGATTTTAAGCTTGAAATCTGTGTTGTGATTTTAAAGAATAGGAAAAGCTTTAGAAAGAAAAAAATAAAACCTCTTTGCACACCCAAAGATCTAAACCCCCGTGGCATGTGCATATAAAAGCTATTGTAGTTTGTGTGCGGGCTCTTGATTACATGGCTATGATTTACTTAAACAAAATTTATGCAACATGAAAAACACTTGTCTGAAAATATGAATGACTCTGTTCTTCTTTTCATGTTGTAAGTTCATTGGTACTGTGGAGATCCTGAAGGAAATGCTTCTCCTCCCTAGGCCTCCTTTCTGCCTTGTGTTTTGGTTGGCATTTCTAGGTCTTATCACTACATTTTCCAATTTACTCATGCTCGCTAAACTCCCAATTATCATTCTAGGAACAAAACTGGGACCAGTTCAGGAGATCTGTGTGAAATGACTCTCCCTGAATTTTGACATAAATTAATAGTGTCTGGATTTAAAGGTAATTGAACTAGAGTGTTAATGCAAGTATGCACTGCAGGCATGCCCTAGCAGAGGAAGGAATGGAAATTCTGGATCAAGGGGAAAAGAATAGCATGGGTAATAGGTTATTAACTCTCACCATGGCCCACTCCCTTAGTAATGTTTAACAGAGTTTTATTGATCTCAATTTCCATGGTTTGTACAAGGAAACAGAAGATTACTTTGTGGGCATCTCACCAATCCCTGCATACAGCATCTGCAAGTCAAAGATTTCATTAATAATAATTTTAAGGGGATTGTACAAGCCCATATGGATCTGTCTTTTGCCAGCATGCTTCATCACAATATACCATTTGATTTATTAATAATTATGGGATATTAGTTCCAAAAGGGAACTAATTCCAATTCCAAAATGGAATTGGAACTCTGGATGCAAATGGCTCAATTATAGAAATCCTTTCTTCAAGCAACTCACTGCGGGTGAGAGACACTCAACTGCGTCTTCTAAAAATGTGCCTGATGAGGCTATGTGTAGGGGCAGGAATGGACACAGCAGGTTTTCTGATCCAGTGGACCGGGTGAAGGAGGAGTCAGAGTCCTCAGTGGCTTTTGCAGGCTTTTATTGGGATTTACCCGGTACACAGTAGCCAAGGGTGCTGGGGGGCCGGGAGGCTGGCAGGCCTCCCAGCCCCCAGTAAGTCTTCACTCTATCTGGGCTCTCCGGCCTTCTCACTCTCTCTCTCTCAGCTTCTGCTGCTGCTGGCTTCTCTCTCAGCTTCTGCTGCTACAGGCATCCCCGTGACGCCGCCCTTAAAAGTCCAGTCTCTCAGCCCAGGTGTACCCACTTTAGGTGCCCACTATCAGGCATGCATTCAGGGCCACAGGGTTCCCTCACTAATGGCGGGAGGGCAGAAAAGCCTGATACCTTTTACCTACCCTACACTATGTTAGAGACTTTGTATCAGAGACCAAATCATTCAGTGAGACACACAGAGTCAGCACAGGCAGGGTAAGTTCTCAGGTAGCCCAATTCATAGACCAACATCAACCCCAATGTCACATTACATACTCACTTAGAAATTGGTTTTCTACTATATCCTGGAAGTTAGGTAGGATTAGCAGGTCATGATTTTTTTTAAAGATTTATTTATTTATGCATACAAGAACTGGGGTACAGGCCAGAGGTAAGTGGGGTGGTGGTGAGAGGATTCACCAGAGAAAGAATGGGGGACAGAACAGGTGGATTGACTGAAATACATTGCTGAGGGGAGCAGCGGGGGAGTCAGGAGAGGTCTGCAGTGCCATGTGGGTAGCTCCCTGGCTGGGATCAAACTCATGCTGCAGTGGCTGAGGATAACTTCATGGGTTGCGTCTTATCCCCTTTTGCCACCAGGGAGGTCCAGCAGATCATGATTTGCTAGGATACCTGATTCGCTCTGCCCCTGTCTGCCTGCACACTCACCTTAGTTCCAAAAGGGACTGCAGATAGGAAGTGGGAGGGCCTGATCAGTGGTAGAGCCAGAGGCAAGTTTTCTGAATCCTTTTGCACAAACTCTTACACTAAGTGTATGTGGGATCTTTCATCAATGGAATTGGAATTCTGAATGCAAATGCACAAAGAAGACCCCAGGTGTGCACCAGGGATCAGTCTGGGGGCTCTCCCCAGCTCTATCCTCCAGCATCTAGCTGGGATCTCTGGTTTCTAGCCTTTTGCCTGGGATATTTCAAGATTATATTTACATCTTGCCCCTATCAGGTAGTGTTTTTATGTGGATTGCTTGCTTGGTGATCAGCCTGGTCCTAGTCATCCTCAAATCCAGTACTAACTCCAAATACTAAATCACTCTTGGCTTTATCTGTCCTGTATCCAGAGTTTATCTACAAAGGATGCTTAGATATTCAACAGCCAAATCCCCAGTTGTGTGTTTTTATTGTAATTTACCACCTGAGACTCTAGCTGTGGCTGTAGCCGGAATATTGTCTCTGGGCTGCTGTGATTTTCCTTGCCTGGAGTCTAGTCTACTTTCAACCCTGGCTAACTTCCTCACGTTGCTCAGAGTTCAAGTTCAAGAGAACACCGGTTGTGATCTCCACCTTCTTATGCTTGATAGCAGCCACTGCTACCCAGAGATGGGGAGGGAGTTCATGCTGTCAGGGGCTTACCAGCACCTTCCCAGAACCTTCCACTGCTACCTGGGACCACAAAATGTTATGGATCAACTGTCAAGAGATGGCCAGCAATGCCAGCCATAGGTCTCACCAGGTGCATCATGGGATGCATCACCGTGCACGGAACCTTGAAATCAAAAATGAATGCAAACTGAAATCACAAGTAGAGTCCCAAGAAGACCCCTGAAAACTTTGGGGAGGGAGTGGGCCAAGGCTCTGAATGTCCCAGTTTTTCCAATGTTCACATCATGAGAATAAAAGTCCTTTCGGCCCCGTTTGCTTTGCTCTTTATAGGCAGGGTGTTTCCCTGTTCCTTCTCCTTGTGCAATGGGGGTTTTCTTGCTGCCTGTGAGTCCTTCTGACACTTACAGTAGAGACACATCGCCATGTTGGGGGTGATGTGTAGGGGTCCTAGGCTAGTAGGGGTCCTCTTCTGTGCCTCAGTGCTCAGGATCTCCCATCTCAATGGCTCCTACTTTGATCACATTGCGTTTCTCAGCCTGAGGAAGAGGTGTGTCCCATGACCCTGCTGGCCTTGGGTGTGTCCCATGCCTTGGGTGGCATCATGGACCAGTCTGGTCAATCTGATGCTTTCTACTGCGTGGTATGTGCAGACGCCTTTACCTCCTGCTTGAGGAAACCTGTGGGCTGTGATCAGATTATGTCACACTGATATATCGAGCTGCCCATGCTCCGCCCTCATCTCTCCAATGGCCCTGATAACTCATGGACATTCACACCCTCACGCTCTGTCTTCAGTCAGCTTCCATCCTTGCTGAAGCTGTCATGTCAGGGATAGCATCAGGTAAGTCTCTCACAGGAAGACATTTCCAGGTGTGGAGGAAGAAAAATTGACCCACTGTCTGGAGCGCCATTGTGAAATCACGCTGCTTGGGTCTGGCTTTCTGCTAAGTGGATACACTCTTCTGGGTCTGGTATTCATACACCTCCCCCAACCCCACCCCAAATAGTGGATACCAGCTCCTGCCGGAGCGGGGGGTCATTAGCTTCTCCATTTCACAGAATCAGTGTGCTCTTGTCAGGTTACTTGTCTTGACTTTCTCAAATACCTAATGTTTGGCATATGACATCATGGTCTGAAGGACCCTGGTCTATTTGGGAGCACCTTCCTAACATTTCACAAATTTGGTTCACAGAGTCTCTAGCCATTGTTGCAGCTGTTGACAAACTTTTTTTCTGGAGTTGCAAGAGTTAGAAAGATTTTTCTATAGAGTCAGATAATAAATATTCTAGGTTTCATGGGCCATACTTTTCATTTCTAAGCTATTTAATAATGGCATTGTAGAGCAAAAGTTGTCACAGTGATATGTACACGGATGTGCTGCTGTATTCCTGTAAAATGGATTTGCAGAGTGGTGAGCCAGAGGGAACAGACACTTGAGATATCATGCTACTCCTGACAACTGTGCTTGGCTAGTTTAGGGAGCCACATTTCATAAAGTTAAGCAAATCTTAAGATGGCAGATAGAAAGAACTAGCTGTTCTAGAAAGCCAGTCCTGCCTGGGTCAGTCAAAGACATCCAATCATTTGTGGAATTCATCCCGTTGTGAGTTTTAAGGACCCCTGGCTTCCTTTTCATCTTTTCCCTTAATATCTGTTTAGGCACCAGTTCCCTAGGGTGGCTGTTAGTGATTTAGACTCTAGGTCAGGCTCTTTTTCCTGTATGTCACTTGTCAGTTACACAAGAGCAGGATTTTGACCATTCCCTAGCACAGTGCTGGGTTTCTGGTAAGTGTCCATTCCCATTTTTATTTTTATTTTTTTACAGTGGTTCAGTTAGACTCACTCCCCATACAGGCTTATTGCAGAAGGTGGCCCAATGGACATGAACAATTCTACTTAGTGCCACTGAAATTGGAGACTCTGCCCTGTAGTGTGTTAGCATCTAGGACCAGTACTCTTAACAGACACAAGAAACTCACTCCATTCAGTCCCACCCTCTATTTAGAGTGCCTAGAAATTTCATATATTTGCTAAGCTGTGAAAATCACAGAGAATTGAAAATCACAGAAGGCCATGTTTGTAGAAGAAATTCTCCAGCTGAGGCTTCTTTGGTCATCTGGCTTTGATTACAGCTGACAGTGGTGGGCCAACATGGCCAAAGGCTGATTCTATGTGATCCAGGCTTCTGAGCACTCCAGGCTTCTGAGGCAGTCGTTAGAGGGGCCAACTGCCAAGGGAGCTGACTCTATAGAAGTGGGAAACTGGGGAGGGTGCCCAGTGCAGCTCATTCCCACGATTTTGTGGCTTGACAACCACCTTTTTTGCTGGGAGGAGAATTTAAAAATGACATACTGAAATCTACGATTTGACTTTCAAGGAGGAGTTGTGTAATCCAGTTATCCTTTGTGGTTTGGCAGTTTCAGATGCAGGACAGACCATTTATTTGTTCCTTGTCTCATTGGATATTCACTTGATGAATGGGAATGTCAGCCTCAGATATAAAATGCTATGGTTAAAGGCACAGGTCAGTGCACTATAGCATATGATTTTAGCTCTGAGCTCAATGTGAAATATCTGACATTCATTTGGAAAGAAATGTCAGCTCAGACATATCTCGTATTATTAATTCAAAGGCATAGAAAATGTAGGAATGCTCTGTGAGACAAGACACGTGAATGAACATAATTAATGAAACAGCAGGCATAGTGAGGTTGTCTTTTGAATCAAGATTTTAGTAGATAGATTCTCTACTTGTATAAGCCAAGCAGAGATAAAAAACACTGGCCCAATTTCATAAAGAGAAAGTTCTTGAAAAAAAAAATTGGCCTCTTGACTACCAAGTTAGAGTTGGTTGCCTAGACTGTCTTTTAATGGCATCTATTAGTATACAATCTTTTCCTCTGACATCAATGGAAATGTCTTTACAAAACCAATGGAAAGGCTTTTCTAGAAATCTACATATAGCTATACTTTCCTGATACCTATGGTTCCTTTTATTTCTCCTTCCTTCCTTAGTCTGTGGTGTTTTACATTTCTTTATTCTTTTTTATTACATCTTTCAGTCTGAAAATTTTCTGACCATTTTCTTATGAGTGGTTTTAAATATAAAGCCTATCAAATTATTTTTCTCATTTATGAAGCAGGCCCATGATTAAAAAGGATAACTGTGAATATTTAAATGGACTTGGAGAGGTTTTATAGTGGAACAAAATTGGAGGAAAACCCAGAAAGTTTCTAATGTAAAATTATTTTGCTGATTTAATCATTTTTTCATAGACTTCTCTAGCTCTTTATTATAAAGACATAGATTGGGAGCCAAGAGCTCTGAGTTCTTGCCCCAGCACTGACATGTAGTTCATGCTCAGGGTCTTGGTTTTAATAGTTGTAAAGAGAGAGTGCAATTTCATGAAGAAAGTAAGTGCAAAATGACTGGAATGAATAAAGGTCTTTATTTCCTAGAGATCTCAAAACTCATCTTTTTTTCTATAGCATATAATATGATAGTATCTCACTGGATATAAAGTCTAATTTTCTGGGATTGCATCTAAACATCTTTGTATTTTAATTCTAAACTGCCTTTCCACATCACTTCCCATTCATCTGCTTGTGTGTGTGTGTGTGCATGCGTGTGTGTGATATGTGTTGTGTTTGTGTAGTGTAGGGTGTGTGTGTGTGTGTGTGTGTATGTGGTATGTATGTGTGTGTGTGTGAATGCAGTGGACTATTGCTGGCCCATTATCATACCATCTCATGCCTGTATTTGCCTGACTTTGGACCTTTGCTTTTGCTATCCCCTTGCTTAGCATGCCACCCCTGTCTCTCCTTCAGAGACCAAAAGGCCTACCTGTCTTCAAAATTCAAGTCCATTATTTTCTCCTTTGTGCATTTTTTCTAACCTGAGCAGATTTTTCCCTTTCTCTTTACCTTACTTAAAATGGAGCATTTGGGCCTCCCCGGTGGCGCAGCAGTTGAGCGCTGGGTTGCGAAGCTGCCCGCGGCCTCTGTGGTGCCGGTTCGATCCCCGGCTGCTCCCCGGCCACCAGAGGAGGGTCCCACATGGCGTGCAGACCTCTCCTGCGGCCCGCTGCTCCCCTCAGCAGTGTACTTCGGTCCTTCTGCCTGCTCTGCTCCCCGCTCTGGCTCTGGTGAATTCTCTCACCCTCCCGCGCTTCTGACTGTACCCAGTGCTTGTATAAATAAATAAATCTTAAAAAAAAAAAGAATAAAATATAAAAAAAATAAAATAAAATGAAATGGAGCATTTATCAAGAACAATTATTTGTTGATGTATTTTGTTTTCTACCTCCCAAATGAGGACAAGGGACAGGTCTTGGTGTCTGGAACATAATCAGAAGCTGAATGGTTGAGAACATGGAAAAATGAATGAATACATGTGCTTGTCTGAAACTAATCCACACACTTGTTCACAGACCTATCCTGGGCAATACCCAGAATTATTATTTTTTTAAAAAATATGCATACAAGAACAAGGGTACAGGCCAGAGGTGTGGGGGTGAGAGGATTCACCAGAGACAGAGTGGGGAGCAGAACAGGCAGATTGACTGAAATACACTGCTGAGGGGAGCAGTGGGCGAGTCAGGAGAGGTCTGCTGTGCCATGTAGGTCACCCAGGTCGGGGATGGAACTCATGCTGCAGTGACTGTGGATAGCTTCATAATCTGAGACTTAACCCATTGTACCACCAGGGAGGCCCTCCCAGAATTATTATTATTATTTTTTAAAGATTTATTTATTTATTTATACGAGCACTGGATACAGTCAGAAGCATGGGAGGGTGAGAGAATTCACCAGAGCCAGAGCGGAGAACAGAACAGGGAGACCGATGAAATACACCGCTGAGGGGAGCAGTGGGCGGCCGGAGAGGTCTGTGCGCCATGCAGGACCCTCACCCAGTGGCTGGGAATCGAACCATCGCGGCAGAGGCTGCGGGCAGATTCCCAACCCAGAGCTCAACCGCTGCGCCACCGGGGAGGCCCCAGAATTATTTTAAAAGCAATAAAATTACCACAATCTGTTGGTAGAAGAGGAAAAGTGTTATATCAGCATAGCTGATGTAAAGCACTTCTGGATCTTCATCAGAAAGAATGATATTTCTTTATTTAAATACATCTATTGGCCAAAGGTCTAAAATTATGTATGGTTAAGAGTGTTATTTTACTAAAAGCTTGATCCAAGAGACACTCCAAAGACGAGACCCTCGGAGGGCTTGGTCCCTAGGCCGGCTGATTCCTGATGCTGTTTCAACGTTTGGCACAAGAAACAGCTAAAAACTGCCAGTGGCCGAAGGAATTATTGGAAGTCGTCCTATGTGGAAATGATGGATTGTGGAAAACTTGGAAAAAGGGAAAACAGTCCAGAAATAGTGTTTTGGGCAATTGGAGATAGCAGACAGAAGAATGAAATGGTTTTCATCACCTTTTGCATGAGTTGAATCACAGCTCATCTAAAAAGCTGAAAAATTACCACTAGGTGACACTGTTTCCTCGTTAGGCAAATGGGGCCTGTCACCTGGCGGCCCCACACCCAGAGGCCGGAGTCTGGCCTGGGGCCTGGGATCTGGTTTCAGCTCTGCCCCTCCCTGGAATGATGCCTGGTAGGAACAGAGCGCTGAGTATCCCTGGGATTCCTCCTTTATAAAACAAAGAAATCCTGAGCTGGATTACTTTTTTAGGTTTTTATTTTGTTAATTTAAACCTTAAAGATGTCTTATATGTAAACATACTCTATACAAACATTGATTTTTCTTCATTGATTTAATCTTGTTTAGATAAGTAAACTCTTCGAAAGCCACAGAGAAGAAGCAAGTGCACAACACAAACTGCATATATTGGTAGCCTTCTTGGGCCTACGCAAGATTTCTCATGTTAAATCATATTTATGTACTCAAAGAGTTGAAGAAGTAGAAAGAATCTTAGAAGTTGTATAGTCTATCCTGTGCTTCTTTTTTTTAGATTTATTTATTTATGCATACAAGAGCTGGGGTACAGGCCAGAGATGGGGAGGGAGTGAGCAGATTCATTAGAGAGGGAAACAGAACAGGCAGACTGACTGAAATACACTGTTGAGGGGAGCAGTGGGCGAGACAGGAGAGGTCTGCTGTGCCATGTGGGTAGCTCCCCTGTCCACCTAGGATCAAACTCTGCTGCAGAGGCTGCATATAGCTTCACAGTGCTGTGCTTAAACCCTGTACCACCAGGGAGGCCCCCTATCCTGTGCTTTTTGTATCTCATATTTGTATCTCAACTTCTGGGGGGTGGGAAAGATTTTCTTTTTCTGTGATCACTCCTTTATCCATGTAGTTCTAGAATCATCTACTTGTGTCCCAGCTCAGTATTGTGATCATTTTCTCATGTAGACTCCTAGATATGACACATGAGCTCTGAAGCTCTGTTAAAGCTTACTGATAAATGAATGACACAGAGCATCTATCTATTATATGTGAGCTTCTTTTCTTGCCTACTCTTGTAACAGGGGTTTATAAAGCAATGCTTTGCTCTGTGTTTGTGTTGGATATTTTCAGCTATATGGGAATTAAACACCAAGGCAAGAATATGGTGATGGATTAAATCCTAAAACGGTGTCCATTTCTTTCCTCAGCCTTACCATCAGTAGAGCCCCAATCATTTTAAGACACAGAAGGGCACACCAGTTTGTCCCGGTAAGTCCAGGTGTTCGTTTGTCTGATGTTTGTATTTGTAACAAACATTTATGCCTTGTAGAGAAAAATAGCAAATAGTACACCCTTAATTTATCTGCCACCCCCACAATTAAAACATTATTGCAGCAAGACAAGACAGGCGAGTTGCCGATAAAGAGAACTGGAAAAATGAACGGGGTTGGGAGAAACAATTTGAAAATTCAAATATTTTGGTGTCTATCTTACAAATGTGGGTGTTATGCGTATTTCTATCTGAAAAAGATGATGAACTTTGATTTTGTCCTTTCATTTTCTCTACCCAAATGGGAAGAGTTTTTAGTAAATATTTAAGTTCTCTTGCTTTGAGAGACAAGAAACTCAACAATCCCAGAATTTACCAGTGACCTCTAGGGACCTCCCAATGACCCAGCAAGACCTCTCACTACATCAGTTCTGCGCCCATGTCCCTGGTTAACAAGGTTTCATTAAGACGGGGGAAAAAAAATTGCCTTTGCTTCCAAACACAAGTTGAGCTCTGATAGGGTCTCAGCAGGGAACATACTTCCCTGCTTTATCTTTTTGCTCCCCTGGTATGTAATCTTGTCTTTTGAAATAGTTGCAATCAGAACACATTACCTAAAGAGTGGGAAATGAAAAGATTTCACAGTCAGTGTGGGTATTTTTTAGTTTTCTTTAACAATTGATACCTTTCCTTAGTAATTGAAAATGATGAAAGAAATCTGTATGTACTTGGCAATGCTTTTCTAAGTGCCTGAGCTGGAGAGAGCTCTTAGGTGACAGAGGTGGTCTCCACCAGCCCTGGGGGGCTCTGGAAAACCAGTCTTGCTCTCTCCCTTGTTAGGGATCATATGGAGTTCTTGGCACAGTTGCTGCTGTGGTTGGGAGCGAGTCTGAGCCTGGGCTGGGGCGGGGTGGAGGGAGGGCTTTGTGGCTGGTGTTCAGTTCACATTTCAGGTGCAGAGTTCAATGTGGCTGATGCATCCCTTGCAGTCTAGGGCAGAGGATAAACAATGATGCCACTCAGAATCTTGTTGGAGCTGAAGTCCACTAGGATGTGGAAGGAGCTCAGGCTGCCTCTGAGACACAGTGGGTGCTTTGCACTGGCTGGTCCCTTTAACACAAACTCCTCTTGTGTATATTGGGAAATATGTTTGCTTCCTGAGGTTCAGGGTGAATAGGAATATGTTGCGTTGTCTCTGAACCTCAGAGTGAAGAGATTGCAGTATTAAGGTGGGGGTTTATGACATCTTTGGGGGATGCTCTGAGGGGGACACCTGCCACTTGAGGAATTGTATAATTGATGACTTAAAATGTGGGGAAACAGGACCAGCTCATGACATGGGAGCTTGCCTTCTGGGCAAACCACTGCCTGGGCATCACTCAGGTCTCAAGACTCAAGAAGAGGCCTCCCCTGGTGGCGCAGCGGTTGAGCGCTGGTCTGCGAAGCTGCCTGTAGCCTCTCCAGTGCTGGTTCGATCCCCGGCCACTGGAGAGGGTCCCACATGGCGCGCAGACCTCTCCTGCCACGCCCACTTCTCTCAGCAGTGTATTTCGTCACTCTGCCTGCTCTGCTCCCCGCTCTGTCTCTGGTGAATCCTCTCATCCTCCCACGCTTCTGACTATACCCAGTGCTTGTGTAAATAAATAAATAAATAAATAAATAAATCTTTAAAAAAAAAATAAAACTCAAGAAGAATTCTGAATCTAGGTAGGTGTCAAGGGAAGGTCAACAGAGACAGAGGGCCATGTCACTGATGGAAAGCCAGGTAGCCAGCAGGTGATATCTAGCACCTTGAACATGAATTGCATGAATAAATGAGCAGAGATTGAAAGGACCCTCTTTGAATCTAGGACCTTCTGAACTTCAAGTCATCAATGACTAAGGTGCTTGTGGGATGGGCCATGTATGCAAAGTCCAGGGAAACTTCAAGGGCTGGTAAAGGCCCCCTCCCCTTGCATGCAGTGATAGGGATTTAAGTAAGAGATTTTGGACACTGAGTCAAGAAAGTGGAACCTAAATCAGAACTTTCTGATAGATCAAGACAAGAATATCTTAAGCAAAGTGATATAACAGCTCCCAATCCGGGCAGAGGTATTTATCAAAAGAAGTTAGAGGCTGGGAGAGTGTAGGTACAAGCACAACCCTTAGTCTTTCGGAGACTGAGAGACCCACACCTGCCAGGAAGCTCAGTTATTGGGAGGCACGGCACAGAGTCATAGCGGGGCCAGTTTTAACAAAGTCACCAAACCAAGCTCAAGATAAGGCCCAGTGACTTCTTTTCTCCCTTAGAACAATGTAGAAAATCTATTTGCTCCCTGAGTTACTTTAATGCTGTGTGATTGAAATAGTCATCTTCCTTTTGACAAGCCAAATCTTTAATGTGCTTCACTGAAAGTTATTGAAAAACCAGGGTTCAGAGTAGTTTCTAAAATATAAGGCAAAGTTTAAAAATGATCAGACTCCTTGAACATTAAAAACAAGCAGCATTAACAACTGAAGTTCAAACACATCATCATAAAAAAGAAGTACAATTGTAAATTTCAACAGCTGCAACTCAATTACATTTTGCATGGATTTGTAAAGCAGCCTATACAGAAGGAGATTATGTCGTGGGCATGTCTGTGTGAGTCTCTAAGCACATCGATTTCTCAAATTGATCTTGCATATATATATTCCCGTCCATCATCGCAAGATGCTTCCTTGAGTAGGCCACTGAGAAATTCTCTTCTCTGTGGAACAGAGAGAAACATAACAAACCAATAATAAACTCATTGTCTGACTGCATAACTGAGGCAACCAGGGGAGAGGCTAGAGGTGAACCAGAGACCCCCCTCCTCAGGGCTCTAGCTCTTGACCCCAGAGCACAGCTTTTGAGCAGTGCAGGAGGCAGCGGGGAGTGGGTATTTTAGTGGGTTTTTTAGTACCCACCACCAGTGGTCCCACTGGGGCTCAGGCTGCTGGCACAGGCCAGTTGTGATGGTGATGGCAGTGGTTCCCCTAGCACATCACCCCAGAGTATGTTGCCCCTGGGGCCCCTCAGGGTCAGCTCCAACACTGAGGCTCCCTCCAGCTGTAGGGAATAGAGAGGCCCTTGGACTTGATGCCTGGATTATAGAGTGGACTGATCAGGTGTGAGCTATGAACTGATTGGGAAATGGCCCAATCAGCCATAGGATTGAAACTGGTCCAATCAGACTGGCAGCTGGGGTCCTGGAGAGAGGAGATAAGGCAGGAGAGAAGCCAGCTTGGGGCTCCGGCTCTGGCACTTGGGTTCTGGGTTTCTGGACTCCTGCGCTCTGGCACCCGCTGAGACTTGCTAGGACATAAATCAGACTTACTTGGTCTCACTTGGGATGATCTGGACTGAACATTTGCTCAGGCTGAATGTTCTCAGACTCATCCAGCAGCCACCTCTGAAGGAAGAAGAGAAGCTGAAAAGCTTCTCAGAGAAGCTGAAGCACTTTGCAGAGGCTGGGGCTGCTGCCTGCCGCAGACAGGCCTCGGGCCTGGTGTCTCAAAAGAGTTGTTTGTTGTTGGTGTGGGCCGTCAACTCACAAAGAGCTGTGATGCTAGTGACCGGTAGTGACCAGCACTACTGCCCAGCACTGTTGAGGAGTGACGGCTCTCTGCGTCAGGGTAACCTCTGAGAGCTCTTCATCTTCTACCACCTCCTCTTGGTACTGCAGCCTCCATGGCTGTTTGGTCCAGTATCTGGTGCTATCCATCCCGACCTTCAGACTGTTGTAAAGGGTGCTGCAGCATTATCTCAGCAGCTCTGCCTGTGAGCCCCTCCAGCTGCGGTGAGTTGGACCCTGGCATGCTTATCAGCATGCCATATACTCCAAATCCTTGTTGAGGGGACAGTGCCATCTTGGATGAATAATCTTTTGTTTAGGACTTTTGGGCCCTGTGGACACTATCTGGGGTGAGATAGCCAGCCCCTGTGGCCTTAAGAACTCCTGTTTTCCCTGTTTGTTAAGTAAACCCCATTGTTGTTGTTCCCTGAGCCTGAGTTGTCTTATGATTGTGTGTGTGGGTGAAGAACCCACAGACAGTGGCCTGTCCTTAGAGATTATAGCCCTCCCTACAGCCCTGTTTCAGAAGGATGGGAGAGGGGATGGGAAGGGCCCAATGGAATTTGGTAGAGGTTGTTGGGGCCCCAGTGGTAGGCAGGGTGTGGAGGTACACATCTGCAAATGTTTGAGCCTATAAACCCCAGAGTGCTTGTGGCCATGTAACTATAAACACTGTTAGGTGCTATGAGAGAAGCTCAGGGGGCTGTGAGGGTGTGTAAGGAGTCATCCCCTCCTAGCTTGGGGTCAGGAGAGGCATCAATGAGGACATGATATTTGAACTCCTCTCTGAAGGTGGCAGAATGCCAGGCTGAGGGAAATGAAAGTGAGAAGCCCCTGATTTCAGGGAGAAACATGGCACTTTGGAAGTACTGAGGGGGCTGGGTGGCTGGAGTGTAAAGAGCAGAGGGAGAGCGTTGAACAGTGAAGTTGAGAGTGAGCTCACTCTGGATCCTACAGGGCCATGAGTGCCGTGGAAAGAATTTGGTCTTTATCTTAAGAGCAATTGGAAAGTCTCTTAAGAGTTGTAAAGCAGGCCTCCCTGGTGGCGCAGCAGTTGAGCGCAGGGCTGCAAAGCTGTCCGCAGCCTCTGCAGCGCCGGTTCGATCCCTGGCCACTGGAGGAGGGTCCCACATACTGCGCAGACCTCTCCTGCCACCTGCTGCTCCCCTCAGCATTGTATTTCAGTCGGTCTGCCTGTTCTGCTCCCGGCTCTGGCTCTGGTGAATTCTCTCACCCTCCCGTGCTTCTGACTGTACCCAGTGCTTGTATAAATAAATAAATAAATCATTAAAAAAAAAAAAAAAGAGTTGTAAAGCAGGGGAATAACATTCCCTTATACTTGGAAGGAATCACTTTGGAGTCTGGAAAGTGGGTTAGAACAGGGCAGGAGTGCCTGTAGCACCTGAAGAGGGGGTAGGGATTAGACTATTAGGAGTCAGCCTCCCAGCCATCAGTTGGGAATGTGGAAGTGACTAGAATAATATCCATCTTCTTTATAATCACAAATTGTAAGGAGTCAGATGTGTAAACAGATACTAATGACACAAGGTGATGAGCTTCATGTGAAAAGTGACTAAAACACTTCTTGTGAAGTGAGCACCATAGATAAAGCATTTGATTTTGACCTGGAAAATGACAAGATGTGTGAGGAGGCAGCAGTTGATTGAGGGTCTCAAGCACTCACTCTTCATATTTGATAGACCAAGACATGTTAACTTAATTTTATTCAATAATTGCATCATGAGAAAAAATTCTTTCAGGATCACCTCCATGGATTTTGAGACCCATCACATTATATTTACCTTATAATTGAAGAGTAACTACTTGTACACTCCACAGAGATGGGAACAAATGTGAAGCCCCATCACCCAAGAAGCCAGGGGGTGCCTGGATAGAACACTAGAAGTAAGTGGGATGAAGCTCTGGTCCTTGATTATCTACATTATACAACTCCCTTGACTTTATTATTTTTTTTTTATTTTTTTTTTTTATAAATTTTATTGTTATATTCCCCATACAATTGCAGCCCCCCATTCTGACCCCAATCCCTCCCCTCCCGCCCCCGCCCCCCTAAAAGTGTCTCTGGTTCATAGTTTTTTGTTGATTTTGATTTTCACTTTCTTATAGTTATTCATTTTCCTGGTCCCTTATTTAAGTTTTCTAGATTCCTGCTATGAGTGAGACCATCCGGTATTTTTCTTTTTCTTTTTGGCTTATTTCGCTGAGCATGATCCCTTCCAGCGCCATCCATGTTGCAGCAAATTGCATGTGTTTATCTTTTTTGAATGCTGAGTAATATTCCATGGTATATATGTACCACATCTTCTTGATCCAGTCATCTATTTTTGGGCATTTGGGTTGTTTCCAAAGCTTAGCTATTGTAAACAGTGCTGCTATAAACATAGGGGTGCAGGTGTTCTTTGGAATTGATGTTTCTGTGTCCTTTGGGTAAATACCTAGGAGTGGAATTGCTGGGTCATATGGAAGCTCTATGTTTAGTATGTCCAGAAATCTCCACAGAGCTTTCCACAGTGGTTGGACCAGTTTGCACTCTCACCAACAGTGCAGAAGAGTTCCTTTTTCTCCACACCCTCGCCAACATTTGTTGTTGCTAGTTTTTTTAATATGTGCCATTCTCACTGGTGTAAGATGGTATCTCATGGTAGTTTTGATTTGCATTTCCCTGATGACAAGTGATGTTGAACATTTTTTCATATGCCTGTTGGCCATTTGCATTTCCTCTTCAGAGAAGTTTCTTTTAAGCTCTTCTGCCCATTTTTTGACTGGATTATTTTCTTTGTTGTTGTTGAGTCTCATCAGCTCTTTGCAGATTTTTGTGATCAGTCCTTTATCATTAGTGTTGGGTGCAAAAATGTTCTCCCAGTTGGTGGGGTTTCTCTTCGTTTTTGTTATTGTCTCTTTTGCTGTGCAAAAGCTCTTTAATTTGATATAGTCCCAGCTGTTTATCTTTGCCTTCACTATCACTGCTTTGGGTGATGTGTCTGTAAAGATGTCTTTGATGTGCAAATCACGTAGTGTTTTGCCTATATTTCCTTCTATATATTTTATGGTTTCAGGTCTTATGTCTAGTTCTTTAATCCATTTTGAGTTGATTTTTGTGTATGGTGTGAGGTGGTGGTCAAGCTTCATTCTTTTGCATGTAGCGACCCAGTTTTCCCAGCACCATTTATTGAACAAACTTTCTTTGCTCCAATGCATAGTCTTTGCTCCTTTGTCAAAGATTAGTTGACCATAAATCTGTGGGTTTATTTCTGGATTTTCTATTCGATTCCATTGGTCTGTATGTCTGTTCTTGTTCCAATACCATGCAGTTTTGATGATTATGGCTTTGTAGTATAGTTTGAAGTCTGGGAGTCTGATGCCTCCATTCCCTTCTTTTTTTTTCAGGAGAGCTTTGGCTATTTGGGGTTTTTTGTGATTCCATATGAATTTCATCAATAATTGTTCTATTTCTTTGAAGAATGACATTGAAATTTTGATTGGAATAGCATTGAATCGGTATATTGCTTTTGGTAGGATGGCCATTTTAATAATGTTTATTCTTCCAATCCATGAGCAGGGGATGTCTCTCCATTTCTTTGTGTCTTCTTCTATTTCTTTTAACAGTGTTTTATAGTTTTCTTTGTATAGGTCCTTTACCTCTTTTGTTAGATTTATTCCCAAATATTTGATTTTTTTTGTTTCAATAACAAAAGGGATGGTCTTTTTGATTTCTTCTTCTTCAGATTTATTGTTTGTGTATAGGAAGGCTACTGACTTTTGCGTGTTGATTTTGTATCCTGCCACTTTACTGAACTGATTGATGAGTTGAATTAGCTTTTCTGTGGAGTTTTTGGGGTTCTCTATGTATAATATCATATCGTCTGCAAATAGTGATAGTTTGACTTCTTCTTTTCCTATTTGGATTCCTTGGATGTCTTTCTCTTGTCTTATTGCCCTGGCTAGGACTTCCAGTATTATATTGAAAAGCAATGGTGAGAGTGGACATCCTTGTCTTGTTCCAGATCTTAATGGAATTGCTTTCAGCTTTTCACCATTGAGAATGATACTGGCTGTTGGCTTGTCATAGATGGCCTTTATGATGTTGAGGTATGTTCCTTGTATCCCAAGAATTTCAAGGGCTTTTATCATGAATGGGTGTTGCACTTTGTCGAAAGCTTTCTCAGCATCTATTGATATTATCATATGGTTTTTATATTTCTTTTTGTTGATGTGTTGGATAACGTTGATTGATTTTCGGATGTTAAACCATCCTTGTGCCCCTGGAATGAATCCAACTTGGTCGTGGTGAATTATCTTATGGATACATTGTTGGATTCTGATAGCTAAAATTTTATTGAGGATTTTTGCATCAGTGTTCATTAGGGAGATTGGCCTGTAGTTTTCCTTTTTTGTGTTGTCCTTGTTCGGTTTTGGTATTAGTGTAATGTTGGCTTCATAGAACGTGTTTGGTATTGTCCCTTCCTTCTCAATTTTTTGGAAGAGTTTGTGAAGGATAGGCACTAATTCGTCCCTGAATGTTTGGTAGAATTCATTTGTAAATCCATCAGGTCCTGGGCTTTTGTTTTTGGGGAGGTTTTTGATTACCATTTCAATTTCGCTAATTGTAATTGGTCTGTTTAGGTGTTCTATTTCTTCTTTATCTAGCTTTGGGTGATTGTAGAGTTGTAGGAATTTGTCCATCTCCTCTAGATTGTTAAACTTGTTTCCATATAACTGTTCATAGTAGTTACTGATTATTCTTTTGATTTCTGCTGTGTCCGTTGTGATTTCTCCTCTTTCATTGATGATCCTGTTTATTTGTGCTTTCTCCCTTTTTTCCTTTGTGAGCCTGGCTAGGGGTTTGTCTATTTTATTGATTTTTTCAAAGAACCAGCTCTTGGTTTCATTGATCTTTTGGATTGTTTTTTTAGTTTCAATTTCATTTATTTCTGCTTTGGTTTTTATTATTTCTTTTCTTCTACTGGTTTTGGGGTTTTTTTGTTGTTCTTTTTCTAGATCTTTGAGCTTCGAGATTAGGTTGTTTCTTTGCGTTCTTTCTTGTTTCTTGATGTGAGCTTCTATTGCTATATATTTTCCTCTTATTACTGCTTTTGCTGCATCCCATACATTTAGGATATTGGTGTCCTCCTTGTCGTTCAATTCAAAAAATTTTTTAATTTCTTCTTTGATCTCCTCATTAGTCCAATGGTCTTCCAGTAGTGTGGTTTTTAATCTCCATGAGGTAGGAAAGTTCCTTGCCTTCTTTTTATGGTTTATTTCTAGTTTGATGCCTTCATGGTCAGAAAAGATGGTTGATATGATTTCAATCTTGGTGTATCTGTTGATGTTTGTCTTGTGCCCCAGTATGTGATCGATCCTGGAGAATGATCCGTGTGCGCTTGAGAAAAATGTGTACTCCGTTTTTTTGGGGTTTAGTGTTCTATAGATGTCTGTTAAGCCCAATTGCTCTAGGTCTTTATTTAGAGCTTTGGTTTCTTTACTTATTTTTTGTCTTGTTGATCTATCCATTGTTGATAGTGGTGTGTTGAAGTCTCCCACTACGTATGTGTTTTCTCTGATGTCTGTTTTCAGAGAGGACAACAGTTGTCTGATATATTTTGGTGCTCCTTCGTTTGGTGAGTATATGTTAATGAGTGTTATTTCTTCTTGAAGTATTGTCCCCTTGATCATAATGTAGTGACCATTGGGGTCTCTTTTTATCTTTTTGAGTTTGAAATCTGTTTTATCTGATATAAGTATAGCTGTTCCTGCTTTCTTTTTTGGTCCATTTGCTTGTAGGATTGTTTTCCATCCTTTAACTTTGAGCCTATTTTTATCTTTTGTAGCTAAATGTGTTTCCTGGAGACAGCAAAAGGTTGGGTTTTGTTTCTTAATCCAGGCTGCAACTCTGTGTCTTTTTATTGAAGAGTTTAGTCCATTTACATTTAGAGTTAATATTGATATGTTAACATCTGTATTTGCCATTGTGTTTGTCTTTCCTTTGATTTTATTTATTTATTCTTTTAATAACTTTTTTTTTTTTTGGCCTTCTTTCATTGTTATTCGTCGCTCTGAGGTTCTGGCTTTAGGACTCCTTGTAGTATTTTTTGGAGTGGGGGTTTAGTTGCAATGAAATTCCGGAGTTTCTGTTTGTCTGGGAAGGTCCATATTCTTTCTTCAAAGAGGAAGGAGAGCTTTGCGGGATAGAGTATTCTTGGTTGGCATCTGTTTTCTTGGAGTCTGTTGACTATGTCCCTCCACTCTCTCCTTGCCCGTCGTGTTTCTTCGGAGAAGTCTGATGTCAGCCTGATTGGTTTTCCTTTGAATGTTATCTGTTTCTTCCCTCTTGCCAGCTTCATTATTTTTTCCTTGTCCTGGATTCTTGGGAGCTTTACTATTATGTGTCTTGCTGTATTTTTCCTTTCGTCGTGGAAGTTTGGTGTTCTTCTTGCTTCTTGTATATCAATTTTCAGCTCCTTCTTCACATTTGGGAAGTTCTCTTCAATTATCTCTTTGAATATTTTCTCTGTTCCTACATCTCTCTCCTCTCCTTCTGGTATTCCTATAACTCTTATATTTCCTTTCCTCATGGAGTCAGATAGTTCCCGAAGTCTTTCTTCGTTCTTTTTCCTTCGTACTTCTCTTTCCTTTTCTGTTTTGGTTCTTTTTATTTCTGTGTCTTCAAGATTACTTATTCGTTCTTCCATTTCATCTATTCTGCTTTCATTGCTTTTCCCAGAGTTCTTTAGTTCTTCCATTAATTCTTTGATCTCCTGCATTTCTTTTACTTCCCTCTTTAGGGACTCAATTTCTTTCTTCTGACCATTGTTTTCCCTCTCTAGGGACTCAATTGCATTCTTCTGATCGTTGATTATTTTTCCCTTATCATTGTTTTCCTTTATGACTTCTGTCAGTTTTTTAATCACGGCAATTTTAAATTCTCTTTCTGGAAGGCTCAGAAATTCTTCCAAGTTATTGTCGTTGCAATCTGGGGGCTGGCTTTCTTTTTGTGGTGTGCTTTTTCTCTGGAGAGTTGCTAGGTTGCGTGTGGTTCTTCTCCTCCCTACTGTCTGTTTTCTAATTTGCCGTATGCGTTGGGACACTGTGTTGTTGGGACTTGCCGGCATCTTGGGTGGGCTTCTCTGTTCCCCTCTGGTTCTTCCAGGAGTCATCTGTCAGTTTCAAGCAGCCTTTACTGGAGAAAGGTCCCTGTTCTAAAATGCCGATGTGGGGACACACTCCCCTGTGCGCCTGGTCTGCCCCGGCGGTGGGTTCCTGCTCCCCTCTGGGCTTGGACTGCAGGCCAGAGGGGGTCTGGCGTGGGCGAACTTCCCCCGCTCACCTCTGGCTCCTGAGGAAGCCTTCTGCAGGTAGTCTTTACTGAAGAAATGTCCCTGTTCTAAAATGGTGATGTGGGACACACTCCTTGCGCTTCTGGTCTCAGGCACACTATTCTGCGCTCCTGGTCTGCCCCGGCTGTGGGTGCTCGCTCTCCCTGTGGGCTCAGACTACTTGTTCAGAAGGGGCCCGGTGTGGGCTAACTCCCCAGCTGGCCACTAGCTCCTTCAGGAGCCTCTGCTGGGGTCAAGTCGCTAGGTGGCACCAGAGATCTCTCCTAGAGCCCTTGGGGAGCTGATTTTCCACCCCGTGGGACAGGGAGCAGAGCGGGGATGGTAGGGTACACCTCAACGGCTTTGGGGTACTGTGTCTGCCTTGTGCCCCACCGTCGTGGGGAACCCACGCCCCTAATTTCGTGCCCCGGGTCTCAGTTCCAAAGCCCTCAGTTCCAGGACGCGGGCTGTAGCCCAGATCAGTGGCGCGGGAATGGCGCCTTTTGAATCCCGCTCCCCTGCCTGGGCGCCTTGTTCCTGCTCACTCAGGGAGGGCCTCCGCCCGGGTCTCAGTTCCAAAGCCCTCAGTTCCAGGGCGGGCTGTAGCCCAGATCAGTGGTGCGGGAATGGCGCCTTTTGAATCCCGCTCCCCTGCCTGGGCACCTTGTTCCTGCTCACTCAGGGAGAGCCTCCGCCGTCTCCCCGCAAGCCTAGGTCGCAGGCGCAGGGCCCTGGGCAGCTGCAATCCGAGCGCCGCTTTCGCGCAAGCTTACCGGGCAGCCGGGGCTGTGTGCTGGTGCTGGTCTCCTCCTGGGGGGTTGGGCTCTCTTTAATGGCGCCTGGAGCTCACCTCCGCGGCGGATCCTGCAGGGTTCGCCTCAGCTCCCATTCACGGGGTGTGGTGGCTGAAATAGTTCCTTTCCACTCACAGTCCCACTTGCTGCATCCGTTTTTCTTGTTGGGCGTTTTGGTTTGTTGTTTCCCTCGTCTCTGCTGGTCGGAGAGTGCTGCCTCTGTGGGCGGGGGAGGGGAGCAGGGTTCTGCGCTTCCCTCCCTTCTCGTCCTCTTTTATGGCAACTTTCTTCTTCGGGCAGTTTGCTGGAGTCGTCCGTTTATCTTCCGTGTCCCAGTTCTCACTGGGACCTGCCGCTTTTCCTCCCTATTAACTTTTTTTAATGGGAGATCTTACTCGCAGCGTCTCCTCGCCCTCCCTTGACTTTAATTAGAGACATATGAATTGATATTTTTCTGCTACATAGCAGGAAGAAAAAAGGCCAGGGTGAGCCATTTGAAGATTTTTTTCTTACTTTTACATCATTAGTATTTTTCTTCTCCCAAACACCAAGAACAAACAAAACAAACAAAACCAAAAGCCCAATAACTTGGATTCTCTGAGTTAATTCATTGTAGAGTTATTTGTAGCTACTAGAAGACTATGACAATTGCCTTTCAGAAATCTGTTGATAAGTAAACTTATTTCATTTTTTTTTCCCTAATGAAAATACTGACTGGTAACCTTATCAGGTGGGAGATTTTTACCTGTTAGATTCTAGGGCTGAGTAGCAAAGTACTATAAATGGATGGCTTGACATTTATTATTTGGAAAGTTCTGGGTGCTAAAAGCCTGAGATCAAGGTGAATTTCTTCAGAGAACCATGAGGGAGAATGTCTTTCATGATTCTCCACCTGTTTCTAGTGGTTTGTAGGAAATTGTTGATTTTTCTTGGCTTATGGGTATTCTCTGCGTGTGTAGGTGTCCAAAGTCCTCTTCTTATAAGGACACTATATTCAATTAGGGGCACACTGACTGCATTATTCCTTCATTTTATCTATTTACATCTACAACAACCTTATTTCCAAGGAAGGCCATGTTTTGAAAGTACTGGGGTTAGGGCATTTTGAAAATATTTTTATGAAATATGAAATTATGAATTTTGTGAGGATACAATTCATCCTCTGACACTATCCAGTTCCTGGTGCCAGGGAAAGGGGAGGAAAGCTGAAAACCAAGTAAGTGACATTTACATTCTTTTTTTTTTAATAGAGGCATGTTTTATTTATTTATTTGTTTGTTTGTTTGTTTGTTTATACAAGCACTGGGTACAGTCAGAAGCGCGGGAGGGTGAGAGAATTCACCAGAGCCAGAGTGGGGAGCAGAGCAGGCAGAAGGACTGAAGTACACTGCTGAGGGGAGCAGCGGGCGGCAGGAGAGGTCTGCGCACCATGTGGGACCCTCCTCCGGTGGCCGGGGAGCAGCCGGGGATCGAACTGGAACCGCAGAGGCTGCGGGCAGCCTCACAACCCAGCGCTCAGCCGCTGCATCACCGGGGAGGCCCACATTTACATTCTTAATGCTCTATGTCCAAACCCATTTTGGTTTTCCTAGGGGGTCTATTTTCCCTAGAAAGGTGAAAGAAGATACTTAAAATTTCTCTTCCTCATTCTTAGTTTCTGCTTTCATCAAAGGAAGATAAAATATCTACCCTACATCTTGCTTAGGAGGTGTACATGAACATGGGAGGAAATGAAAGTCATACTTTTAATTTGAAAATAAAGTATTTTAAAAAATACTTTGAAAAATCTCATGCATTGTGTCTCTAAATGCAGGTAGAGTTGCTTTTTGTCACTACTTTTATAGGGGTCAATAGTTCCCCAATTGACTGATTAGGATTATTGCCTTGACAACTTCATATTTATGGAGATCCCTGGACCCAGCCACAGAGATCCTATAGTAGGGCCTAGGAAATATGTATTTATTAAGTGTTCTCTAGATAATTCTGGTTATTAGTCAAATTTGTGATTATTGAGCTGAGAAAATTTCTCTGTTGAGAATGGCCACTGTCAACAATGTATATTTAACTTTATTGTTTACATGGAAGGGAAAATATTGATTGATGGTTTCAATAATGGCACTATCAATCGATTTTAGGAAAGTGACTTATGTTTAGTGGAAAATTTGTAGGTTGCGTATTTCTGGATTTCAGTCATGATTCTATAAATATCTTATAATGCATATATATTGATTTAGTAAATGTAAATTGTGACAGGTAAATTCTCTAAGCTTCAGTTTCTTTATCTGTAAAATGAGAATAATCATGCCTACCCTTAAAGGACTCATGAGGGAATTAAATTGGAGTACTTTATGAAAAATCACTTTGACCTGGGATTAAACAAGTCTTCATTGAAAGATAATTTATTTCCTTTTCTTTTATTATTTTGAGTCACTAAGTTTTTGGAAGTAGGAAATCACTTTATTATCAAAAACTTTATAAACTTTCCCCCCTCCCCCCTGTTGCTCTGCCTTTAATCCTTTTTGATTAATATTTCTTATTCAGAGGTTTAAATGTGGAATTGTGATTGCTGGATGTTTTCATAGTACACCAAGTCCTAACAGTGTTATATTAATTTTGTGCAAGAATGAGATTGTTGGCAGTAAATCCTAAATTCTAGGCAAGTGGGTGAGCTAAGAAAAATCCAATGCCATGAATGATCCATTAACTTCTGAGAAGCTTGGGTACATGCTGCAGGGCAGGACAGGGCTGAAGGCACTGGTTAATAACATGGTTAAGTATTAAACGGTGAGTAGCATGAAAAGAGGTCTCCATAGCATTCCTCTGGAATGTTCTAAGTAAGCATCTGGCTTTTAATGAGTCATCTTTACTAGTGAATAGTTGGTCTTTCTACAATAGAATCTTTATGTTATTGGTGTTCCAACATTGTCACCAGTGTACTGAGAGTTCTCAAAGTGGACAACAGGAAAGAGATGCAAAGTCTATTTGCAATTGGTTAGTCTTACATATAGAGTACCAACCTTTTAATTTGCTGAATCCAGTTTCTTTTCCAAAGAGTTCAGATATACCTTGAAGTACCCAGTCTGCCATCCTAGGAAAATCCATTTGATTTTATTTCTTTCTATGTACACTAACAGCAGATGTAATGACCTATTTCTGTTTCAAAACATCTTTTAGGAGATTTCTCTGCTTCTTAAGTTATTCTGTGTTCTTACTTAAGACTACACAAGGCAAGCAGGAAACCTACCCAGAATGTGGACTGGCAAACTATTTCATTATTTTTGCAAAATTAATTATAATTTAGATTGAACTTTAGAGATCATAGACCTTTTCCTTTTCAATGGGTGAGTCTAGGCTACATTTCCACAATAATGTGCTATTCCACAATAATGGATGTGGCAGCACTATGTTGATGGATATATAAAGTATCATCAGGTTTTTATCTACTATGGACAGCCAGTGATGGTCTTTTCCTGCTGGAAGACAACAGCAAAGGAAGAACTTTTGTAAAGAAAATCAAACTGACAACACAGAGAGGCCTGTGCTTTCAGTTGGACAAACCTTGTAAGAAGACTCTGAATTGAAGCAATTCTTTCTTCTCTAAATCCACAGAGGCAAGATAAATAACTCCTCTACATACACCACCAGCTGGTTATGAGAATCCAGAGTCTAGAGAAGGATTGTACTATTACTAAGTGCTCAAGTTTGGATAGTGGAGTTGTCATACCAGAGGAAAGGAACCATCAGTGAGACTCAAGTCCTGAAATGAAATAGATCAACATATGACATCTATACATTTCTGTTATATCTGCCCAAGAATATTATATGTTATAATGCCCCAGAATATCTGGGGCGTTACTGAGACAGCAAGCTGATCACTGAAGACTCTGACCCTGTGAAAGCAAAGGTGGGGGTCTTTGGTTAGTCGGGTGGCTTGACATTTGTCTTTAGGTGGAAAGAAATCAAGATCAGTGCCTTTCAGAGTCTGCAAAGAAGAGAAAGCGAAGGAGTCTGAGCCCATCAGAGTCACAAAATAAATGTTCAGCTGAACCTGGCCAGGAGCCAGAAGAGTGATAGCAGAGAGTTTTCTAGGGTCCAGCTCAGACATAAAAAAATGGGGATGCCAGGACCCTTGCAGCTTACCCATATCTCACATAGATTGGATCCAGAAGGAAATTGCATTCATGAACAAATCCTAGAGTTTTGCTTTTATATACTCACTAGTTAATGAAAGTCAGGGCTTAACTTTCTTGATTTCAGAAAAACAGAATTACAGATTAAACAATACCATGATTATTCTAGCACTTGAAATGTACAAATACTGGGGATGCTGTAAATGTACTCCTCGCAATGCAAATTGGTGCCATGGGTGCTTTTTGCTCAGCTGTCTGCTATAAAATGCTTGTGAAATTACACTCTGACTGTGTGTGGGGAGGTTTTCCATAACTTCCTGCTTTATGTGTGGAAATAATAACTCTTTGGTTAAGCATTTTCTGGAAAATCATCTTATTACTCCCAGATGAAATATGTTTTCTACTACAATAGCGCATTGCTTCACTCTTGAACAGTTTCATTCATTCAAATGCTCATTTGTTTATTCAGTGATTCACTCAACATTTAATCTGGGCATTCACTAGCGTATATGTGTAGATTATATTTGCACTGGTTATTTCCCCATGACTGTGCATTTAATACTATTCAGATAGGCACAGGATGTAAATATGGGAGCAAGTTATAGAGGAAGGCTGTTTTTCTTAGAATGAAGGATTCTAGAGAAGTAACAATGTAAATTATTCCTATAAAAATCACAGCATAAAAGGCTACCTTTCACCAACATGATTTGAAGAGGTATATTGTAGGTCATGAGGACTCATGCTTCAGGCTGGACAATTCATCTTTTCACAAAGAAATCTTAGGAGAGCTGTCTGATTTCTAGACTTCACATCTCCAGGGAGAGGATCCATTCAGTTTTATAATTAGTTTGTAAAAGTCTCTCATCCATGCACAGCTTTTCTAGAACATAACCTCAAAATACCTTCCATGCCCCTTGTGCACTATTAAACTAAAAAATAAAGCAAGACAAAACTCGAAAATACTGTCAAGGAAAAATGAAGACTTGCTTAAATTTTACTTTTTATTTTAAAGGTGGACAGGAGCATCCTTTACTGACTGAGAACAGACTTTGTCTCTTGGTGTAACTGTAATCCATGTTTATTGTGATTCACAATGTGCTAACTGCTTCACACATACTAGTTGACTGAATCCTCAGAGCTCTAAGAAGTTAGCACTGTTCCTCTGCCTCCCCTATTTTACACATGATAATCTAGAGACACAAATTCCAGGTAAAGTGGCCAAGGTCTGAATCCCACAAAGTACAATTTGGGGAAATGAACTTGGACAGCCTGGCTCCATGGTTGACACTCTTGGCCCCTACGCTAAGGTAATAGAAGCAAAATGGCTCCTTGTTATGTGCTAGCTCCCTTCCTATTTTCATGACTTCATTTATTTTCAGACATTCTGCCTTGTTGAATATGAGAATCAAGTTAAAATATAAGAACTAGAGGGGCATACAGAGTTTTTTTACTCATTGGCCCAGGGCTCTAGTGTGTGAGTGTGTTACAGGGGAAAGCAAAAAACAGGAAACAATATTTATGCCAGATGCCAGTTCCAGAATATGGTAGTATAAAAGTAGGCTCTGAATTTAATAAATAACAGTTCTGGGCCTCCCTGGTGGTGCAGGTGGTTGAGTGCAGCACTGCAAAGCTATCCGCAGCCTCTGCAGTGCCAGTTCAATCCCAGCCAGCCTTGGAGATTCCCACGTGGCACGACAGACCTTTCCTGTCTTGTCCGCTGCTCCCCTCAGCAGTGTATTTTAGTCACTCTGCCTGTTCTGTTCCCCGCTGTGTCTCTGGTGAATCCCCTCACCCTCCCACACATCTGGCCTGTACCCCAGTTCTTGTATAAATAAATCAATCTTAAAAAATAACAGTTCTGGTTCTTTGCTCATTAACTTATGTAGAGGCAGGAAGGGCCACTGAGCAGGTTATCTATGATCTGTAGACGGGTGAAGGAGAGTCCTGGAGCCCTCAGTGGCTTTCTCAGGCTTTTACTGAGCTTTACATGTAGTGTGGCAAAAAGGTACATGGCAGGCAAGGGTACTGGGGTGCCAGGAGGCTGGAAGGCCTCCAAGCCCCTGGCAAGTCTTCATTCTGGGTTTCTCTGGCCTTCTTTTGTATCCTCTCTCCTACCTCTTTCCTGCTCTTGATTCTCTCTTGCTTCTGCTGCTTTTGGTGACTATCTCTTAATACTCCTTCCATGGCCCACAGAAGTAAACAAGACAGTTAGCAACAATGTAACAACTGCAGGTGCCCCCATCAGGCAGGGCAATCCTAATGGTGGGAGGGCAGAAAAGCCTGGAAAACCATTTACCCTACAACTTATTTCTGACTTACCTCAAAGCTTACCCTGGTAGTGGTGGTGGTGAGGGAAAGGCAAAGAGAGAGACAGAATTGATCGGAGGAAGACTTTGCATCAGATACTTTAACAACAGAAAGCACTGGAAGGACTTGGTGAAGTGGCAGAATTAATGGAATGCCTTTTTTCAGACTTAGGGGAGCTGCACTGATCTTTCATGAGACTTTCGATAATTGTTTCTGTAGGAAAAGAAATGTCTTTGGGGAGCAATAGGGCAGGGGATGTTTTTGGTATTTGCAAGGGGAGTGAGCAGGCATTTGGGGTTTATTTGGAGCCAGGCTCACTTGCATCAGCACCCTGCTAGTGGTCATATGCCACAGCAGCAACAAATGCCCCAAGAAAGGGCTTCTTCTCTTCCCACCCTTGTTTTGATCCTACTCTCTTCTCTCCCGCTGCAGATAGTCTCTGGTTTATAGTTGCCTATTGATTTTGATTTTTACTTTATTATAATTACTTTTTTGCCCCTGATCCCTTGTTGGGATCCTCTACATTCCTCCTATACGTGAAACCATCCACTATTTTTCTTTTTCTTTCTGGCTTATTTCATTGAGCATGATACCTTCCAACTCCATCCATGTTGCTGTGAATGGCATGAGTTTATCTTTCTTGATTGCTGAGTGATATTCCACTGGGTATATATACCCCATCTTTTTGATCCAGTCATCTAATTTTGTGATAGTACATGGGTGAACTAGTGTTGGGAATTTCTTGGGGACTTAATGGAGATGAGAAAGCATACATTGTACAAAAATGAAGAATGATGTAAAAAATATATAAAATAAAAATTTAAAAAGAAAAAAAGAGAAAAGGATTCTATTGAACTTTGCTGGGCAAGGAAGGGAAGAGAGCTGATGAAGAAACATGCCTTACTAAAATGAGGCATTCTCATGGCTTCCAGAAATATCCATGCAGGTATGTGAGCCTGGCACACATTATATACACACGACATGAATTCCCTAGAAACCCAGGCTGTACTTTCCAAAGTTTTCTCAGTTCTGAGAGAAAATGAAGTATCAGATATATTACTTCTGTTTTCTTCACATCAAACAGACTTGAGATAGAAACTTCTATACATGCCTGTGTCCTGGCCATGCTATCGACACCTCACCTTCATTCATGGAGAAAGGAAATTTTTATGGCCTGGAAAGACTTTAATGGGAACTATTGGCCTCAGATCAGGCAAACAGGCTTCCAAACAAACCTAATATCATTGAGTAAACAAAAAAGAAGTCAAATGTTTGTTTTATTTCTTCATTAATGTCTACAATGTTTATCTTTAGCCATTCAGGCTTTAAATAAATATACTTAATGATGGACATTTACATCAGTCACTTACTTTTCTCCTCAGAGTATTTTTGCCCTATTAACAGTACCAGAATGAAAACCAACTCTTTTACCTAGGTCATTTTTCTCTGATCATATCTTGACAGTCTCTGATTTCCTGAGATTTGCTATGATATGAAAAGACAATGCTCAGTAACCCAGGTGCACCTCATTCTAAGAGAAACATTTTACAACATTTACAAAGCATGTAAAGCAAAGCATGACTTTGCATGACTTTGCTTTACAGGTGTTCATGAAGGTATGCTTCAAATAAATCTTTTTTGCTTTTGGAAATCATTAGCATGTACTTTTTCAGGACCAAGTTTACTTACCATGTAAGAGTTGGACACTAGAATTTGTCCTAGGAGAGAGAATGTACAGAAACTCTGAGGTGATTTGAAGAATATCTTTATTGGGAACTTGCTGCTTAATGATAAAATAGTTATGGGTCTGCATTTCCCTCTTCTCCTTTTCAGCCAGATATTTTCCTTCTGACAGGTATTTCTCTGAGGACTTAGAACAGGTAAGGGCATGAGCTATAGCTAGAGGCCAGTGGAACACAAGGAACCCATGTCTTCGGCTTAGTGTCTCTGAGGACCAAGCCCACATATACCACTGCCAGGATTTGGCATTTTGAGTAATTTTTTTAAGCCTCTCTAAGTGTTTTTTTTTTGTTTGTTTTTTTTTTTTTTAGAGGCATGTTTTTCTTTATTTGTTTGCTTGTTTTTTTTTTTGTTTTGTTTTATACATGCACTGGGTACAGTCAGAGGTGCGGGAGGGTGAGAGAATTCACCAGAGCCAGAGCGGGGAGCAGAGCAGGCAGAAGGACCGAAGTACACTGCTGAGGGGAGCAGCGGGCGGCAGGAGAGGTCTGCGCACCATGTGGGACCCTCCTCCGGTGGCCGGGGAGCAGCCGGAGATTGAACCGGCGCCGCAGAGGCTGCGGGCAGCTTCGCAACCCAGCGCTCTACCGCTGCGCCACCGGGGAGGCCCTGTTTTGTTTTTTTTTTTAACCTCCCTAGGAAAGTAGAATCAGATATACATACTTCATAAGATTAAACTCCCTGCTTCCTTCCCAGCCCTCAGTTTTGTTTGAAAAATTTCTGCCCAACTTTCAGTCCCCAGATGGATGTCAGCTCCTCCAGAAGACTGCATTTGTCTGGGTAGATTCCTCCCATGGCCTTCAGTGCCTCTCTATTCTCTGGTCATAGCTGTCCTCTTGCTATAGCACATTGAATCTCTTGCTCATTAGACTGCAACTCTGTGAGGACAGAAAGCACATGTGTCTTACTCGTCTGGCATGCATTACAGTGCCTGGCACATCGCCTGTTCTTGAATGGGAGTGAATTAATGCATGCAAGCTCTTCTTGAACACATTACAATTGTAGGTGGACTATTAATAAATAACTAATTGCTCCACGGTGGGATTTCAATTCTGTCTAAACTAGAACATCTTGATGTCTGTGTCTCCATAAGTGCTATTCTGTATAAAATTGTATCTTGTTTAACCAAAAAGGCTTGCTTTAGAGATTTCCTGAACATTTTTTAAGACTATTTGGTGTGACTTTCTGAGAGTGAGCCTCATAGACAATAAGGTGACAAGACCCGGGGATAAGTAAGTGTCGATGTGGTGGGGAGAAATCAGGGCACATGAGAAAGGAAGAGACTGTGTTAGATTTGGGGGGGGGGGGAATCAAACCACAGAGTATGAATGTGGAAGAACTCAAGCTCTCAGACACAGAAGAGATTCAGCATGAGGGACACTGGTCTGGCACTTAGCACCATGTTTAGCAAAGAAAGACATCAAAAAAATAAAGTGAGAGATGATTGTTCATCACTGATGTATTTGTTTTTCTGTAATAAAAAGGATGTTGGACATAAGATAGAGTTATATCAAAGCGGAAATAAAAATCTGCTATGCTTCCATGTAGTCTTAAGACCAAATGGGGGATGTCTTGGAATAATAATATACTACTATTTCTCATATTGCTTATCCCATAGCTGGTTCATTGTGACTTTACCTTGAGCCAGGCAATTGCTGTCACCCTGATGGCTAAGGGGGGATGTTTTTCTTTTTCTTTTTTTTAAGATTTATTTATTATTTATGCAAGCACTGGGTACAGTCAGAAGCACAGGAGGGTGAGAGAATTCACCAGAGCCAGAGCGGGGAACAGAACAGGCAGACTAATGAAACACACTGCTAAGGGGAGCAGCGGGCATGGCAGGAGAGGTCTGTCACGCTATGTGTGACCCTCTGACCCTCGCCTGTGGCCGGGGATCGAACCGGCACTGCAGATGCTGCGGGCAGCTTCATAGCACAGCGCTCAAATGCTGCGCCACCAGGGGAGGCCTCTAAGGGGGTATGTTTTCAATTGTGGTGAATTTGGCTGGGCTGGGTGCAAATAGTGTAAGCACATTTAAGAACAAATTCAATTTCAGTGTCAATTCTCAGTTGTCTTGACCTTCTCTAACAGTCTTCATGACTCACAATCACTGAGAGGTGAAAATTCAAGGGATTCCCAAATTATTTCCTACTATCCCCATAGGTTAGAGGGAAAATTCACTGAGGCATGTTGATTTACCTATAGAGGATGGAAAATGAAGGCGTTTCTCTGTAGCTTAAGTTAATAAATATAGTTCAAACCCTCTGCACTAAGATCTAGGCATTAAGCAAAGGCATATATTGAGGAGGAATTTAAGGTTCCGGAAACCTGGATGTAAGGGATTGAGGGCTTGAGTGGTAGTATGTTCTCAGACAGGTAACATGGATGGTATATTCTTTCAGGGACTATCCCCTGTCACTCCTGGGCCTTAAATATAGAAATGCCATCAACAAAAACACATCACCTTTGTTTGCTCCAGTCAGGTTTCCTATATGCATGTTTCTATTTTTTATTTGTTCGTTTCACAAGTTTTATATGTGTATTCCATATATGCATTTGTGTATTCCAAGGACTGTGGCCTTCCAATTTAATATTCACTGCTGTTAGCTCCTAACTTCCCAGCCCTTAACTTTGCCCCAACTCCCCTGACTCAGTGTATCTTCCTACTTTTTACTCTTTAAAATGTCACCTTCAGAGATTTGCTTCTTTGTACTTAAGGCATTCCATCTGATTCCCAATACAAATAGTTGCAGTGACTGGCTCCTGCAGTTTTTATCAGCTCATCACCATTGTAAATAGCTAGCTGGATAGAGCTGATCTGGGTACAGAGGGTGGGGATGAAGGAAGGAAAAGGTAATTTAAGAGCCTGGAATTCTTCATAGGAAAAATACAGGACAAAGGATGAAGAAGATGCTGTGATGAGCATAAGAACTCAAAGCTAGATGCAGCCCCTGAACTTGTCCAAAGAGCAGTTACAAGGGAACTGTGGGCCGACAGAAGAGTGACCCTTCTTCCATCCCCCTGCGGACTGTCCTTTAGATTAGGAGTGGTTAAATGAGCAGACCTTGTCTACCCACGCGGACTGGTAGTTTTCTTAGGGTGAGAAAATGTTCTAATGCCTTTGGCAACCCGATCATTATAAAATATATTACTTAAAAGAGCAATGAAGAAGATTCTAACTTAAAAAGCTAGAAAAAGATTCAAAGGGGAAATTTATCCACATTGCCTATCAAAAGGTTAAGGCAGGAAACAGGAAAATAACATCTCTATCTAAATTATTATTCCTGTGATCTCTTAGCTCTCCAGCTTTTGGTATAAGGAGGTGGGTAATGAGAGAGAAGATTTAGGAGATGGGAGAAAAAGATCAGAGAGGACCTGACCTGTCTTTGGCATTTTCCAGAGTGGGTACAATCTCAGAGTGGAAATTCTCCCAGTATTGGATATAATTTGGTTGTGAGGTCAATTGTCTGTAAAGCCTCTTAGTTGCTCTAGGTCTTTGAGTCCTAGACAGTTTTCTTGTTTTTATCCCTTAGCATGATACACAGCTAAACATTACACAGTGACTTGCTCATATTTCTTGTTTACCAGATAGTGGTAAACATAAATTGTTTACTAAATCAAAGCATGTTTTTCTAATTAAAATAGTCAAACTAAAATATGTAAAATATAACGTGGACCAAATTGTTCTTTGTTTTTACCATTTGGATAAAGGGTGAAGCAGATATAACGAAGCTTGTTATTCTAGTCCCAACTTAAATTTTTAGTTACTCAGTCAACAAATAGTCATTGCACGTAGAGCTTACATTTTCATTTATTCAGTCAACAAACATTCATTGCCTGCCAGGTAAGTGCCTGGCACAGTGCAGGGCACTGTGGTGTGCAAACTAAACACTGTGCTCACCCTTCTGGCACATTTCTTCTGTTGGAGGAAACACATGTTAATTAAGTAACCCCACCAGACTGTGATTACAAACTGCGATATGTGTTATGAAAGGAAAATACTGTACTCTTACATGTTTCCCTGCAGAGTGTGTGAACCGGAAGGTTTGTGGGTATGCCAGGCCCTTGATTGAACAAGTTGGGCTCCATGGAGACCTACATTTAAAGATTATTCCTTATGCTAGATAGTCAGAAAGAAGAGAATGAGGATAACTCCATTGCAGAAGACTTGATTGGATAGTAAGGATTTTATTAGACTCATGGTAATACTCCTTTGTCCAATAAAGCTGCTGGTTATCCTCTTCTGGGGTCATTGAGCATTTAAGTTAAACTGATAAGACTTTGGCTCCAAATCTATGAAGTTGAAGCATTGTTAAGGTCCATCCTTGGAGAAACTAACTTTATAAAGTCATCACTGAATTTCAGATGATATTAAACTACTTTCCTTTCATTAGGAATAAACTTTAATGCATTAAATTGGGCACTAGTAGTAAAAATTTCAATTAAGAGAATAATTAGTAAAACAGTCAAAATGAAAGAATCTAATTAAAGTAAAAGTGGCTATACATACATATTTTAACCATTCAGTGAGATTTCAAAAATGTCTTCAGTACATTTCAGGAAAGTAGACTTCCAATTTTTGGGTGAAAATGATAAATTTTCAATACATATAAATGATGATAATGTTTAAATTTTAATATTATACAATAACTTTACATTGATGTGGATTTCCAAAATTTTTTAAAAACTAAAATAGGTGTGAGAAAGTTGATTTGAAGATTAAAATCTATTACTTCCTTTATGGTCATGTTCTTATAGAATTTTAGAACTTTAAAAGTATCATGTTTATAATTATAAGTGATCGTCTTTCCATTTTTATCTCCATGCTGTAAAAATTTCACTTTCTCTTTCTCTTGATAACAGACCCACACTCTCCTTAATGTTTATCTTCCCTTTCTTATTTCACATAATCACCTTGATTTCAAATATTTGCTACTAAGGTAGTGAAGGATTTGTACCTGTTTTAGTGATATATTCCTTCTGGTTCTTCATAATACTGCCTCTGTGAGAGGCATTAATTAATTAATTTTTATTTTTTATTTTTAAAGATTTATTTATTTATGCATGCAAGAGCTGGGATGCATGGCAGAGATGCCAGGGGTAAGAGGATTCACCAGAGACAGAATGGGGAGCCCAACAGGCAGATCTACTGAAATACACTGCTGAGGGGCGCAGTGGGTGAGACAGGAGACGTCTGCTGCACCATGTGGGTCATCTCCCTGGCTGGGAATCAAACTCAAGCTGCAGTCGCTGCGGATAGCTTCATAGTGCTGAGACTTAACCCCTGCACCACCAGGGAGATCCCAAGAGGCATTAATTTAATGCTCAAATGAAGGCTCAAACCATAGCTATACATTTTCAAGTGAGTCCATTGGGTAATGTCTCATCGTTCTGTTTTAATAATGCCTTAGCATTCGTAGCTTTATGCCAGTCGGGCTGACATTTTAAATATGGATTGAGTCATTTACACTAATCCAGAGGGCCTGGATATTTTCAAGAAGCTACGAGGCTCTCTGATTACTAGTGCAGGCTTGACAATGCCTGCTATTTTTTGCATTATCCAACCTCCAGCGTGTGTATAAGGAGAAAAATAACTTGCTTTGCAAAAGATGGAAGGTGAAGGTGGTTTATGGTCATGTGGGTGTTAGCAGGTCAGAGGACTTGGTCCTCACCTGAGATTCTGTTGCTTTAATCAGTAACCATGCCTAGGAATTCTGACTCTGTTGTATCTTCACAAAGTAGCAGATAACCAATCAAGAGCACACCCTTCTCTGCAAAGAACTTGCACAGTATTTTTCAGCAAACATGTCTTAGGCTTTTGTGTCTACCTCCTTCCACTTCTAACAGTGATCAAGCTCAGCTGTGAATACACGTATATGTCCTAATCCCAAATATGAAATTGAATCAGAGAATGAATTGATAGGGAATATGGACATTCACGTGTACTTAATGATTTCAATTGAGGTTTTTGCCTGTTACTGAAAGAAGTCATGAGAAACAGCTAAGAATATTGTTTTGCAACTTTCCCCCCACCCTTGACTAATATTATTGAGGATATCATCTGTCATAATTCTCAAGATCCAGGTGAATCATTTCTTGTAGATTTTTCTCTCTGGGAAAATGTGTTTTTCTCCTGATCAACAAGGCACAATGTAACTGACAGTGTTCCCATTTTTACTTTGGGAGTAAGAAACAAAAACAATTTTGTGAACCAACCATTTTTACTATGTTGAATCTTTTGGCCCTTAAATTGGAACCGCATTTCCTCCTCTGATTCCTATGTAAACAGATTTATATTTCTTGGTCTTTATTTTAATTTTACTGTTATGATATTTATAATCCCTTTAAATCATCCCCAAATCTTGGCAATTGATGGAAGATTATCAGTTTATAAGAAAGCCAGAAGAGGCATTTCCAATCATTCTCATGCCGTGTTCCTACCCCACTTCTGACAAATGATCATGTTCTGTGTTTTATCCCCCCCTGTGTGTTTTTGGATCAACATGTCAGGAGGAGGAGGCTGGAATGGAAAAGTCAGATTTCCTTGCTGTAGGCCTCTCTTGACACCTCCCACTTTTAAAAGGGCAGCTCATTTCTCTCTGAGACACACTGTCAGGGTCATGCCGCCTTTTCTCAGAAATAAAGGGACTCAGGTTTGAAAGGGCAATTTATCTCTCACAGGGAAGCAAAAAGACTTATTTTGTAGTATGTATCTTAGAAGCTCTACGATTATTTTATGTTCCTATTTATGTAGACAAACTAATTCAAAAGGTCTATTTTACCTGAAAGGATGATCAGGGTTATTTTCATAGTTTTATGCCTTCTGTATGTCAAATTCTAGATTGATTTACATCAGCAGAAAGTATACTGGTTTACTTGGCACATTCTCCCATGCCAAATTCCCGGACGGGTCCCCACCCCCTGACCTGTGGAGGTCAGTACTTCCCTTCTCAATATTCTACCCGCCCCTCTCATCCACTTATATTTCCATCTGTGTTTCCTTATCCTCTGTCTCAGCCTTTCTGGAAGAGGTTAAATGGCTAGTGTATTAAAATCATCAACTAATTCCCTCTAAAATGCTAGTGTCAGTCTAATTATTTAACAAGTTACCATTTCTGGATAACATTAAATTCTAACTGGAATCATTCATATGTTATTCCATTGCAATGTTCTGTAAATTTGGTTTATATCTGCACCTCCTAGAGCGCTTGCTAAAATGAAGATCAGATTGCTGGGCCCTGCCTCAAAATCACGTGACCCAGTGTTAAGCGGGGCCCAAGAATTTCATTTGTAACAAGTTCTCAAGTGATATAAAGTCTGTGGCGTGGGATCCACACTCTGAGAATGACTGTTCTCATGGCTCTGAATCCTGGCTGCACACCAGAATCTCCTTGGTAACTTTTAAAAAATTACCTGTGAGTCCCTAAGCCCCACCTCCAGAGATTGTAATTTAGTTGGTTTGCGATGGGACTTGGGTAATGATATTTTTAAAAGCTCCCTAGGTAATCATTTCATGCCACAGGGTTGAGAATGAATGCCTTAATTTAGAACCAGTAATAAATGGGGCTTACAGACATTGGGACAGAGCCAGAATAGAGAAGCTTTCCTGTTTTCCCTTTCAGAGTATAGAGAGTAAACCATAGGTTTAGTTGGCATCCTAACATCTTGGGACATGTAGGCTGATTAATAGATTTAAGTATTATTGGTGATGAAGCTGGAGATTAGGTAAATAGGGTGATCTGTTCCCATCTCACAAGATGATAATGGGAGGGCAGAGCTTCCTTCTCCCTACCTTAAGACATCCCAATAAGCCCCTGCTATACTAGAAGGTCAACACTAGGTATTCAGGTTTCTTTCTGATGTTGTCCAATGTGGTTGGCACCTCTTAGTGGCTTTTGAAACCCATGACTCAGTCTGTGTAGGGCAGAGAGATTTCATCTACTATGGAGAATCTTGGCATCAAAGGAAGTTACCATTTTCACTTATAAGTCTGGTGTGTTTGTCAGGAAGAGGCCTTTTAAAAATAATTTAATCTCTTGTGTTTGCCTTCAAGTGATAGGAAAACATGAATATGAATTCAGTTTAATGATGAATCACCAGTTTAGCAGTCCCTGACTTGACTGACTCACTGGGTATATGACTCATGCCTTGTTGGATTTATAGTGTTTGAAGATGGAGTGCTGTGACTCCTGGAGGGATTGTGTGTTCTTCTTAACTTTGGAAAACTATTGTTCACAATTTATAAAAAAGAAAATATAAACAGTTAATAATAAAACATCACTATAGACACATACCTGTGCTTATGCCAAGATTCTGGTAGGGAGAAAGGCTGTAGCAAAGTAAAGTCAGTTATTTATCTTTTCTGGATCAATAATAGATACATTTTGCTTCTTGACAAATACAATTGATGTGCATGAGCAACATCCTCAGGATACATATTTTCACTTGCTACTCAATAGTGTGACTGCCTTTGAATGACAGTTCATTTGTCCCTGGCTTTCAGAGTCCCAGTGATCAGTAGTAGAGATTCACAAAGCAACAATGAACATTAAGAATGGAAACATTTTTCATTCAAATTTATTAGATTTATTTCTTAAGTTTGACATAGATCATCGAGTTTACATTAATTCTCAACGCTTAAAGGGCATTTTATTATTTCTCTTCTCTCTTAGACATACACAAATTAATTTCATGTTTCCTGGGTTCTAAATTTAAGATGATACCAGTTCCAATTTCTTCTTTTCCTTCTGGTAGAGGTGAAACAAAGATTCAAACCCAGCACACTGGCTGCATCTATGGTGCTGCCGTTGGCTTTGTTCTTTAAACAATTGCTATCTTTCACCTTGATGATCACTTTCAACACATTCAAGAAGATATTGCTTCACAAACTAAATGGTATTGACTGTCAGACTGGATGTAGCAAATATCAAATGAGATTATTATAAGAGACCATGGAAATCTCAGGATGCTTGTATTGAAATAAAATAAAATAAAATTAATAGAAATATATCACCTAGTTTTTGAATGGATCAATGCATAAGTAATATGTATTCACTTTGACTTCCTCCATTATTTATAGCTAGCTGACTCAGGGTCGGTCACTCTATCTATCGATCTATCTATCTATCGATCTATCTATCTATCTATCTATCTATCTATCTATCTATCTATCTATCATCTATCAGTTCCCAGGTCTACCAGTTTCTTTTCTCCTTCCATTTAGTTTTAGTTTTTGAGTCTTAATTCTGATATAGCTTTGGACTTCTTTTCATGACTCTATTTTTGGGGTTATACTTTTCCCAAGATAGTGCATAGTTTTAGGAAAAACAAGACTACTTAGGAAAAGCTCTATACTTTTATTTTTTCAGTGAATGAAAGTTAGATACTCTGGACATTAAAGGAATTTTCAGTATACAAATAGGTTTGGTTTATTTTTTTTTGTTTGTTTTTTTTTTCAGAGAAAGAAAAAGTTTATTGAAGAGAAAAGGTACAGAAATAAAGTCTACAAATAGGTTTATTTTGCAGACAATAGTGTCTAATAACATTCCATTTTTGAGTAAAATCAAATTAAGAGAAGAAGGGGTTTAGAAGGCTTTGGAAATAAACCTATCACTGTCATCTGATGGTAGAACCAGTTCATTTGACCATAATCTTGAACCCATTTGTCAGCTAGTGTTTTTCAATATGGAAACAAAACTGAAGCAGCCAGTATTTCTGGTTTCCAACTGTGGATCTTACATTCGTGACTGGAAAATTGATTGAAGGGAACTGGTTCATTGTACGTTTCAGTCAGGATATTTCTAAAAGTCTTTTTTAAATTTGATAGCCATAGTGAAAAACAAAATCTTTCTTCCAAAGAGTCACTAAAACCCCCTACAAATGAGTTATTGGGTAAAGTAAACATAGGTAACCCTTGCCCTCATAGACCTTAGAGTCTATTGGGAGATATATACATAGGATAATCAGATACAATTTCATTTTAATAATAAGTTATGATCTGTAAGAAAAAAGAACAGAGTACTATCAAAGGAAAAAAAAAACGGGGGACTAATTTTATTAAGTCAACAGAGGAAGCTCCCTGATATTTGAATTGAAATTAAAGAGATGAAAAAAATTTAGTAGGAAGCAGTTGAGCGAAGCATATTCCCCACAGACACAAGAATGTGTAAATGTGATATGTAAGAAGTGGTATAAAACATCTGAGGGCCTCAAAGCAGCTCTGGATATAGGAAGCAAGGAAAATGTCTTGCAATTTGAGAGGCAGGAGGGAGTGGCAGGAGAGGCAGGCAAGGCTAGAGTAGAGCTCCTTGTGCCAGGTTATATCAGTTACTGTGTAATAAACCTTTCTAAAATTTAGTGACTTAAAAAAAAGAAACTATCAGTTTCCTTGCTCACAGTTCTGTAGGTCAGGAATCTGGACTGATTTTGGCTTAGCAGTTTTCTGGTGGTCTTGCCTGGGCTGTGAGAGTTCATTCACAAGTCTGGAAATGGTGCTGACTGTTCTCTAGGTATGTGCTTCCATGTGATCTCTGCATTGTGACTTGCTTCTGTATCTGCTGGGACAGCATGATGGAAATCTAGGAGTAGAGGAGCATGTCCTCAATGAAGGTCAACTGTAATTCTTCAATGGCTTCTCTGTGCTTCTCTGATTTGAAGACTGATTTTGCATGAGCCCTCATATTCCCTCTGACCTGCTCTTTCTTCCTCTTGCTCACTTTTTAAGAGAAAACTAAAATTTTCAGATCAGATGCTGTAATTTAATAGGAATCTAAGCAGTAACTGCAGATGGTCAGAAGGTGCCAGGAATGGTTTCTTCTAGCTCCATTCCCTCCAATCCTGTGAAAATTGTTGCCAGCTTTTATCAGGGAGCAGCTCAATAACAGATTCCATGACTGGAATTGAATTGCTGTAGCTTTACCACAATTACTTTTTTTGTTGGGAAGAGTGTATTCAAGTCATGCAGTTTATTGGATTTTTAACAATCTCTTCAGCCCACAGCTTTGTAAAATGTGTGCTAAATGCAATGCAAGAGTTAGAGGGAAAATGTGATATTTATATCAGTCCGGATTGTAACAGAAATTATTAGCAATTTTCTTGTATGAAAGTCTGCAAAATCCCATTAAGTATAAAGAAAAAAGAAGAAGAAAAAAGGGAAAATTTCTCAGTTTTCTGATCAAAGAAAAAAAGGAAAATTTCTCAGTTTCCTGATCAAATTACATAAGCATTTTCAGATATAGTGACCAACTTTAGGTTAGAACTAGAAATCACATTCTATATATTTACTATGGGCAAGGAGATAGCAACCAGCTTTATTAGATGTGGAAAGAAACATCTACAATTGATGATATCCTGGCACATTTTCCAAAAAGAAAATAGTTAAACTTTATAAATGAGTGGGATTTAGAGATGGACTTTAACTCTTGCTTTTTTCCATTGTGCTTTCTCTGATTTCACTAGAGCTACGTAGACTACTTTTCTACTTCTAAAATAGTTCTCAAAAAGGTATTGGGGATATTAATTCTGATAGTTCTGAGATATTTTGTTATCAAAGTGCTTTTATAATTTTATGACATTTTAAAGACAGTGAGCTGTGAACTTCAGTGTCCTCTATGATACCAGCCAACATGACATATCAGTGATTTTTAAATTATTGATGGTTTTGTAAATATGTAGCTTCACTGCCTCATCAATAGTTCAAAGAATTCTAGCAGTAAAACTTACCAGTTTACTCTCTAAACTGAACAGAAATGAGTATTTTTGTTGGAAGTACCAGGCAGATCAGAAAGGTAAAATATTAGGAAATCTTACAGAGTATTGGTTGTAGAAATAAACAAAGGGTGAAAATAACAAAGATGATAGTGCAGTAAATAAATATGTAAAACTAAAATAAAATGACCCATTGGCCATGTTACTAGAGATTTTACCAAAGAATGAAACAGATTGAGTCTTTTTATTGATAATACTGTTTTTCCTGTCTCTTGATCTATTTATGCAAAAATTTATTAAGCACTTAAATTGTGTAATATTGGGTATGAAAGATAAATAGGGAAAAACACGCAGGTCACTAATCTACAACCAGTTTGGTTGTCCCATACTGTCAATCTGAATGTGGGCTACCTTACAATCTAGCAATTTCACCTGTGAGTATTTATCCCAAGGAAATGAAATCACTATCTCAAAGACTTATCTGTACTCCATGTTTATTGCAGGATTACTTACAACAGCCAGGACACAGAAAACCTAAGCATCTGCTGACAGATATAGAAGATGTGGTACATATTCAATGAGATATCATTGAGTTATAAATAGGAGGAGATGTTGTGATTTGTAACAACATGCATGCGGCTTGACGACATTATGTGAAATTAATGAGACAAGGAAAGACAAATATTACATGATCTCACTTATAAGTGAAATCTAAACACAAACAAGCAAAATACCTGATAGAAACACAGTACATTGGTAATTGCCAGGAGTTGGGAGGTGGAAAAAGGTAAAGTTGATCAAAGGATACCAACTTCTAGTTTTTTTTTTTAAATAAATTTTATTTTTATATTCCCCATACAATTGCAACCCCCTTATTTTGACCCCAATCCCTCCCCTCCCCGCCCCCCCCAAACCCCCATAGAGTGTCTCTGGTTCATAGTTCTCTGGTTCATAGTTGCTTGTTGATTTTGATTTTCACTTTCTTATAGTTATTCATTTTCCTGGTCCAACTTCTAGTTTTAAGAGGAGTAAGTTCAGGGCCTCCCCGGTGGCGCAGCGGTTGCGCGCTGGGTTGCGAAGCTGCCCTTAGCCTCTGCAGCGCAGGTTCGATCCCCAGCTGCGCCCTGGCCACCGGAGGAGGGTCCCGCATGGCGCGCAGACCTCTCCTGCCACCCGCTGCTCCCCTCAGCAGTGTACTTAGGTCCTTCTGCCTGCTCTGCTCCCCGCTCTGGCTCTGGTGAATTCTCTCACCCTCCTGCGCTTCTGACTGTACCCAGTGCTTGTATAAATAAATAAATAAATCTTAAAAAAAAAAATAAACCTTAAAAAAAAAAGAGGAGTAAGTTCAGGGACGGAATGTGCTACATGGTGACTGTAGTTAACAATACACTACAGGATACATGAAAGTTGCTAAGAATGTGCATCTTAAAACTTATCATCTACACACATACAAATAGTTATGTGAAGTGACGGGTGTGGTAATTAAACTTCTTGTAATAATTTTACAATATATATGTATAGCAAATCATCATGTTGTATACCTTAAATTTTCACATTATTGTATGTCAATTATATATAAATAAACCTGGGGGAGAAAATGAGCCCAGGTATGCAAGTGGTAGGCTCAGCTTTCAATTCAGTGGAAATATTGTTGTGTCCCTTGGGGAACACACATCTTAGGATCTGAATTCTCTAAATTAGCTGAGTCCAGAGTTGCAGAGATGAGATGAAAGACTTGTAAATGGTGGGATATCCATCAGAGTTTCGTGTTATTCTATATTTCCCTGCATTCTATATTTCCCTGCAAGACACCTTTGTCTTCTGTCTAGAAGAAAAGCACTCTATATATTATTTGATGACTCATAGTCTATGCTATATGAGGTAGGACAAACACTAACTTTACATGGCAATGTTTTACAACTGGTGTTTTAACATAGTTTCCAGTTGGCTTTATGATTGTTTTCTAAAGCTGAGTGTACCTCTGAGAGGTGGGCACAGAAGACTCATGAACCTTTTGGATATCAGCTTATATTTTTTTTATGTAGTGAGTTCCTGGATCAAAAGCAATGTATGAGACACAGAGAATAAATAGAACATATTTCATTAGCTCATAGGCAGAAACCTAAAGTACCAAAAAGGCAAATCTAAATTCAGAATAATTACTATTATAGGGAAGAAACTTTGAAGGAGACTTCAATATGGCTGGTAAATAAATGCAAAGATAAGTAGAACTTGGATAGTCTAGAGCTAAGGCACAAAGTTTCTGGAATGGTTCCACTGCAAGGAAGTAGCCTGCCATCCATATCAGTGTCTAGGAAAAGTTTGGTAACCCATGGAGGATATGCCAGCACCACTTCCCATGGAGGCCTAGACTGGGTGGTTGGGCTTCTGGAGGAAGAGCCTCTTGTCATAAGCACAGTCAGGAATCAAGTAGGAGGAAAGATGAGAGTGCCCCACCTGTTCTTCTTGTTATAGTGCCCAGGTTGCAGCTGAGTCTTTAGGGAGCTTGGTCATATCCTCAGAAAAGGGGTTAAATGCTAATAAGGGCTCAGGATTTCATATTTGTGCTCAGATTTAAGTCTGAAGAAATTGGGCTCAGACTACTAGAGTAAGTGTCTTTAAGTGACAAGACTTTTCTTGACACCTATTGGAGAGGCCAGAGTTACCAAGACTGAGCAGAGCTGGGGAAAGCAAGAATTAGCACCATTATTTTATTTACAGTTCACTTGCGCTCATTAAATTCTTCTTTCCTTGTGTCTTACACTTCCATTTTCTCTCAACTTGCCCGACTTCATTATCTGTAAGAGCACTCCACTGACTTGTGCTTTGAAGTAGATAAAGCCCTGAATATTCACTTCTTAGTGTTCGTTCTCTTTTCATTCTCAGAAGAGTCTAGCAATGTGTATAACTTGTCTTTTTTTATAGTATTGAGATAAAGTGATAAGGAATTATTTTCTGGAAATGTGTAATCACTCTGAAATAAATATTGCAAAAGCTGTCCATTTTGACATAAATACAACAGCTTGGGCCATTCAGAAGCATTTTATACGTGGCGCAGTGTTGCCATTGCTAGAGCAGCTGCATTCTTTCTTGAGAGTAACAAATATCCTTTGAAACATTCAAAAACATAGTCATTGTGTTGGTTAATGCTGCCTTTGAAATAACAAAAGGCCTTTTGATAAGCATACCAAGCTACAAGTATTTCCACAAATGCTTGAGAATAACGTATGAAGATTTACACTCCTGCATTTATAGTTGACTCATTGCGTGATTCTTCCCAGGGAACAAAGAAAATCAATGTAGACATGAGATGACCATTTACTGAATCATGTGGAGGGGCATTTTGATTGGTTTTCAAAGAAATGTTCTACTGCTCTGAATTCAGATACTGGGAGTGGTAGGAGTAAAATTGGTTCAGAAGGTACTCGCGGATGTATTCAGCCCAATTTGAATCAAAGAATCCAACAATACTTGTATTTTTGCTTAAAGGGAGTCAAATTATAGCTTTGTGAATTTCTGAGAACTTTTCATATTAAATTACCCATTTAAGAAAAATCTAAATAAATGCCAAAGTGAAATCTTTTTTTTTTTTTACCAAAAAACCACATTTTTAATAGTAAGCAAGCAAAGCAAAAATTTCTACGTGTCTGATGATGACTTGTTTAATCAAACCTCTTACATGGCTTTCAAGATTATGTGGCAGTTCTGAGCTGGTCACATACCTTGGTCCCTCTCCTTCAGTCACTCAAGCCACCTTAATACTGTCTTGACATTGTTAAGATTTTTATACTTTGGACCTTTGCATATTATGTTCCTTTTACCCTAGAAAATCTCTCCTTCTACCATTACCTTACAATGACTTCTTCTAAGATTAAACATGACTTCCTTAGAGAGATCTTCCTATGATTTTCATCAAAGGAATCCCAACTCCAACAGGCCTCTCTCTTATGGAAATTGACAAACTGATTGTAAGATGTACATGGAAATACAAATGGCCAAAGAACACCAAGAGAATATCGAAGATGCACAAAGCAGTAATGTCAAACAAAAGAGTGATAGATTGAAATGCAATAAAATAAGAGCTCTTCATTGAATGATAACATTAAGACTATAAAAAAGCAAGCTGAGGGCCTCCCCGGTGGCGCAGCAATTGAGCGCTTGGTTGTGTGCGAAGCTGCCTGCAGCCTCTGCAGCGCCGGTTCGATCCCCCGCTGCTCCCCAGCCACCGGAGGAGGGTCCCACATGGCGCGCAGACCTCTTCTGCTGCCCGCTGCTCCCCTTAGCAGTGTACTTCCTCAGTCTGCCTGTTCTGTTCCCCGCTCTGGCTCTGGTGAATTCTCTCACCCTCCCGCTCAGTGCTTGTATAAATAAATAAATAAATCTTTAAAAAAAAAAAAAGGCAAGCTGAATATGTGTGTGAGCATGTGTGTGCAGTTTTGTGTTGAGAATATATAAAGAATTCCTATAAATTCATAAGAAAAAGAAAGACAACTGAATAGTAAAATGAGGAAAAGTCTTTACCAAGCATGTCACTGAATAAGGTAAATAAATGGTTTATTGACACATGGAAAAATGCTCAGCCATATTAGTCATCAGGAAAGTACAAATTAAAGCCACAATCAAAAACATCATGTGTTCTGTAGTTAAAGAATAGTTAAAATTTAAAACTCTTACAATATTAAGTTAGTATGTCACAACTGGAATTCTCATTAATTGCCGGTAAGAGTACAAACTGATAGAACCATTTAAAATAATAATTTTGACATATCTACTAAAACTGAGTGCATGCACATTACCCAGAAAATTCTCTTCTAGATATATAAGCAAGAGAAATGTGTGCATATGTTTCCCAAACAGCATGTAAAAATATATATAGCAATAATTTTTGTAGCAGTGCCCAATTAGAAACATTTTATTCATCATTTCATAGTAACTCCCAATTAGAAACAACATAACTATTGATCAAGAACAGAATGGGGGGCCTCCAGGGTGGCGCAGCGGGTTGAGTACCATGCTGGGAGGCTGTCCACAGCCTCTGCAGCGCTGGTTCGATTCCTGGCAGGCCAGGGAGATTCCCACATGGCAGGGCAGACCTCTCCTGTCTTGCCTGCTGCTCCCCTCAGCAGTGTATTTCAGTCCCTCTGCCTGTTCTGCTCCCTGTTCTGTCTCTGGTGAATTCTCTCGCCCTCCTGCGCCTCTGGCCTGTACCCCAGTGCTTGTGTAGTTAAATAAATCTTAAAAAAAAAAAAAAAGAACAGAATGGGAATGATAAATAAAATGTGGTATAGTCATACAATGGAATGCCCAAGACAAATGAAAATGAGCAACTGCACTACACACTACAGGGGAATCTCACAAATATAATGTTGAGTGCAATAAGTTGGAAAAAAAGAGCATGTAATATTTAGGCAAAATTAATCTTTGAAGTTTGATATCAGAATAGAGGTTCTGTTGGGGAGGAGGGGGCACAAGTAGACTCCTTGGGTGTTGGTTTATATTCTCTTTCCTGATCTGGGTGATGATTAAATGACGATGTTCACAATGTAAAAATTTATTTTTATTCTATGATTTACTTGTGTGCATCTCTCTCTCTCTCTCTATATATATATATATATAGATTCAATAAAAACTCTACTTAGGATCATATACATTGCATAGAGGTAGTAGATTCACTTTTCAACCACTGATTTAAGTGGTCCTATGAAACAGAACTTTTTTTATTTTATGTAACTCGATTTTTATTTTGAGCTTCCATTCTAACGTTCAAATACAAGGATTCCCTGCTCCTTGCTTTGGAGGTGTTTCTAATTCTGGACAGTGGTGCAGGAGTAAAGTTGATGTGTGATCACCTGACTTATCTATCACTTATTGTTGGAATATGCTGAGGTGCCATCATACTGTTTTGGTCTTCAGTACACACAGATTACTGTCTGTCAGCTCTTAAGTGTGTATAGGAGTTTTCACCTTGTCCTGCACAACTCCTCTTGGCACCCCAGAGGGAGAAGACTCAAGGTTCCTTTTGAGTAAAGCACAAGCATCCAAGGTGATCTTATTTCTACATATCATACATTCACTTGAAGATTTTGCCTATGACCTGAGTTCTTCCACCCCCTCAATATCTGTGCTTGTTAAAATCAAAAGCCAGGACATAAATGGGGTGGGTGGAGGAAGAGGTAATACCATAAATAAGTCAGATGATATCACCCTATTGTTTAAAGGCCTTTGATTGCTTTTCCTTACACTTAAAATAATAACCAAACATCTTAATATGCCTAAGGAATTAAAAATGACCATAAGTTATATGCTGTTCCTTCATTTAGGAAGTACAACCTACTTTCCTATATTTTGAATTTGAATTGACCTTGTGACATTTTCCGATCAGCGGAATGACATAGAAGTGATATCATGTAACTTTCAAGGAAGGCCCCAAGAGGCTTTGCAACATCCGTTCTCATCCTCTTACTGATCTGAAATCACCATGTCAAGCAGGTCACGCTAGCCTTCTAAGAGGATGAAAGGCTCCATGGAGACAGAAATCTAGCCCCGTGGACTGTCTTACAAATGGGCTGAGCTGGGGTGCAGCTTTGCCTTCACTAAGTGACTATTGGGAAGGACCTGGTCTTTAAGTGTACTTCACTTAATTCTCCTTCTAGTGAGCTGCAGTTTACTTAACCTAAGCATCAGTTTCATAGAAGGATTGTTGGTGAGGATTATGTATAAAGATTATGGCACAGTGTCTGCAGTTAGCAAACCTTCTATAAATGATAGTGATGATGGTGGTGGAAGAAGGAAGAGGAGGACAAGGAAGATAAAGAGGAAGATGATGATGATAAAAAAAAAATCAAGCATTGTCTAATGTTGACTTTTACCTAAATTTTCGATGAACTGATAAACTCACTCTCCAGATGAAAATATTTTATTCATGACACGGAAATTGACCAGGCATTACAATGCACCTGCCTATTTTTATAAGATTTTACACACACACGGTATGTCTAATTCATATTAAAATTCACATATGAATGAATCTTCAAAAAATTGAGATATTACAAAGCATTTGGATGAAATAATTTTTAATCATATTTTCTTTAAGTACAAATATATATAACTTACAAATGAGAGAACTGCTACATGTGGGGAATTTCAAATATTCTAAAAGAGCAGGAAAACATATAACAAAATTATCAGATGATCTTGGCTTTTGACTATCATCTGCATCAAAAGATAAAATTAATAAACATTTCTGCATGTGGAATGTTAACAAAACTGTTAAGCTAGCCATCATTCAAGATGCATTTTTAATATCTTTTTCTGAGAAGTTGTCAAATCGTTAGCTTCCTTGTGGCAGGTAGAGAAACTGAGGATAAACAAGCCTATGGCTTTTCATTTCGGAATCCTCCAGTGGGAAAACACACACACACACACACACACACACACACACTCACACACTCACTCACTCTCTCTCACTTTCTCACACACAGTTAATGTTATAAAATCAACAGAATTTTGCTCTAATCCTATTGCTCCTCATATCTCCATTAAATGTTTACCAAATGGCATTATAACCAACTGCTTTTTCTTCCATTGAATTTCCATTTTTTTCTTTGCAAAATGGTGTATCAATGTGGCATGGTGTGAAGGGTCTGGACAACAAAATTGCAACTAATTCATTGTTGTGTTTTCTGGGACAAGTATAGTTTGACACATAGTATATACTGTATAAATGTATGAGTGGATAATTGAATGGATGACTGAAAGGAAGATAACTTTTGAGAGAGCTGACTATGTCTTGTTCTTTAAATGAGAAGAAGCCACATACTTTTATTTTTTTTCAATTTCCCCACACACATAATTTGATTCTATGATTGGCTTGAGTAGGGCTGGTAGCAACATACAATGTGTCTGGACTGGGTCATCTGGTAACCAAATTACTGTGAATGTGGTCTGAAGTGGGAGGTAAGCACTGAGATTGCATAGCAATCAGCTAAAAGCCAGGGAGGGAGAATAAAAATCATTGAGGAAATTTAATAATAAAGATTATTCAGGATTTCCATCAAGTCTAATGACTCCTTGAAACTCAAGAAAGTTGCTTTTCAAATTCTGGCAAATTGTATACTGACTGTTGAGCATAAAGCAGTAAAATTGATAATTAAGATTACTGGGAGAATAAAATTCACATGTAGGGTTATTACATTAGGACTTTTTGAATGAGTAATGTACTCACAGAGATAAGGTTTATTGCAGCAAACTGATTAACAAGTTTATTGCCTGTAGAGTGGATGTTCTTGTTGCATGCTGAGGCCACTGAAAATAAGATGGGAAAGACATTTGAACCAAGTTCTCTTTCACATTCCTAGATTAATATCTTGTTTGTCTCAAATCCCTATAGATGGGTAAGATAATGTCTGGAAACTTCCCCTTCTGTATCTTAAGATACAAATATTTTCTCCTTATGGTCTAAGTCAACAATATTTTGGAGCAGTGTTCAAGTTATTTTGAATAACTTGATCTTCATTCACTTTATAGACTATCAGCTATAAATTGTTATAGAGCACTTTTCAGGAATAAGGAAAAAATGAAGGTCGAATATAAGATAGAGGTAATCTTGTTCGGGTATCATGCTTTCAAATGAGGCACTTTGGTGGGTTTGTTAGTGAAAATTAACTCTTAATACTTTTTTTAAAGATTTATCTATTTATGCATACAAAAACTGGGGTACAGGCCAGAGGTGTGGGGGTGGTGAGAGGATTCACAAGAAGCAGAGGAGGGAACGAACAGGCAAATCTGCTGAAATACACTGCTGAGGGGAGACAGTGGGCAAGATAGGAGAGGTCTGCCTCGCCATGTGGGTTAACTCCCTGGCTGGCTGGGGATTGAACTCATGCTGCAGTGGCTGCAGACAATCCCACAGGTTGCATCTTAACCCCTTGTGCCACCAGGGAGACCCCTCTTAATAATTTTCTATGACCCTAAATCCCTGTTGAAATGTGGGTATGAGATTTATCTGTCTCGAAGCCAGTACTCTCTCTATTATGGTATGTTTCAAAGAACAGCTTCTTTGTGTAGACAGTCAGATCTGAGACAAAAGAATGAAAAATATGACTGGAAGTCCACACCCTGGGGAGAAGTACCTACAACTTAACTTGCTATGTTGGACCATCAGATTTTCAACCACCAGATTTCCTATGTGGTTTGTTGATTGTCCTCTCATGGCACAAGAAAATGGATAGAAGGGACCAGAAAAATCATAGAACAGGTCTGAGAGCCTAGTGAATTCTGTTAGACCTCACCCTATTTATTTTTTTAAATATTTTATTTTATTTATTTATACAAGCACTGGGTACAGTCAGAAGCACGGGAGGGTGAGAAAACTCACCAGAGGCAGTGCAGAGAGCAGAGCAGGCTGACTGAGGAAGTACACTGCTGAGGGGAGCAGCGGAGTGGCAGGAGAGGTCTGCACGCCATGTGGGACCCTTGCCTGGTGGCCAGGGATCAAACTGGAGTTGCAGAAGCTGCAGGCAGCTTCGCAACTCAGCGCTCAACTACTGCACCACCGGGGAAGCCCTAGACCTCACCTTATTAAGGTGACAGCAAACTATGGGGTAATAGAAAATCATCCTTATCCTTGAGATCAAAATGTCAGGGTTCTGGCCTTGGCTCTGACACCTGGAAACCTCAGGCAAATCATCCAGATGCAATTCAGGTTCTCCACTTACTCTACAAACCCGTCTGATTATCATGAACATTCAATGAGATAACACATGTATTTTTGCTTTGTGAAATGACAGGTTGTATGAGTAAGCTTTACTTTTCTAAGTTATAGTGAATCTTCTCTGTACATTAGAAGACTACATAAGAGTTTTTTTTTTAGGACATTAAAAACATTCTACATTTCATTATTTTTATGCATCTACTTTAAACAACATTCTTTAGTCATCTGGTTAGGAAATTTTCAAAGCAGGACTAGAATGCTTACATATCTCAGGTTTTCATAATCATTGTGAGAAATGTCTTCCCGGGCCTTTGTCCCAACCTGGTAGAATTAGACAAAGAGCAAAATGACCTATAGAGCTATGAACAAATCCATTATAAGCTGCAATTCTATCACAACTTTGAGCTAGTTTCCCAAACAAACAGACCGAATAAGAAGAGTGCTACCCAGCCTGCTTTTCCCACACAATTGTTGTGGAAAATGAATGAGAAAATTCATGTAGACCCCTCCATAAGCAATGACAAAACTGCTCAAACAGAATATCCTGCATTACTCCCCTGATGATGCTAAAAATAGTTTGTTATACTGTAAATGGGCCTGACAAATATGCTTTTGTGATATTTCTTCCAAATAGACAATTAAATGAAACCATTATATCAATGTTTGTACACGGAGGCCAGCAAGAAATGACACTAAAATATGTCGTGGTTTTAGTGAAAGGTCTACTTAAAGGTAAATGGAATGCATTATCTGAAAGTATTAGAAGATGAGCAGTTAGTCTTGTAGTTTAGTTATTATTGCTAAAAATAAGTGTCATCACAGTGTTATAAATAATCATTTTCAATCATTGATACAACTTGGTATCAGTGACTTAATGTGTTTTACACAAGCTAAGATGGAAAAGGATAAATTCCCCAGAAAAATTCAGACAACCAATCCAAATAATTTAGCACCATATTCCCCTTATTAAAGTTCATGGCATTCCTTTGACTCTGCTTTTCAAGCCATTTACATTGGGTGACCAAAAAGTCATCATTGATTTCCATTGGTGGTCTTCTCCATGAAGATGTGGTAGCTACAAATAATGATAAAGAAACTGAACCAAGGGGGCCTCCCCTGGTGGTGCAGCGGTTGAGCGCTGGGTTGCAAGGCTGCCCTCAGCCTCTGCAGCGCCAGTTCGATCCCAGGCCACTGGTGAGGGTCCCACAAAAAAAAAAAAAAAAAAAGAAATTGAACCAAGGAATTTGGGAGATTACACAACTTCCTTATGAGCATTTAAAGAAAGAAAAGGAAGATGTTACTCATTGTAACATACCATTTTGCTTATAACTATCAAACCTGCCAGATCACATGTTAATGTTTTAATAACTTCCTCATTTTTTCAATCATAAACAATGACAAACATTCATGAAATTTCAGTATATAGATTTTTTTCAGTGTGGAAGGACTCAAATTATTTGGTGAGTGAATTTGAAAATGGCTGCCAAAACTGGAATTCATAAAATAGTGCTTGACCTCTTAAATCCAAGTTCTCGTGTTTTCTTGACATATTTTTCCACCAAAGATTAGGAGAATTTAAAAAAGCAGTAGAACTGTTAACACAACAGATACTCCTGAGTTGTGTATGTCATGTCTTGGGGAATATTATTCCTTCACTTAATTCTTGTAGGTTGATATTAAAATGATTCATTAATTGTGTGTGTGTGTGTCTGTGTATACATGAGCACATACACATGGAATATGCACATATGTGTTTTCTTGGGGATTGTGGTGGGAAATGTATGTTGAAGTATATTATCTCCCAAAGTTTGTAGAATAGTAGGAAGCAAAACGTAAGTATAAAATGCTATAATATAAATAATTGTAGCCACCCTTCATTGGGTTTTCACTCCAAGCCAGATATTTTATTTGGGCTATCACATTTAACTTTAATGTTGTTTTCACTTTTTAGGTGAATAAATATGTATTCAGTGTGTAAACAAGTTCTGAACTCTAAAACTTTCAGCAAATAGTCAACAAAGCAGTTGTTTGAATCTTGGTCTGTTTGACATTAGTACATATACTCTCAAATATGCCACAAATCCACCTGGTGGAAGCTCATTGGGCCAAGATAATTCCCAAAAAAGAGAACACAAAACTGGACAATTGATGATGGTTGCTCTCTTTTCCCCAGGAAGCATCAATAGCTTGGCAGCACAGACTTGGTGTTGACATGTGATTGAAATGTAAGTCATTACATTTTAGTGGGGAATTTGGGAGTGAGCTAGGAAAGATTCTATTTGTATATTCTGGTATATTTTATTTTTTCAGCCAATTGAAAAATCATTCTAGCCTCTTATTAATTGGCATTTTTCTTTTTTCCTGCTTAAATGTATTCCTTGCAGGGGGTTAGTGGCTTATCAACTCCCATTGTTTCGCCTATACTTTCATTAACAGAGTAAGTGTGTTGATTTCCTGATGCTGGTTTCAGCCATTGCACTACATGTGAGTCACATGGGCATGTAGTAAGGACAAATGTGTATTTAGTTTTGTTTAACTGATTCTGGAACTTGGCTAATTATGTTTTGTAGTAGCTATACTGTGCCTTCAGAATATGGAATGGGAAACTAAAAATGCTTTACTCAGCAATTCAAGAGATCATTCAAAGGTCAACAAATAACAGCAGCAAGAAAAAGAGCAAAGAATTTCTTTGTCCTTGAAGGCATCATGTCAAAGCACATCTTCCCTGGTGCTCAAGTACCTGTTTATCTTCTTTTAGACTACATAGAGTGATCTGAGTGGTATCTGTTCAGGTCCAAATTAAGTTTTATAGGTTGCTTTTCTTTTTATCAGCCTATAAACCCCCTTTTTTTTTGCATTAAAGGTAATATTTGCAACTGTGAGTAAATTTATTTCCTCACCATTAACTAAAATCTTGATCAAATTATTATTTGATCATCACACCTTCAACTTGTGTATAGCGTAATGATTGTTAAAGAAGCATGTATAATCTTTGGGTAGTCTCTGTGATCTTGAGAATTTATTTATGTAAGCTGAAAGTTACATAAAGAAACTTTGTTAAGTTACACAAAGAAATTTTGTGTAAGTGGTTTGAATATAAGGGTACGTGTAGTGGCAGGCTGGCCACAGTGCAGGTTATCTATGATCAGGCAGACAGGGTAAAGGAGGAGTCCTGGAGCCCTTGGTGGCTTTCTCAGGCTTTTATTGAGCTTTACAGGTAGTGTGGCAAACAGGTACACAGCAGGCAGGGGTGCCGGGGGCCAGGAGGCTGGGAGGCCTTCAAGCTCCCAGCAAGTCTTCACTCTTGGCTTCTCTCTCTCTTTTCTGGCTTTCTTTCTCCCCTTCTCTCTCCTGCCTCTCTCCTGCTTCTGCATCAGGGTGACTCTCTCAGTTCTCCTTTCATGGCCCACAGAAGTAAACAACACAACAATGTAACAAGTGCAGGTGCCCCATCAGGCAGGGCAATGCTAATGGTGGGAGGGCAGAGAAGCCTGAAAACCATTTACCCTACAGTAAGTACCAACTTATCTTCTTAACTCCCAGCAGACTGCACCAAGCCTATCTTGTACTTACTGGATATGATTTTGACTTTCCAAGTACAATTTTTGCTGCAAGTATTCTGGCTTTGAATTTGCTGCATATTTATTTTCTTTTTAAGAACATCCAGAACCTTAGATTTTTACTGTTGTCTCCTTTGATTATATATTGAATTATCACCTGACCATATACAAATATTTTGAGTTATATGCATAAGAAACTTGCTAGCTTTCATGTTTCTTTCACTTCTTTTTAAAGTCAACATAGTATTTTCACTCCTAGAGAATTCATCTAAATATCCTATGTATTCTCTATACTGTGCATCCTGTATTTTAGCCTATGTATCGCAAGGTGTTGGAAGGACGATGGAACAAGTGTGGTTGGTCATAGTCTGGGATCTCCAGGAACCTGAAGCTTGGACACATTTACTTGGAATAGTGATGGTGGAAATAAAAGAAAAATGGAAATACAAGATGACAAATTTAACATAGAAATGTGTTATGAAGAAGATCTGATAAAAATAAGTATAAAAATTTGAAAGTTGTTAACTTGAAAAATGTTAAATAACATGACATATAAGTCTATTTAGAAAGTTTTGGGCTCAGTGATAATAGATTTTTAACGTGTTAAACATGACTTTCTTTTTAGGTGTAAGGCAAGAGATGGAAGGGAGACCAAGTTGTGAAGTGGAAGGAAGGTTAGACCAAATTTATTTCTAAACAATATAAGATTATTGTCCTATAATCAGCTGGCTTATCTTAAGCTTATTTTAACTGTCCTCAAATACCATGTTAGTATATGTTTCATTGTGTGCTACTCAAGCCTAATTTACTTTATTGACCAGAGGCAAGTAATAGATATCCAAATTTCCTATATTGAGTGTATTTCCTCCATCTTTAATATATATATGAATTCCCAGCTTTTGTTTAGAGTGCCATTGTCCTCAGAAATACTTGCACCAAGGAATGACCATGGGGCCTAATTTTAGCCTATAAATTTTGAAAGAACGTCTACTGGTAGATTTTCTAGGAAATTAAAGGCCTACTTTCTTAATAAAAGGGTAAACTCTCAGCTGGCAGTTGCCTTTTGTGCTTTATCCTTTTCCCTGGCTGTAGTGAGAATTTTATACGTGAAGGTACAGTGATCACCTTGTGATCATAAAGGTAAAGGTCAGAGGTTAAAGGTGACAAAGCATGATACAGAAGGAGCTTTGTTTCCTGGATAGTTGTCTGGGCCCTGGACTATTTACCTTTAATGTCCTTGTAAAATAAGATCTAGAGCCTCCTTTTTTTTTTTTTTTTTTTAATCCACTCTACTTGGTTTCTGTTTCATGTAGTCAAATGCAATCCTAAGTGACTGCTTCATTAGATAGTGGTTTTGTAAGTTCTATAATAGGATCCTTTCTGCTATGTCCACAGTAAAACTAGAGGCTAACTATTTCATTGCTGTTCCATTCTGTGCATAGAATTGGCCTAGAAGTTCTTATCAGGTAACTGAAATAGTTGACAGGAAGAAATGAAAAGGCAATGCTTTTTGTTAGTGTGTTTGATCCCCTTTTCTGCCTCGATCCTCTCCTTAACTGCTCTTTCGGAAAATGCTTTAAAATATACTCCTTTCTTGTTCTCTGTATCACTCATAATTCATCCTTTACACCCCTTTTCCATCTTGCCTGCCTATTGCATTGATGATCACAAACACATAGTTCCCTGCACACATTTTGTGAACTATTTTACAGCTGAAAGAACTTCAAAGATGGTCCATTTTACTTCTGCTATCCCACTGGAGAGAAAATGAGAAGAAAAGATAGATTATTGCTTAGATGAATGCATCCAAATTAAACAAGACTTACTGAAAGTCAGTTGTGTGTGACAAATTAATCATAATGGCAAACATATACATATATATTTTTGTTGTGTACTTGGTTAAATGCTAAGCACCATTCATATTTAATATTTACTCCTCCTAATACCATGAGGAAGAATTTATAAGCATCTTCATCTTTGGTAAAAGAAATTTAGACATAGAAAGGTGAAATAGCTCTTCAAGGTCATATACTAGTCTTGCTTCACTCCAAGAGAGTCTGAGAAATGAACTATCAAGCTTCTCAGCTTTTATCATAACCCACGTCAAACAAATCAATCTTTGACATCTGCTGGAGTGGAGATTGAAAGTAATATATAATTAGCCTGTCATAGATTAATAAAAATTTTAAAATTGCCCTGTCACATATTAATCACTTTTAGGTAATTTGAGGATAGTACAACTCCTATTTGTTCACTTAGTAAATGCAAGGTTACTGTATTTCAGGCATGAAGTCAGGTGCACGGGATAAGACTTTTAGCTTTAGAGGGGGAGAGTGAGAAGCGTACAGGCATGTAAGTGATTTCCTGAAGGATGAAGCACATGTAAGATCTCAGGAGATTATGCTATCTGAGTTGTGACCTGCAGGGCAAGCAGGCTTCAAGAAGTTAAGTGAGGAGAGGACATCATATGCATGAGCAATAACCTGTGCTGAGGAGAAAAAAATAAGAAAGAGCACCGTGTGTCGTGGTAGGTCAAGTGGTCAGGGGGACTGCAATATCACCTCAAGGGATAATATGGCCAGAAATAAACTGGGAGTTTCCTTAGACATGAGAAGTGGGAAATCATCAAATGGCTTTTATCAGAAGAATGATGTGTGATCATGTTAGAAAAACCAGCCTGGCTGTTCCATGGGGGACATATCAAAGAGATTTTTGATGTTGTTTTTTAAAAACCTCACTATCTTTTTATTTCACATTCTTTGTTTTCATTCCATTTATAATACATTCTTATTTGAAAAAAAGGAAAAAAGCATGTTCTGGGCTTTATGATAAACACACCTGGACCCTAGGACCAGATAGGAGCTGGGTGTTCTGTGTCTGTTTGAACAGTTTGGTGCTCACTGATTTAGGTGATGTAAGAACTACTGTTATTATGAATCTGGGGCACAGAAATATATTGAATTCAATGTATTCATATGCATTTGCCTGTGCTTGTTCATAAACCACCTACAGCTGAGTCGGAAGTATACAATAAGCTAGTGCTGACAAAATAATGCACTCATTTCACCAGACTTACAATGCATGAAATGAAAAACTTTACCTGCTCTTTTGGAAAGGTCAGATTCTCTACCCTGAAGGGCATCTATATATATTTTTTAATTTGTATTATTCTTTTTATATTTTTTAATTTTATTTTATACATTTTTACATCATTTTTCATCTTTGCACAATGTATGCATTTTCATCTTGGTTATAGTCCCCATGTAATTCCCACCCTCCTTATTTTGATCCCATTCCCTCCTCCATAGTGTGTCTCTGGTTTATAGTTGCTTGTTGATTTTGATTTTTACTTTATTATAATTAGTCTTTTTCCTGGTCCCTTATTTAGGTTTTCTAAATTCCTGCTATGAGTGAGACCATCTGGTATTTTTCTTTTTCTTTATGGCTTATTTCGCTGAGTATGATCCTTTCCAGCTCCATCCATGTTGCTGCAAATTGCATGAGTTTATCTTTTTTGATTGCTGAGTAATATTCCATTGTGTATATGTACCACATCTTCTTGATCCAGTCATCTATTTTTGGGCATTTGGGTTGTTTCCATAGCTTAGCTATTGTAAATAGTACTGCTGTAAACATAGGGGTGCAGGTGCTCTTTTTGAATTAATGTGAAGAGGATCTCTTTAAGCCAAATTCCAAGGCATTTTTGTCACAAAGACTTTTTTCGTAAAATTAAAAAAAAAAATTTCAGTGAGTGCTCTGTGTTAAAGTTGTGAGACAAAAATGATGGTAGGTAATTATGCAAATGGAACCTGCCACAGTTGTGCTAAATATTAATGACAGTCATTGTGTTCTGTGACTCATTTTTGTGCTCAGATCCATTAACATGCTTGTGACTGCCCTTTCTGAGTAAATGCAGAGAAAGAAAATAAAGCCCCATTTTCAGCATCATTTCCAGTAATGATGAATATAAGCAATAAAGTTCATAATATGACACAAAGTATGTGTACAATAAAAGCTAAAATATAGGGAGGCATGCAGAAAAGATGAGACTGGTTCACTCATGGATGCCAAATTTATCTCTACAAATAGGTAGCTTTTAACATGATCAAATTCTAAAATTGCAATTTCTGAGTCTGGTTGTGATATATATTTAACCTCTCCAGATGATGGATTTATTAATTAGCTTAGAATATGAAAAGAAAATCCATGATTTAGTGCTACTTCTATTTTAAAAAATATGCTAATGTCTCACTGAGAGTAAAAAGGAGTCTCATATGATTAACTCCATATTGGATGCAAAGTTATCTTTAATTTTTTAAGACTCATTGGTATTAAGTCTTTTTTAAGGTTCACAGCAGGTAAATGAAAATTGTCCTCATTGTTCTTAGTGCTTTCATCATTTTTTTATTTTCACAGACATTAATGATTTATTATTTCTGATACTTTTCTACTTTAAGTTCTCTCTGTGCTGTTTGCCAGGAGTAAACTCAGTGTCTAAGATTACATTTCTACATTTAAATTCTGTAAAATATAGGCAATAATATTACCACTTTAAATTCTCTCTGTGCTGTTTGCCAGGAGTATACTCAATGTCTAAGATTACATTTTCTACATTTAAATTATATAAAATATAGGCAATAATACTACCACAGGGGTTGTTATGGGGACTGAATAAGATAATGAAAATGTTTAACACAAAATCTGGCATATGATGCTCTCAGTGGAATCTGAACTAAGACACTGCTCTTTAGAAAGCAGAGGCAACATCTTAAAGTTGAATGAAGGTGAGAAAGGCAACATAGGTAAGTTCTTTGCAAGATATTTTTGTTCTCTTTGTCCAATTGGAGGGTGAGTTTCAAATTTCAAGAAAACTGAATTAGTAAAAACAAACTATAGTAAAAGAAACAGTTGCTGTATGCCATATGATTTATACTATATTTTTCCTAGTCTAGCTGATATGAATTTCTTTCCTAATTTTCAATGATAGAATATGTTATATTGCTTGGCTTAAAAAATAGCACATTAAAATCTGATGGAGATTAGTTTTCAAAGAGTTTCAGATCATCTGTTTTCAGCCTTGAACACCAGTCATAAATTACTGTGATAAGGAAGACCAGACTTGGGTCTTGACTGTTGTCTTAAGATAATTATGGAGAAAATCCTTTTTTCTTATATCTCTTAAAATACAATAGAAAATATTTCTCATTTGATTTTCTTCATACACCCGAAGCTCTCTGTTTCAACATTCTTTATGAGCATCCAAGCAGCTGAAAAATAAAGACGATTCCTTAAAAATCTCATAAAATGCTTCAAAAGTACTAGAGGTTTCCCCTACCTTTCCAGAATGTGACTTGTAAGTTCTCTGTGGAAACATGAACTTTAAATGTAATCTGCCAAAACTGTTCTGGCTGAACAATGTAGGCAAAACTGTTACATAGTATAAAATTACCTGCAAATGTGTGAGATATTAATGATAATCATGAAAATTCATTATAATTTATGAAAACATATCAATAAGAATATTAAGAAGATATTTACAATAAATAAAATAAATATGTATTTTTTTACCTGACTGGCTGGACAATGTATTGAAAACACATATCCTATTTAAAACAGAAAGTGATAAAATATCTGGGACTGGTATAAAAAGAAAACATGCAAGAGCTACACAAATACATTTTTCAAGTTTCACTGAAAACATGTAAGAAGTGAAAAATATAGAGGGGTCTCCCTGGTGGTGCAAGGGCTTAAGCACAGCACTATGAAACTATCTGCAGCCTCTGTGGCACGAGTTTGATCCCTGGTCAGGGAGCTACCCACATGGTGCTGCAGACCTCTCCTCTCTAGCCCACTGCTCCCCTCAGCAGTGTATTTCAGTCTGCCTGTTCTGTTTCTCATTCTGTCTCTGGTGAATCCTCTCACCACCCCCCACACCTCTAGCCTGTACCCCAGTTCTTGTATGCATAAATAAATAAATCTTTTTAAAAAATATAAAGGGATATTATTGAGTAGACATTAATTCTATTGAGTAGAATATTATATTCTATTGAGTAGAATATTCCTATCATAATGATATTAATTTTTCCTAAGTTTTTAATCCATTCAAGCAGATTCTAAAATTAACATAAGAACATAAGCATGCAAGAATTGCCAGGACAATTTAGAATAAAAAGGAATAAGGAAAGAAAGCTAGAGAACAAAAAGTCCACCATAAAATTATAATAATTTAATAGTGTAGTACTTGCCAATGGAAAGACTAGAGGCAGAAATACATTCAGATAGATAACAGGGGAATCAGGTCCTCAGAAGTGTGGCTGGTTCTTATATAAAAGCCTTTTGGGAAAGCAATTTTAAAAGCTATCTAGCCAGTTTAAAAATGCATAGGCTCTGACTTGGCGGTGCAATTTTTAAGAATTTATCACATAGACATACCCAGAAATATTCATGTATATATAGACATATTTATTGCACCATTTTTGTAAGTCAGCTGGCAAAAACAAAAACAAAAGGCAATAAAGTCTTAATGTCCAAAAGCAGGAAGTCAGTTCAGTAAAGCATGAAATAACCATAGAATAAAATACAAGGCAATGATTAAAAAGTTAATGCAAGGAGTAGAAATAACATATATGATTGCACATATGACATATACACATTTGTACACACAGACATACACATTTATATACATACATACTGTTTGTGTGTATGTACCGAAGAGAGATCACCAGACTCCTTCATTCTAAGACACCATGGAATGACTTTAAAAATTTCTAGGAATGTGCTTTTCATAGCAGCAATAAAAATTCACTTTCCGGGCCTCCCCGGTGGCGCAGCGGTTGAGTGCTGGGCTGCGAAGCTGCCTGCAATCTCTGCAGCGCCGGTTTGATCCCCGGCCACTGACGAGGGTCCCACATGGCGCGCAGACCTCTCCTGCCGCCTGCTGCTCCCCTCAGCAGTGTACTTCAGTCCTTCTGCCTGCTCTGCTCCCCGCTCTGGCTCTGGTGAATTCTCTCACCCTCCTGCGCTTCTGACTGTACCCACTGCTTGTATAAATAAATAAATAAATCTTTAAAAAAAAATTCACTTTCCACCCTCCCCCAATCTCACACCACTGTACTAGTAACTAAATATATAAGCAATATTTATATTGCAGAGATGAAGCAAAGTGACTGAATTAAAATTTAACAGCTTACATAAATATTTAATGTAATAATGCTTACATTAAGGGTTTATCTATCTCAGTTTGCAACATGTTAAATCACAAAAAACTTCTGAAAAATATTCAGGACAACATTTCTAACTTCTTTGCTAAGAGAATTAAAAACACTTTCCTTTTTTTTTGAAAGAGCACAATTATTATTTAAAATTTTCTCTTTTATTCATATTTCCTTTTGTACATTTCTAGTTTTCAAAAGCATATTATACAGCATGTTCGTGGGTCTCTTTTTTTTTTAATGTCAGGGCAGTCTGTGTCTCAAATTGTTACATTTTTAAAAATAAGTAAAAAAAATTATCTGCCGATAATTTAAAATGAGAAATCTGTGACTATTTAAAGAAAGTGAGCATATTGGCACCTGAGTTAATGAGGAAGTAGCCATGATGGAGAATAAAGTAAAAAGCACATTCCCATTTTTTTAACCTTTTATTGATGACATCATTATTCTGAAGATACATACAAATTCATTAAACAAATCAAAACTTCATTAGCAATTTCTCCTGGGTTTTTTTTTTTTTTTTACATCTGCAAATTATTATTCAACTATGTTCAGCACTTTCCAGAAGTTACTTTTTGTTTTTGGAAGCACTGACTTTATTCAGATAATGGTTTACTGGTCAAGTATTAGACCAAGGTTTTGTTGCTTCAGATAACTTTGCATTTTTGAAATCAACATTCTAATGTCATCTGTCTTGACCTGAAAATTTAGTAGAATCTAAGATAATGGAACTGAAAGAAAAGTCAATAATTATTTTCTTAAAGTCTCACAGCGACTAAAGCCATGCAGATACAGTAATTAATTGTCTGGTTTAGTATTTATCAAATGGAACACATGTCCCATGAGATGTTAAGACATGTCTGTAATAAGAGTTTCATGGTGAAAATGCCTCTTGGAGATTCACAATACACAACAGCTTACTGTTTGTTGAGCTATCCTTTACAAAGAAATCAATCTTTGTTTCACCAGTTATTCTCAAATGTATTTGACCATGGAAATTCTTTTCTGCATCAGGAAATTTTGAAATGTTGGTGTGGTCTCATCAAATCTAAGTATCTACAGTCTTCATTATACTTTGCTGCCATTTCTGTCTATCAAGGATGTGGCTTGACTATTGATCTAGTCTGACATGTGTCACGTCCAGCTGGCCTCTGTCCCCCTACTTCCATCACTACTACTGCTGGAATGACATCCCTGCAGGTCACTGACATCTCATTTTGAATATCATCAGCAGTCTTCTTGGCTTGTAAAAAATGGAGAAATGTGGGAAATGACTAAAACTATGACTCCCATCTGCTTTTGCTGTCACACTGTCACTTAAGACTGTTTGTCACTGAGAACGTGATGAGCATACTTGCCTGTGATGTTTAGAAAGACCTGGGTCTGCACTCTCCACCTACTAGCCATCTGGGGCAGGCATCAGATGCAAGCCAAGGACTACAAACCCAAGAGGTAGAATTTGCCAGTGATTAGATCTCCTGGAAGTACATACATAAAACCTCTGATTTGTATTTCATGTTTTATATGCTGTCTGCTGACCTTGTTTTACAATTGAGCTAAAGTATGTGTGGGTGTGATGTGAAACTAAGTTTAGGTCCTGCAGTCTGTCTTTAACCATGGCAGAGGGAAGAGGTGGGGTTGAAGTTGAACTTGTACTGAACTTTCTGCTTCCTGTTAAGTTGGTATGAATGTGTTATTGAGTAAAAAAAAAAAAAAAAGAAAGAAAAAATCTTCCCATTGAGACATAAGTGACTTGATTGAAACCTAACCTGGTCTTGCTGCCGCCACTATTTCTACTGCTCAGTGTTTGTGTGAGTCCCCAGGGAATCCTTCTTAGCTATTGGCAGGACAGGCTGTGTAAGGGCAGTGGTCAAAACCAAAGGTGATGGTCAGGAAGGCTCTAATACGTAACTCACTGAGGTTCCCTGGAAGTCTCCCTTGTCTGACCCCTGGAAGTCCCTTCTACCACTCTCTGTGCTGCCAACTTCAGACAGATATTCATCTATTTTGTCCTTGACTTCCTGGAACGGCCTTCAAAAAGAGTGTCTTGATGTCTCTTCCAAGGCATAGTTCTGATTCATAGAACACAGTCCTAACAAATCAATGTTCTATGTAACTTTTAAGTGATTCCTCAAAGTGGTCTACACCATGGAGCTCTCAACTCCATTGTACTGAATCTAGAGAGGTTCTTCTATTTTATTTATTTTTATCACATTAATGAGGAAATTAAGCATCAGTTTTAAGAACAAAATAAAATGGAGAAGGAATAAGAATAGCATTATGCATTGAACATTTGAGAAGGAAGTGGGAAATGTCAAAAATTAGAGGCTATGCAAATAATTCAGTGATCTCTGGGTATTGTGAAATCTAACTCTGGTCCATTGACAGTGCTAAAAGTTATGTCTGCTTCAATAAGAATTGTGCTTGTTGTTTTAAAAATACCACCTGTAAAACTGCTCTTGGTGGGTAGTTCAATTACGGTAATACTTAATCTGATGACTTTTCTGTATTCTTACACCAAACTGCCAAATGACATTAAGAGTTCTTCCAAGTTGCATGAGAAAAATATATTTCCTTTTAAGAGGTATTTGAGATTAAACCTCAAAGTGGAAGAATTGATGGGAATGAATGAGTATCTGGTTCTTGTCATGGGTTGTGTGTCTGCTTTACTCTTCCATGTTTTTGAAGAAAATTGTCCCAATATCAACACAATAGGTAAGAAGAGAATCTGATGTTATGCAATGCGTAAGAAGGGGAAAGATAGTGGAAAAGAGGGAAGGACTGAGGAGAACTACTTGGTTCTTTCTCTGCGCCCAGGGAAAAATATTTAAAATGTCATCTGAGAGACTGATTTTACAGAAGCCCAAAGTCCCGGTTTTCTGTTAGGATGAGAAAAGCACTAGATTTTTAGGGAGGCTAAAATCTTAGTACTGCACCTGTCACTGGGTAACTATAAGCCTCTTTCCTGTTTGTAGATAAAATGAGAATGAGCTTTAAGATTTCTGTTACTGGGCCTCCCCAATGGCACAGCAGTTGAGTGCCGTGCTGCGAAGCTCTCCTCAGCCTCTGCAGTGCCGGTTTGATTCCCTGCTGGCCAGGGAGAACCTCACATGGCGTGGCGGACCTCTCCTGCCTCGCCCGCTGCTCCCCTCAGTAGTGTCTTTGGTCTGTCTGCCTGTTCTGCTCCCCGCTCTGGCTCTGGTGAATTCTCTCATCCTCCTGTGCTTCTGACTATACCCCAGTTCTTGTATAAAATAAATAAATCTTTTAAAAAAAAGATTTCTGTTACCTTTGCTTTTGAGCATAAACCAAATGGTTCTGTGGTAGAGTTACAGAATTGTCAGATTTTTCTGTGATGAATTTATATTGTTCTTCTGACAAACAAATTGGCATATTTTAGCAAAACATTAATGTTTTCAAGATAAAATTAAAGATATCATTTACTCAGCTTCAAATTGCATGGTAATATTTACATTGTCATACTTTCTCATTTTAGATGAGATAAGGGCACGACTATTCAAATCTCATGAAGTTGTGGGTGCTAGTAAGAATATAGTCAGAAAGAGATCCAATATATATTGATCAAATGAATAACATATAAATAAAATTTAATCATAAATGCAAATTTGTGATTGCTAACTTAAAGTAAACATCCATTTTAGAAAGCTTGGCCTTGTTACTCTAATATTCTTTTTCTGATAATTTTGGTCCCTTTTTGTTTGCTGTATATAGAAATTGACACAGTTTGCTTTACTTAAAATCAATGTGTAATGAAATATACTGTATGTACTTTTTTTTTAAAGATTTTTTATTTGTTTATTTATACAAGTACTGGGTACAGTCAGAGGTGTGGGAGGGTAAGAGAATTCACCAGAGCCAGAGCAGGGAACAGCACAGGCAGACTGACAAAGTACACTGCTGAGGGGAGCAGCAGGCAGCAGGAGAGGTCTGTCGCGCCATGTGGGACCCTCGCCGGCGCCGGGGATCGAACCGGTGCTGCAGAGGCTGTGGGCAGCTTCGCAGCCCAGCGCTCAACCGCTGAGCCACCAGGGGAGGCAACACTGTATATTCTTTTATATGTACTTTTTCAGTAACCAAGAGACTTTTGGCTCAAAATACATTTTATATAGAATGCAAATCACTCCTGTGAGAGCAGAAACATGTTTTGCTAGCTTTTCCTCTCTTTCCTTTAGATCTCTAGGAAGCTGATTCTGTATTCCCAATGATTTCTGGAGGAATTGTTTATGTTGCTTTTGGTTTTCATATAGCTTCCTTGACTTATCTTTCGGTTTGCTCCAACATCTTCTTCCTGGGTATCTCCATATCACCAAAAGCCACTAAATGGAATTGCAGAGTGTGTCTTTTACTAGGACCTGCATTTGCTGTACTTCTGGAAAGCCCAGGAACTGTATGGGGTGGGGTTTTGTTGTGATGTGTTGTACCTTTTTCCCCCTCTGGGTGTTTGTCTTTTGAAATAGATGGAAAAAAAAGAAAAGAAAAAGAAAGAAAAATCACTGCTGTTTATATCCCAAAAGAAGTCATGGTGAACATATTTTTTTTAAATTATTCTTAGTACCACCTTTCACAATAAGATTCAAGACAAGTGAATCTACAGGGAGTTAGACAGGGAGTCACTACCATGTTAGAATCAGACAGACAGTCTCTCCTTCTGACAACATGATCATCATACTTAACTCTTAGAATAGAAGGTTCCTCACATCCCCATGGAGACCCTCTAACCAGTTCAGACAGATGAGCTATATCTGAAGCTCAATGGAACACATAATTACATGCAATTAAAAAAAAGAACTGATGCTGGGAATTTTAAAGGAGTTAAATCATATGAAAGAGAAGGAAAAAAGGTTTTTTTGCCATTGAGTTTTTGAAAGGTCAAGGTCTATTGATAGTTCTGAGGCTATTGATCTTAGACTCTATAGTCTATGGCCAGGGGCCAGGCTGAGAAAGAGGGAGACTTGGAAAGGGATCAGTTGAGGCACAGGAAGAAGTGTCTTGAGGAGGGGCTCATATTGTGGGAGTTAATGATTGTGTGATCTTGAAATTTTCAAAGCATTGATGATACACCATTTTCTATTTATCTATTACAACAATTAAAGAGCTGACAATGCTCAGTTGGGGAGAGGGTATGGAAAGAAGAATCCTCATAGCTGATTTATTGCTTTCCTCTGTCATCCCTTTTTTCTTTCATTTTTCACTGATAATGGCTTTCTAGACATGATGGAAAGTGAGAAATAAAATATCTTCTATGCAGTTTTCCAGGCAGAGATTTAGGTCAGAGCTTTCCAAAGACCAGACTTTTGTTTTGACCTTTTTCACATACTTAGTAGTATTTTATAAATGATGACATGCGTGTAGCTAGGAAACATTGTTTTTCACAGTGGATTTCTTTCACTTCTCTATAGTGTGTGCCTCCAGTTAGTTAGACTCAATTTCTGGAAGGCATTTAGACTCTCAAAAATACATTTCTCTTTAGGTTTTTAGTATTAATAGAATGAAGCAGTAGATACATGCAGTGACCTACATTTAATTGTATGTGATTCAATAAATGAATTCACTAATACCATTCTCTAATTATTAAGAAAATTGCTTAAATAATTTATCTTCAGATATAATTCAGAGAGAAACATTTCTGCTTTCCTGCTGGAATAGAAATAGTCCTGTTGTTAATATAATGGTGCCAAGGGTTTTTTCTTAAGCATTTAAAAACAATTTTGCAGATTTGTTTAGTTCATTAATTGATTTCCAAATAGAGCTTTTGAGTGAGGAAAAAAACCAGAAAGGCATTACATTTTAATGAATGGCTGAAAAGGGAAGTGTAAATTGTAATGTGAGCTATCTAGATTTATCAAGAAAGAGCATTCATTCTTTAACACAAAATCTTTATTATCTTGCCAATGACTAGACGTAGAAAGGAAATAACACTATCTGAAATAAATAAGTCCATATATATCATCCTATGTTTTGGGGAGAGAAAAGAAAAATTGGTGTTTTGTATCAAGTAGCTGAGAGGCAAGTAAGGGTCTTAGGTTCTTTTATGATATTTTTTTTAATCCAAAATAGCTGGTAAATACTTTTTAAAAATGAAGCGTGTATGTGGATAAATCATTTCTTTCTTTTAATTAAGAAACATTTACAAGTCATTTATATCTCCAAGATAATAATTCCACTGCTGTCATTTTTGCATCGTTCCTCCATTTGCCACACAGGTATATATGAATTAATTAGAATTTTATGAGTATGACCCACAGGTTCCATATTGACTTTTTGTAATTGATTGTAATTATTGTGGTTTAAGCTTCCGGCCAGAAACCCGAGAAGCCACACAATATAGGCAAATGCTTTGCTACTTTTATACCTTCTTGGGCAAGACGTAAAGACCCTTTCTTTAATGGTGCCAGTAGTAGAGCACCACGTGGGGTCTGGTCAACAGAGAACCATGTGCTGCTTCTCCAGGAACCTTAAGTTTCCTGGTGCCACTGCTTGTAGTTTTGCTTCTCAAAGGCATATAAAATTCCTAGCTGTTATCTTCACTTCTTTAATTCCTCAGGCCACTGTAGTGTGCCTTCAGAGTTTTCAACTCTTTCTCAAAGGTCATTATCTGCCTTTCAGTGGTCAGGTAGAGACTTCTCAGTCTTGGCCTCTTTGCGGCTCATGATCAAATCCTCTATGAAACCCCCTTCCCCTTCGGCTTCCATAACCCTAGTTTCTGAATATTTTTTTTCCTTCTTCCATGTCTTATTCTCATTTAAGTCCATTTCTCCGTTTTCTGTACTTGCTGCCTTGTTGAAGACAAGCAGCTTTGGCAATACCTGAAAGCTCTGATAAGAAATGCAGAATTCAGGGCACACTTCAGGCCTCCTGAGTCAGAATCTTGAGAAGCACTGCTGAAAATGTCGGTTCTGCGTGATGTCTGTCTTCTATTTTTGTCTCTTTTCCTGACAATCACCTCTGCACCAGATTGACTTTTAGATCTTTATGACTTTCTAAGGAACTCTGTTAGATGTACCTCAGAGTGCCAGATACTCATTTCAATTTGCTTAACTACTTGCATATCCCATAGGTGCCAGGAACTAAATATGTCTAATATTGAACTATTTTTCATTTATTTCTCTATCTGCCCAAGCACCCAAACCAGAAAGCCCATTATTCTTTTTTTTTTTTTTTAATAGAGGCATGCTTTATTTATTTATTTATTTGTTTGTTTGTTTTGTTTATACATGCACTGGGTACAGTCAGAAGCGCGGGAGGGTGAGAGAATTCACCAGAGCCAGAGCGGGGAGCAGAGCAGGCAGAAGGACCGAAGTACACTGCTGAGGGGAGCAGCGGGCGGCAGGAGAGGTCTGCGCGCCATGTGGGACCCTCCTCCAGTGGCCGGGGAGCAGCCAGGGATCGAACCGGCGCCACAGAGGCTGCGGGCAGCTTCGCAACCCAGCGCTCAACCGCTGCGCCACCGGGGAGGCCCGCCCATTATTCTTGATTCCTCCTTCTCCCAACAGTGTTGAAAGAGACTAAGGGAAACCTTAGCTACAGAGAATACTCCAGGAAAATTTGAAATTGAATGTTCTGATTTTATTATAAGTCAATTCCCACCACCCATCCCCACTACGAAAAGAAAGAAAAAATGTCTATTAGGGTCAGTTGTCAGATCTGGTTTGCTTGTGGCTTCCTGAGAGAATGAGAGAATATAAAGTGTTTTCTGTCAGAAAACACATGTGCGTTTGGCATAATCTAGCTCTCTTTGTTTGTTTTTAATAGTTTGCAATTAGAGTAGAGGGAAAATTGAATTCTAAACAAGTCAGTTAAGAGTGGAAGTGGAGGTCCTTTCTAACGCAGGAGATGGCAAAAATATATACAACCTAGTCTGCACCTGACTGCTATTAAAAGGAAACATCTATAATTCTTAAGGAAGTTCACCAGATGTTGATGTTTCCTTATTTTTAAAGCTATATGCTTTATAGCATGTCTTTTTATTTAGGATTTTAGTTGCCCTCTGATGAATATCTTGAGTTGAATTAATGTGTTTATAGTTAGTTGAAATTACTTGTGCGGGGTCTGAGACTGCTGGGTGCCCACAAATACCCAGCATCCCCTCCTCCTCCTCACTGACAGAATCCTGACTATGTCTGAGGTGGCCTCCATGGGGCAGGGGTGGGGGTGGCAATCATTAGCATGATGAGTAGCCTGCCTGAAAGAGCAGCCCCATGCATAGCTACTCTCACCACTGTTCTCTCTTTGCTGCTATCTGAGCCAGCATCACCCCCTCAGGAAGCCTCTCCCTTTCTGGACGAGCAGATACTGCTGATCCCCTAGTTCAGAAACCCCTAGGGAGCATGCTGACTCCATCTGCAAAGCTCCACTGGCTCCCTAGAGCGCAGGCTTTGTGAATGAGCAGTGCCTCCTAGTCGACTGTCTATAGCAGCTCACTCTTTACCATGGAAACAGTGTTAGAAAATGATCATTATCATCTATGTATCTCTGAGTATCATCATTCACCTGTATGGTGCACACACAGGCACTTGCTATCTGGACTGGGTAACCGATTAGCATCTGCAACATGATTTTATATGGGAAAAATGTGTTTAGCCCACCAAACATCTAATTTACTAAGCAACATTTGCAGCACAGCCTGTGTGTGTAAGTGGATGCCTGCCAGCCTTTGTGGACTGAGCTGAATCAGGAATTAAGAGCTTTGAAATGAAAAAATGAATTTGATTCCTAAATATGGCTGTGACTATGCATAAAAGCAGATTTAGAGAAGTAAAACCCATAGATGGCTGAATTCAGGGGGAAAAAAGGAAAAAACCCACCAACTAGCAATTTGATATAATTTAGCTATTTCCTCATCCACCCACTCAAATGAAACCAATGTGGTTTGTGTTCTCTTTTATCTAATGCTCCAAGATCTCCTCAGATGGTAAATCAGACCACCACTAAATCACAAAGCATCTCCAGAAATGCTGCCACACTAGTAAGGAGATTATCAATTCCATGTCCCTCCTATTGTTACATAGCAATTTCTATTCAAAATGGCAGTGAAAATGCCTCAGTTTGGCATGACTTTAAATCCTTTGAACCAGTATAAGCTATTAGGATTTTATTACTTCCCATCATTTTTTTAAGGAACAAATAGCTTGAGCTATACATTTACAGGGGTCCTTCTGGGGTTTCATTGCAACTTGCCAATTTCTTGTAACCAATCAAAACCTAGTAGAAGAGATTAGAAATATCATAAAATTATACAGGAGGAACAGCAGATTTCTCTATATTTCCTAAGGGGGTTGAGTAGTTAAAGCAGATTAAATAAGACGCTCCAACCACAGGTGAATCAAAGAGAGTATGATATGAGAAATTGAGGGGGCTGCTGGGTGTCTAGAGTCTTGCGCCTGGGTTCCCCAGGCCTGAGAGTGACTGCCACTTGCAGATCAGCTTTGGAGAAGACATGCAATTTGTTTAGAACTCAGTTTCTTCCCTTGTAAAATGAAGATAGTAATAGTAAATGATATTTGTTGCTACTGCTGTTGTGGTCAAAGTAACTAGGTCTGGAATAGTGCTGATGAAAACACCTGTGTTTCAAAACATTATTGTGGTTCTTTTGGATGTTGATGAACCAATAAATTGAAGTACATTCCATATTTGCTTTTGAGACCTGGTAGAAAAGTCTTTTTTGGAAAGGAAGACACGTAGTTCTTTAAAACACACACTTAAAAGAATATTATTCTCTGCATAGCTCCCTTGAGATTTTCCTTACACATGCACAAGGAGGGTAATTATAACAATATCTCTCATTAGCTTCAAGAGAATTTCATATACTGCTTTATTGTACATCTTGCTCTGTTAAGGTTTCTGGAAAACTTTAGATGAAAATGAGCTTGATTTATGGCCATAGCACAACATATGAAGTGGTGCTGTCTTCCAAGTTTTTTTCTACTTCAGGATTATGGTTTCTAATTTCTGTTAGGCATCTAGGAAGCATCATTTACTGAAATCAGCACTATTGGGGTTTGGGAAGAGAGTTAAAGGATCTATGGACATTAAGTTTGAGACACGAATTTGACATTCAAGTGTAGATCCCATGTGGGTAGTTGGATGTGTGAGTCTAGATTCGGGTATGCACTTGAGACTAGAGGTATAAATTTAGGGATGTTTAGTATATGCATGATGTCTAAAACCATGAGACTTGATGTGATCATCTAGGAAGTAAGCATTATCAAATAGAGGAGAGGCTGGAATAAAGGGGATACTTGGTAATTCTGCTACTTAGGTGATTTCCTAGACCAAAATAGATGCCTGCTAAAGTTTTATCTACAGAGGTGATAAGGTCCTTTAGCCAGAAGTGATGACTTGAAGAATTATTTCATTTGTGGTTCCATTAGACATGGCAGTGAGAGGCAGTGTGACTTGAGCCCACCCTGACATAAAGAAGGATAGACAGGTGGCACCTAGCTGAGATGCAGAGCCCAGTTGAAGAGGTGATTTCACTAGGATGGTGTCCACCAGAGGGCCAACACTGCCCAGCTGGAATTGTTGAAAGGGGGTCTGAGTGGACAAAGGCTTAAGGGATAGAAGGGGTCAAGAGCAAAATGAATGACTGTTGTTCTCTGAGAGCTGACTGAAAAGAGCACGTGTAAAGTCCCTGAGAATTGCACAGTACCTTGGAGGAGGCAGTGGGGCATGTGGAGGAAGTTTTGCAGAGATCTGAGTGCTCATATGTGCCTCTGCCACATATATTCTCTCCTAATCCCAAGGATTTCAGTTCATGTCTTGCCCATCTCCATTTCTGCAAGATCATTGGTTTTGCAACTAACAGACAGCAGCCAGGGGCAATGAAGGTGATTTAGCAAAGCAGTTGCTTTAGCATGCTACTTCTCAAAGTCTTAGAAATTTCCCAGAGGTCTCCAAGGGGACAGAGAGAGGCAGGGATAGGTAGAGAGGCTCTGGTCTCCCCACGCCCACCCCTCTTCAACCAGAGCGCTTTTTTTTTCTGTTTTACAGCACGCTTCCATGAATTTTCATTTGTAAGGAAAGAAAGGAGACAGTTCTACAGCTTAACATTTGTTTAAATCCCACTGAACTGCAGAAAGGAGAAAGTGGTGTCGAATATATAAAATATGTAGATGTGATTTATTTGAGAAACACAAGGATATACTGTTTGACTGATCGCCTAAACTAATTAATCTCTGAAATAGAAGACAGAGGGAGGAAGAGGAACAAAACTGTCATACAACTGCAGATAGTAGTGGGATTATTTTATTGGCCTAATTCACTGCCTAACTCTCTTATTTAATTGAATAATCTTCAAACACACTATATGCATCTCCCCAGATGACGTCAATGGTGACCTTTTAATGCATTATTTTTTAAATCCTATGTCATGAATCCAGTACAATCTGGGAACACAGGCATTATTTTATTCCTGTGCTGTGTTTCCAGGACTTGGTTAAACAATGGATTGGACACCATTTCTCTATTCACAACATAGAAGGAAAATGTGAAAGTTAAATAAATACATTAGGTGTCTTTCGTCTTCAAAAATTATTTACAATCAGAAAGTGATGGAATGAAATGCTAACATGAAATTATTGAGCCAAGAGAAGAAAGAAACCCTTGGGACCCTAAATCATGAAATGATAGGGAGTGTAATCTCATTCATGGAACATCTACATGTCTTTTAATTCTGTTCCTCTCTCAAAGACAGCTCATGCCTCACTTTCTTCCTCACAACTTTCAAGCATGGTCTGGCTCTGCTCTGCTGGGTACACACATTGCTTTGATCATGCATATGTTCCATTTCTTAGGTGTCTTTGCAATTCACTTCAAAAAACAGGTTTTATTTTCTCTTTTATTCTTGAAGTGACATGTACTAGATGCTTAAAGAAAATATTGTCAATGGGACTTCTGGCATAATAGTCCATGTGCAGGTGACTCATGCTGGTTTCGCATTCCTGGTGTGGAGGGAGATTAGGGTTAGGGTGTTATGTAACTAATTATATGCTTGTGTTAGGTGATTTGTGGGGGGAGGGTCTTAAGAAGGGAGGCTTAACTCTGGATTGGAAATTGTCTGAAAGCGAGGGTAATTCTATAGTTGGAGATCTTTTTTTTTTTAAAGATTTATTTATTTATGCATACAAGAACTGGGGTACAGGCCAGAGGTATGGGGGAGTGAGAGGATTCATCAGAGACAGAGTGGGGAACAGAACAGGTAGACTGATTGAAATACACTGCTGAGGGGAGCAGCGGGCGAGACAGGAGAGGTCTGCTGCGCCATGTTGGTTTCTCCCTGGCCGGCCAGGGATTAAACTCGTGCTGCAGAGGCTGTGGATAAGGCTGTGCTTAACCCCTTGCCCCACCAGTAAGGCCTCTAGATATCTCCTTATGTGTTATCTAGAAGGAGGGAAATCCAGCCTAGACTAAAGCTGCAATTGGTAAGATGCAGCAGTAATTCAGTTAGGATAGGAGGATTTGGGTCATTTTTGTTGTTTGGACAATGTTTGTGTCTTTGTGTTTAGACATCATTATGGAGTGCTGTTGTTTTGTCCTGATCCATCATGCTCCAGGACTGGCCTTGCTTACAGCTTATGTCCTGTGAAATCCTTTACATCCAGCAGAATACCAGGGCCCAACTGTGAGCACCAGGCCGGCTCCCTGTTGTCGGGGACTGCTTTGCTCTTTTGCAGCATTTAATTGAATTGATTTTCAGCAGTGTTATAGCTTTATAAAAGATTCCTATGTGATACCCTGGGTGGGTGGAAGACATCCCGAGAGAGGACCTCTGAGCTTTAATCTGTGATCTCCTTTTTCTTGCTTACACTGAAGATATTATATAATTTCTTTTCAATGCTGCCTTTTGATCTATGGAGGTGGTGGCATCAAACTTCAAGGGAATGCCCCAATTCTTTTCTTTAACTGGAATCTCATGGTAAGGATCAAAATCTAATTTCTTCTTTATGCTACCAAGGTTCTTGCAACTACCCCATAGAGTGCTTATCCCACTCTTAAAGGTACTAGGTTACAGTCAGTTCTGCTGAAGGGGAAGAATGAACCCTGTTACACCATAGTCTTCTCTGCCTGAGGATCATTTCTGGCATCAAATTAGGTGGTTATTTCATGCTACCTAATTGTTTCCAAGGTTATGTATGCATCTATTTGACCTAAAATACATAAAAGATTTGTTTGGTAATTTGCTTATAATGGATGCTGATTTGCGAGTAGTGCTTTATAATTCCAGGTGCACAGCAGAGTAAAAGAGGAGTTTAAAAAAAAAACAAAAATAAAAACATATCCTAGTTTAATTGACTGTTGTGGAGCGAAGCAGCTATCTGCCTTTCCCTTCCTTCCCCTCTTCTTCTCTCCCTCCTTCCCTCCTTTTCTCCCTCTACCCCACCTCTCAAAATTAAAAATACTCTGAAGGCAATTTTAACAAGAATCATTGTTAAAAATAAAAGGATCATTTGCCTCGGTTACCAGTGTAAATTATCCTTTGAGGAGGTCAAAAATGATTTGTGATTATGGGTATCCAGGCTTGGTGTAATTTTCCTTAAAATAGTGATAACACATTTGCTTATGCTGATGAATTTGATATGACTGTCTCTTGGAAAAGCCATATTAAACTGAAGGTCCAAGTGAGGAATGAATTGTCTTAAAACAAAGCAAAAGTGGTTCATTTCTCTGAGACTTTGGTGAGTTAATAAATTCTGTGTCCGTGGTCATCCTCTGCCCTATAAACAGGATGAGGGTGCTGGGGCAGTAAAAAAAATGGGATTGCCAGTAACTGGCGCTGGGTTGACAAGCAGACATATAAACAGAGTCTCGGAGGAAGCTGTGTTTATAGCAACTGAAAGGGAAGCCCTAACCTCTGAAGTGACTGGGGAACTTTGGTGCCTATAAATAGATTATTTCCAACATTTAATAATGCTTACCAATAAATATTTCCATTATTTATTAGAAATTAATAACTGCTTTGATATCCATTTAGCTATCATATTATCATATTTTGGGTTTCTGTAAATTCATTATAGACTAAGTCACATGATATTTTGGTGAGTAAATAGCAATGTTTCAAACAACTAACTTACTGTACTAAAATTTTAAAGGAGGAGGTGACTGAGATGTAAATGTTACCTCACCTAACTTATCTCCTTTGTGAAGGTCAACATGGAAGGCCTTGAAAAATGTCCTTGTGTAACGACCATTAGTTTTGATTACTCTGAAGAAAAGTATTAAATTTGTTGAAAAGAAAAGCAATGTCCTCTGGAATATATCACATAGACATAGACAAATCCGTCTCTCTGTCTGCTGAAAAGAAACATATACGATTGTCTATGTTTATTATATCACATATGACATATATGTGATATACACATAAAAAGATAATGGAATCAAAACTCATCAAGTTAATAAGTTGGGTTCCATCATTAACTTCAGTTACCTTTTAAAGGGAGGTGTCAGATAATATAAAAAAATTTATTATAGTGGAAGGACACTATGTGGTGTCCCAAATTTTAAAGATTAACTTTCATTTGGGAAAAAAAATAAGTGATATAATTGAGTGGTGAAGACTGAGGACTCAGCAGTCAGACTTCTTGGGTTTAACTATTGCAGCAGTTATGAACTCTGTATAATCTTGGGCATTTTTTTTAAACATCCTCTTCTGTAAAATGGGAGAGTAATGACACTCATAGAACTATTGCAAGAATTAATTTATTTACAGTAATAAAAAATATGGAAGTGCCTGGCACAGAGTAAGCTCTTAATTATAAATACCAGGTACTTTGATTTTCAGTCTTTCAGAGAGAGTTGAATTCTATGAAATGGATTTTGATCAAGCAACACTTGAACACTCTACTTATTGAGGATTTTTTTCTTAAGTGACACTGGTTCAGTGCCAGTAGTATTTTATGCCGAGTACATGGCCTGCAGATTGAGAGTTAGGAAACTGCTGAGAGTGGAGCTATTTGCCTTTCTGTCACCTTACCTTGCACTTCCTATGTATTCCAAAGGAGAACAATAATCCCTTTGAACAGAAATCTCTCTTTTTCATGTCAAGATGGAAAAACCCTCAAATCTAATTACTTTCAAAGGAATTTTGTTTACACTATAAGATTTAAGTATGTTGTAGAAAGTGCTTTCATAAACATGGAGACTCCAAAGGACAGAGAGGACGTCTGTAGCCCTTTGTCACTACTTCCTTTCATTTTCAGGACTTTATAAGGCTGACTTATTGAACTCTGGAGTGAGCTTGTCGATGCTAAGCCCTACTCATGGACTTATTTGGAAAGCAATTGCTGCCAGGAGTTCTTCAGGGTCTCATTGTGGGCCCAAGCTCCGACTGGATGCTACTGGATTGCAGTTACCAAGCACCTTCTTTATTTTTTTTTAAAGATTTATTTATTTATGCATACAAGAGCTAGAATATAGGCCAGAGGTGCTGGGGGTGAGAGGATTCACAGATATAGAGTGGGGAATAGAGCAGGTGGATTGACCAAATTACACTACTGAGGGGAGCAGCGGGCGAGTCAGGAGAGGTCTGCTGCACCATGTGGGTTGCTCCCTGGCTGGGGTTTGAACTTGTGCTGCAGTGGCTGCAGACAGCTTCACAGGCTGCATCTTAATCCCTTGTGCCACCAGGGAGGCCCACCAAGCACCTTTAAATAAGAACAGAGAAAACTGGTACCAAGATATTATCCATGGGCCCCGGGGGGACCATGGGGAATATTTCCACACTGGGACTAGTAGTTGACTTTTCTTTCTTTTTTTTTTAAAGATTTATTTTAATTATGCAAGTGCTGGGGTACAGTCCAGATGCTCAGGAGGGTGAGAAGATTCACCAGGACAGAGCAGGGAACAGAACAGGCAGACTGATGAAACACACTGCTGAGGGGAGCAGCGGGCTAGACAGGAGAGGTCTGCTTGCCATGTGAGTTGCTCCGAGGCCGGCAGGGATTGAACTGGCACTGCAGAGGCTGCGGACAACTTCATAGTGCTGTGCTCAACTGCCTGTGCCACCAGGGTGGCCCTAGTTGACTTTTCTTAATAAAAGAAATTAAACTGATTTATGATAATGCATGAGCTCAGGTACTAGAGACTATACAGAAAAAAATTTTAAAAATATTTGTGTGTTTACATCTAAGGAGGCAGGATAATTAGTTCCATTTTGATTATTTTTAAGTGTCATGGTGCTAGATTTGAAACTGAAGGTCCCACTGTTTAGCAACCATTATCTAAATAATAATAGCAACAGTAAAATAGAATGTTTACTGTACATTTATCACATCCTGACATGATTCTAAGCTTTAGAATTTACATATCAGGTATCACTCCTAATCCTTACAAAAAACCCTCAAGCATCATTATCGACTCAGGGACCCAGAGTGTGGGTGGTGTGTCCTCTAAGCTAGAAAGCACATGGTAGAGTGAGTGGGATTTCCCCAAAGGCAGGAGATGATTTAGAGATCACAAAATCTGGATCAAATCCAGTTGTTATGAACCCATGTCTCATGATCTGGTGTTTTGCCAATGAAAAAGTTCCGAGTGAGAAAAGGGGAATAACTTTTGACTATAGAAGTATTTTTATGAAAGAGTAATCTTATTCCTTGTAGATAGTGCCTTTCACTACTATTTCCATCATGCTGTAAACACACACAATATAATTCAGATTTGTAAAAACGGGGTGAAAAAGCTTAGTTTGTCATATGGCTGTGTGTTAATACCCCAAGTGGTAGTGGGCTTTTCTCTTCACAGGAACTATCTCCTGTGAAGAAAAGATTTACATATTCTTTAAGCTGCCCTGCAGTCCTGCATGAATTCCATTTTTCCATTGTAGTCCTCATTCTTCCATATTCTCCCCTTCACCCTGAAAAAAAAAATAGCCTAATTTTCTACCAAAGAAAGAAAAGGAGGCTATTAGTTTGTGTCTGGAAACAATGAAAGAATTACTGAGCTATTTACAAAGTCTGCACATGTGGAATCAATCTAATTTTCCATTGGGTGGTTCAAAAATGTATTCAAATTATGTAGTTTTGAAATGCTAAACTTGGGAATTTGTTTCTTAGTAGGAAAGTTTTTAGAATAGTTTGACCAAATAGCCCCCTTAGTGAATTTGATAACAAATTGTTTACAGTAATACATAAACAACCTTAATTTATGTTTTATTCCTGCTTCCTGAATGTCAGAGCAAGGCTGCTGATGTGTATCGCTGGTCTACACAGGAAAGGTGAGGACTACAAGAAATTAAAAGAAAATCAGTGTAGGGACAAATCCCTCTTTTCTACTAGACTCCTATTTTGATATTTGCCCATGAATAGTCATATCTAATAAGCCAAAATCTGATTTAATACAAGATTTTTCTTAAATATGATACATCTTATGTACATGTGAATTTTCAAATGAAAATAAATTGAGGCAATCAATTGAAGGCAAATAAATGATTAACATAGAATTGGATATCTATAAGAACTTTTGAGATGCAATAGTTCAATATTTAGTTGAACTGGATCAAAATGTGTGAATTCCTTAAAGGCAATGAAATGCAAAGTGATATTTTAAGTTTTATGCCAAACGAGATCCATATTCCTGGCCTGTTATAAACTTTTCCCATGTGTTTGTGATAACGAGGCTGGGGGTGTAGAAGAAATACAAAGGGTATTCATGGAATTATTATTAGAATCACAACCTATATTTCTCTAAAGTGCTTCACATATATCATTTATTTTGATTTTCATAGTGGTTTCATCAAGTTTGGTATTATTATCTCTATTTTGCAAATTAGGTCACCAAAGAAGACAGCAAGTAACAGAAATAGTACTTGGCAGACCACATTCTTTGATGGAAAGAGAAATGGACTTTGGGATAAGAACAGACAGATTTCCAAATTCCGGCTTGATCTCATAATGCCTTGATGAACTACAGATACACAATTTAGTCTTCTAGGCCCCATTTTCATCATCTGTAAAATGGGGATAATTCTAGTGACCTCACGGAATTGCTTATGAAAGCCAGACACATAGTTTGTAAGAGGACTCACCCTACCTTATCTTTTTCTGGAAGATGTATGTCATGACTGTAGGAGACTCCAAACCTGTGCTTCATGGATATTTGATTGAGATCTCTTTCCTACCATTCATGTCAGGACATGCTTTCCTGGGCCCTGTTGCTAAAGCCATTGGGAGTTGCTGCTGTGAGTTGAGCAAATGACCTCTACCCCAAGTAAAAATCATTCCCTTCCTGATGCCTATTAGCCTCATTCAGATCTAGCTATTGTCATCTTCAAATGCAAAGATCTACAAATACATGTACACATAAGAATTACATGGTCCTACTGTTTGTATCTCACTTTTAGGTATTTTGTCAACATTGTGCTATCCAACCACAGAATTCTTACCACCTGTAACACATGTTTATGGATCTCCCACCTGCATGTGGCTGGGCTTTTTGTGATATGCAGGCTATTTATGATTTTATGGCTTTGCCAACCTCTGGTGTCGACAAATGAAGAAGATGACTAGTGTTGATTAAATGCAGCCCCAAAATGCAGAAGTGGAGAAGTTGGAGGGAAATTTACTTGTACATTACACCAAAAGTCCATGAGGAAGCAGGAACAGGAATCCAAGCTACCAAACTCTTGTTCAGTTCCTTCTCCCAGACAGAGAACAATGTTGCTACAATTCAGTCTTCATTCTTTCACACAATCATAAGTATATTTTCCAGGGAAACCACTGCATGGGCCTCCACCCACCCCCATACAACTTATATTTAGCTCTAAAGACAAGGGTTTGCTTGACCTAGACAGAAATCAAAAGGGAGGCCAGACTGTTAGGGATTGGAAAAGGGAGGAAGAAGCTAAAAGAACTGGCTCTGTAGGAACAGCAGGAAAATCTCTGACCTTGAGGTCCTTGGAGAGAAGGAGCTTTAACCCTCATGATGACAGAGTTGAATTAAAATATAAATGCTTCCAAATATCTGTTGCCAGGAAGCAGATGACATGCTAAATTACTCTGCAGATTGACTACTTAATTCAGTGATTTCCTGAGTCAGGAGTTGCCAGAAGAGCCATTTTGTCCTTTCTGGCAAAAAAAGCCGCTGGGATTGCTGTCTCCAGTCCTCTTTCCTGTGCTTCCTGTGTAGGAAGGCCTGTTTCCTGCACAGAGATGCCTGATGAGACAGCACTATTTTAGTAGGCTGGGGACTAGGTAGCAAGTTAGGTCTTCATTTAATACTGATTTGTGGACAGTGTGGATGCCATATACATCATTGGAATACAAATCATTTTGGAAAATGTAAAGTAGTGAATTAAAGCAAATTAGCCCAAGTAAAATGCTGCAAAGTTGTATTGCAACATATTCATCTGTGTGACTTTACTTGTTTTGAAATGCCTGGTTTATTTTTAGTGTAAAGAACTATTTCAGTCTAAAACCGTTTTTTGGAACTGAATTTTGAGCAATGGGATTGATTTTTTTTTTAAAGATTTATTTATTTATGCATATAAGAACTGGGGTACAGGCCAGAGGTAGGGGGGGTGAGACGATTCACCAGAGACAGAATTGGGTGCAGAACAGGGAGATCTCCTGAAATACACTGTTGAGGGGAGCAGCGGGCAACACAAGAGAGGTCTGCTGCGCCATGTGTGTAGCTCCCTGGCCGGGGAGCTAGCTTGTGCTGCAGTGGCTGCAGATAGCTTCATAGGTTGTGTCTTAACCCCTTGCACCACCAGGGAGGCCCAGGATTGATATTTATAAACCAACAGCGGTGTGATGTTGGTGACAATGACCCTGTGGTGGAGCTTCAAGGCTGACCCTGAGCCAGAGCAGGGATTTTGTACAACTTGACAGATGAACTGTTAGTATCCTAAGTTTTCACTAGTCCTCTGAATTCCTTTAGCAGTGCTTCTGCCTTGTCTGTCAAAGAAGTAAAGTGACAGTGTAAGGTGCATATAATTCAGCAAAGTGAAAGAAATACAAGCTTAAGGACATTCAGGTTAAGGGAAAATAGGGGTAGGAAACAAATAGGAATCATAAATGAATTTGCTCACAGAATATAGAGTGAAGATTTATTTCTTCAAATACTTGTTTGACATAGATTTTTTGCCATCTTTTGTTATTCTCTGTGTGCCCTGATACCCCATTCAGTTGTAAACTTTTCAAGAACAAGTCTTCTGTCCTGGGTTTCTGAGTTCTGTTCAGAGCTTCACTTGCAGTCTGTGACCCTTAAATATTTGCTAGTGTTGAAAGGAAGGGGAGCCTTGCTTCTCATCCACATAGCTCTACCTTGGAACATACAATATTGTAACATCTTTAAACACATTAGTGATTACTTCTGCAGTGGTTATTTTGGGTAACAGAACATCTTGAATTATTTGCCTTTAAGCACCTTGGCTTCAGTTTTTTCAATATTTTCTAATTTCTATTTTTATGTTTTTGCTCTGACATCTGAGTGTTGGTCAGAGAGTGAGCTTGCTGTCACAAGGGTGTTTATGCAAAAGAAAAATATCAATTGACCATGGGGTGATGGAGAAGGTATCTTAGCAGAGGGAATGACTGGATTACTCATCTTGTAATTTGAAACTTTACTACAACAATGATTTTGTAATAGAAGTGCTGCAACTCATGGTCTTATTTTATACTTCTTTTTTTCTAAAAAAAAAAGAATATAAAAGAGATACTTGATAGATGGCTTTAAAGTTTCTTCTCTTTAAGGGATTACTTTCTAGGGGATATTTTCCACTATAAGCTTCAGGGGTCTCTTGCTTTGTATGGTCAACCAATTTGGAATTTGTTGTAACCCTTGCAAAAAGTAAAAGGAAAAAAAAAGGGAAATACAAAGCTTTCTTTTTGACTTTTATATTAGCACTGGTGAAGAATTTAAGGAACAAGAGGTCAAAGCTATTAACAAAATGACCACTGGTATTTTTATTAAGAAAAACTATTCCACTCTTAATCTAGGTAATATAATTAATGCTAGTATATATCATTAATCAATAATTGATTCTTCTCTGTATCCAAAAAAAAGGACAAAAAAATCCTAAACAAAATCACTGGATCAACTTATGAATATTTCATTGATACAAAGTTTATCCTGTCTTAATTGAATTTGGTTTCTTTATTTGCATCTGATATTCACCAGAGGACAATTTAAAAAAGAGAACAGATTTGCCCTGAATGACTAAATAGGAAAATTATAAACCTCTTTGAAGGGAAGAAAATACTGGTGGGAAGTGAGGGGGGGATTTTGTATGTATTAAATTATATTCTAAAACTACAATATTTAAATCAGTGTGGTGCTGGCAAAAGTGTAGATTGTCTAGTGAATCTATATGTATGTGTGTATATCATCAGATGATATTTTATATGTGACCTATTATTTCTTGAATTGATCTATCCATCCACACATACATACACACACACTATATATATATATATATATATAGAGAGAGAGAGAGAGAGAGAGAGTGTGTATATATATATATACACAGTGTGTATATATACTTATATATAAGATGATATCACAAACCAGTGTGAAAATAAACTATTCAATTAATGCAGTTAGGAAAGCTGGTGAGTTGTTTGAATAAAATTCTCACGAGATTCTCATTTATACCATACACCAGTATAGGTGAGGATGGATGGACTAAGTTATACACTAACGTGGAACCATTAGGCAAGTGAAAAAAATATATACGTTCTTACTATTTTTGTCTTGTTATGGAAATTTGTTTTCTAAAGAAAAATAAGCTCAAAGGAGGGAAAAGGTGTTATATTTAGTAAGATAAAGAAGCCTTAGAACCTCTGTATATCTACATTTATTTTTATTTTTTATTTTTTTTTTTATAGAGGCAGGTTTTTATTTATTTATTATATTTGTTTGTTTGTTTTGTTTATACATGCACTGGGTACAGTCAGAAGCGCGGGAGGGTGAGAGAATTCACCAGAGCCAGAGTGGGGAGCAGAGCAGGCAGAGGGACTGAAGTACACTGCTGAGGGGAGCAGCGGGCGGCAGGAGAGGTCTGCGCACCATGTGGGATCCTCCTCCGGTGGCCGGGGAGCAGCCGGGGATCGAACTGGCGCCGCAGAGGCCGCAGGCAGCTTCGCAACCCAGCGCTCAACCGCTGCGCCACCGGGGAGGCCCTCTACATTTATTTTTAATAGCAAAAATTATTAAACAATATTGGCAGCATATACAATAGACTATGTTGCCATCATCATGTAAATGACTTCTTACAAATCAACAAGAAAAATATGAAAACACTAAAATTTGAAAAAAGATATTGGAATAATTGACTAAAGAAAATGTGTAAATAGTTTATAAACATCACAAATTCAGCCTCTAATAGTGATATAAATGCAAGTGACATTAATGTTACATCATCTTTCACTCATTAAATTATCAGAAATTTTAAAATTATATTGTTCTATGATGTGAAGTTCTCAGTTTACTGCAGATAAGGATATATGAGAACATTGATAATATGTGTAAATATATGTATATGTGTATATATACACATATATATTTCTAGAAGGCAATTTGGAACATATATTAAAAGCCTTAAAAATTTATCTTTTGATCTAGAAATTCCACTTCTAAATTTTTTTTAAAGATTTATTTATTTATTTATTTATTTATTTATACAAGAACCAGGGGTACAGGCCAGATGCGCGGGAGGGTGAGAGGATTCACCAGAGACAGAGCAGGGAGCAGAACAGGCAGATCTACTGAAATACACTGCTGAGGGGAGCAGCAGGCGAGACAGGAGAGGTCTGCCATACCATGTGGGACCCTCGCCGGCTGGCGGGGAAGAACCAGCGCTGCAGAGGCTGCGGACAGCTTCATAGCACTGCGCTCAACCACCTGTGCCACCAGGGGAGGCCCCCACTTCTAAATTTTTATCCAAAGGAAACATTAAGATATCTGCACAACTTATGTGCAAGTATATTAATGTGGCATCATATCTTATGAAATAATATATATTATGTAACCTTTAGAATTTATCTTTCTAAGAATAATGAGAAAATGAAATGTTAATAACATTTACTTAAATTGAAGAGAAAAAGCAAGATATCAAAAATTTGATCTAAATTTGGGAGGAACTGGAGGGTAAAGGAAAACAAGAAAAAGAATATGTGTATATATAAACTAAGGAAACAAAAATACCAGCAGGAGGGAAAGAAACCAGAAGTCACCCAGAGTAGTGGTTTTTTTTTTTTCCCCCACTGTTAGGTTATAATGGATTTTTAAAAAATAGTTTTATACTTTTCTGAATATTCCAAATAATCATTTCTATAAGCAGAAATAAATCTCATAATAAATCAGTTTTTGTTTATTTATTGTTAAGGGCACATTGGGTGCTGTGGGTGATAAGCTTTCTCAGAACAGTGTATTGCTTTCCTATGACAAACAGGGCTTATCTGTTCTTTCCAGTCAGGACACCAGGAGAGTTGGCTGGACCATTTCTGGTCAAGTGCCTCGCCTGAACAATACATTTAACTTGGCAGTTTACAAGGTCAATAAAAGGGTTGGCTAAAAAAATGAGCCACATGGGAAATGAAGCAGGGACAGTGACTGTGGAAGGACTCCTTACGTTGTGTCTTTTCTTCTGTAGACCTGATCCCATTTGTTACTCTGATGACACTGCCCCCTGCAGTGTGGGGTAGTGAAGTATGCTAACTGATCTGTGGCAATCATGTATTCTGAGTATTCCTACCTGAGGGTAGGTCCATTGCCATGACAGTGACAGCTCTCTGCTGGGAGAGAGGTCATCTTTCAACAGAAAGAGTTGCCTAATATAAAGAGCATGCTTGTGCTCTGCATTAATTATTGATCTTAAAGATCATTCATTTTGGGTCTACTGTGCCTAATATTCCCATGGGGTGGGTCAATTCCAAGTAAATGACTGCTAATTTTCTTTTAGAAAATTCTGGGTACTGGTTTGTGAATGGCTAACATGGGTAGAAAAAAGAAGCTTTTTTTTTTTTTTTTTGCCTAGAATTAGATTAAACATAATCCTTTATTCATGATACATACTATCATCAGTCTATGTAAGATATTTATTTGTTTGTTGGTTTGAGCTATTTGTTTTTACAAAGCAATAATCATTTATAAACCTTCCACCCCATAACTTCTACCTAGCCAATGATCTTCTACAATGCTATTTGCATCTACCTTCTGGAACCAACCATATCCTGAATCAAATCTTCATGATCTGCTTGCTATCCATTTTTATGCTCTCTCAGCTAAACTCTATATACTCCTTATATATATATATATTTTTTTACTTTATATAAATGGTACTATCCTTAGTTAATCTTTCAGTTCCACCCACTTGTTGCATGTTGCTGTAGCTCATTTTCTTTTGTTTAATATTCCATTATGTGAAGGATCACAAGACATTTCTCTACTTTGTCACAAAGAAGCATTTGAGCTACTTCCAGATTTTCATTATTGTGAATCATGAACACTTTTGTATATGTCTCCTGGCAAACATATTCTGAATTTCTTTTGAGTATAATATCCCCAGAAATGGATTTGCTGTATCACCAGGTATGAGAATGTTCAACCTTAGGAACTAGTGCCAAAATGTCCTCCAAAGAGTTTGTCCAAATTAAATTCTACCAGACATGTCTAAAAAATGCCTTGTGGAGCCAAATCTTCTCCAACATAGGCTATTATCATCTCTTTAATTGCTGCCTATTAAATAGCTATAAAATGATATTTTATTTTGACATTGGTTTATATTCCCCTGATCACTGAGGTTGAATATCCATTCACGTGTTATTGGTCATACATGACTTATTTTCTGTGAAATGATTGATCTTTTGTCTGTTTTTATAATGGGTTGTTTGCATTTTTCAACTTATTGACCTTCTTTATATAGTCTTGCTGCTAATCATTTGTTATTATGTATGTTTCAAATATTTTTTCAGTTTAATTTGTCTTTTCGTTTCTTTAATATGCCTCTTGATAAATTTCCTAATTTCAATTTCTTAATTTTAATGAGGTCAAATTTATTACTTTTGTTTTTGCTTCTAAAAAGTATGTTGTGTGCTTTGTATTATTTATTACTTGAAATTCTAAAAATTATCACTATATTTCCTACTAAGAGTTCTAAAATTTGATTTTGACTTTTTTTTGTGTGTGTGGGACCCTTGCTGGGGGCCAGGGAACAAAGCGGCCCTGCAGAGGCTGCGGGCAACCTCCTAGCCCAGCGCTCAACTGCTGCGCCACCAGGGGAGGCCCTGATTTGGACATTTAGAAAGAGGTGTTTTCTTCCAGTTCAAAGCCAGCTGTGGTTGATATTAACCCCTTAGGAATCAATTGTGGAAGAGAAAGCAGTGTCTACTAAATCAGACAATATGCAGGAGAAAGAGCAGCAGAGCCTGACAAATCTTAGATACTCAGTAGAGGTGGTGATGGTGTCCTGTGATATCCAGGTAACAGGACCCTGATTAGAAGCAGAAAGAAAGAAGAGCATGCCCATGTGTAACTTACCAGTTTTGCAACCAGACTTGTAATAAACACCTTGGAACTCCTAAAATAACCAGGTGACACTCAAAGGATCTGAGTTTTTATTGGATGAGAAAAAGGACCAGTGATAGGGTCACATTATTAACCAAGACCATTGAGGAAAACTGATTTATTCTAATTTCAGAGAGAGCTGCATTGTTCCTCGTATGAAACATTTAAGTCCAGTTCTCCTGTGTAGGGTGTTTTAAAAGGTAAACCTCTCTTCAACATTTCTCTCTGTGGCAAATGCCCCCAATTATTTATTGTAATAAGAAGAGTTTTATAGGCATCTGTAGGAAAAAGAGAATTTTCTGATTCTTTCTGAGAAGGCTGTCATTGTTTAACCACTGTTTCCCTTTAAGATTGTCCCATTACTTAGTGAATATGTCCTTTTTTTTCAATTCCTCATCTTCTGCCAGAGCCGTGGAAGATAGTGGGGGCAGCAGGGATAGCTGGAATCTTCTACACTTGCTGCTTTCTTGCCTGCATTCATAGGTACTGTCTTGCCAGTATTACTTGTGATTCAAGTTGCAACAGGTGTCTGTGAGTGGGCTCTGGGCTTCCTGCTACCGGATTTGTTTCTGCTACACTTTGGACAATAGTTGTGGACACCTGCAACTATAAAGAATAAAGATTAGGGTACAATGAAATATCCCCAGACTTTAAAATAGCATTTGTATGCACTAACAGCTTCCTGTCCAATGAAAGACTGCTCACGTCCTCCTTATAAAGGCAAAGGCCCATGTCTATTTGTTAGCCTTTGCAAGCTGTCCTTTGAATCAGATACCATGCCTTTGATCTGTGGGACATTAGTAGTGGTTGTTTCTGGCTTCTAGAAATACATGTGTTTTGGGGAAATTCAGTACTAAAAACTGAGAATTTTTTGCAGAATCATGTAACTATGCAAAAAATATGTAACTCTGAGTGTGGTTATTAAATATATTGATATTTGTCAAAGAGTAGAAAAATTTAAGGGCATTAAGCCAATTCTTAAATAGTTATTAGGTGCTTTGATGAAATATGGTTACTATTCCTTTCCTATTAGATACGAAATTAACTCAAAAGTTGTCAAACCAAGGCTGAAATAAAGTTAATTTCTTGGATTTCATCCTGGGGTCCAGGTATTTCTTAAAAGAAGAAAAATGTTTAGCCAATATACAAAGAGATATTTAATATCATTAGTGGTTGAGGAAAACAAGTCCAAACTACACCAAATACTATTTTAACACCAGGTGACTGACAACACCTGGTGTTATCAGGAATTGGAAATGACAAGGATCAACAGGGCCCCAGTGCTGTGGGAGAGCATGCATTGGTGCAGTCTCATTGGAAAAAAATGACATTATCTTCTAGAATTGAGCATCATGTACCTCTTACCCCAGCAATTCTGCTCCTGGGTATCTACCCAAGAGAAATTTGCATATCAATAACAGGAGATACTTACTTAAATATGTACAACTACCTTTGTTCTCAGTAGCAAAAACCTGAGACAGTCCAAATACCCATCAACAAATGGAATGATGAATACTCATGATGCTTATTGCAATAAAAAATATTGAACTACAGAGACTTGAGATAAAATAAATGAATTGAAGTTAAAACAACTAGATTGAAAATATATACTTGCAGGAGTGCAAGCAGAGGCAAAACTAGTACTTTAAAGGGAGTCAAGGGATTTATAATACAGAATTCTGGATCATCTCTACTTCAGGTAGTTGAGTTTGGGGATTGGGTGCTGGAAACTGGAGTTAAAAGTTGGCGTTAAGGTTCTGACTTTTATTTTGGGAAGTGCATTTGTAAGTGCTTATTACATTTATTTGAAATAAATAATTGAAAAATTAATAACAGCAGGCTATGCATTATTAGTGATCACTGTTGTGGTTGATTCCATTCTGTACATCTGAGGTTATTCTTGAAGAAGAAAAATTTTACTTCATTCAACAAGTTTGTAAAAATAGAAAGTGGTAGAATTATAAGGTAATGACATATTTGAGTTATGTCTCTTCCTAGTTGTCTGACCTTGAAAAAATTATCTAAAACCCCTCAGTGCTTCAGTTTTCTCATTTGTAGAATGGGGATTATATTAGTGTTTTTTTTTTTTATAGCATCACAGTAAAATTTATTAGAAGAAAAGAAACAATTTTCAAAAGGGAATTTATTAGGATAATACTTTTAAGATATAATGAATTTAGCTTAATGCCTGGGACAGGTGAAGTATTCAAAAAATATTGGTTGATAGTATAATTCATAGAAATAACAGTAGTTTCATATTCATATTATTTTACCTGATTAGATTAAAATACAGATTCTCCTTTATATAGTTGTGTTCAATTCTCAAGTCTTTTCTAGTTTATTCTTTCTAGTCACTATCCTATTTTCACTTTTCAATCATAGGTTAAGCTTGATTTGTCACTACATATCAACTTTGGAGAAGAAATCTTTTTTTTTTTTCATCCATGTTGGAAATGCAGACACCTTCCTGCAGTGGCTTCTGGCCATTGAACTTGGCAGTCCAGTGTGGACAGAGAATTAGCTGAGAAGTCTGACTATATAAGGTGCTGAGAGAAGCTGAAATTTCTTATTTAGGCAAGTTGGGCAATCAGAGAAATTAGAAGATAGGAAGGATGAGATTATTTTGGGCAATGTAAGTGTGGAAAAATTGAAATTTGTTGGCTGAAAGTTTCTTTTTGTAGGTGTAATACTTACAAAAAAATCTGAAAGAGCACGTATGTGAAGAAAAAATATGTATCTTCACTGCATTTTTTGCTCTGTACCATTTAGAAATAATGCTAAGTAGAGATTGTATTTTTCATATAGTGAGACAACCTTGATCCAAAGATCCAAGTATATTCTGTTCTTTCTGATAACATTTAAACTATGGATCAAAAAATGCACTCATAATAGTTTTATAATTATATGACATCATGAAACTACAAATAAAACTTCTAAAATTCTAACCTAAGTATGAAATGGTATACTAATTACATTTTTAAAATTTTGAAGTTCCCAAATGAGAAAAAAAAATCACTTGGCAAAAATGACAAGGAATAAAAACACAAGTTTTTTTTTTTTTTAAGTTTTTGTAGTTACTGAAAAAAGCATTAAAAAATCCTGCATTCAGTTGCTCTGTCTGAAAAGGGTGAATAAAGGAACTTCTAACTGCAGTAAAAACAAAAAACAAAAAAAACCCACCTTGTATCATAGCAATTTTCCATTTATTTGTAGAAGTCTCCAGTTGAGCTACATCAAAAGAAATTTCAGGAGAGCTCTGCCCTTGACTGTGTGATTTCAAGTGAAAATCACTGCCAGTGATGTACATGGATTGCTCAGCAGAGTAGATGATGCATCCTGAGATTGGACAGAGGTGGGAAGATTTCCTAGTCTTCAGAAAAAGGGAAGAAGTTTAAATTTCTCATGCCACAAAATGGGAAATTTGATATTGATACTGAAAAAACTTTGAAAGAGATTGTCATCATGAGCCCATAGAAAGGCCAGTGGTGATCACTCAAGTCTGAGTGAGATAACTGAGAACTCCCCGGCAGACCTCGCTTCCTCCTGATTAGGGTCACGGGGTTGACAGATGAACAGCTCCTGGTTTCTTGATGACTCGGCAGCTGGTGGGAGGGCAGTGATGGTGGAGCCCAAAATAGTAGGACAGGATGGAACAATGGGTCAAATCTAACAAGATAAAAAGTAAAAGGGAGATATATAAAGGCTGCTCTTAGTTCTAGAAAATTAATGCACAAACACAAGAGGGGTAGAGAGATTGCAAGTTCAGCTGGGGGATTTTGGCAGATCATGTCCTTCACACAGATGCCTAGCCCAGGGCCTGAGTCAGGGTTGTGACCATTCAGAGAAGGCACCACTTCCTAATTTTCAAAAAGGCACCAAAAATCAGAAGGGCAAATGCTTAAAAAAAGTACAAGTTAGGAGTTTTGATTTACTATGATTTTGGCAAGTAACTATTATAATCACCAAGACCAAGGGACATTTGTGACCCCACTGAGCTGGACCGATTGAGAGGACAAAGAACAATGGCTAATTGGAGCAGAACTAGAAGAGAAAGGTGAAAACTCCTGAAAACATGATCTCAGAGGAATAGTGAAAGGAAGGATGCGTTAGTCTGAAGAAGGAAGACTTAAAAGGGCCAAGATGCATTCCCCACTAGCAAATTAAGTATGAGCATAAGTACCAGAAAGCAAGGCATCAAAGTTTGAAAGAAATTTAAGAATGTTTATTTTTCAAAGGAGTCTGACATTTGACATTTAAAAGAAAACACCAAATTTTTCGTTATGAGCAAATTTAGGACTGAATTTTGTTACCTTATTTTAAATTCAGTTATTTTAAAATTTCGATTTATATATTGCCTGAAAGACAGGGGGCAGCATAATCTTTTTAGTGTTAGGGCTTCTAATGTCCTGACCCAGATCCTACAAGACATAGAACTTTCCATTGATTTGACTTGTCCAAAGTGGGAAGGACAGTGTTGTGTTGCCATTGAGCTGGGAGGAGCTCTGCTTCCTGGCTGTAATAAAAATGATTTGTGAGTTGGATAAAGTGTAGGACCAGATGGCATCAAGGTCTGCCCATGCTGATATTCTATGAACTTGAGAAAAGCTATTTCTCTTAAGAAAGACTGAGATCTCTGGTGTCATTGTCTGGTCTTTCATAAAGAACTACGGAAATAGACACTGTAACACTTGTGATGCACAGATTTGGGCTGGGTTTGATTTTCCATTTAAAGGATTTACTAAGTCTGCTTCATGAATTACCTTGTAAAGGGCTAGAGTATTGGTAGTTGAGTGAGTAGGAGGGTTTGTAACTGAGTACTCCAAGTACTCAGGCTTTAATCTTGGTGAGAACTAGTTAGTCCTTAAAGGTCTGATTTCAGTGCAAGCAAATCACCTTATAGCAATTTATGGCTATAAACTTTATTGAAAACTATAATAGTCTTTACCAAGTATGCTCAGAGTACTAGGTATCTTTCTTTTTAGAAAAGATCTAGAAGCCTCATCTTTCCATGTATGTTAGGTATCTGCAACTTCTGGCGTTTATTCCCTGTTGCAACAAGACAGAAGTGACTTCTCCTTTTGGTGACCATCCCTTTGATTGGGCCTTGGGATTACTTTCAAAAATATCATTCACACGTTTCCTGATTTTTATATACATACCTACACATATATTCAAATGTATATAGACATACATATGTATGTGTATAATATACATAGTCTCAAAAGTCCAAATAAAATGAATTTTACTCTATTAGACTCAAAAGTCTAATCGAGGAGAATTTGATTTTCCTTAGCTATATTTTTATTCTATTTAGTTTTGGGGAGAGAAAAGAATAGCTGATGAGGTAGCACTGAAAGGAACAGGAAAGGCACTTGAGTTTACCATACTCCAAATATGCTTCTTCTCTTATTAGCTACTTGCCTCTTACTGTGGCCGTATTCTGGGGATATGTGGAGAAGACAGGCTGTGGGGCAAATTTATGTTAATACTCCCATCTGAGACAAGATAATATGTACAGCAAAAGCAGCCCAGTCACCAGAGGGCAGTCTCAGGATGTGCTTGGATGAAGAAAGAAAGTCTGTCACACTCAGTTAGTTTAGATAATGTGCACATTATTTCTCTCTAGTGGCCTTTTCTTAACATGTGGAGGAGGGCAGAGGTTGGTTTTGCATCTGGGAATACTCCTCTGACTTTACATGAGTTCTGATCAGAATCTCAGCCAATGACCTGAACTCCTTGCTGTTGGCCAAAGATCATGGAGAACAGAAGTTTCCAGTAGGGTTAACCTGGAACAAACACGGTCATTGGAACTTGCTGCATCAGTGGAGCAAAGTCAAAGATGGGGAAACTTTGAATGATATGTTCCTCCAAAGTCAGGGTGTATTATATAACAGAACAACAGGGGAGGTTGGGGGTGTGTTTTCCAGGCACACTTTTCTTCATTGTTGATTGACTAACTCTTAGAATTAGCAGTGTTCTATGCCACTTTATGCCAAGTGAATAAAATATTACTGTGTAAGTGAATTGAATTATTATTATTTTGTACCTCAGGGATATGTTGTTAAATAACATGGACCTTGAACATTATTCTTAATCTAAGTCTGTGTCTAGATCCACAGAGAATTATGTAACTTTGCTGCTAAAGCCTCTTTGAGTGTGACTGTTAATCCAAGTCATTGCTAACTCTGCCTTCTTGCTTAGACCTCCCATAGAGCTTTGTGTAAAGAAGTTGGTGTTTCCTATGTCTTAGACTGTGTTTTCTGGCATGTGTCAGTGGCCTTTTTATTCATGGGTATATTGTGTTAACAATTATTGGATGTTTGGGAAAAGGTAACATAAGAAAATACTTGGGAGGGACAAGGAGAGTTGGGGAGACTGGAGAGGCAATGGAAGCAACAGAAGAAACAAAATAGAGTAAAATCAGCACTAGGTGGTTCTTAGTTGATAGAGCAGATTAGTCAGACAATTCACAGTGCTTCTTATATTGCGAAGCCAAAACATTTGGGGATTTAGGAACATTCCAGGGTTTTGTTTTTTTTTAAGATTTATTTATTTATGCATATAAGAGCAGGGGTACAGGCCAGAGGTGTGGGGGGTGAGAGGATTCACCAGAGACAGAGTGGGGAGCAGAACAGTCAGACTGATTGAAACACACTGCTGAGGGGAGCATCGGGTAAGACAGGAGAGGTCTGCTACACTATGTGTGTAGCTCCCTGGCTGGCCAGGGATTAAATTCGTGCTGTAGAGGCTGTGGATTGCTTCATAGTGTGGTGCTTAACCCCTGGAGCCACCAGGGAAGCCCTTCAGGGTTTCTTTATCAACTGGGTCAAATAAAGAATTTTTTGCTACTTTGGTATTTGTGGTTATACCTAAAACTCTGAAAGGCAAATCAGTCATTACACTTAAAGAGAAATGCCTTATTTTTTGGTTTATTTTCCTAGTTACAAAAATATTAATTAATTGAAATTCCTCCCAGGATCATGGGCTAGGCTGTGAAAAGTTGTATAAACCATCTATTAAGTTGCTTCTCCAAAGACAGACAACTTTACTTGGGATTTAAGTTCCAGACCAAAATACCCAGAAGATACTAGGGTGGACATAAATAGATACACACACACACACACACACACACACACACACACACACACATATATATATTCTGCACACATGCAGATGTATATTTAAACTGCAAATGCTAGAGTGAAGTTATGTAGTTTGGGGGAAAAGTTATGGATTGGAAAGAAACTTTTGAGATAGTTGAAAATACAATATCATGCATTATCTGCCAGCCTCAACTTTAGTTTTTCTCTGCACACAAACATAATAAACTAAGTTAGACTTTAAATGATCCCATTTTGTATTTATTCTTGGTTGAGAAGCTCCCTAAATTAAAAAGGAAAAAGAGAAATGGCAAGCATCTTCTTCATATGAAAGTGAGTGCTATTGCTGTATCAGATAAGAAACTGCCTCACAGGTTAGCTCTCTCCTATGTGGAGCAGAGGTGGGCCCTGGCTTACAGTGAAGGGGGACAAAGGGATGAGGGAGAGTGGATAAGGTAGAGAGGAAGCATTTTTCACAATGCCTTGTTCTAAGTCCCTTGCACACTTCATATAGTGGTTGTTATGTCACCAAATATTTGGGTCTGGACTTGCCATTTAATATATAATACTACGCTTAATTCTCAAATCTCCATGTGCAATGTCAAAAACAGTAATTGCCATGGGTATGTTTTCAACAAAATTGTATAGAGGGATAGCAGGCAACACTTTTTAATGATTGACAACTAAAGAGGATAGTGAGGCAGTAAATCCATGAGTCATCCACTCCTCTTCCTCTCCCTCCTCCCCCATTAAACTTGTGACCTGGCTGTACCAATGTGCATCTGATAGTTATTCCTAGATCTGCCGCTCCATTCCCTACTCCTCTAGTGCAGTATCTCATTATCTCTTGTCTAGACAGCTGTACCATGGAATAACCATTGCATGTCTACCCTGGGCATTATCCATGTTATATTTGTGCAGGGGAAACAGAATATGAACACCCAGTTGCACAATTTATTATTAATTAGAATGATGACAAATGCAGCAAAGACTGCGTGTAGGAATTTAGGGAACGTAGAAAAGGCACCTCGGGAAGACTTCCTGGAGAGCCTAATGTGTGAGCTGAGCTTTGAAGGGTGGGTAAGAATTGACCATTAGCTGGTGTAGAGGAAAGTTCCAGACACAGGGAGGACATTCCAGGGGACCCTGGAGCATGAAGAGAGCTGAAGAAGCTAAGAATGCCTGTGGGCTGGAGCAAGGAGGGAAGCAGGAAGAGACAAGGCTGATGAGGGAGACACAGTTCAAATTCTGGAAACTTGAAAGTTGAAAAACATTTTTTCTCTTGGGATAATACTCATCCATTCTTGGGAAATCAGTTTATGTGTCTTTATCAGGCAGCTTTCCTTCATGATCTTTTTCCATTTCACAGGCTGTTTGGTGCACATTGTCTATCATTATAGCCAACACGATTATTTACTGTGTCTCTACTGTAGATTTGATGGTGAGCTTCTTGAGGTCAGGAACCATGTATCATTTATTTATGCATACAAGAACTGGGGTACAGACCAGAGGTGTGGGGGGTGAGAGGATTCACCAGAGACAGAGTGGGGAACAGAACAGGCGGATCGACTGAAATACACTGCTGAGGGGAGCAGCGGGCGAGACAGGAGAGGTCTGCTGCAACATGTGGGTTAGCATCCTGCCTTGGGATTGAACTGATGCTGCAGTGGCTGCAGATAGCTTCATAGTGCTGAGACTTAACCTCTTGCACCACCAGGGAGGCCCCCAGTTTTTAAAATTTGTTTTAAAGAAAGTCTGTACAGGTATTTAGAATTTACTTGTGTTAAAGAAAGTATTTATGGTTATTTGGAATCAAATGGGATCCCTTTTTATTTTAATCATAATCAACCCCTCATTCCACCCAACACACAAGGATATGCAGCAGTAAAGGCTAGAGAGCCCCTACAGTGCTGAGTGAAGTTCACTGGGTGTCTCTCCACTTATAGAACCTCTGTGTTTTCTGCATTAGACAGAGACCCCAATTTTAGCAAGCTTTTCTGGACCTGCATCATAAAGTAGGCTATATTTGTCTCTGGGAACAAATTATAATCAGAGATTTCTTTTTAAAACTTTGGCATCAGATTGTGCCTATTCCTATCAGGCTTTCAGAAAACTAAAAATGTATCTGTTTAAAAATTCTATAACCACTTAAAATATTGAAATGATTTTTGAGACTCTATATGTGTTTGCTGACATGTCACTTATTTGGAAGATATAAAAGTCCCTAATTTGCTGTAAAGTGAACTAAGTCACACGAAGGGTATGACTTTACTGCAACATAAGTCCATGGAAAGCAAGTATATTGGTTCTAAAAGGCGGGTTCATTGTGAAATTCACAATTTTTTCCAAGATCTGTTTGTTCCACATATATTTTGAAGGCTTTCCAGATACCTCTGAATGAAGATCTTCCCCTGACCCTTAACCATGCTCTCTCTGGAAAACAAAAACATCCAGAACTATTCCCTTTTCCTTAAAAATGGACATGTCAAGAAGCCTTTAGTCCCGCTTTTCCTCCCATGTTTTTTATGTCTGGGCAAATCCCTGAAAGCGTGCATAAAAAGCTGAAAACTCAAACTTAGATCTTTTTTTTTTTTTTTTTAAGATTTATTTATTTATTTATACAAGCACTGGGTACAGTCAGAAGCGCAGGAGGGTGAGAGAATTCACCAGAGGCAGAGTGGGGAACAGAACAGGCAAACTGACGAAGTACACTGCTGAGGGGAGCAGCGGGGCGGCGGGGCGGCAGGAGAGGTCCGTGAGCCATAGGGGACCCCCCACCCCGGGGCTGGGAATTGAACCAGCGCTGCAGAGGCTGTGGGCAGTTTCACAACCCAGCGCTCAACCGCTGCGCCACTGGGGAGGCCCAAAGGTAGGTTTATTTTAAGTGAAGTCAAATGAATAGTTGAGAAGCAGGTCCTACCTCTAAGAGCAATCCTTGTTTAACTAATGTCATCTTGTCTTCCTTCCAGCTGAGCTGCTACTGGAGCTAGAGAACTACTCAGGGCACCCATTCCTTAGAATATTCAGTGGGAAAATACATATTAGTAGGACAAGCGCTCAGAAATCCTGATGTATTAACCTGCATGTAATGAATGGGTTTGCTGTAGGGAGCACCAGTGTTATTTTAAGAGAGGCAATTTCTGTTCACTAGGCATTTATGATTTAGTCTGTTAAAATGAAATATGTCAAATACATGAAGCATATTAACTATTAACAAAATTAGTTCAGTCTTTCAAAGTCTTTAAAAGCCATGTATAATTTTATTGAAGTGGCAAAATAACTAGGCAACTCTTAATTATCTTTGTCCATGGGAAAAATCAATAGCTTGCTTTAAATTTTTTAGACATGATGTAGAATTTATAATATAAATTACTGACCTACAGAGCAATACAAAAGAATAATACCTGCAGGACGGAGGTGGAGGAAGAAAAGTCACTAGCTGAGTTCTATACAAAATGAGCGGTCAGTTCTAGTACCCATTTCCAAGAGTGTTTTTGTTGAATCCTTCACCCTATATAAAAACCCTCATATTTTTCTGAGTATTAACTTGGATGCAACCCATATCCCAGGCAGCTTGCTTTCTTTGTCTGTTTCATTGTCTTGTTATTTCCTTGGTTATTAAATAACTTGATTTTTTTTTAAGAATTTCAACAAATAGAGAAAAATATGCTGGTGGACCCTTGTGTACTTTGTGCCTTTAATGCTGTGCTGTGCTGGTCATTTGAGTACACAAAACAGAGAGCTGGTCTCTTTGCTGTACATGTACATCTATATGACATTCATTTCAACCATGTCAAAATATTATCAAAAAGGAGTTGGTTACATGAGGATATTTAAATATAGTATTTCATCACATGAAACTAAAACACATTTTCAATACTTTAAAAATGATATGTATGTAGACAACTAATCTTGCAAGAGATGATTTTTCAGTTAAATTTATTTAAAATTTATTTCATATACAGAATAATGCACATCCTAATTTGGACCATTGGAAAACATGTTTCAGGGATGACAGGAAACAGAGGTAAACTTTCCCTCTTGGAACAGATTGCTGTGCTGGTATCTGTGGATGCCCTGAGGCTGAAGTTCCTTTAAAAATTATTTTTAACTGCTTGAATTCCCAACCTCCCACCAAACCCCATATGGCAAGTTCTTAATGGTGCTATTTCAAAGGAAATCCATGATTCTGATGTGATGTGTGTTTGTAAGTGTCTTTGGAAAGGAAAGGAATGTATAAAGACAAGAGTAACAAAATTTATCTTAAAAGATTTTGGATATTTGGAATGAAATAGGATGAAATGGTATTATCTTATTTCCTCAGCAACTGTATTTACAGATAAATATAAGCAATATATCAACCTATATTTCTTCCAGTCAAAATTAATATTTTTCCCTGTTATTTATGGTACTTCGTTAAATCTCTTTTATTCTTATTATCATAGTTGGATTTGAGACATTGGATGTGTGTATGTCTTTTAGTAGTGATTCCTTGGAAAGTAGGGACCAGATTTTTGCATTTTCCCCTATTTCCACCTGTGGGTTATTCAGTTAGAGTACATAGCAGGTGCTCACTTATTAACACTGACTTAAATCCAGATTTCAGATCTTTGGAGAAAACCAGTTCCCAAGTAAGGCTATTTTGTTTTGAAGGATTGTATTCAGGAGCATAAGACCAGCTGGTAATATTTTTGAGTTTTGAAACATTTTAAGTTCACAATGTGAATGAAAGATCATTTTGCAGTGGTGACTGAGGGCACATGGTGGAGGCATTTGATTTTCTTTTACAATCGTGGTGACTCTCATTTTGTAGACAACACAGTGGGCGATGCCTTTAGTAAGTGCTCCTGCAGTAGCCACAACCTCAGTCCATTATTGCAGAGAATGAGGGTGTAAGTCAAGGTGAGGGTAGGGATAGAAGGTAGAAAGAACAGAGGAGGAATTCAGCCAAGGTATTTTATTAATATTTATGATACCATAAATCTCTTATTGTTGAATAGGGTAAAGCTGTTGGGGGTTCCAGAAAATCTAGTTTATGAAATTGCTCTATTAAATGCTATATGGTAAACAAATAAACCAAGCAAAGAAATTAGGTGTATAATAAGGTGTCTTTAAGATGTAGTGTTTGGGAAATTATGCTGCTATCTTTAGGAGAGTGTTGGTAGTGATTTGGAGTGTGGGGGTATTTTCAACTCTGCACGCTGTGGCCAGGCATCAAGAACTTGAACAAACAAACCCCACCTGGAAATCATACTAGTCATCCCTTTTGAGTGGAGCCCACAGGCAGGAAAACATTGAATAAAACTTTCTCCTGACTATTCAGAACTCACCATGGAGTGCTTTGGTATTTCAATTCCTCACCTGGGCAATCTTATGAGTCACCCTGATTCCTCAAACCTAGCCCCCGAGAATCACTAAGGAATGCAGACAGAGCACCAGGCCAGTCGACCAATCTGCAGAGCCTCCCATACAAACTGATACCCGAGTTTTGCTGCATGATTTCTGAATTAGGCAGGGCCTGGACATCTGCATTTCCCCAATGTCCTCTAGGTTAGTATAGCAGAGCTGAGGGATCCAAGGTTGAGGTCCACTATGCCAAAGAATCAAGATGACATCACAAGCTTAAGAGTACCAGCTCAACTGACACTGGCAGCAGCCACCACAGTCACCCCAACAGCAACACGGCAATCACAAAGGAGCACCACTCAGCTGGGAGAGCTCATGAAAGGGAGATGACTTGCTCATATCCCAGACTCCACCTGGCTCTGACCAGGAGAACAGATTTGCTTTTCATGGGTCAGTACCAGTTTGTTCAGTAAGCACTATGTTCCAACATGGACCTGGGGCCTGGACATGCAGATGAAGACCTCGTCTCTGCACTGAGTGGTGGAGACTAACATTATAGCTGCAAGACAGAGGTGAGCAGAGTACAATGGGAGCAGGACAGAGGAAGTATCAATGTACCTGGGGGGCAGGGGTGCCATGTGAGAGCAAAGATAGAATGTTGTCACTGAGCCCTTGAGGGCTGGTGGGTGTGGTGTAGGGTGGTATGGAGGTGACATTGTGGGGGCAGCCATGGCATTAGTGTGAGGTGGGAGAAGCAGCCCAGTGTGTTTAGAGAACTCGTCGCTCTCAGGAACAGGTGGTAGTCCTGGAGCCTGCAAGTCCCCTTAAGGAGCACCAGCTTTCCCCAGTGTGCTGTGGGGATCCTGGCAAAGGGGTTCTAGGAGGGGACCACATGGTCAGAGTTCTGGTAGCAGGACCACATTGGAAACAGCTGTATCTGCCCAGATCAGAGAAACAATGTATGAATCAAAGTTGGAACAATGGGACAAAGAGGAGCTAGATGGATCAGAGAGAAGATGTGGAACATTTTTCCTCCTTAAATGACTTACCAGGTGCCTCACTGTCCTGATGACACGAGTGCCTCTAAGTATGCCTAACCCAGCAAGAAAGGAAGGCAAAATGCTGTCTCTTGGTGACTAATGATCTTAATGGTCATCAGCTAATCACTCAAAATGCACAGAGAAAAATCCCTGCCTTTCATACGTATGTCCAGGATATTATGACAGGTGGCATCCCCAGAAACCAAGTTGCAAAGACGCAAGAAGACTATTCTTTCTTTGAAAATCCAAGTGTTGGTTGCATAGGAGACAAGATGGGGTTGTTTGGATGTGATTTATAAACATCCTCAGGATATGCAAAATTAATATGGATTAATTTTGCTGCTTTACCTCCTCACTGTATGGGGAATGTGGGTGAGAAGGAGACTGGGTAGGGAGCATGATAAGAAGGGCTTTGTAAGGAACCCACTCCCAGTTGTCTCCCTCCTACTCTTGGGATCTGTCCAGGTGTTGCAGTTCCTGAGCTTTCTAATCCCCATCGCTGCAGGTCCGTGTGCTGGCAGATGGAGGCATCTCCGGCCTGAGGGCAGCGCCCACAGCCTGAACTGCCTGGCTCTCACTGCTGTGGTCTGGTTATTTGCAAAACCTCGACGCCTTTCCAGAGCGCCAGTGCCCCTCTCCCTGCCTGCTGGATCTAGCCATTATCAGCACAGTGTCCCAGAACCACACTTTAGAAACATCCTTGGGGTTGGCAATATTGTCAGGTACAAAGAAAACTATGAGTTCATTCTCTGTCCTGATAATTTCTGTGAGGGAAGTAGCAGTCCCTGTTGATGAATGAAATGGGTATCATTTGAGGAAAATCATTCAATTTCCCATGAGAAGACATGTAGGGGGGAAAAAAGAAGCACCTACAGGTATATAGATTACCTCTGAAATAATATTGCTTTCTGAGAAGTAGAAAGGACAGCACTGGATTTGTTAAGGGATGTGTCTTATGTCCATAGGACCCTGTTGATGTTGTTGGCGGCAGGGCGTGGGGTGTTGGGGAGACCGGGGAACCTGAGGTGGGACCCTATGGACAACTTATTTATCATATTAGATGGCAGCCAGCCTAGTATCTCTGCTTACACAATGTATGTGGTACCTGCTTGTTTATGAGTATATGGGAATAAACTCATAAAATTGTTTAGAGTCTTGTGGAATATAGAATTCAAAGTGACAAATATTTTTATCTAGTTTCTGCTGACACCTTAACTTTTAGGGATTTACTCCTCTCTTTGAAAACCAGAAATAGTGGGTCGAAGTAGAGACAACTCGATTACTTGTTTTTACCAACAATGTTAATTTCTCTATAAGGAACCGGGAAGGTTACCTCGCATATTTGATTCCTGAGTACTGTCTCTATGCAGAACATTAAAATTGTGAGAATAAATTCAACTACACTGTTGGAAATTTCCAACCAACACACCACTCAGCAACCTTAACTGGATGCATTCTTAGTTTCCTGATCGTATGCCACACCCTGAATACACTTCTAGTGAGGAAATGAATATAGCAATTCTTTCATTTGTGTGATGTTTTAAGGTTCTATTTTGATTTCCTTGCAGAGGAAATATTTTATAATAGAATGAAAACAATAACAATATTAAGAAGGAGAAGCTTAACATGGATAATGTAGATTCCCCAATTTCAGGTAGGACAGAGAAAAGAAACTGAGTAGGTGTGATTTTTAATAACCCAATATGATTTGGATCATTGAAAGTTCAAAAAATACTTTATAGCACTTTGTACCAATGTAATAATTCCAGCATCATGAAGAAGTTTATGTTTTCTAAAACAAAAGGTTGAAGAATATAATTATCTCTAAGCTAAGGAAATTCATGAGGGAACAATTTAAATGTTTAAAATAGTTCAATAAAAATGTTATATTCAATCATTCAAATATTATCTAATATTTAAAAATTGAGAAAGGTTGAAATAGTGACTTAAAAAATGTCCATGGGGTAGTAGGTAAGTGGGAATAATTGTAGAACGGCATGCAAATCATAAGTCTGTCTTGATAAAAACAAATAACTTGATTGATATAGTTCCTATATAGCAGTACATGTAACTGTGAGTCCTATTTAATGTCAATGGTAAGTTCTTTGACCTTTTCTACTTTAAGCAAAAGTAGGTCCTGAAATAATGTCTTCTCTTTAATGTTGGTAAAGATTTGTTTTTTCATCAAAGTTGTAAAGAAACAAAGTTGAATAAAGTGTTATTATTCAAGAATCTGCTATACAAAAACACATATATGCCTACCTAGCATACATGCAATTGTTAAGTGTGCTGTGTGCACATGACATCAGGATGGCTAAGTACCTGGAAGTGGGATGTGGGAAGGTTTGCAGTAAATGTTCTCCTTTTTATAACACTGTCATAGACACATATATATACACATATAAGTATATATTAAGTATACATATATGTTTATAAATAATGGGCATCTAATATCTTTGCAATAATAAGAAACATTATCAACACAACAGATGGGTTCAATAAAAATGAAGCTGTCCACAGCCTCTGCAGCGCAGGTTCGATCCCGGCTGGCCGGCGAAAATCTCACATGGTGCAGCAGACTTCTGCCTCGCTTGCTGCTCCCCTCAGCAGTGTTTTCGGTCCGTCTGCCTGTTCTGCTCCCTGCTCTGTCTCTGGGGAATCCTTTCACCGTCCCACACATCTGGCCTGTACCCTGTTCTTTTTTTTTTTTTTTTTTTAAGATTTGTTTTATTTATTCATACAAGCACTGGGTACAGTCAGAAGCGCGGGAGGGTGAGAGAATTCACCAGAGCCAGAGCAGGGAGCAGAGCAGGCAGAAGGACCGAAGTACACTGCTGAGGAGAGCAGCGGGCGGCAGGAGAGGTCTGCGCGCCATGTGGGACCCTCCTCCGGTGGCCGGGGAGCATCTGGGGATCGAACCGGAGCTGCAGAGGCTGCGGGCAGCTTCGCAACCCAGCGCCCAACCGCTGCGCCACGGGAGAGACCCCCTGGACCCTCTTCTTGTATGCATGAATGAATAAATCTTTTAAAAAAAAATGTGTTACATTTTAAAACTAGTATCAAGTGACCTTTACTGAAGCCACTATGAAAATGTATGTTTCTGAGCCTGGCCAGAGAGCCTGGCAATTATGACTTGTATTTTTTTTAGGCCTTTGCACTCATAGAGCCAACTATTTTCACTCATTTAAGAGAATATATTTCAAAATTCTATCTGAGTAATTCTGAGATTGAAGTAGTGTATTTTAGCTCTGTCATTAGGCAATCAGGAATTTACAGATTATTCCATTCTAAGCATGTTTTCATTGCCCGATATAAATATTTTGACAGTAGCCTATGTGCATTAATAACATTTTGCATAACAAAGAATAACAGGTACAATTAAAAGGGAGGCAAATTCCTTGGGGATGCTTTTTCAATTTCCTATGTGTGTCTTGAATTTCCTAAATGTATAATAATAATTATTATTATTCCCATTGTGAGGTAATTGGTTGCTATGGATAACTGATGGTAGTAACAATCTTTTTATGAAATATAAAAGAAATTTACCCAGATGCTTTTGGAGACCATCTAGAGGTTCTCTGATCACAACCTCCACTTTGGAGGGGTACCACCCTCTCACACCTTGGGGTGAGCTTTCCTGGAGCTTTGTTTCACAGGAAGAGGTAGGGAGTGTGATGAGAAAACAGGAACGTGGGTTTACAATTCAGTGGTCACAGGTAGAGCTAACAAGGATATGAATCAGCCACACACCTACACAGGTGGAGAACAAGCAAGGGCTTGCTAATTTAGAAAGGATGAATAACACCTGCTGGCAGCCGAGTCACAAGGACTTGGCACAAGACATACATTTTGGCAGGTAGATTTTTTTGCTTTCAAAGGGTATATTTGTAAGTTCACTCTAAAGTGCACTTGTGGTTAGAGAAGGGGCCATAAAATGGTTTTCCTGGCATGATAAAGTCACCTGGAAATCAAGGCAGGTGTACATCCTTTTCAAGGAATTTCCAGAGCTGCAATTTCTTTAGGATATTAAACCAAACCCATGCTATTGTCTCATGTGAAGTCAGCCTGAAAATATCATTTGAGGGAAAATCAAGGATAATGCAAATCGGTACAATCCGAATTTCATTTTAGATGTCTTGGCACATTGAAATCATGGAAAGGAAGAAAAGTTTGTCTCCATCATTAAATGGAATAAAGATTCTTGGAAAATTAATGCAATAATATTTATGTAAATGACTGCAAAGAAAAAAATTGATATTTATTCACCTAACATAAAGTAAGATGTATTGATTATTTAGCCCTTGTATTTTGATGTTAATAGTTTTGGGATGTTCATTTTACATAGTTTTATGAACACAGATAAATGTAGTTTCCTGAATAGATATGGGTTTATGGCTTTCTCTCCCTCTTTCTCTCTCTGTGAATCACTTGGTTTAAGTCATCTCATCTCAGTTACCCTAAATCTGAACTTTTTAATCTTTGTTTACACAAACTTTAAATCTTTGTCTCAATGAAATGGAGGACTGGCGCTTTAAAAATATTCATTGTCTGAATTTTTCTTCCTATGTAATTCTAGCTCATCTGTTGTGGAGATGTTATTAAGGATGTTAATAAGGCAAGTTATTAAACACTAGCATTTCATTCATCAGATCCTCTTTTTTAATAGTGAAGAATGTTGTAGTTCATGACTTTGAATACTAGTTTTCTTTAATAAAATGCAAAAGTGTAATACATTTTACAGCAGAAAACACCCCATATGTTTCTCTGGCTGTTGAGTTATAAATCCTTCACTCTGACTTACACCATCCTTGCTTTTCAGCAGTCTTAGATTATTGATAAGAGTAATGGACACTCAAACACGATAGTGTAATGACCTACCACAATCAACGCTGAGGACGCCCAGTACTACACTTGGAGTAAGAGTTGAAAAGATGTTGTGTAATGGAAATATCTATTCAGAGTTTTGCATTTTCTTACTGTAGAGTGTGTACTCAAGTGAAGCAGAATTAGTAAAGTTGAAAGAGAAATCAAGTTGTACTTTCTGAGAGCTAATGTAGGGGAACTAAATCATTTCTTCACAAAGAGAGCAGTAGCTGCCTATTCTCTCTCTCCAGGTAACATCTCACTCGATATGTTCTCAGAAACCCTGCACCAGAGCTACGTTGTCCTGGATGATGATATGCCTTGTGTGAATCATGGGGACAATATCTATACATTCTACATAGCTACAAGGGATGACAAACATCAGCATTTTGGCTCTCTGTGTCAATTTCTATATGCATTATTTCTGGAAATACAGACATAAATTACTTGATAAATTTCAAGTGAAAGCTCTTGGAGAAGCAGCTCGGGTTAAACAGTTGAACCCAATTAAAATTCTTTCAGAATGTAAATTCAAACTCCCTTTTGGGTTCATGAACAAACCACAGAATTAAATGTTTCAGTGACTCACATGTGTTCCTTAGCTTTTGAAATATAAATTTATTCTCTGCAGATTTGTAATGGGGATTTTCTTAGGGTTCATCATTTGGAACACTTGAGTTCTTCCTTGCCAGGTGCCACATTGGGTTCAGGGATATAAAGATGGATAAATAGGTCTTTGCCCTTGAGCTTACCCATGACTGTGGCATCTGTGGATGCAGGAGTCCTTACCTCCTCTGAAACTTTGGTTCCCCTCTTGGGAGGCTTAGAGTTAACCTGCTTCTCAGAGCCTTGTTCTGAACTGAAGACAAGTCAATTGCACCTTCTCTCTAAACTCTTTTTCTAAGTGACTGTAGATGTCAGGAGTTCACCCAGTTCCAGCTCAGTGATTTGGTCAGTTCCAGAGAATCCAGGATTGACTATACACTGGGGGGAGGGAGGACATAGAGTGGAAAGGGAGTGTAACTTGAAGGTCGGAATAGTTGGAAAGCAGGAATGGAGTTCGAAAACACCTCAATACCCACTTCCTCTCAGGAGAGTTGTACAGCCCACAACTCTCACATGGGTGTGTGTGCAGGACATGATGGAACATTCCTGATGACCCAGCCTTAAAGAAAATAAAAATAAACCAGTGTGCACATCAAAGGACACTATTGCCCTCAGCACTGGAAAAGATAACTGCATTTGGTATGCATATATATGCTCAGGTTATGCAAGAACTTCTGAGAGTATGATCCACATTCTTTGTCTATCTACAAAACAGTTTTGTTAAGGAATTGGACCTTCATGTTTATGGCGCCGTTTGAGGGGTCAGGAATCTTCATGTTTATGCTGCTGTGTGAGGGATTAGGAATTTGAAGATCTAAGACTTGTAAATACATATCTTGTAATTTAAAGAATATTGAACAGGGCCTGCCGGGTGGCCTAGGAGTTAAGTCTCAGCGCTATCACCACTGCAGCCTGAGTTCCATCCCTGACTAGGGAGCTAACCCACATATGGTGGAGCAGAACTCACCCATCTCACCCTGCTCCCCTCAGCAGTGTATTTCAATAGATTTGCCTGTTCTGCTTCCCACTCTGTCTCTGGTGAACCCTCTCATCCCCCACATCTCTCTACACTCCAGTTCTTCTACACCCCCAAAAAAATATCAAACAGTAGTGTGGTTATAAATGCTCTGAAAGTGGTAAATATTGTGTAAAGAACTTCATTCTCTTGAAAAGCAAGATTATATGAGAAGTATGAGCTATTTAATTAAAAATCAAAAATACTTGGTGTTTCACTGAATTGAAAAAGCTATTAAATATGACAGCCCAAATTCAGAAATGTTAATGTAAAAGCTACACATTTTAAAATCAACAAAAATATTTTATAGATGCTCTTTATCATTGTTTTAAAATAGATGTTCTTATGTGCATAACATCAGAACAATATATTCTAAGGTAATAAGAGAGGTATAGTTTAAAAGTTAATGAGATACCTCTCTCTGGAAAAAGAGAATAGAATAGGATAGATCAAGAACCCTAGACATTTTTATTACATATAGTTTTATATTATTTGAATTTTTTTACATTGAACTTGTATGAGGTTATGTGTATGTGTGTGTGTCTGTGTGTGCAAATGATACTGGTTCAAATGAATAGTGCTAGGTATAAAATATGTGAATCCAAACTTTTTTTGTGTGTTATGGGGCAAATAACCTAATAGCTTTTGATTTTATTAAGCACAACAAGCACTCACATAATTCAGGGAAGGTCAAAGAATTTCTGTTTATGCTGCAACTGCACATTCCTACCTGCTGTGATATAAACCCAACCTTCCTGCCGGGGTCTGTTGATTCAGCTTTGCCATCTGGAGCAAACTAGCATTAACAGTCTGAATGGAATAATGCTGCTTTGGTCAGGGGCTCTGCTACAGCAAAGTTAGGGGTATATGGTGTTAGTTACATTCTTTCCATAAAATAACAATGCTCCAGATAGCCTGGTGGAAATGGTTGCCCACACATAACTGCCAAGATTTAGGATGAAGGTAATTCCTTGGATTTCATCTGTTATCTCTCACAGGAGAGAAGAAAATCCAGCTTCAGTGCAGGAGGCGAAAGGTTTATGGGTGAGAGAGAACACCAGGCAGGCAAGTCTCTAATATCCAGGAAGCGACTGCCTCATTATTCATGAGTCTTGTCTTCTGAGAACATTCTGTACCATGTGCACAGTTGGCTTGGTACAAATTCCAAAGCCATGTTTTATTATCGTTTAGAATCTCATTTTCAGAGTAGGTAGATAAGTAAGCTGATAGTTAAACATTTGTGAACCAATATATTCTGGCAAAATCCGCCTATTGACCACATGGCCAAAGGACATTGTGGTGCTTTAGTGTCAGCACAGAAAGCAGCCTTTCGAGTCTACTGGAGTCACTTCTTCATTCATTCAAGAAATGACTTCGTGTGTCTTCTACATGTCAGCCACTTGGCTGGAAATGCATACTGATAAATACAGAAACTCCTGCTTTTTTGAGTTCACTTTCTGGTGGAGTTGACAGAAAATGAACAAAGAAAAAAGAGACTGTGACTGCTGTGAGGGACATGAACAGGGTGACATGTCAGAGAGTAAGTGGGAGTGAGAAAGAGGGGAGACTTCTTCTTATGGTTTAGAGTGCAAGCAAGGCTTCCCTGGGAGGCGTTGTTGCTAAAGGAGAAAAAGGAAGCAGGAGAAGGTGCTGGAAGGACCATCTGTGAGCCTCAGCTGACCTGAGTCTCTGTGGGGTCTGCCCTCACTGGCAGCCACATGTGACCTCTCTGGTCACAAGAGAACAAAATGATTTTTTTACAAATTCATTGAGCAATATATTTTTACAAATTTATTCATCAAGAAGAAATAGTATGTTCCTCAAAAAACTGCCTGTCTGTGAAGCTAAATAATAATGAATCAGTTAACTGAAAAATAACTTTTATGTAAAAGTACTTAGTAAACTGAAAGGAATTTTATAATACTACCCCCATTTATCTTCATAATAACACTACAATGTAGATCAGATGGGATTAAAAATTAGTTGGATACTGGCAAGTCCAGCTACATAATTTGAAAAATGAAAAGCACAACCTTGTTCAATAATGTTCGGACATTTCAAGATGGCAGCAGCAAAGCAGACCCACCTGGTCTTCTCAGTTAATAACATCTTCATGTTTCCCTTTACCTCACTTCTAGTCCAATTTTTTCACTACCAAATCCTGGCCAGGTGCATTGCTCAAGAAAACCAGCCCTGGATAAAGTACTATTGTAATACGGAGTGGTACAGGGGGAGTTCAGTTGCTGTATTTATATCCAGAGTACATAATTCTACAAAATCCTATGTTGTCAAATACTAGATTTTATTCATGTGACTATATCATTGCACTTATTCCAGGAAATCTGGTCTGTTTCTACATTTGGTGTTTCCTACTTTCTTCTTTTGAATAATTAAAAAATCTGGGAGATTTAGGGGCCCATGTCTTTTCCAAAAATCTGTAGCAGTTAAGTTGTTTTGATGCAAGTTATCTTGAAGAAAAAAAAAAAAGTGTGACTTCTGTGCGAGAACTTGGTTTGAAATAAGAATTCCTGAGTGTGAAGGTTTGATCTCCCATGTCAGATCTGTGTGACCTTAGCTGAAACATTTAGATTCTGAATTTTAATTTTGGTCTGCAAAGTAAAAAAAAAAAAAATATATATATATAAAATATATATATATTATATATATATCTCCTTTCATTAAAGTGTCCAGGTTGTTGGTAAGCATTCAATGAGACCATGTTGGAGACCTGCCACATAAGGCGCGTGTAGAAAATGAACCCTTCTTGGTTTCCTGTTTGATTGCTGGCAGAGTTGACTTTCAGCTGGCTTGCATTAATTGTTGATAGGAAGTGTCATTTCTGATTGGGGCCTGTATTCTTTGCTAATTATTAAATATTTTGGGCATCTCTCTTGAATGATAAGATATATTCTATACTGATTTGCAAAAGAATGACAACTTTATAATTTTATTTAGTATTTTAGTAATATCTCAATTGGAAGATGCAAATTTTTTATGGAGGTGAGTTTTGTGTAAAATAAAATTAAAAAGGAACAGTTCAGTGGTATATAGGACTCTATTTCTCCTTCCTTTCAGCCTGACTACTATTACTTCCATTACTGTCCTTTCTGTATATGGTTTTACTTAGTCTGGGTTTTTCATATAAATGGAATCATGCAATAGGAGAGGCCTTCTGTCTTGGCTTTTTTCATGTAGCATAATGTTTTCAAAATTCATCTATGTTTTTGCATGTATCAACATTCATTTATTATTTTACTTAGTAATATTCCACTTTATGTATACACCATAATTTATTTACTGATATATGGACATTGGGCTTTTTTCATCCTTTTGCTATTTTTCAATACCTGTTTTTAGTTCTATTAGGTATACATTGGAATGAAATTACTGGATCATATGGTAATTTTGATTAACTTTTCGAGGAACAAGGCAAGCAATTTTAAGATGAATATTTAAGAATATAGAGTATTTTTATAAAATATGCTAATAGCAAGGAAAGACTTTTCTTCTTTATCATACCTTTCGAATCCCAGCTGCCAGTTACTGAATTGTTGCTGTCTTGAATTTGACCAACATCAAGGACTTGGATGCAGAGAACTTGTTTTTGATTGGGAATCCTCCTAGCAGGAAAGCTTGGATAAATAAGAATGTGTTAGACCTCCACCCTAAAACATATGAACCAAAAGCCATTTTATGTCTCCATCTTTTACTATCCATTATGTGAGCTTGTTGCTTTTCACAATCCCTGAGTCAGTCTAGTAAAGAGAACTGTTAGCTAAGGTTAATTATCATCACTGAAATGTGAGTAAATGAAAGAAAGTGAGTCATGTGCAAGGGTGATTTTATGATGGTTATGAGGGAAGAGTAAATCAAATGTACAAATCTAACTATTTGTTAGGGAACACTGGAGTGACTAAATCATACCTCTGAGTGAGTATGTAGTTTACAGCATGTGCCTCTAGATCCTTAACATTAATTGTCCTATTGCTTTGGTCATTATGTTCTCTTCCTGGAGACCCAGTGATAACCTCTCCAAACACATAGGTGAACCCCAGGACACCTCAAGTGGAGTCCACCTATAGTGGGGAGAAAGACAACAGAAAGAGAAGAAAGAGAGCAGCAATGTCACCTAGCTACTTCTTAATATCATCAAGAGCTCATATGGAGATCCTGCAGTCAGTTCTTTCCCTTACAATTCATCCATGTTAGCAAAACTTAGCTGAGTGTTCTTAGCAAAGTAGCAGGCAGGGAGTACTTGGGAATACAGTTACCTAAGAGAAAGGATGGTGCTTCTGTAGCCCCATTATCGCCACTGCATGGTGTTCTTGCTGCCTAATCCTAGATGCCCGGATGCCCTCTTTACTTGTTTGTTCGTTTATTTGAATTCTGTGTTTTCGGTAGGCATTATTTTAAATGGCACATGGAAAACAGATAACCAGAAAGCTGTTCTCAAGAATCTTGCAAGGTAGGATAGAAGAGAAGGTTGGGCATGGATGCCTATATTCTTAACTTGATTAACTGGGTGTTGGGTAGGGTTTAGAGCATGAACTTTGGGTTCAGACCACTTTGGTTTCAATCCTGCTTCATTGTGGCAGAGTTATCTGCCATTTCTGTCCCTCAGGTTTTAATCTATACATTTAGATAAATAACACCTATCACAAGGACTGTTTTGAGGAAAGCATTTGAAACAGTGGTTGGCACTAGGTTCATGTTACATGATCTTCTAAATATCCTACTGGAGAAATGAGTGCAGTGCCCTGAAGTGTAGAAGCAGACCTAAGTACTGGGCGATTAGAAAGGTTGGTGGCAGAGATAGCATTTGGGGTAGGTCTTGAAGACTCAACACAATCTCTATATGGTGTTCTTTGCTCATTTGTCCATCTGAGTCAGTTATCCAGCATTAGATAAGCAGGACTTTGCTCAAGTTCTCTGTGCATATCTATCAGAGTTTAATATACAACTGACTCTTTAAACATGCTTTCTGAGGATGCTGATATAAAGAATTATTTCTTACATAAGAGTTATTTGTCTTTCAAATAATCAAACCACTACTTGCTTGGCTTTGAGTACATCATGTAACCTTGCTGAGACTTACTGTATCCATTTGGATTGGAAAAGGTCCAGACTCATTAAGCCTTATGGCTGTTTTTCTTTAACCAATTCTAAACTGTTGCTATTACTGATAATATTGTTATGAGTTTTATTCTGGTACATCACTCACATGGTTTAAAAAGCTGACTACCAGTTATTTAAGACTGAGAGCTAGTTTTAGTGAGTGATTTCTTTCAGAAGTTTTATACTATAGAGTCTGCAAAGGAACTTTCTAAAACCGTAAGACTGCAAAAAATTCTAGTTGACCCAAAAAGTTTAAAGTGTCTGTGCTGGTGTTTACAAATTCCATCCTTACCCAGTCACCCACTCTTCTGTCTGTCTGGTTTCCCCATTTCACCTAGACAGGGACAAACAACTAGTTTACCAACTCAGTTAAAGCCAAGTTCTTCTTACAAATACAGACATCTCTAAAGGGAATAGATTTTTTTTTTTGAGATTGGTGGCCTAATTTTAATTGGACCTGCTATTTAATTTCACTTTGCTTTAATTTATATATAGATCCACATTATGTATGGCTCAAATGAAAAAAAAAAACAGAACTTTCATTTGTTTTTTATAGACTAGAATCATGGATACATTTTAAAGCACTGTTGTGTCCTTTTGTTGGAACACAAGACACATTTTGTAGATAACAAAACCCACTGGACCTAGTTTAAGAGTAAAGGACTTTGTTCAAAGAAGGCAGTGGGAAGAATCAGGTTCTAGGCTGAGTTTTCACCAGCTACTGAATTGGGCTGCCTAGGAAACTGGTACGTTTAAAATAATAATGGAAGTAAAGATAAAAAACAAACACATAACTGCTAGCTTCAGGAACACGCACCTCTGCCAAAATGTGCATGGTCAAGATGGATGTTAACCTCTCCCAACTCCTTGCCTCTCAACACCTAAAAAGCTAGGGGCCAGATTTTGGAACATGTGCTATTTTTCAGTACTGCTATATAAAAAAAAATTATCACAAACTGGGTGTCTTAAACAACAGAAATGTATTGCCTCATAGTTCTGAAGGCTAGAAGTTAGAGAGCAAGTTATCAACAGGGTTGGCTCTTCCTGGAAGTGTGAGAGAAAACCTGTGCCTTGTTTCTCTCCTGGTGGTTTGTGGCAATATCTTCAACCTTCCTTGGCTTGTAGATACATCACTCCAATCTCTACTTTTATGATCACTTGGTATTCTCCCTATGTGCATTTCTGTTCCCCCAAATTTCCTGCTCCCCCTTCCAAATTTTCCCTTCTTACCTTAGTTACATCTACCATCATGACCTCATCTTAATTTGATATCTTCAATGAACCTATTTCCAAATAAGGCCACATTCACAGATATAGGGGTTAGAATTTAGGCACAATTTTTTAAAAGATTTATTTATTTTTGCATACAAGAACTGGGGTATAGGCCAGAGGTGTGGGGGCATAGAGGATTCACCAGAGACAGAGTGGGGAACAGAACAGGCAGACTGACTGAAATACACTGCTGAGGGGAGCAGTGGGCGAGATAGGAGTGGTCTCCTGCACCATGTGGGTAGCTCCCTGTCTGACCGGGGATCGAACTTGTGCTGCAGAGGCTGAGAATAGCTTCATAGTGCGGTGCTTAACCCCTTGCCCCACCAGGGAGGCCCCCTGGACACAATTTTGCTGATAACAATATCTCTGCAATGATTAATACAGAAAGCACAACAAAATGAAATGCCCGCACTACAATGAAGCTACTAGAAATAGCCGAAGTGGCATAATGGTCTTAACATTGTGAGGTTCACCTCTGGCTTCCAAGGCTTATATGGTTAGGTCTCTTGGTGAAGACTAGAGCTTGAGAGGAACTAGAGCTGTAAGTAAACCTGAGAAATGACATTAGGTCTGTAGGCTTTCAGCCTCTGGGATGTAGAATCTACTATGGAGGGAAGGAAGAAAGACAGGGATGGAGGAGCTAAAATGTAATGAGATGAGCCAATCTATAATATCTTTCACTTAGGGAAGTGCAGACTTGTAGGAGGTGTTGTGCACTAATGAGATAATAAGTGACACAGTTAAACAATGGAATCATTAGTTGGTAGTGAAGACTAAGTTTTAAGTCTCAGAACATGATTTATTAAATCTCTTTTTCAACTGCTACAAGCAATTTATTCATGGGCTAGGAATTGTCAGTTTCTAAATAGTCAAGTGATTTATTCCCTCTTACCAGCAAGATTGTACTTGACCCGATTATACAAAACCCAATATCTCTGGAATCTATCAGAGCCTAGAGGGATGTGATAAATAAGTACAAAGGGAAGAAAAAGAAAAACCCTGACATATGTGGTGTCTACCACCTGGTCTCCTCAGTTAATAATAACTTCATGCTTCCCTTTATCTCACTTCTAGTCCAATTTTTTCACTACCCAATCCTGAAAATGTTGCCTTAACATGAATCTCAGATTTGGCTTCTGCACTTCATTTCCATGACTGCTCTGAATGTAGTCCCTTGTCCCCTCTTGGGGACATTTGTAATGAACTGTTATTTCCACATCTATGCTCTATCCCATTTCATCTTTTGTTTTGTTGCCAGAGATATTCCTTTAAAAGTCAAATCTGGCTATGTCCGATATGTCTTCCAAATCACTGCTTCCTAGTTATTGTCACTAGTAAAAATTGTAGAAGGAAACACTTTGGCATCCATAATTTTTTGAATTTTTACCTAAGCTCCTATTAATTTTAAACTTGGCTTGACAACTATCCCTGGATTTCCTATGGGTATTTAAGTTTAAAAGTTTTATACTCCAATTGCGTAGAAAATACAGCAAGAATTGGTGGAACTAAAAGAAGAAATTTTGTCATTCAAAAAAATGTCTCAGGTCTCCCTGGTGGCCCAAGAAGTTAAGACGCAACCTGTGAAGCTGTCCACAGCCACTGCAGCACCGATTTTGATCCCCTGGCCTCCTAGGGAGCAACACACATGGCACAGCAGACCTCTCCTATCTTACCCGCTGCTCCCCTTAGCAGTGTATTTCAGTCAAGCTGCCTGTTCTGCTCTCCACTCTGTCTCTTGTGAATCCTCTTACCCCCCACACCTCTGGCCTGTACCCCAGTTCTTGTATGCATAAATAAATAAATCTTTAAAAAAAAATATCTCTCTGCAGAAGTCTCTATCTGTCTTTTTCTTTATTCCCAGACATTTACCTCTTTAAGACTGGTTTTTCTTCTGTCATTTTTTGGAAACAAAGAATAGAACAAGTTTTGATATAATCATCCTTTGTCATCAGTCCAACCTATTTTAGATAAATTAATAAATTTACCTTATCTCATCTGTCAGGTTCAAATTTTTAAATATTTATACACGTGGAGCTCATTCCAAATACATTACATGTAAGATGGAAATAACTATTTCATTCATGACCTTTCTTTCAGTTATAAATTTCTAATGACAATTTTTTTTACATTTAATAGCAATTATATTAATTGCTACTATGTACCTTTCAAAGGGGAGCATATATGTTTTGCATTTTTTCAATTTTCCTATATTTATTATGATTAAAGTATAGGAATATAATTGCATGAATAGTATGAAAAGTGGTTCTAATGCTAAATTAATGGGTTTACTAAGAAAAAAACCTCTCTTCATTTTAAAAATTTTGCCCCAAGATAAGGTCAGCTAAAATAGTGCCCTCAACTGGAGATGGAACAGCAGATAATAATGAATGAATGGCCGAGCGATAATGAAACTCCCTGGGAACAAAGTGTAATTCAAATATAAGGTGCTGGTGGGATAAATGTTTTCAAACATTATCTCCTTGTTCTCCTGGTCTATCATTGTTTAAAAGAGAAAAATAGTGTTTCGGAGAAGCAGTGTGTACTCACAGAGGAACAAGGATAAGAAAGTGTTTTGGGTTCAAAGGACATGCTTGTGTAAGATTTGATTGAGTTTTCATAATATGGGGGCCACTTAAGGGCTGCTAGAAATTAAAAGGTCACAAGACTATCAGTGGCAAGGGCATTTGAGGATTTCTGAATCCAAGTAGATACAATTTGTGTTGGTTCCTCTCCTGTTACCTTGAGACCTGGTTGCCTGCAGTAGAGAAACACCTGGATTCAGTTCCTTTAGCTACTTGACTCTTCAGGGTTCAGGAGGCCACTCCCTCTTCCCTCTGGCTGGGTATCTGGGTTTCTGGCTAGGAGAGTATGCACAGACAGATGTCCAGTCAAGTTGAAATTCAGGTTCCTGTTAACTATCTGCACAAGCATGCTATATTCCTTAAAGTGCATTATTTCTGGTAAACTGTGGTAGCTAATAAAGCATCGACCCGAGGAGAGACTGGGACTTCCTCTTCTATGCTCTGGGAATTACAAACACCAAAGGACAGGTACAAACTTCCCTTCCCAGACACAAGAGTAAAGATTGAAAAAAAGGAGAGAAAGGTCATGTTCAGTGCCTGCAGGGAGTCTTCCCGGCTGTTGTGACTCTACTTGAGGACCTGATGATCACAGAAAATAAAAGAGGAAGAGAACACTTTAAATGTTTATTAAACTTTCCATAAGGAAACATGTGCCAATAAATGTCATTCTCTGAGCTGTCAGACTAGCCACTCCTTTTGTGGGGAAAGCAAGTAGGGGGGTGCAGAGAGGAAGGAGAGCCTCTCTTTTCAGTACTTCTGAGTAAGGGGAGGAGGCCCAAAGCCTCTGGTCCATGGCTGGCTGCAGTGTGTGCAGAAGGAATGACCCTAGTGCTTCTCGGCTGCTCCCGGCCCAGTTCAAAATGTGGGTCTGAGGGCCATGGAGTAGGGTAACTGAATAGTTCCCATAGTCCCAGTGGCAGAAGGGGAAGTAAGTTTGCATCTACCAGGGATTATTGATGTACTCCAGGAAATTCTGGGCCACCACAAGGAAGATATTCCTAGTTGAGGTAACTAGACTCGTCATCTTCATATGTCAGGAGAAAATA